>NC_084795.1:69356787-69989912 GCF_963169125.1 Humulus lupulus | reverse complement strand
AACTCCCCAGCATGCCTAGCCTCTGCAGCTTGAAGCTCCTCGATGACCTTTACCCGAGACTGCTCGATGCTAGCACCAGCGCGAGTACGAGCAGCGGTCATTGTTAGCATGGCCTGCAGTCAAAGAATAAGAGTTAGGCTATATTACAAGAAGAAAAAACAAAAACCAAGATCGCAAAAAGAGAAAGAGTGCTTACACTGGCCACTTCATTAAGAGCCCTGTTGAGGATCTGATCGACCCCCATGTTCTCAGCCTCAGCCATTGCCTCCCTACAACGGTCATGCTTCAGGATATGAGCAAGGCGATCTTTAGCTGATCACAGGGAGCGGCTCGAGAGTCTAGCCCCAGGAAGTTTGGCTTGCTGGGCCTGTTCTTTTGGAGCCGCAGACGAAGGATTTGTGGCGACCGGCGGGGCCTCCTTCTCAACAGGTGCATATGGTTGAGCAGAAGGTTGGCCAAAGGGTCCATCCTTTGAAGGATCAGCTGCTCGACCCTTCTTGGCCGAGGGTGCTTGGCTAGACTCGCCATCTTGTCTCCTGGCCGATTTCCTCCGTCGGACCAGGGGAACTTCCTCCTCCTCTTGAGTCTGGTACAAGTCGAAAACGTTGGGGGAGGCCATTTCTGCAGAAAAAGATAAGCATGCAGATAGTAAGACAAAAATAGATGACAGATTATGGTACATTAGAAAAGAAGTAAGGAAAATCACAAAGTCCAATACCCGAGCTACTACTACTTTTCGCTACACTACTGACTCTACTAGTCATACACACACTCTCTAGCACGAAGAAGTCTGGCCCTAGATTTGGAGTATACATAAAATTTCCGTCCCCGTTAAATAAGTGACAAGGAATTGGCAAGCTATTTAAAAGCGAAATAATAGTACCGTTTTCGTCTGAAGACTCATCCAAGTCTACGACAGTTTCTGTTGCCTTTTGTTTCCCCTTCCCTTGGGGAGCAGAAGGCCTTTCTGCTGAGGGGGCGCCAGTCGGTTCCCTGATCGTAACCCCAGTCGGTCTCCTTCGAGGAGGGGACGCTGGGGGTTGCTGCTCGGGATGCCCCTCGGCAGTGGCGTCTTCCACCACGGGTTCCCTTGTTTCCTGATGAGGGATCAGGAGGCCAGACAGCCTCAAGTTTTCATCAGTGACCAGAGACTTAACGCTTTTTTCAGCATCAGTCATCCTGGCCAATGCGTTGGACCTCAACACCATGTCTGGTGTTGGGTTTGGACGTAGCCATGGTCCTGAAAGGCACAAGAAACTTTAGAGAAGTACAAAGAAATTTGCTAAGAAAAAGTAGCGACCAGTGGAAAAGAACATTTACCTCCTCAAGCGAAGGCCAAGTTGTTCGTAGTCATGTCGGACGTGAGGAAATACTCCTGGCTGTATTTCCCCACGTTGGAGATATGGGTGGTGTCACTCAAGAATGTTCAGTTTGTTTCCTGGTGACAAAAATGAAAAAAACCCGTCCCGGACTGTTGATGGTTGGACTTAAGGTCAAAAAGGAAGTTGACCTCGTGAGGAGTAGGCTCTGGCCATTTTTTGAGTTTGTAAAGGATATAGAGTGCGACAAGCATTGTATATCTGTTTGGAGTAATTTGAAAGGGGGCAACACTGAAGTAGTTTACCACCCCCTGATAGAACGGATGTAGAGGAAGGGTAGCCCCCGCCTCTATGTGGTACCTCGACCAGGCGCTGTAGACGCCCCCAGGCAAGTTAGCCCTCTGGTCAGCAGCAGGGATCTTGAGATTGACCCCAGTGAGAGGATACTTCCTAAGGTAATTGGAAAGCATCCTGGGAGTCACCTGGCTGAGGGGAGAAAGATACCACTCGACATCAGGAAGGTTTGAATGCCAAGGGCGAGCCCTGACCTGAATGCGAGGGTCCGGGGCAATGTTTTCTCGACCACTGGTCGAGGGAACCCTAGCCTGCGAATCAGGCTGGGCAGGAGGATTTGGATTGTTTTCAGGGTTTGGTTTCTTTTTTCCTGGAGATTTAGAGCGAGCCATTTTAGGTGGTGATGGTTGAGTTCTAGAAGAAGAAAGTCTTGAGAATGGAATCTCGTGAACACGTTGAGCTGGCTGTTCTTCACCTTCAAGCAGTTGCGCAAGAAGATCGTCTTCGATTGGCCGCTCACCTCCCCACAAATCTGGCATTAAAATCTGCGAACAGAAAAATGGGGAGGTGAGGATGGAGAATCTAGAAAGTCGGTTAGAATAACGCTGGTCGTGTATAAAGGTCAAACTTTTATACAACAACATTCTAACAAAAAACCAATTTTTCACATGAACAGTTTGAAAAGCAGATCAAAAAGTGAAAGTAAAAAGTTTTTGAAAAAGCTTTTTTAACTCCTTTATGGGCGGGAAAAACTCAGTTTTTCAACTAGCATAAAAATCGAATTTTTACTTCGGTTTTACGTCCTAAATTTATGAACTCAGTTATCAAACTAACTCGTAACTCCTAAATGGCAAAGAAACATCATCCTATCAAGTATCACCCGACAAATCCCCTACTTTCATGCATCTCAACACAGGAACACAGACAACACCAGAACTTAACAGTTAACTCACTGAGGCATGCGCGACAAAAATAAAGAGCAGAAAGGTTCTGAAACTTACCAAAGCAAAGATCGTGGAGGTTTGAAGGAGTTTCAAGCGTAGACGAATGGACGGCTGGTTCTTGAAACGCTGAAAGATGGTCTTCAGAATGAATGATGGTTCTGATTTAGGGTTTCTTGAAGGAGAAATAACTTGCGTAAAAAGGAAAAGAAGACTTTGAGAAGGCTATATATATTTTTTGTCCGTGGCATGAAAGAAGAAGTAATCATCAGTTTCCTTTTTTCGAAGCATGGGGAAGGGTGACAGCCGTCAGTAGGGTACTTGGGAACCGAAAAGCCATGATTAGACAGGGGTAGGTTACTTTTCCCAAGGATGCACGAACTACTCTGACAGATCTGGTGGAGTAATCGAAGAGTCGTTTTCCTTAAATTTTATTTATTGTTGGTCGTAATAAATAAACTTGGGGGGCAAATGTTATCCAAAAAACAGGCACGGGTGACGTGGCAGGCATTTTAAACACGTGGCTGACACCTAGCAGAATTCTGTTCGAACATCGACCAGTAAGACCTTCCTGGCGTGGCAATTGAGTTTTCCTTACGACCAGCATGGTCGTACACTCCGCATATTTCAAGATGATCTTGTGGAGATCATAATCAATTCCAAGATTATCTCCAATGATTCCTGATTATCCGATTAATTAGGAGAGAATATCTGTAACAAATTCATGTAATCCTCCTTGAGCCTATAAATAGAGAAAGATAGCTCAAGGAAGGGACTTTTGGCTTTTGATTAATTGAAGTTATACACTTACGAGAGAATTAGGGCTATTGTATTACGATTATATTGCTTATCCCTCTCGGGTTTGTGAAACTCAGAGAACCCTAGTTCTTTGATCACTCCTTTGAGATCTCATATCAATAATAGCATAAGTAGACGTAGGTCATTACCAATTCCTGGGGCTGAACCACTATAATTTCTTGTGTTCTTTACTGTTTTTATCATTATATTCATTTCAACACACCTATCCACATCAAGCGTTTTGACTTCGTGTCAGTTGACCAAAACAAGGGTCAACACCATCAATAAAATAAATTATAGAAAGGTTTATAATCTAAAACCTCACTCCCGGGACCAATCCCGTGCTCTCGAGACTCCTAAACCACCCAAATGAGGTAGTGGAACCATCCCCCGAGCCCCCAAAGTCATCCCAAACCCTAAAAATAGGTTTGATGGAAAGTGAACTAGCACTTGGGCAGCACTACCCAAGTCAGAGAGAACCCCCAGTTCCTGCTCTGCCTAGCGCTGGGGCGCCACTGGCAGACCAGAAAAACTTAGGTCTTCTCCCCTGCGATTTCCCCTGAAAACCAAGCTTCAAAACAAACCCCAAACATCATCCAAACCTATACTTTAACCCCAAAACTTCATCCATACCTCAACCTCATCAAAACCCAAGAAAACTTCTCCAAAAACCTCATTGAATCCCCAACTATCCACTTCAAAATTCTTAGTTGAAACTAACAGAAAAACAGGGTATAAACCAAAGATTTTCATGGCTGAATTTCTTACCTCAAGCTTGATTTAGATCCTCTTCAATGGTTGAACCAAGGTCCTAAGCCCTCAAACCTTGCTCTCCTAGCTTGGATCCTCAAAGGGAGTTTAAAAAAAAACATAGGAAGAAGAGGAAGGATGATGATCGAGAAGAGAGAGAGAGGATGATAATGATGCTCTGTTTTGCTTTCAATTTTTCTACAGCCTTCTAAATGAATATAACCCTTAGGTAAAAAGACAATATTGCCTCTAGGTCAATTAAATCCCTCTAAAGGCTTCCAAGGGTAAAACTGTCATTTCCCGCCTATCTCGTTAATTATAATTAACACCCTCCAATTCCTATTATTCTCAATATTCTTAAATGCTAATAATTCATATCTCGTTACCCTTTAATTTCCGGCAACGTTCTAATCACCAAATTACGCCGAGACTCACCCCGAGCCTCGAAACTAACCCCGTTATGACTAGACCGATAACTTGCATTCCATGATCGTCTCATGCCGAATGGCTTGAAAAAATCCACATATAATGTGGTATTATTTATAATTCATCCACATGCATGAAAATACACAATCACGCCCTCAACGGGCCAAATTACCAAAATGCCCTTATAGTAAAATATGGACCCATATGAATTTATTTTTCATTGTATAATAATATAATTTACATAAACATGCATATAATCATTTAATAACATAATAAATCAATTATGGCCCTCCCGCCCTCCTAATCAAGGTCCTAAACCTTATTAGGGAAATTGGGGCATTACATAAAGTGTTACAACTCTTTAACTGAAAATACAAATGAACAAAAGTAGTAGAAGAAGAGAATAGTGAAATACAACTCTAAGCAAAAGATTACAAATAAAGTAAAGTGTTTTAAACAAAAGAAAAGAAAAAAATTACAACTCTTAAACAAGAAATACAAGTAAATAGATAAGAAGAATATAAAGATGAAAAGCAATAGAATGAAAGAAAGGAACAAGAAACAAAAGATAAACAACTCTCACTCACACTACCAAAGTGAAGAGTGTTGGGGATCACCAACTTGAACATGGTTTGAAACCTTTTTCCAAAAGCTTATTTCCCCCTAACTCAAGCACTAAGGGATCTCTCACAAATTATAGGAAATGCTTTCTAGAATTATCAAGCCTCAAGGTGTTTCTAGCCAAGTGCTTTAATTGATAGAAAAAATTATATCTTTCAAGTGAGCAATAGGCTCCTATTTATAGAGTTTAGAGACATCATTTGAATTTCAAATTCCACCAACCCCCATGGCTGTTACCAATGATTAATTGGATTATTATGGAATTAAAAATGAGATTTGGGAGTTATTTGGGTTTTTTGAGACGTTCAACAAAGATTAAAAAACTGAAAAAATGGTCAGTTTTTGGCCTGTGGTCGTGGCCAGGAACATTAGTGGCCGTGACCACTGCTCTCTGTCCCACAGGCCACGGCCACCAACATTCAGTGGTCGCGGCCACTGACCATTTTTAGCACAAATTTTTGTGTAGTTTTTCCAAACGGTTCCAAACCCTCCCAAATGATTTTGTAACCCCTAAAACACATTATTAAGGTTAAAATCATATCTCTAACATCCATTTCACATGTGGCTTTATGAAATTCATCTCAATATTGTGGAACACCAAATTTACACAATAAAGGGTAATATTTGGAAGTTACAAATTTGTAACACCAAATATGTTACATATTTTGATATTTCTCATATATCTAAATATTATAACTCTCTATTATATGTTACAATATGTGTCACTCTTTGTCACATTTATTTAATCTAAAATATTATATTATAATATAATATAATATTACATTATATTATTAAATAATACAACATTCCCCCACTAGATTAAATAATTATTAATTGTAACACTTATTTAATCAATCATTATATTTAAAATATAACACATCCCCCACTTGATTAAATAAGAATTCTCTCTTATAGGAGTCATTGCATTAGTGCATCAAGTAAAGTGTTTGTCAACTTGAACTTTACTATAGTATAATTATCACAAAATTTGTCAAAAATTTGGTTGCACTAGGCATTGGACCATCTTTTCATGATAACAAATCGGTGATAACACACACACTTTTGCGATGTTCACTTAAGACCTCTATGTCTCGCTTTGCACCGTTAATGGCCATGTGCACTTTCCATTCATGGACGTTCTTGAGAATACTCCTAATTCTCATGAGAGGCGGCACCACCCCTAGGTCCACATAGGTAGAATTCTTACAGTATTTTGTTACCAAAATACTTGTCTTCACAAGACTGAATTCTATTAAAAACCTTTTGGTTTTAACCCTCAACTTGGTAACTCACAAGTACTCAATATCTCAGATAGGACTTGTTTTGAGTACAACTAATATTCACCTTATAGACTTGTTGTTACCTATTGAACCTAACACTAGTTAAATAACTAGTGTTAAGATAGGTTATCATCAATCGTGAATCTCTTTAGGGAGTTTAAGTCCCATCTCTCGAGATGATGCAGCCACTAAATCCCTCATTAGTGGCTTAGTGAAAGGATCCGCCAGATTTTCACTTGTTCTCACATAGGATATTGAGATGATTCCTCTTTGAATTAATTCTCTTACATATCCATGTCTTAGACTAATGTGTCTAGATTTCCCATTATACACTTGCTCCCATAGTGGAATGAGATATACAGGTTTGTTTCTTGGAACCCTAAGAAATTGCACCTCCACCAAGTGTAAATACCCAACCAGTTGTGGACAAGTTGTCCCCAAGATTGGATATCCAGCTTGCATCTGTATATCTTTCTAAAATTGAAGGAAATTTGGAGTAGTGAAGGCTTAATCCTTTGGTTTTCTTGAGATAACCTAGAACTCTCCCAATCGCCTTCCAGTGATCCACACTTGGATTACTTGTAAACCTACTAAGTTTACTTACCGTAAATGCTATATCAGGTCTAATACATTGGGCAGCGTACATTAGACTCCCTATAACACTAGTGTACTCCAACTGAGCCACCGCTCTTCCTTCATTCTTCTCTAGTTTTACACTATGATCGAATGCAGTATTGGCATCTTTAACCTTAAGATGGTTAAATTTGTTCAATACTTTCTCAACATAGTAGGCTTGCCCTAACGCAAAACCACCACTATGTTTCTTTACTTTCATACCAAGTATGGTGTCAACTTCTCCAATATTTTTCATCTTGAAGGTTGATGATAGAAACCTCTTTGTTTCTTCTATCCCTTTCATGCTATCACTTAGAATAAGCATGTCATCCACATATAAGCAAACAATGATTACATATCCCTTACAAGTTTTGGAATACAAACACTTGTCTCCATTGTTATGTCTAAACACATTAGACATGATGGCTTGATCAAATTTCTCATGCCATTACTTATGAGCTTGATTCAATCCATATAAGGATTTTACAAGTCTACATACTTTATGTTCATATTTTGGTAGGACAAACCCTTCGGGTTGTTCCATATAGACCTCCTCATTGAGGTCACCATTAAGGAATGTCGTTTTGACATCCATTTGATGAACATACAAGTTGTGTATAGAAGCCAAAGCGAACAAAATTCTTATAGAAGTTGTTCTTGCAATAGGCGCATAAGTATCGAAATAATCAATACCCTCTTTTTACCTAAACCCTTTAGCTACTAATCTAGCTTTAAAGGTTTGGATAGTGCCGTCAGTGTGGTATTTTCTCCTAAATACCTACTTACACACAATTGTCTTAGACCCTGATGGGAGATCTACCAATTCCCAAGTGTTGTTGGAAAGAATGGAATCCATCTCATCATTGATGGCTTCTTTCCAAAATGCACTATCTCTCGATTGGATAGCTTCTCTATAAGTCTTAGGATCATCCTCAACGAGAAGTACAATAGGGATTTTCCTAATGACTTCCTTTCTATTTTCTTCTACCATGTAGAATGAAATTCGTTGATAATCTATCTCATCCACTACTAGACTTTTCTCCTTTTTAAGTCTGTGACTTCTTCTAAGTTCAAAGGGTTGCTTTACATTATTTTGAGAATTCTCCTCTTGAGAATCAACTTTGGATGTAGAAGCTTGAGAATTGTTCTCATATAACAAATTCTCCTTTAGAAATGTTGAAGCTTGAGAATTGTTGTCACATAACATATTCTCAAAAAAGTCAACTTCTCTAGATTCAATCACAATATTAGACTCTAAGTCTAATAGCCTATAAGCTTTACTATTGTTGGCATAACCAACAAAAGCACACTTTATGGCTCTTGAACCTAACTTTGTTCTATTAGGTTCGTTTTTCTTGCAATATGCAAGACACCCCACACTTTGAAGTACCCTATGTTGGGTTTTCTTCCTTTCCATAACTCATATGGAGATATCTCATTTTTCTTCATCGGTATTTGATTAAGAATGTGACAAGCGGTTAATAGCGCTTCACCCCATAAGTTGAAGTTCAACTTAGAAAACACAACATAGAATTTATCATCTCTAGATAAGTCCTACTTTTTGTTTCGGCAACACCATTGTGTTGTGGTGTATAAGGTGCGGTGCACTCATGAATTATATCATTTTCTTCACAAAATGTATTAAATTCATTAGAGAAGTACTCTCCTCCCCTATCACTTCTTAGCACCTTAATCTTTTTATTTAGTTGATTTTCAACTTCTAATTTATATAATTTAAAAGCATCAAAAGTTTCATCTTTATGCTTTAAAAGAAACACATAGGTATATCTACTAAAATCATCTATAAAAGTAAGAAAATACATTTTACCACCTCTAGTTAAAACACCATTTAATTTACAAAGATTACTATGGATTAAATCTAGTAAATTATATGATCTTTCTAATCTAGGAAATTGTTTCTTAATCATTTTTGCCTTAACACATGTTTCACATTTACCATAGTTTTTAATATTGCATGCAATCATACCACATTTTAAAACTCTTTTCATGGTTGAAAAACCTATATGCGATAGTCTAAGATGCCACAAAAATAAAGAATCATACTCAACAATATAGGTGGAATTATCATTTTTATTGATAAAATTGAAAGTTACAACATTGGTGTACAATGTAACCATACCCTCACAAGAGTACCATTTTCCCAAAAATACACTTGATTTGGTAAGTATAAGTTTACCAGACTCAAAAATGGCTTTAATGCCGGGCTTGCCAAGCAAATCACCAGTCACCAAGTTTCTACTCATTTCAGGAACATAAAGTACATTCACTAATGTAACTTTCTTGCTGGAGGTGAAAAAGACTTTAATGGTACATTTTCCAAGTACCTTGGATTTGCCCTCATTGCCCATTTGAATCTCATGGTTGCCCTTTGACTCTTCAAATGTCTTGAACAATGATTTGTTGTAGGTGACATGGACGATGGCACATGTATCATACCATCACCCTTTCACCTTGCCTTGGACCGCATTCACCTCACTAAGGGTAGCGACTATATTTTCCTCTTGAGTTGCATTCACCTTAGGTCCTTGTTGGTCTTTTCTATGCCTACACTCTCTAGCATAGTGACCCTTTTTCCCACACACAAAGCAAGGACCTTTCTCGCCCTTAAACTTGTTTGGGATGGTTTTTGGACCCAAGGATTTCTCGTTACCCTTTTTCCCTTTGTTTTTGGGATGTTTTGGTTGTGACACCACATTTTCTTTGGAAGTCTCTCCATTAGACCCCTCCACAAGTTTATCTCTACATATCGATTCAACCTCGATTCGAATATGTTTTTGGATTCCCTCCAAAGAATAATCCTCATTTTTATGAAGGATTCTTTTCCTATAGCTCTTCCAAGTTGGTGGTAATTTAGCCACTATAGCACCAACTTGAAAGGCCTCGGGAAGCTCAATCTTTAACACTTTCAATTTGTTAACAATTATTTGCAATTCATGTATTTGAGGAATAATAGGTTTATCACCAAAAAATTTGAAATCAAAGTATTGAGATATCAAAAACTTTTTGGTACCTTCCTCTTCCGCCTTGAATTTTGTCTCAAGTGCATCCCATATCTCCTTGGCCGATTTGGTCTCAGTGTAGAGGTCATAGAGCCTATCGGAAAGGGCGTTGAGGATATGACCCCTAAAAAGGAGATTGTCCTCCTATCTCTTCCTTCTTTTCTCCACTTCCTCGGAAGTGTCCTTGTCGGATGGCATTGGGAGAGGTTCTAGAGTTGATTCTAGAATGTAGGCGATTTTGAGAGTGGTAAAAAGAAATCTCACCTTGTCTTGCCACCTAGTGAAATTGGACCCATCAAACCTATCCAACCTCACTAGGTCTTGATTCATTATCTTGATGGTTTCACCTTCCATTGAAACAAACAAGGGTAAGCTTTTGAATGTTAGGAAAATATGTATTTGTCTCAATGGAAATGGTAAGAAAATTACAACTCTATGCAAAATATTACAATAGACAAGGATTGATTAAATAAAGTGTTACAACTCTATAACTAAAAATACAAATGAACAAAAGTAGTAGAAGAGGAAGAGAATAGTGAAATACAACTCTGAGCAAAAGATTACAAATAAAGTAAAGTGTTTGAAACAAAAGAAAAGAAAAGATTACAACTCTTAAACAAGAAAAACAAGTAAATAGAGAAGAAGAATATAAAGATGAAAAGCAATAGAATGAAAGAAAGGAACAAGAAACAAAAGATAAACAACTCTCACTCACACTACCAAAGTGAAGAGTGTTGGGGATCACCAACTTGAACAAGGTTTGAAACCTTTGTCCAAAAGCTTATTTCCCCCTAACTCAAGCACTAAGGGATTTCTCACAGATTATAGGAAATGCTTTCTGGAATTATCAAGCCTCAAGGTGTTTCTAGCCAAGCGCTCTAATGGATAGAAAAAATTATGTCTTTCAAGTGAGCAATAGGCTACTATTTATAGAGTTTAGAGATACTATTTGAATTTCAAATTCCACCAACCCCCATGACTGTTACCAATGATTAATTGAATTATTATGGAATTAAAAATTAGATTTGAGAGTTATTTGTGTTTTTTGAGTTGTTCAACAAAGATTGAAAAAATTGAAAAAATGGTCAGTTTTTGGCTTGTGGCCGCGGCCACTGCTCTCTGTCCCATAGGCCGCGACCACCAACATTCAGTGGCCGCGACCACTGACCATTTTCAGCACAAAAATTTGTGCTATTTTTCCAAACGATTCCAAACTCTCACAAATGATTTTGTAACCCCCAAAACACATCATTGGGGTTAAAATCATATCTCTATCAGCCATTTCACATATGAATTTATGAAATTCATCTCAATATTGTGTAACACCAAATTTACACAATAAAGGGTAATATTTGGAAGTTACAAATTTGTAGCTGAATTTGTAACACCAAATATGTTACATATTTTGATATTTCTCATATATCTAAATATTGTAACTCTCTATTATATGTTACAATATGTGACACTCTATTATATGTTACAATATGTGACACTCTTTGTCACATTTATTTAATCTAAAACATTATATTATAATATAATATAATATTACATTATATTATAAAATAATATAACATGTATTGGTTTACTTCATGAAAAAAAAATCTCAAACTCTAGAAAATTTTAAGGAATTTAAAGAACAAGAAGAAGGAGAAGTAGGAAGAAAAATTCGATTCATTCGCACTGATAATGGGAGAGAATATACATCTGATGAGTTCTCTCAATATTTACAAAAGTGTAAGATACGTCATCAGTTGACGTGTCCGCATACACCACAACAAAATGGTGCAGTAATGAAAACAACAGCCCATATCATTAACATGCTTCCTTAAGCCAAGCTTAGCTTTGTATCACCCTTTGAGAAATTGTGGAAAATAAAACCCACAGTTAGTCATTTTCGTGTCTTTGGTTGTGTATGCTATGTCTTCATACCAGATCACTTGGGTAGAAAATTTGATAAAAATGTTATCATGTGCATCTTTGTGGGATATGACAGTAAAAGAAAAGGGTGGAAATGTTGCGATCCTACTAGTGGTCGATGCTATGTATCTATGAATGTTGTGTTTGATGAGGCATCTTCATGGTGGTCTCCTAAAATGGACTCGTGTTTTTATAAATGCAATTACAACAAGTGACCATAAAAGACCTTTAGGGTCGCTTAGAATAATCTTGGCAACTCTGAAATTGTACTAAGTGACTCTTAAATTACACTAAACGACCATAAAAGACCCTAAGGGTCGCTTAAACTAATCTTGGTAACTCTGAAATTGCACTAGGCGACCATAAAAGACCCTAAGAGTCGCTTAGACTAATCTTGGTAACACTGAAATTGCACTAAGCAACCATAAAATATCTTAAGAGTCGCTTAGACTAATCTTGACAACTTTGAAATTGCATTTAGCGACCCTTAAATTACACTACACGACCATAAAAGACCCTAAGGGTCGCTTTTGTAATGTAATTTAATGGTAAAATCAAATATTCAGTCTAATTTAATTGTTAAATTATTAATGAAATGACTTTCATAATGTAATTTAATGATTTTTATAATGAAATGACTTTTATATAATCTGAGTGTAATCGAGCAATGATCTTTATGTGATGATATTTAATCTCTTTATTTGATAAGGACAACTTCGTGTCATTTGATCAAGTACAATCAACAAACATAAGTAAATCGACCCAGCACTGACACATTTAATAATTACTGCTGTCATGTGTCATTTTGAACTGTCACATCATCATGTCAAATTTTGGTTAAACAATTATATATATATATTTTTGATAAAATAATTATTTTATATATTTACCTTTTTATTATATAAATATTTAAAATTAATTAAAATTTTCATAACAAAAAATATTTAAAACTAAAATATATTATTTTATTTTTTTCTAAATTTTTTTTATATTTATTAAATATTTTAAAATTTCCTTTATTTTATTAATTTCATATCAATTAATTACTCTAATTTTATAATTTATTAAATATTAAAGGTGTTACACCCAGATTTCGAGATAAGATGTTATGACCCCGAAAACTGGGCTCGTCAGGTGTGAGCTCGAAATATGTACAGACATCATATGGTTCGACCATTAAACCCCTCTGAAGTAAAACAACGACCTCGAGGATGTATAATCTCGGATATTCTCTGAGCTCGCGATGGCAATGGCACGACACTTGAATATATCTTTTACCGAGTGTCCTCAGGCGAGGTAGTTCGGGCTCGGGAAGTGCAAGTTCAGGGACGACAGCCTCGGTAGTGCCTACCTATCCCGAGCGTAGTGTGAAGTTGGGTGACACGTTCGTGATTGATCCATAAGTCCTGACGGACTCGATGTCGATCGCTGATCTCGAAGACCTGATGAATCACCTGGGATAGCCTATTACGTGTGAACATAATTATTGCTGTGCAATCCCAATATTTAAGGGATGTCATTTAATCTATTATCCGTTCCTGATCTTCATGGGACGTTTCTATGTATATAAGATATATTGCATTTAATATCATTATTTCAATTGATATACAGAATATCTTCCCGAAATATGTGGGAATGAATTCTTCAACCTTCTCTATAAATAGAGAAGGGATCACCACTTGTAAAGGCCGATTTCTGATTTCTTGAGAGAAAGTTCTGGGTAATTCATCTCTGAAGAATTTCCAGAAAACTCAAAGTCTTAATAACATAGACTCGTGGACTAGGCAGAATTAACTGCTGACCACGTAAAAATCTTCTGGTCTTCCTTTTTAAATTCATTTGCTCCAGTTTTTATTTGTTTAATTGCTCTACTATTTAAGTTGACGAAAAGTGGCGTCAACAAAAGAGATATTTGCGGCAAAAATACCCCATATTTACACAATGTAACATTTAAATACTCATTTTTTATGGGAAAAGTACCCAAAATTGATAAAATGTAGCATTTAAACACTCAAACTTGTTTTTTGGCGGCAAAAATACCCAAGGTTGCTAAAATATTGCACATTTACTACCCAAATAGTTAAAAATAATAATACAAATGTATTTAAAGTTGTAAAAAATCATTAAAATTATATAAAAAAATAGTCTAAATTAATTCTAAAATTAAAGAATAGTTTTATTTAATGAAAATAGTATATAAATAATTTTTTTATTATATTAACGCTTTTTAATAAATTTGTTTCTCTTTTACTAGTATTTTAGTTATTCGTTTTTCTTTTAACTATTTCAATCAAAAATAATTTTTTTCATTAAATAAACTATTTATTTTTAATTTTAGAATTAATTAAGACTATTTTTTTTTTATATTTTTATATAATTTTAAGGGATATTTGTGGTGAAAGTATCTAAATTATTGTGTTTGTAGCACTTAAGTATCTAAGTTATTTTTGTTGCGGCAAAAGTACCTTCCGTCCATGTTTTGGTGCAGTTTAGTGCATCTATTTGTTTCGTCATTAAGTCCGTCACCATAGCATAAAATTTACATATAACTTTGGTACTTTCACCACAAATATCTTTTAAATTGGGCACTTTCGCCGCAAATATATTTTGAATTGGGTACTTTTGCCACAAATATCCCTTTAATTGTGTACTTTCGCAGCAATTATCCATTTAATTGGGTACTTTCGTCTACGTGTTACAATCGAACTTAACAATGAAAATTGACGGTTGTACTAAACGGCACAAAAACATGAATGAAAGATACTTTTGCCGCTAAAAAATAACTTGAGTACTTAAGTACTACAAACATAATAAATTGAGTATTTTTACCGCAAATATTCCTAATTTTAATAATTTTTTAAAACTTTAAATACATTTGTATTATTTTTTTAACTTATCTGGGTAGTAAATGTGCAACAATTTAGCAATTTTAGGTGTTTTTGGAGCCAAAAAATAAGTTTCGGCATTTAAATGCTACATTTTAGCAACTTTGGGTATTTACTTTTACATTATATATACATTAAGTATTTTTACCACAAATATCTCAATACTAAAATATTATTTTTGCATCTTAACGAATTTTCGAATTATAATTTATTAAATACGCACTAGATTCATGCTTCAATTGTTTTTTACTATAGCACAACTAAGACTGTTTGTTGAATAAACTACAACTTTACTAAACTGGTCCCAATAAGGTGAAAACAACCAAAACGATAATCCAAACTAAATTGTCACATACAAATAAAAGGGGACCCGACAAACTTGCTTTTAAGACATAAAATAATTGGGTAAATTGGCAAATATTTTGGTAAAAGAACCAGAACACTTTAACATTCTATAAAAAGGAGATAAGGACCGGAACTAAACAATGATAAAAGCCGAAGTGTCATGCAAAGACGAGGGTGAAAATTAACATTATTAAACATAAACAAATCTAGCACTAAGACATAAACATGAAAGTTTATACATAATCTCATACCCAAGCACATAGATAGTTGCCTTATTTCCAATGTCCAATATTTTATAGTAATCTTGTTCACTACTTTCATTAAGAAATTCTAATTTTCTTGATGAATTGATTTAAAATATTTACATAAAAAAATTAAATACCAGTGCCAACATAGTAACACTTGTATGACAATTTTTTCTTTCTTTCTTTTTTGTCATTTCATCAAGTTTTCAATGGTTAATTGCAATTTTAAGTTGGTAACTTTTTGAGTTATATCAAAGATAATACACACATAAATCAACATAAGAGTATCATAGTGCATGTGTGACATGTCAATATATACACGTCAAGGGCGTTAACTAGATATTAGCGCAATTGCGTTTTTTTTTACACTATTTTTCTTTTCATTGATGAGGAATTTTTTTTTTTTGTGTACAAGTTTGGAGGACTAAGTTACCAAAATCCACCTAAATTTAAGTCAATAAGCAACTTAATGTTCTGTTCTTTCTTTTTCTTTTTTTTTCTCTCTCTCTTTCTCAAGATTTTTCACTTTTTTTTTTTTTGGTTTACATCACTTCTTATTTTGGTCCACATGAATTAGTACAACAAGAGCTCCTTTTGGAAACATTTGTTGGAAGAAAAATGCCCTTAAAAATCCAGAATCCAATTCTGTTTTCTACTAAATTTTGTTCTTGCCAATGTGGCATAATCAGTCTTCCTCATCCACTTCATGGAAAGGCAATGGCACTGTCTTCACTGCTCTAAACTTGCCTTGATTATTTAGATGCTCATTCTCCAGCCTAAATCATTATCATTAGTATTAAATAAATAAACCGTTCTTCAATATTTTTATTGTGGGAGAATAATTTAATTTTTCTCTTGACATTATGTAAGTATGAACCAAAAATCAAGTCTTATGTAAATCTATATTTGTTTTACCTGAAAAAGTTCCAAAGCCCTCTTCTAATGACTTCAAGGGCAGCTAAAAATAGTCCAGTTACTCTGTAATCAACATGTCCAAAGCTTGAATGGACAACAGTTTGTAACCACGCAAGCCTGAGAACTAGATTCAATCCCTGCATAACATACCAATAATCCAAGTTCAATGCCATACATTCTAAACAACACACCCTTTATTGAATTGCTTTTAATAAACTCTATTGAATCTCAGAAAATCCCATCTTATCTTATTTGAATTAGACTTGGAATCTTTCATGTTGTAAAATGGCAGTGCCAATGTTTTTATTTCCTTAAGAATATATATGTTCATTCTCCACTTTGCTTAGCTATAAGCTTATAATACTAGTCATATCTATCCATTTGTTCTTTCATTATGAAATGTTGTGAGAGAGAAATTATAGGTTTGGTGGCAATGGCCCATGTTATAGATTTGAAAAGAGAGAAAGGGCAATGACATTGTACCATAGAGATGTAGTAAATGATCTTTCGGCGAAGGATTAATTCATTCCTAAGCCAGGGGTTCTTGGAGTTGGTTTGCAGTAAACCCCAATCCTTTACAAAGTCCCAATACAATTGGTACATTGTTGCAAAACTTGACATGATCACAACAAGACAAAGCCATCCCACAGTCCTTTCTTTCTCGAATGCTACTTTGGTCCCCGCAGCTAACATGGCAGACACATATTTTCCCAGGTTCAGAAGGTGATTTTTCTGTCCCTCATCGAACCACCGGCGAGCACACTGCAGAGTCCCCAGTTTTAAGAAATTGTTACACTTAGAGATATGTATTTAAAGAACAAGAAACAAATTACTGAATGAATGCACCAAAGAGGTAAAGAGGAGAGTCTTTGGTGGTACTATACCTGCATAGCTCTCCAGTAGTAAGGTAGGAAGGAAACTGCATAGGCAAGATCTCTGTAGTGCTTAGTTCTCATGCAGTAACCATAATCCTGAGTTTTGTAGCTTCCAGTTATGTAGTAACATGCGACGTACTCAAGGTTTCTCAGCATTGGAACCTATCCAAGAAGAAAAAAAAAAGAAGATTTTGTCAGTACAAACTACAATGGTCGAATGAAATCGCGGTATTGTGTTTTTTTATTTGGTGCTCAAGATTTACCTGACTACATAGTTGATCAGCCATGAAGAAGTCCAGCATGACAACCTGCGAAAATCAAATAAACAAAACCACTTTAAGAATATAATTTGAAAGATTTTTTCTTCTTTTTTGGTGGTAAGATTGTATAAAGTGTTAAAATGAAGAAGTACCTTATAGAGAGGGGACAAAATGATGTTTCTTATGACACAAAGCAAGCGATAACGGCTTGATCGGTAGATGATATTGAAGGGGCACACTAGTAAAAGTAAGAAGGCCTGTTCATATTGAAGAAGATTAGATATCAATAAATAGTTTGCTAAAAGATTGATTAAGGAGTATTGAGCTTATTAATGGTTGATAAGAGCAATGAAATTACCAAAAGCAGAAGGCCAGGGATTGCTTGAACTTGAGTATAGGAATACCCTTTTGTTAGAAACGACAAGTGAACAAACATAGTCCCCACTACCACAGTCATTGATGTGGTACAGATTAGAAATACATCTCTGTACTTGAGCTCCTTTGTTGGGGCCAGCTCAAATATGAAGCTATAGTTTATACGAGTCTTTCTCCATGCGAAGATGTTGCAACCGTACAGAAAGAAGTGCAGGAACAATAGGCTAAACATGCTGCAAAAAGAACAAGGCTCAGGTTTATAATGCTGATTTGCTTTAAGGCATAAAGTCTTGGAAGATCTTTTTATGGCAGCAAAGAAAATTTAACTATACTTGCCTAAGTACAGGATAGGAAGTTTCCATATAGATCGAAGTCTTTGGTTGCTTTTTGTACAATCCCAGAATATGAGCCATGATGACATATCCAGTGAAGAGTGCGATCAAACAACCAGTGAATAGCCCTGATTGAGAACAAGGAAAACAAAGTCATTTGTCATAATGTTTAAACTGTCATATTCAAATTTCGTTCTCATAGTAAGCAAATAATATGGTGAAATTTTGCCGAACTAGTATCTGGGGACACACTATTGACTAATGGAAAATTGGCCTAAAATAAGTGAAACTTAACACACAGACCCCATCACCACTAGATATTTTCAGAACAGTGGGAAAATCTAGTGGATAGTAATAGATAGTGAAATCAATACAAAAAAAAAGGTTCCAACAATCCTTATACGATTCTCCACAAGCTTAGCTACCACACCAACAAAACATAGTGTTTCCCTATAGGCTTTGATGAGCTTTTGTTAAACCTTGTACAACCAGGTTTGTCTCCAAATATGGCTATGGGGTAGAATGGGACCTGGCTTTATCATCCCACCAAGGAAAAGTAAATCAGCCACGGCCTCAAATTTCAGCCTAGTGGCCAAGTGGGACCATTGTTTATTTTTTTCACCTGGGCTTCTTAACACTTATACTTTCATAAAGTGGTCGAGCTTAAAGTTCTCCACTAAACAAATTTTGAGGTCTAATGAAAAAGGACGTGGGCTTTCTTGTTTTTTCTTCTTTAATTAAAGATTTGGTTATTTTAAGTTCTAAGCAGAGCACTCACCAATGAAGAATGTCACAGAGTGTGATTCTTTTCGTTGATGTGGTTTGAGGTACTTCATGGCCTTTCTTCGGTCTTCATCAGCAAAGTTTTTGATGAAAAGCTCCTCAACTTCGTCTGCTAGATTTATTACCTGTCATTTTTCAACTAATGAGAAAATATATTTTGTTGGTCTAGAAAATTTGAACTTCAAATCAATATGAGTCAGACAAGCATATCTGACTTTGTTATATTATGAAATCTAATGATATCCATTGTCTCATACAAAAATTGTTAGGATCAATGGCCACTTGACATTGTCGGAAAATTTACTCAGAAGAAATGATATATATTGTGGCCAACATCTTTAACAATATCCTAAAATGTCTGAATAGAAAACAATAAGCTACCATTGGCCAAATTTACCTTGTCTGAGCTGTTGAAATATGAACTTTCAACCACTTTTAGATAAATGGAGAGAACTTGTTTTCCAGTAACCTGCAAGAAACAAAGGCAAATTTCCTTTTATGTCAGTATGCAAAACCAAAAAGTTTGACATCTAAAAAGTGCATGAACATGAAGCCATTCAATTTTTTTTTTTTACTTTGTCGAACTTCTTCAAAATCTTTATGAAGGCAAGCATGTTCAAGTTCCTGAAATAATCATCATCAAGAAGAAATATTTAGATCATTATCTCCCAAATCAAAACTCAACCCACTTCTGTTTAGTTGTGTCATGAGAATTAAGGTGTGTTTAATACCTGTAAGTTTTGAGATATCCTAATCCTTTATAGAGTTCAACAAAAGCTCCTTTGATCATCTTCTCTGCATGATGAAGCTTAGTTTTATTGATTCTAAGCTTGCTACCTTCCTGAGTGCTTTTCTTTGAGGACTGATTTCCTAGATCTTCTTTGAATAAGTAGCTGATCGCCGATAAGGTACGCGAGGGTGTTGTGAGAGGAATGTTTATGCCAAAGTTCTTCCCTTGGACACTGAAAACCTGTCCTGGAAGAGTTCTTAATTTGCTGTCTTCTCTCTTAATTCCCATTGATTTTCCAAGCTCATCAGATGATTTTGAGCAGATATCTCCATATGGCACATCATTTTTCTCCATCTGATCATCTATGCTATTGCTGTCCTGCTCTTGCTCTTGTTCTGTTTTCTCCCCATTGATGGACTCCTCTGAAACTCAAAGAAATAATAATTATAAGAAACAAGTTGCTCCAATTAATCATAACACCACAATATTCAATAAACTATACTACAAATTCTAATGATTGCAACCCCTAAGATGGTTCTATGTTACCACATTGAACAACTCTTAAGCTTCATTGTATAGTAAATACAGAGTAGTAAACTTAAAAGGCTAGTCTTTAGATTTATTTTTCTTTCAAATGAGAATGAATTAAATCAACTTAGAACTATATTACATGCTTTACAAATATGTTCAATAAAAAAACAGAACAATATCTTGGCAAAGTTGAAACAAATGCAATCTTAAAGCTGGCTAGTACTAACTTTTATGTGCATCTTTTAGCTATTGTGATAAGCAAGATAATATTTTTAGATATATTGTATATATACCGCGGGAAAGTGTGTATGACATGGAGGCATCCTCCTTGGAATCCTGAGATGAATTAGCTGCTTTGGCACGCTGCTGATTGAATGCAGTCTTGGCCTCAATGAGAATCTCCATCTGTTTCTTCAAAGACTCTCCTCTCTCAAGAAACTCCTTCTCTTTGGCTTTATAGAACTGATTCACTTTGTTGAGCTGAAGGTCTAAACAGTTGAAGAACTCTTTCGCAGCTTCGGTATCGGCGAATTGCTCCAACAGTTCGGTCTCATATACGTCTCCCTTACTTGCTGAGGAGGCAAGTTTCTTGTGAACCTGCACGTAGTGATCAACATTGAACACCACATTAGTTCACAACACTGAGAAGAAAAACATCATGCAAAAAGAACAAGAATGACAAGAGTAAAGAGCTAGCTGTACATGAATAACTTCATGGTGATCTGTACGTTTAGGACCAAACAAAGAGAAGTTCTTCAGAGATGTCAAAAGGGTATGTGACAAAGAGTTGTTTTGGTGCTTATTTTGAGAGTTGTTGTTGTTGTTAGAATTAAGAAGATGTATTTTTTTGAGGTCCTTCTTGAGTTTCCAGTAATCAACAAAAGCTTCTTTCCATTCAGGGACTAATTGGCCCTCAAACTGCTTAGAGAACTTCACCATCTTTTCAGCTATTCTTTCTCTCTAAAACTTTTCCGAGAGATAAACTTACTCAGAAAAGAGAGAAGAGAGAGTTAGATAGTGTTGTACTGTGATGAGTGGTTCAATGAGAGGCCATGGTGTGACAATTTAAGGGGGTGAAAAAGGAATTTTGGTTGATGTGCTCGTACCGATGCTCGACAGCACATTCTAAAATATCCTTTGCACATATACCTTCCTATGCTTCCTCCACTTGACAGGGCATCATATATAGTTATAGTGGGTTATATATATATAAAAATATATTTATATAGATGTAAATAGAAAGCTTCACCGGAAAGTTTCTCACCAAACCGCCGCCGGCAAGTATGACTAGTCAGCTAGCTACCTAAGTACTCCCCTCCCTCCCAACATGTATGTATGCTCTTAATTCTCATGAAGATTTTGTAAAGAGAATTATATGCTTATTTAAAGTGAGATGCATTGAAGTGGGACCAAAATTAATGTTATAAAAACAATTACAAAGTTTAAAATATTTGAAAGTAATGGCCATCTAGAGGGCATATAATATATATATACAATAGAATTTGTCATGATTATTATAACTTACACATGACCAATCAATGTTTTCTTCTTTTATATTGGGTGTGTTTTCATTTGTGATACGGTTATATTATATATAACTTTCAATTTTGCATATTTTGTTTCCCTATTTTACTACCAAGGCCCCTATTTTACTACCAGGACCATCTTGGTTTTACAATTGAACATGCATGGAGCCAGGACATTTCGGACTTTTGCTGAGAAATGCCCCATAAGTTAGTCAAAAGCTGCCTATTTTCGTAAGTGAAGCTTATTGGTTCAAGAAATTTTAAAAGAACACAAATGTGGTATCTAATTAGACCAGCTTGATTTTCCACTAATTGTGGATAACAGAAAAAAGTTTCAATTATTAGGCATTTGTTTTATAGGGCACCCCCTTTAGATTGTGGCAATGCAAATTATAACATTAGAAGATAAGATATAATGTGTTAGGCGTTATACAAGAAGAAATTGCTCATCATTAATAGCTTAAGGCCCCATGCCATGTATGAACTTAATTAATCTCACATATATATATTATTTTATATATTGTATACTATTATTCTCCATGATACTAATTATTATGTGTTATTGAGTACATACGTATATATAGATATGATCTTGGATAAGTTATAGATTCATTTTGGCTTGTTGAAATATTCACTAACATGCTCAATCTGGAAAACCCGACCCGACCCGATCCATTAATCTACCATATAATTGATCATTAGACATGTAGATATGTATATGAAGAATATTTTTCTTCTTTATCTATATTCTAATGTGTAGGTACGTATAGTGAGATCAATCAGATTAGGCACAAATGCCAAGAACTATTCATATGCGGTTTCCCTTCCATATTTGTAGTACTATTCTTGAAGAAAAAGCAACATTATATATTGGAGATCCTCATTATATAAATGCTTATAAAAGATACACATTCACATTGTGTACTTACATACACATGATGAAAATATTATATTTTAGCAAATAATAATGGTAAATAAAGACCCCAAACAATAATGAAATATTGGTATATATAGGCTGGCTAGTAGTAGTAGTAGTAGTAGTAGTATAGTACTATTCCTTAGTAGCAATTAGAGAATTCCATGTTCTATTCCTTTGTTCTAAACCCACTTCTATTGCCAATTTGTCAGACCCTTCACCTTGACACTCAAATTTTCAAATCCAAAATCGACGTTGCTCTCTCTCTCTCTCTCTCTCTCTCTCTATAAATATATATATATATATATACATATCTCTCTTATTAGACATGGATTGCACTATCAACCTATTAGTTGTGGAAAATTGACAGTGTGCTTAAGGTGGCTGACTCAAAGATACGCTAGCTAGCTTTTTATTGTTTCTTCTCCGTACTCGCTTCTTTTTACAAACACACAATAATATTTCATTTATATTATTTCTTACTATACCGATTATTATTGGATTGTCATGAATTTGTTCGTTAATATTAATAGCAATGCTTTATGTATACTGCAAATTTTTGTTTAACAGTTCCTTTCCAAAAAAAAAATAATAATAAAATTGAACAGTGTCATCATATTGTTTCTTGTTTATCAAAATAATGGAATCTGATTCTTTAAAATTAGAATCATATATTTTTTGACAAAGCATTTCCCAACACTGTACCCGCTACAAAAAAGTTGTATGCATATATAAATAAAACTATATTATTTTAGCGTGTTTTATTATACGATATTTCAATATATAATAAAAATAAAGTTGAAAAAAATGACAATGTAGTTGCTTTTATCTACAATCTAAGAGAATTTGGAAAATATGTCGTAAATGTTGACCGAGTATATAATAATAGTAACCGGGTCTAGAGATGAGAGAGCAAAGAAACGGTGTGTAGTGTAAATATATATGTTAATAGTTCTAATTAGGGGTGTTCATAAAACCGCCCACACCGCATAAACCACCCATACTGCACCACATCGCACCGCAATTTGTGGTTTAGAATCCTTCGTGGTGTGGTTGCGGTTTGTATTTTTGCCAAACCGCACGGTGCGGTACGGTTTGCGGATTTAAATTTTATAAATGCGATTCAAACCACACCGCACTGCATCATTATATATATTAACTTTTTTATATTATTTTTTTTTCAATTTTATTACATTTAAAGTTAATGCATAAATATTTATATAGTATAATATAATATACACAATATCTAGAAAGAAATATAATGTTTTATAGGATGCTAACACATATTCTACTTCAATCTAAAGATATTCCTCCTTAATTAAAATAATATTTACTTTTATATTACATTTTTTTATTTGTTATTAGTTTGTTATATTTTTATTGTTTTGCTTAAAGTTTATTAGCTTGTTGTACATTTAATTATTTTGTTAAACACTCTATGGTTATGAGATTTATTATAAATATTTCTTAATTATAATATTTAATTGTTAAATTATTTGGTGATAGATATAAACCGCCAAAACCGCATCGCACCACACCGCATTTTTGCGGTGCGGTTTATGCGGTTTGAGGTCTATGCGGTGTGGGTTGCGGTTTAAAAAATTATTCAAATTGCATATGCAGTGTGGTCCAAAAAATTAGAGAAAAACTACATCAACTGCACCACAAACACCCCTAGTCCCCGTTAACATACTTTTTTTTTATAGTTTGAGTATTGCTATGGTCTATCGGGTATCTTTGGTGCCCAATTTTGATGCCACATATAGTGTATAGTAATTAGAGAAATGCTAAATATATTTTATATTATACTATTTTTTTTTATAATCTTTTAAATCAATAAATGACAAATAGATATGAAAAAGAGTATAAAAAAAGTATAATCGAGAATTTTCTTAACACTCTTTGTAGTGATTAATACAATTTAATATGCAGACCCAAATTTTTTGTACATTAAGCACAAAAATTTAAAATATATATATTTTAACATTTATATATAATATATAATATTATAAATGTACAAATTTGGACCAAACTATAAAAATTACATGTAAAAATAAAATAATTTTTTTTCAATAAGAGCATTATAGCAAAATGTTAGATAAAAATAGCTAAATTAATTCAGAGACAACTATTTGGTCACACATATATTAATTTAAATAAAATATGTATGATATGATATTAAATTGTATCAGTAAACGTATGTCATATTAAGTAGTGTTGGACATCATATATTGTCTCTACAACCATTTCTTTTTAGTTTTAAAACAAATTAAGAAGTTCATGAAGGACTAACTAGGTTTTTTTTTTTTTTATTAATTTTTTCTGTGTGGGGGAATATGCTGATTTAATTAATATAATATATATTTATGTAAATCCTATAATTGGCATTTTTATAGAAATATCTTTTTCTTAAAAAATAAATTGGTTGATTTAGTTGTTTCCCTTTATTATAATTTTCGGAAATGTTTGTTTCCCTTTATTATAATTTTCGAAATTGTGTGGTTTCCCTTATTACAATTTTCGGAAATCCACTTTCCCTTTGTGTGAATTTTGGACAATAATATGCTTCCTTATTTAGCCTATATTGTCTCATTTTGTTTATAAAGGGAAAAAGTATATTGCAAATATTCGGTACTTACCCAAAGTTGTTTTTGGATTATTTGCTTATATATTTTCGTGCAGCTCAAGGATTGTAATTAGGAAACTAGTTCTTAATGTCATTAATTGTTGTTTCCTTTTTGAGCTTGTTTTTGATCCGACACATGTTTGAGCTGTCCCCACCAATATCGCATCTGTCGGATCAGCATCTTCTAAATAAGGCAACTCTTCGACAATCAAGAATAACTTCTATGATTCTTGCCTTTATTAGAAGAATTCTTTCTCAGCCTTTGTGAGCACGAAAAAAGACTCTATAAATAGGGCTCTAAAGGCAGTGAGAAAAGTGAACTCTTTGGTGCATTATTCGTGAGCTTTATTGTAATATTTATGAGAGTTCCTCTTTGTATTCAAGATCATAAGTATTCACGTGATCTTGTAGAAATATGTGTGTTTAGTTTTTAGTGATGAGTTTATATCATGTTTATGAGTGAATACACATTGTAATTTGAACACAACATTTGTAGTCTTCGGGAGAAGATTTTTACAAGCCTTGTGTCGGGAGGATGTAAGCACTCGTTGGCCATTGAAGGGAGTTCAAGTGGTTGAGCGTTTCAATCAAGATCAGATTAGTGAAGAGAAGTACAAAAAATTGCGGCAAATCTCAAGAGGGAGTCTTGTTTTGTTTAAGTCAATGTTTTTGTACTTGTGATTCTTTATTAATTGGTTTTATTCTCTGGGCGTGGCCCCAAGGAGCAGGTTATCCGAAAGGGTTTCTGAACCTTGTAAAAATTCGTTGTGTTCTTTATTGTTTTGCACTGTCTTCTTATTGTGTTCAGTTTCTGTCGTGACAAGTTTGGATTCTGTTTCGACAGAACTGTAATCTGTGTAAACAGTTAATTACCATTCCGCACTTTAATTAATTCACATGGTTTAATTAATTTGGTAATTACTAAAAACGGAATTTCAATTGGTATCAGAGCGGGTCACTCATTTTTGAGTGTGATCTTAGTTTATTCCGTTTGTTGTTCTTGTTCTTGCAATGTCTTTTTTCACAGAAGGAGGTTCCATAACTCGCCCCCCTTTACTCAACGATTCAAACTATCCATATTAGAAAGTTAGAATGAGAGCCTTTATCAAATCTCAAGATGAAAAGGCTTGGAGAGCTGTTTTAAGTGGTTGGACTCCTCCAGCAGAAAGCGATTATATAACTAAGGTAAAATCTAAACTTGAATGGACTGATGCTGAAGATAAACTGTCTAGTTACAACAATAAAGCATTACATGCTATTTTTAATGGTTTTGGTGAATGTTACATTAAATTGATTTCTTCATGTGTTTCGGCCAAAGATGCTTGGCAAATTCTTCAAACTCAATTTGAAGGAACTGTTGATGTCAAAAGTTCTAGGCTTGTTATGCTTACAACAAAATTTGAAAATGAATGAAAATGAAACCCTCACTGAATTTTATGAGAAATTTTCAGATATTGCTAACGAATATTTTTCTCTTGGTGAAAAACTTGAAGAGAATATTTTGGTTCGAAAAATTGTTAGAGTTCTCCCTGACAGGTTTCAGACAACGCTAACTGCAATTGAAGAAGCAAAAGATCTGGACAAAATAAAGGTAGAGGAACTGATGGGTTCACTTCGAACTTTTGAACTAAACCAACAAATTGACAAAAAGGTAAGACAAAGGAAATCAAGGAAAAATCTATTGCCTTGAAATCTTCTAAAGAAAAGAAGGAAAGTTCGGATGATGAGGATGATGAGATGGCTCTGTTGACAAAAAATTTCCAAAAATACATAAAGAAATTGGGAAACAAAAAGGCCATATCCAAAAACCCAAAAGGTAATTTTTCTAAACCCTTTGAGACTTAAAAAAAGGGTATTCAGTGCAGGGAATGTGAAGGATTTGGACACATTCAATCTGAGTGTGCAAATACCTTAAAGAAAAAGAAAGTCATGACAGTCGCATGGAGTGATCAAGACTCTAAACAGAGTGCTGAGGAGGAAAATAGTGTTGCCTTAACCTCTGTTCACAAAGGTATTGTTTTCTCTTCAGCCGATTACAAGGATGTGTTATGCCTTAATAATTCTGTTCAGAATAATGAGAATTTTGATAGTGATTCTGATGATTCTGACTTAAATGAGGAGTCATTAAAAGAGTCTTATAAAATAATGTATGATCAATGGCTGAAAGTGTGTTATGAGAATCTTCTAATGTCTAGCAATAATAAAAATTTTGTTGAAAAAATTGAAAAACTTGAGATGGTTATTGCTTCCAAAAATGATGAAATTATTTCTTTGAATAAAGAAATTGAGATTTTGCAAAAAGGTGTCAAAATGCTTAATCCTAGATCTGGAATTTTGGATGATATTCTTTCTGTAGGAAAAAAGGTTGGTGACTATAGTGGATTAGGATCTAATGGATCTGAGTCCTCAAGAAAAACGGTTTTTGTAAAATCTTGTGCCAACTAACCGTGTTGTAGGAACAAGTCACTCTGCTGAGAGCACAAAGTTGTCATCTGTTGCAACAGATCTACAACTAAAGAAAATTTCTCCAAAAAGAAACATTGAACATTTTGTACCAGTTTGTCATTTTTGTGGGATGAAAGGACACATAAGACCTAAGTGTTTTTCTTTGTTAAACTTGTTCAAAAAGAATTATGATAAACACTTTGGTAGTATGAATCAATTCTTGACCAAAAGAAATTCAAAATAAAAAACAATATGGGTCAAGAAAGTTAACTCTGTTTGCTTGGCTACTTTTACCTGTCACAAAATGCATGCAGCTAGTTCATGATACTTTGATAGCGGTTGTTGAAGACATATGACAGGTAATGCCAATATACTTACCAACTTCAAATCCTTGAAGTGTGGAGTAGTAACTTTTGGGGATGGAATGACAGGAAATATTTTAGGTAAAGGTACTCTAAACATTGAAGGGTTACCGAAACTGAAAAATGTGCTTCTTGTTGATGGGCTGAAATCCAACTTAATTAGCATAAGTCAAATTTGTGACCAAGGTTTTTATGTTAATTTTTCACATGATGAGTGTAATGTTTTAAATCAAAATGGTGATATTGTTCTCAAAGGTTCTCGTTCTTTGGATAATTGTTACACTCTCACACAAAAATTCACATGTCATGCATCTTCATCAAGTTTCAATATTACTGACTTGTGGCATGAAAAACTTGGTCATATAAATTTCAATAACTTGAAAAAGATTGCTAGTGTAGGTCTCATCCGTGGTATACCCAAGTTGGGTAAAGAATCGTTTGGTAAATGTGAATCATGCCAATTGGGAAAACAGTTGAAAATTTCCCATAAAGCATTATATGATATTAATACTTCAAATGTGTTAGAATTATTGCATATGGATCTCATGGGTCCTATACAAGTTGAAAGTATTAATGGTAAGAGATACATTTTTGTATGTGTGGATGATTTTTCTAGATTTACTTGGGTAGATTTCTTAAGAGAAAAATCAGATATGTTTGAAGCTTTTCAAACTCTATGTACAAGATTGAGAGTTGAAAAAAATTGTAACATTGGAAAGATTGTACGAATAAGGAGTGATCATGGTAAGGAGTTTGAAAATTCTGTTTATGATGAATATTGTAAATCGTTTGAAATTTTGCATGAATTTTCTACTCCCAAAACCCTTGAACAAAATGGGGCAGTGGAACAGAAAAATCGTACCTTGCAGGAAATGGCCAGAGTTATGCTTAACAGCAAAAAACTCACAAAGAAATTGTGGGCAGAAGCTATTAATACAGCTTGTTACACAATTAATCGTGTCTTTCTGTGTCCAGGTACAAACAAAAGTCCTTATGAAATCTGGAAAGGTAGAAAACCCAATGTTAACTACTTTCATGTTTTTGGGTGTCTATGCTATATTCTTAGAGATCGTGAGAATCTGGGCAAATTTGATGCCAAGAGTGATATGAGAGTTTTTCTTGGTTATTCCACTAATAGTAGGGCTTATCGTGTCTATAATATGAGAACCCAAACTATTATGGAATCAGCTAATGTGGTTGTAGATGATTTAAAAGATTTTTCTGAGTACTCCCATGAGGAGGAAATTGACAGGCTCATTGATGTTCAACATCATAAAGAAATGGCGGATCCGACAGCACAGCCTTCGGAGGGGACAACAGCCACTGCTGACGTATCAAATGCCAATTCTGTCGAAACAACAACTGGGCAAACAAAGAAGGAAAATCCAGTCACTTCCTCTGACTCCGTTCAAAAAGAACCATCAACCAAAGTAAAAAAGAATCACCCTTCTGACCTTATTTTGGGAAATCTTGAAGAGAGTATGGTCACTCGAAAGAGGTATGTAAATTTGGATCAATTTGTCTGTTTTACTTCCACTTTGGAACCAAAAAATGTGAAGGAGGCCTTAATTGATGAATCATGGATCAATGCTATGCAAGAAGAGTTAGATCAATTCACAAGGAATGAGGTATGGATTCTTGTCCCTAGACCGAGTCATACCAATGTTATAGGTACAAAGTGGATATTTAAAAATAAAACTGATGAATTTGGGACCATAATAAGAAATAAAACTAGACTAGTTGCACAGGGGTACACTCAAGTTGAAGGAATTGATTTTGATGAGACATTTGCCCCTGTTGCAAGACTTGAATCCATAAGATTATTACTAGCTATTTCATGTGTTCTTGGTTTTAAATTGTTCTAAATGGATGTAAAATCTCCCTTTTTAAATGGATTTTTGAATGAGGAAGCTTATGTGGAACAGCCCAAAGGGTTTGAGGATCCTTACAATCCTAATCATGTTTTTAAATTGCAAAAAGCTTTGTATGGGCTGAAACAAGCCCCACGGGCTTGGTATGAGAGGCTAACTCATTTTTTGGTCTCAAAGGGGTACAAGAGAGGGGGAGTAGATAAAACACTGTTCATAAAAAATGTTGATGAAAATATTATGATAGCACAAATCTATGTTGATGATATAGTGCTCGTTTCTACTAATGATTCTCTAGTGCAGGAATTTGTGAAACAAATGCAGGAAGAGTTTGAGATGAGTATGGTAGGAGAACTCAATTTCTTCCTAGGACTTCAAGTGAAGCAGTCTGATGAAGGAATTTTCATTTCACAAAGCAAGTATGCAAGAAGTCTGGTAAAAAGATTTGGACTTGATGCATCTAAACCTGCTAAAACTCCCATGGGTACTACGGTCAAATTGTCTAAAGATGAAAATGGAAAGAAAGTTGATCCAACTCTTTACAGGAGTATGATTGGGAGTCTCCTTTACTTAACTGCAAGTCGCCCTGACATAAGTTACAGTGTTGGAGTGTGTGCTCGTTTCCAAGGGAACCCCATGGAGTCTCATGTGACTGCTGTAAAAAGAATTATTCGTTACATCAATAATACTCTTGATTTAGGCATTTGGTACTCCAAAGAAAGAAATTCTAACCTTGTGTGTTATAGTGATGCAGATTGGGCAGGAAACACTGATGATCGAAAAAGCACAATTGGTGGTTGTTTTTACTTAGGAAACAATTTGGTCTCCTGGCATAGTAAAAAACAAAACTCCATCTCCTTGTCAACAGCCGAAGCTGAGTACATTGCTGCTAGAAGCTGTTGTACTCAACTTTTGTGGATGAAACAAATGTTGGCAGACTATGGGTTTGATGTTAAAACTTTAACCATTTTTTTTTATAATACAAGTGCTATTAATATCTCCAAAAATCCTGTTCAGCACTCTCACACCAAACATATTGACATTCGTCGTCATTTTATTAGGGAACTTGTTGAAAACAAAACATTGATTTTAGAATATGTTGAGACTAACAAACAAATTGCAGATATCTTTATTAAAGCCTTAGACACGGTCAGATTTGATTCCCTCAGGAAATTCTTGGGGGTTTGTTTTATTTGAAATTGCCAATAAATTGATTATCTTGGCTTGCATATGTGTTTTTGTAAATCTCTTGTCCTGATTGGAAGAAATTTGATGAGCATATTTTTTGTATTTTAGAAAATGATCGTTATAAGTCCCATACTTTGTTGGAATAAAAAACCATATTTAAAAAATTATAAACCATCCAATTCATATTTGATCAAATCATTATCATTGTATGAGCATTCCTAATCCAGTTTCTTTTTCAGGCTCCATTTTGGAAAAGAGCTACCTATACTGATGTGTGAAAGCCGACACTGAGTAAGTTTGTACCAGGTAATTAGCAATTATATTGGAGGATACTCTACCAGTGTAAAGGGCTACCATCAGTATAAGAGTTATAGCCTCCATTATGGTTACAATATGAAAAAAGGCTAAAATCGCCAAATATGGGCAATGACCCTAGCTTTAAAAGGCCAAAAAGAAACGCCAAATTGATTACACATGCACACACACATGCCTATTGACTAGACTGTGTAATTTGGCTGTAAGACTCATACATATAATGAATTGATTCAAATATGTTTTGTGATTGGTATATTTTTCGAATTATGGTATCTTAGTATTTGATTTATAACTCATTTCTCTAATTTGTGAAAAATATGGTTATCTTGTTTCTTTTGAATATGACTTCGCATTTACATGGACACATATGGTATGACAATCTACACTCTATTTTTGGCAAATTTGTAATAAAAAATAATTAAAAAATTGAAAAATAAAATCTGTTATCTACCGTGTACTTAAAAAAAAAAGGTTTGAAAAATTAATTGATGCAATTTATTTGTTTTTATCTCAATCTCTTTTAAAAAATATTCAAAAAGTTTCAAATTTTGAGGTGTGAAAGAATTTGTTTTGAAAAAGAGATATTTTGGCATTTATCACTTAAAATCCGGTTACCCATTTTTGGTTACCCATTTTTGAACTTGCCTCATTTGTGTACCGAATACTTTATATATTCGGAGTCCCTTTGGTTGTTTTTATAATCAGTGTTTTTTTGTTAAATCTCTCACATATAACCGAAGAGTTTAGGGTTTCTTTCTTTGTGTGTTTCACTTGTTTCTCTCTTAGCAGCCATGAAGACTCGAGGCCGTGGTTCATCCTCCAAATCCGTGAAGTCTCAGCAGGAGACAATTCCTGAATCAGTTCCCTCTGTCACTCCTTCGGTCCCAGCATCAATCCCTGCTGTCTCTCCTACTCCAGGCCGTCGTTCTAAAACCACAGCAAGAAAGAAGGTTCTTGCTCTTTCGGGACCCATAAGTTCATCTGTTCTTGGTGCTTCTAGCAAAGGAGTTACGTTCCCGAATTCGGATGCTGAGCCAATCCCAGCTTCGGCGGTTTCACTCGCCTCTCCTGAAGGGCATATAAAAGCTAAACCGGCCTTGGCAACTAGTCAGTCCAAATCTATTTCCACTGAAGCTATGTCTGATCCATCTGATCATGATTCGGAATCCTCGCTATCTCCTTATGTGTTGACACCCAAGGCAAAGGGAAAATGTAAGACCAAAGCTGTTGGAACGAAGAAAGGGAAGAAGGCCAAAGTGGCTCAATCTAAAGGTACCAGCTCCATCTCTGATTCATCTCCTTTATCTCGTTTTAAATTAAAGGCCAAAATCAACCCTCCTCCATGCACCTCATCAGAGGATGTCTCTCCCGAGACGGAAGACTCTCAGCCTGAGTTAGACCCTTCTTTGACCGAGCCAAATCCTGAAGTTCCTCTTGATAATTTGGCTAAGGAGACTGAATCTGAAGAAGACCCATCTGAAGCCTCTCCTGTTGCATCTGACCCAAAAGGCACCTCTCCATTGGCATTTCCCGAATTGTCTTCCAAACTTGCAAAGCAAAAAGGTGCTCCTGTCCGTACCTCAGGTTCTTTCAAAGCCCATTCTGTTTTAATGATAATGAGAAGAACATGCAGTTTTATGACCATCATCATTTTATAAGTGAGCGCAATTTTCTTTTTGCTCCTCATCGTGTTTTTGGGGTACTGCTTACTTTAGAGGAAAGAGGTTGGTTGCGATCCTTGTCTGGGTTTGATGGGTTTGTGCCTCGGGTTGTTAAAGAATTTTATGCAAATTTGAATGATGACTTATTAGGCCAATCTTCTTTTATGTTCCATAAAGTTTATGTTAGGGGTCATTGGTATAATTTTAGCCTGTCCGAAATTGCTAAGGCTCTCAATCTCGTCCCTGTGGAGATTAATGATTCTATTGAATTTACAAAGGACCAAGTTTTGTCTGAACAGGTTGGTCAGGCTATGGTGTGGGAACGGAGCACCTCTCTTCGAGTCACGGATCTCACTCATTATTATGGTGCTCTTTTCAAATTTGCCATGTTTAATTGGATGCCTACCACACATTCCTCCACCATCACTCAAGATATGGCCTTCCTGTTGTTCAAAATTGGTACTGGAATCTCCATAGATCTTAGAGCTGTTATTTTTGACCAAATCATGTCTCTAAGTGGTGCCAAACGTAAGGGGCAACACTTGATGTTTCCACATGTCATTTACAAACTTTTGGACTCTCAAGGTCCTCTGAAGAAGTCTCATGAGACCTTGACTTCTCCCTTGGTTGGTCCCACCTATACAGTCAAAGATGATCATCCTCCATCCACAGCTCGGAAAGTCAAAGGAATTAATCTTGCTGGTCCTGCTTCTGGCAATGTTGTGACTGACTCACCTGCTGTCCCAACAGATCTTGCTACTGTCCAGACATGGATTCAAAGTCTTTCTGACCGGTTCTCTCAAATGGAGGAGACTCAGCGCAACATTCTCGCTGCATTGGCCATTCTCAATGCATCCAACTCTCCTGCCCCATGATGATCCCAGTACCCTTGCTCTATTTTTCTTTTGTTAGTTGTAAAAGAACACTTATTGTGTCTGTCTTTTGGCTTCATCTCCTTGTTCTTTCATTTACTTGTACTTTTGTCTTTCTTTGGCATTTTTTCAGACAATGAGGGGGAGAAAGCTCTATTTTTGGCACTTTGATTATGTTGACCTGTTGTTTCATATTGTTCTTTGTTAATTGTGCTTTGGTTATCTATCGCAGGGGGAGTCATTTTTTGATCATTTTGTGGCTCTTATGTTTTTTAGCACTTACTTGTGTTTTGCAGGGATCTTTTAAAAATAGATATTCCTTGTCTATAAAATTGCCAAAGAGGGAGATTGTAAATCCTATAATTGGCATTTTTATAGAAATATCTTTTTCTTAAAAGATAAATTGGTTGATTTAGTTGTTTCCCTTTATTATAATTTTTGGAAATGTTTGTTTCCCTTTATTATAATTTTCGGAATTGTTTGTTTTCCCTTATTACAATTTTCAGAAATCCACTTTCCCTTTGTGTGAATTTTGGACAATAATATGCTTCCTTATTTAGCCTATATTGTCTCATTTTGTTTATAAAGAGAAAAAGTATATTGCAAATATTCGGTACTTACCCAAAGTTGTTTTTGGATTATTTGCTTATATATTTTCGTTCAGCTCAAGGATTGCAATCAGGAAACTGGTTCTTAATATCATTAATTGTTGTTTCCTTTTTGAGCTTGTTTTTGATCCGACACAGGTCTGAGCTGTCCCCACCGATATCGCATATGTCGGATCAGCATCTTCTAAATAAGGCAACTCTTCGACAATCAAGAATAACTTCTATGATTCTTGCCTTTATTAGAAGAATTCTTTCTCAGCCTTTGTGAGCACGAAAAATGACTCTATAAATAGGGCTCTAAAGGCAGTAAGAAAAGTGAACTCTTTGGTGCATTATTCGTGAGCTTTATTGTAATATTTATGAGAGTTCCTCTTTGTATTCAAGATCATAAGTTTTCACGTGATCTTGTAGAAATATGTGTGTTTAGTTTTTAGTGGTGAGTTTATATCATGTTCATGAGTGAATACACATTGTAATTTGAACACAACGTTTGTAGTATTCGGGAGAAGATTTTTACAAGCCTTGCGTCGGGAGGATGCAAGCACTCGCTGGCATTGAAGGGAGTTTAAGTGGTTGAGCGTTTCAATCAAGATCAGATTAGTGAAGAGAAGTACAACAAGTTGCGGCAAATCTCAAGAGGGAGTCTTGTTTTGTTTAAGTCAATGTTTTTGTACTTGTGATTCTTTATTAATTGGTTTTATTCTCTGGGCGTGGCCCCAAGGAGTAGGTTATCCGAAAGGGTTTCTGAACCTTGTAAAAATTCGTTGTGTTCTTTATTGTTTTGCACTGTCTTCTTATTGTGTTCAGTTTCTGTCGTAACAAGTTTGGATTCTGTCTCGACATAACTGTAATCTGTGCAAACAGTTAATTACCATTCCGCACTTTAATTAATTCACATGGTTTAATTAATTTAGTAATTACTAAAAACATAATTTCAATTTATATATATATATATATAAATAAAGGGAATGGGCTATGATCGTAAAACTTATTATGTTATTAGCAGTAGTGCCGACAAACTTTTTTATTTACTATAATTATCAACTTTATTTTCACTTGTTAATCACTATGATAAATATTATTAAAACATATATGTAGGTAAATTAAAGGGACGTTAATTATTGATTTCGTTAGATTATCATCTATAAAATCTATCAGTGTATGGAACAAGAATATTGTGTAGTTAACTACACAAAGTTGAAATGAGAGATCTAATAAATCAATGATATATATTCAAAAATATGAATTTCTTATTAAATATGTAAAGTAACTATGTTGCTTATATGAAACATCATTCATATACGTTTCTATATATTATTTTGTACATTTGATACAGTAACCACATGATATATAGTTAATTTACACAATATTTTCTGCATACTATATAAGTTGTTTAGTTTTAAAGTTGTAAATATTGTCTATAATTTTAATAAAAAATTATTCACGGTATTTTTTTAAAATATATATATATATATATGATAGAGTGAATTATAATTATATAGTATATTTATATCTACATATATGACATATAAACACAACGTTGTCATATATCTCTTTTATATAATAAGTGTGTAGATAACGGAAATTCTTGGTTTTAACAATTTTTTATTTTTTAATGTTAGCTTTAACATAATATTCTTATATTTAACAGAATATTCTTATATTTAATTATAGTTTGTAAACACTACTTAAACTTAAATAAAATAAATTATCTCAAAAATTAAAATAAGATATTTTTGAGATATTTTACAATGATAATTATTTAAAAATAATAAATAATTAAACAAATTAAAATATGATATTTTTGAGATATTTTATAATAATAATTATTTAAAAATAATAAATAATTAAACAAATTAAAATATGATATTTTTTTGAATATTTTACAATGATAATTATTTAAAAATAATAAAATCATACGTTTTATAATTTAAATAAAATTTAATTAAACTTAAACTCAATTATTAGAATAATATCATATTAAACATATAATATAATCTACTGTCAATTAGCAACAAATTATTTAAAAAAAAACTAGCAAGAAACTTCAATTTAAAATCCACGTATAATATTTAATATTACATTAAACATATAATATACTTCCAAATTCAAAAACTAGAACAAACATAAATTTAAACAAAAATAAATAAATTATTTAATTAAAATAGGATATTTATGTAAAATTTATATGACATTAATATAAATTTAATAAAAATGATTAATAAATTCTATAAATAAAACTAAGCAAACGAGCATATAGCACGTTGTTTGTATCTAGTATATATATATGACTACATGACATATATATGAAATCCAATATTATTTAAAAAGAAATTAATTATAGAAATAAAATAAGAATAGAAAAAGTCATAGTGTAGACAGTAGTATACATGCATGAACTATTTTTAGTTTCTAATGTATCTCACAATGTCCTTTGAGGAATTTGATAAGAAAAAGAGCTATAATCACTTGATAAAAAATAAATTATCACACAAATTTTATAAAATAAAAAAATGATATGCATGCCTTTATTATTTTTAAATAAATATGATTTAATATTTCAATTATTATAAAATTTCTTTAAAATATTGTATTTTTGTTTAAATTTATGTTTGTTCTAGTTTTTGAATTTGGCAGTGACAATAAAAGATTATATATTATATGTTTAATATAATATTAATTTAAGTTTAATTAAATTTTATTTAAGTTATAAAATATGTGATTTTATTATTTTTTAAATAATTCTCATTGTAAAATATCTCAAAAATATCATATTTTAATTTGTTTAATTATTTATTTTATTTTATTTAAGTTTAAGTCATGTTTATAATCTACTGTTAAATATAAGAATATTTTGTTAAAATTAACAGAAAAAAAATATATAAAAATATTAAAACAAAAAATTTCCGTTATCCACACAATTTTTATATAGAAGAGATAATTCTATTGATAGTTGTTAGGTAACAGCGCGTTATTCGTAGTGTGTTCTATGAATTTACTTTTGAAAGATGATGATTAATGATTTTTTTATTTTATTTATGATATTGATATTTATGATTTTTCTCCAATTTTTATATAGAGATTATTTATTTATGCTTAATATTCAAGAATGTCCAATCACTATTTATATGAATTGATATTTGAAAAAATATGGAATGAATTTCGCTAAGCTTTAACTAAATAATCATACAAATACATTTGAGAAACATATATATTATGAATAATTCTTCTATAAGAGCTTCACTTTAAGCTCTATCGGTAGGGCTTTCAGTGTTTCTCAACTCGTGAACAGTTTTCGGCGCGACCTTTTTTTATGACCGTGTATATTGTAGCTATTTAGAGCATCTTGCAAATTTTCAGAAATTTCCGAATAGTTTACAGTACAAAAAACTAGGTTCAAACATGTTGTTTTCCACGCGCATAAAAAAAATTAGTCACATGTGCAACAACATGTTTGAACCTAGTTTTTGGTACTGTAAACTATTCGAAATTTTCTGAAAATTTGTAGGATGCTCTAAATAGCTACAACATACACGGTCATAAAAAAAAATTGCGCCGAAAACTGTTCACGGGTTGTAAACACTGAGAGCCCTACTGGTAGGGCTTAAAGTGAAGCCCCTATAGGAGAATTCCCCATTATATTATATGTAGTATTATAATTTTTTTTATATACTTAATAATATTTATTAATTATTGAAATATATTCTTATATGGATGACTTCTCAATAGATACTACGGGTACTAACAATTATGATAATGTGGCAACATAATGATTTGGTATAGCAAGTCACCAACAGGTAAATATTTTTTTTCTGCATTAATTTCGAATTTAATTATTTTTTTTGTCATAATTAATGATGTTTCTAACTAATGAGAAACACTAGCTACATTTAGAAACTAATATACATTTGAAAAATGAAAATTTTACAATATTATATTTTCATAATAAATACACGTTTTCATCAGGTAACTATTCAAAAAAATTGAAATAATCAAAATTTATTTTTAGAAATATTAATTAACAACTATAAATATGAATCATTGATCTTAATCCAACAGTTAACATTACAGTAACCATCCAAGGGTAGTAACCATTAAAAGTGCACCTATTCTTATATATATTTAAAAAAAATTCATTAGTGAAGTTTTTTTTCAGGCAATATACAAAGAGTAGAGCTTGAATTAATTTAAGCTTTTGTTTTAAGTATGTTCATTATTACTATTTTTACTTTTTTTTGCCTCCAATTATTATTATTTAAATATTGATCAAAAAAATTATTATTATTTATATAAAGTAAAATTGATAGCTTATTTGTGAGAATAATAATCTAATTAATTTGTATTTATTTTCATGATATAATAGCCTACTTGTTGTGATAACATTCATACAAAATATGTACCACATTATGAATTTTTTCAAATGAATAAATCTCATTGGCAAAAAAAAAAAAATATGTGCATACAAAATATCACAAAATAATATGAGGAGTGCTAGATTATCTTGCTCACTCTTTTGCAATCTTTCTTCAATTTGATGACATGTTTCATTTTTTAAACCGTGTCTATTTTTACAATATAATTAGTCGTGATATTTTAATTTTATTATAATTATACCACCATTAAATATTTATTATTCTATTTTAAAAAAATGAATATGTAAAAGAAAAATAATATAAATAATAACAATTACATATAATAAGTTATAAAAATAAATAAATAAGATATATTATCTAGTGCATGCACATCCTATGCAAATATATAAACATACATATATTGTATACTAGATACAAGCAACATGAATTGCACATTTGCTTAGTTTTATTTATAAAATTTATTAAATTTATATCATTGTCATATAAATTTTAAATAAATAAATAATATTATATATAAAAGAAAAACATAAACATATTAAAAGAAAAATTAAACGAAAATAGTGTTTATGATTTTTTTAAATATATATATAATATGATAACTGTTTACCCAAAAAAAATGGCTGCTGATGACGTGGCAAGAATTTCTCACACGTGGTTGACACGTGGTGAAGTGCTGTTCGACTATCGACCAGAGGCACATCACTTCGCCAGGCTTAACTATTAGATACGACCAGGCTGGTCATACAATTTGATTTATTTACTTCTAAGATTGTAATCCTATAATAATTGCATTAAATATTTCCTCTTTATTACCTTGATACACGGTTATTAAGGAAAGTTAGGCCCATTAGCCCATGTAACCCTTCTTGAGCCTATAAATATGCATGAAATAGCTCAAGGAAGGGACTTTTTTTCGATCTCTGAATCTTTTTCTGAATATTGAGAGAGCTATAGTGCGATTATCCATCGTTTCATTGTAATTCTTCCAAGGTTTGTGAAACTCAAGAACCCTAGTTCTTTGACCACGACTTTGAGATTCAATATTAATAATAACACTAAGTGGACGTAGGTCATTACCATTCCTTGGGGCCGAACCACTATAAATCGCTGGTGTCTTCTTCTTTACCATTAGATTAAACTCTTAATTGTCGTCTCATTTTCTTTCGTATATTTGACTCCGTGTCGTTGACCAAATCGAGGGTCAACATTCTGGTGCTTCATTGAGAGATTGATAAAAAACTGTAAGAAAATCTAATGGCAAAAACATCCAAGAAGACTAGACAGGCCGCTGGCGCTGCACCATCCCAACCTCCTCCCCCAAATGTGGCTGAGAATGAACCACATTTGGAGTTTGAAGAGGAGGAGTTTGATTCTGAAATGCTGAGAGCAACGCTGGGGGTGTTGCAGGATGAGTTGGCTAATCTGAGGGCCAATCAGGAGAATGCTGCGGAGACAATGGCACTGCAGCAAAGAGAAATAGAACGCCAACGCCAAGAGCTGAGTGGGCGGCAAGCGGACATGGATCGTCAGCAGAGGGATGCCATGGCCGCTCTTGAAGCTGCCATCCAATTGGCTAGGAGTCAGGCTGCTCCAGCCTCTCAGCCAGATCAGCCGCTGAGTGTGCCGTCTCAGAGGGCTCCCAATCCTAGCCCTCCACTCCAGCCAGCAAGCCCTCAAATTCCGGAGCAGGCGCCTGTGGCTCAGGATGATGTCCCACCTAGGGATCCTAAGCAGCATCCTCCGTCTCAGGCTGGTCGAGGCAATCCCCAGCGCCCGAGGCAGAATAGAGCCGGGCAACCGCCCCGCAGCCTTAGACGCCGAGGGGATGAAGAGCCGAATCTACCGAGCAGGGGACAGTGTCCTTCCACCAACAGAAGGAACATTGAGTCAGGCTCTGCGGTCAGGGGCCCCCCAAGGCATAGCAATGCATGGGGACCCAACGACTAGTGCAGGCCTCCCCCTGACGCTCGGGAGATGCCAGCCCAAAGAGGAAATAGCGTGAACAGCCGGTCATGCCATAGTCAGCCACAATTTAGAGATGGCCATGACTATAATGAAGTCGATTCTGGCAGAGGAAATGCTGGTCGGAGAAATGAGGAAAGAGGTGGAGGCAGAAGCCCCCCACCTAGAGAAAATAGCCCAGTTAGGCATAACGCTGGGGGGCAACCCAGGCAGCAGAACGTCTTTGATCGGCTAGGAGTTAGCGAGTAGAAACGCAGGGAAGATGATTTAAGGGACGTACTTAACGACCGTCGTGAAAGGCACGACAAGTACGCTCCCTCGGCACCGGTTGCCCCAGCAGTCCCAGAAGCCGTTCAGGCTCAAATTGATGCCTTGAACCAGGCGGTACAACAGCTGGTCGGGGGATGAACATCCCATATTGAGTACGATAGGAGGAGGGGCACTCCCTTTGTACAGAGGATTGCTGCGGCTGAAACCCCCAGTAAGTTCAAGATGCCAACATTGCCAAACTTTGACGGGTATGGAGACCCAGTATCTCACGTTAATAAGTATGAGATACAAATGGATATACAGAAAGTGTCGGAAGATGCCTGCTGCTGGATCTTCCCAGTGACACTGTCTGACATTGCCCAGGAGTGGTTCTTTAAGTTCCCTCCTGCTAGTATAGTATCTTGGGAGATGTTCGTAAAAGAATTTACGGACAATTCTATGCGAGTCGTGTACACCCCACAGAGGCCAACCAGCTGGTCGAGATACGCCAGAAGGAGGGGGAGCCCTTACAAGAATACGTCCAACGCTTCATGCGAGCAGCAGCTGGAGCCAAGACAGTGGGTGATGAAGGTAAGATGATGGCTCTAACTACTGGGGTTAGGCGCCATTCACCCCTCTGGAGTAGCCTCAGAAAGAATGGGGTAAGAAGTACCCAGGAGTTTTTGGATCGGGCTGATCGATATATCAAGCTCGAAGATGCGATTGCCAATGAAGGGAAATCGCCAACAAAAGACAAGGGGTCGAAGGAAGAACCTGCCAAAGCCGCCAACGGGTCTGAAAAACCCAATGGCAACGGAAAGGGCAACGGGAATGGCAATGGTAGGAACGGTGGAAAACGGGCAAACAATGAACCCTCAACTTCTGAGAATAAACGCCCCAAAGGCAGTCGATACGAGCCAAGATTCACCAACTACACGGCCCTTGTCGAAAGCTGAGATGAAGTCTACCAGGCAACCAGCTCCATCGTATCTTACAAACGACCCGCACCTATAAGGAAAGATATCTCCAAGAGAGATACGACGAAGTTCTGTCGTTTTCACAACGACTACGGGCACGACACCAATGAATGTAACCAGTTGAAAGACGAGATTGAGTTCCTGATTAGGAAGGGACATCTAAGGAGATATGTACGAGCTGCAGGAGGATCCCAGCAAGAGGCTCAAAGTGGCAACGAGCAGGCGCCTGCACGCCAACGCTCGCCACCCCTAAAACCAGCTCCTGTGGCAGGCACTTTACTCACCATCTGTGGAGGCCCACACCTTGCAGAGGATAGTGGGGAGGCAAGGGAACGATACGCTCAAACCCTACGCCACGACCAGGACATTGAGATGATGAGTGTGGAGGATCGAGCACCAAAGAAAGCTCAAATAGAGGAGGAATTAATAACCTTCTTTGAAGACGATGCCCAGGACGTACGATTCCCGCACTCCGATCTGTTGTTCATGGACGTTCAAATTGCCAACATGATGGTGAAGAGGGTGTTAGTTGACACAGGAAGCTCGGTCAACATCCTATACAAGTATTTGCTGGAGAGAATGAAACTGTCCGTCAAGGACTTGGAGCCATGCAACCAAACCATCTATGGTTTTTCCGGTGAAGGGCTTGCCCCAATTGGGTTGATTAGGCTTCCAGTTACAGCAGGTACTGCACCTGCTAACAAGACATTACTCACTACTTTCATAGTAGTTGATTGTCCTTCGGCATACAATGCTGTAATTAGGAAGCCAATTCTGGTCGGCCTACGAGACGTCACGTCAATATGACACCTTGCCATGAAATTCCCAACAAATGCAGGGGTAGGATGCGTATTGGGAAATCAGCGGGAAGCGAGGGAGTGCTACAACGCCTTGATAACCAAGGCAAAGAAAAGTGTATCGAGAGATGTTCCAGGAAAAGAGTTGCAAATGGAAATTGATGCTTAGGCCCATTCAGGTGATAATGTCACCAAATAGGGCGTTGCCCAAAGTGAGGATAGAGATTTGGAACCTCACTTGGGGGATTTTGAGGAAGGAGTAGGACCCATCGAGGATCTTGAGGAGGTCCAACTCGATGAAGAAAATCCGACCAGGGTTGTGAAAGTCGGTAAAAACTTAGAGACAACAACAAAACAAGCATTGATGGAATTTATTTAGGAGGAACCAAGGAGTCTTTGCTTGGTCGCACAAAGACATGGTTGGGATAGACCCTGCAGTCATCAGCCATGTCTTGAACATCGACAAGAGTTTTCCACCGGTGCAATAGAAAAGAAGGCTGCTCGACAAGGATAGATCAAAGACCTTAAGAGAAGAAGTCAAGAAGCAGAAGGAGAATGGGTTCATCAGGGTGACGTTTTATCCACAATGGGTCTCTAATCCCCTACTAGATCCCAAGCCAAATGGCAAGTGGCGAACATGCGTGGATTTCACAGACCGTAATAAAGCCTGCCCCAAAGATTGTTTCCCACTCCCAAGAATCGACCAACTGGTTGATGCCACTGCAGGACACGAGATTCTTTCATTTAGGGATGCGTACTCTGGGTATAATCAGATTAGTATGCATCCTCCTGATGAGGATCACACTAGCTTTCGGACTGATACAAGGCTTTACTGTTACAAAGTAATACCCTTCGGTTTGAAAAACGCTGGTGCGACTTACCAGTGATTAGCCAACCGCATGTTTAAGGAGCTGATCGGCACAAACATGGAGGTCTATGTCGATGACATGCTGGTAAAGTCAAAGAAGGTAGAAGGACATATAGAGGATTTGCAAGAGTGCTTCAACGTCTTGAACAAATATCAGATGAAGCTGAATCTCATAAAATGCTCATTCGGAGTAGGATCAGGGAAGTTCTTGGGATTTATAGTTAACTCAAGAGGAATTGAAGCCAATCCCGAGAAGATCAAAGCCATGATCGATATGAAATCGCTAGCAAAGATTACGGATGTTCAAAGTTTGACCAGAAGAATTGCCGCTCTAAGTAGGTTTATTTCGAAATCAACCGATAGGTGCGTTCCATTTTTTAATCTACTTAGAGGCAACAAAAAGTTTGAATGAACGGAGGAATGCGAGCAGGCTTTCCAAGCATTAAAGTCTCACATGGTGCAACCACCCATCCTATCACAACTGGTCGATGAAGAAACTTTATTTGTCTATTTGGCGATTACAGAGTACGCTGCTAGTGTTGTTTTAGTAAGTGAAGAAGAAGGCGTACAAAAGGCCATTTACTATGTAAGAAAATGGCTAATTGGAGCAGAGCTGCGATATCCACCAATTGAAAAGTTAGCCTATTGCTTAATTTTGGCCTCAAGGAAGCTGCGACCTTACTTTCAAGCTCACCCAATCACAGTTTTGACCGACCAGCCTCTGCGGCAAATTTTGCAAAAGCCAGAGGCTGCGGGAAGATTGTTGAAATGGGCCGTCGAACTTGGGCAGTTCGATATCTCTTACTTACTGCAAGCAGCGATAAAAGGGCAAGCCCTGGTTGACTTCATTGCAGAGTTCACTAAAATTACAGCTAGCGAGCAGACCGAAGAGCTTGAGTTTCAAAATCAACCTCCTCATGGAAGTTATTTACAGACGGCTCTTCCAATGAGCATCATGCAGGAGCAGGGGTGATCTTGATTACGCCTGAAGGGCATCGTTTCCATTGTGCAATCAGGTTTGACTTCACTGCTTCCAACAGCGAGGCTGAGTATGAAGCATTGCTCGCTGGGTTACGATTAGCCAGGGACATGAATATAAAGATACTTGACATCTATAGTGACTCTCAGCTGGTGGTAAATCAGGTCATGGGAGAGTACCAAGCCCGAGGTTTAAAGATGGCTGCCTATTTAAACAAAACAAAGGATCTATTAGCACAGTTTGACAAGTACACCCTCCAGCAGGTACCTCGCGACCAGAATTCAAACGCTGATGCTTTGGCCAAGCTAGCAAGTGTGAAAGATGCTAATACTCTGAACATAGTGCTAGTTGAACGGCTATCTGCGCCAAGCATCCAAGCAGAGGAGACCACTTTGGTACTCCAGGGGGCAGATACATGGATGGAACCATACGTAGAGTATCTGACGCAAGGCATGTTGCCGACGAACAGAAACAAAGCTAGGGCCCTTCAGCGACAGGTTGCTAGGTATATCTTGGTCGATGGAGTCTTGTACTGAAGGGGATACTCAATGCCACTCCTCAGATATGTTTCGAAAGAGAAATCCAAAGAATTGATGAAAGAGGTACACGAAGGCTTTTGTGGAAACCACACTAGGGGGCAAAGCTTATCAAAAAAGATCTTAAGGCAAGGGTATTTCTGGCCAACAATGAATGAAGAATCGATAGAATTCGTACGGAGGTGTGACAAGTGCCAGAGATTCTCCAAAATCCCGCGAGCAGCCCCTAATGAACTGAAATAGATGCAAAGTCCGTGGACGTTTGCAGTATGGGAGATAGATTTGATTGGATCTCTACCTACGGGAAAAGGCGGCGTCAAGTACGCTGTAGTTGCCATCGACTACTTCACTAAATGGGCTGAAGCCTAGCAACTTGCAACCATAATGACCAAGAAGGTGCTGGACTTTGTGGTTAAAAACATTGTTTGTCGCTATGGATTGCCAAGGAAAATCGTCTCAGACAACGACACACAGTTTGATAGTGATTTATTCACGGACTTTTGCGAACGACATGGGATTATCAAAAGCTTTTCTTCAGTTGCTCATCCCCAAGAAAATGGACAAGTCGAAGAAATCAACAAAATGCTAAAGGATACCCCGAAGAAAAGACTAGAAGAAGCTAAGGGTGCATGGGCAGAGTAATTGCCTGAAGTCCTTTGGTCGTACAGAACTTCCCACAGAACAGCGACTGGCCATACTCCATTTTCTTTGGCTTATGAGTATGAGGCTATGTTGCCTGTGGAGTTAGATCTGCCCTCACATCGCAGAATAACGTACGATCAAGGCTCTAACAGCCAACTATTGATGGAATCCCTAGACTTGATCGATGAGAAACATGAACAAGCCCAACTCCGAGTAGCTGCGTACCAGCAAAAGTCGCCCGGTATTTCAACTCTAAAGTACGCGAGAGAAAATTCAACGTCGGAGATTTAGTACTTCAAAAGGTTTTCCTAAATACCCGCGATCAGGCTGTTGGAGTACTCGGACCTAATTGGGAAGGACCATACTAGATTGAAGAAGTCCTCCATCCAGGCACCTACAAACTTGCTCGCTTAAATGGAGATCTTATTTCTCGCTATTGGAATAGAGAACACCTGCGCAAGTACTATCAATAAACAATTTTTCTTAAAAGAGTTGGCTTGTATTAATTTTACTTTTTACAAGTTATGAAAAAGGGTTGGTCATTTTGTGTGACTAATCGTTTATAAGTGTAAGATCTTATTGATCACTCGTATAGACACGTTTTGTCCATTTATTACGAGAAATATAAGGGACTGTGCGCTGCCAGTCATTCTTGCCAATTATTGTATTTATTACAAGTATTTTCTCATTACGTGTGTTGTTTTGCTGTATTATCGTTTAATTCCTTTGCTTCGAGCAGTAATGTTCAAACATGTTTTGGTCAAGGCAAGTGACTAAGGACCTAAAGCTCCTCAATCACTTGGGGGGCATATAAGGCATCTAGTAAGCAAAGCATATCGAAAGGTATGTAAACACATGAGCAAAATAAGTGAAAGCATGCTAAGGTACTTAGAGTATTTTTCAAAATTTCAAAATTTTGTATTTTGTTAAATCAACCCAAAGTACTATGCTAAGTTCGGTCATGCGAACAAATGTTATAATAAAATGCAAATATTATAATATCTTAAGGAAACCTTTTACACCGCGATCAGTTACTGCTCAGATGTAATTGTTTAATTAAAAGTAAAAGCTGCCCATGCAGCAATAAAATTTTAACTAGAAAATTAAAGTGTCTTTACATCACGACTCGTAGGTCGTGTAGTCAAAAGATTAAAAGATAGAAAGAAAAAAGACTAAGAGGCTGGAGGGTCTTGAGGAGCGTCCTGGTCGACAGCCGCGCCAGCCTCATTATCTGCACCATCTATCCCTGTTACTAGGGAGATCTCTGGGGCAGCAGGAACTTTAGTCCTCTCTTCTTCCTCTAGGCGGATGGCACACTGAGACATTATAGTCCGCCTCAGACGATCTGACAGGTAGCTAAAGTTAGCCTTCCGGTTGTGCTTCCAGAACTCGTAGAAGCAAAGATGGGTGGCTTCCTTGTACTTCTCCAAGTTCTTGGCTTCAAGTTTCTCAAGCTCCTTCACGCGCTTTTCCAGCTCCTCCATCTCATGCCTGCTCGCAATCAAATCAAGCTCAAGCTGTTTGGAGTGTTGGAAGTTGAGTCTGGCCCTTTCCCTGAATGTTTCTTTGTCTTCATTAGATTTCTTCAGGGCGTCCCGACTCTCAAGCAGCTCCTCGGTCAAAGTGGATTTTTGCTCGAGCAGTTCCTCCTTCTGCTTAGACAGCTCCACACTTTTCTCAAGCAACTCGCCATTATGCTTGGTTAGCTCATTGTTCTTCTTAAGCAGGTCAGCATTTTTCTCTTCAAGTGCTTTCTTAGCCTCAGCAAGCCTGGTGTCAAAATTTTTAGTCTTGGACACCATTGCACCCGCACTGCGCCAACCAGCAGTCATGGTCAGTAATCCCTACAATCAGATGAAAAAAGTAAGACGACGGTAGAAATTCAAAAGCAAAATATTCAGCATCGGAAAGTAACTTACGCTGACTATCTCATTCAGCCCTCGGTTGGGTATTTGGTCGGTCTCCATGGAGATGGTGCTGTCAATGGCCTCTTGACTGCGTTTGTGTTTGGAGAGCTTGTATATCCTCTCCCTGGCTGAGCTGACCACAGAGCTGGACAAGGAGCCTTCGGGCTGAGAGGGCTGAGTGCGGTGTGTTCGGCTGGTAGGGTCCTGAGGTGTGGGGTGCTGGTCGACAGGTGTTGGAGGAGTGGAGTTCTGGTTGACCGGAGGCATTGAGGCCGATTGCTCGAGTGGCGATGGAGGTGGCGTGTTCTCCTTCGAAGGAACAGTAGCTGGAGGGTCCTCAGTTCGGGCCTTCTTTGAGGCGGTTTTACTGCTTCCCCCCGATTCCTCTTGCTGTCTTTCTTCCTGCCTGAAGAAGCAGCGACAACCTTGTAATGCTCGAACACGTCTTCAGATGATATATCTGCACAAAAGAAACAACACGAGCAGTGAGACAAGATATATAGACAGAACTAAAAATGAAAGTAAAGAGATTATAAGTAAAGTACCCGTGCTACAACTACTAGTTGCTACATTACTTACTGAACTACTTACTGCCTGGAAGAAATCTGAACTTAAGTTTGGAGTATACTTAAAGTTGTCATCCCTGTTGAATAAGTGACAAGGAATTGGCAAACTATCTAAGAGCGAGAGATTAGTAGCGTTCTCATCTGAAGACTCGTCAATGGGAGCGGGAGGTTCGGTGGCTTTCTTTTTTCCCTTCCCCAGTGGGGCAGAGGGAGCGACAGCTTGCGGGATGCTGGAGGGTTCCCTGATTGTCACTCCAGTCGTCCTCCTCCTTGGAGGTTGTGATACGTCTGGGTGCTACTCGGGAATCTCCTCGCCAGTGGCACTGCCCGCTGTTTACTCCCCCACATCGTGGTGAGGAGCCAGAAGCCCGACTAGCCTAAGGTTAGCCTCTGTGACCAGATGCTTGACGCTCTTCTCTACGTCAGTCAGGCTGCCCAAGAGGGCTGATCGAACCTCCATGTCTGGAGTAGGGTCTGGTCGCAACCATGGGTCTGAAAGGCGCTAAAAATCTAAGGAAAGTGCAGGAAAAAATTAAAGAAAAATAAGCGACCAGGGATGTTAAAGTATTACCTCCTTGGGTGAAGGCCAGATTGTTGGAAACCATGTCCGTAGTCAGGAAGTACTCAAGGTGGTACCTCCTCACATTGGAAATAAAAGTTGTGTCACTCAGGAAAGTACGGGACGTTTCTTGGTCATAGAAGTGGAAGAACCCCGTGTTTTCCTGGTTGGGGTTGGATTTTAGGTCGAACAGATAGTTGACCTTTTGTGGTGTGGGGACATGCCATTTCTTATGGCTATAAAGGATATAGAGTGCCAAGAGCATTCTATATCCATTAGGTTATGTGAAAAGGAGCGACCCCGAAATAGTTGGCCACTCCTTGGAAGAAAGGGTGCAGAGGAAGGATAGCTCCTGCCTCGATGTGATACATCGACCAGGCGCTGAAAGCGCCTCCAGCCAAGTTTGCCCTTTGGTCTTTGGTGGGTTGGACTAAGGTTACCCCAGGAAGTTCGTATTTTTTGATATAATTCGCAATCATCCTAACTGTTACTCGGCTAGAAGGGGTGACGTACCATTCAACATCTGGTTGAATGGCGTTTCAAAGTTGAGCATGGGTTTGGATGCTAGGGTTGGGGATATTTATTTCTCGACCACTGGTCGAGGGAATTTCAGCCCGAGGAGCAGGCTGATTTGAAGGATTAGAAGATTTCTTTTTCTGGGCTTTAGTTTTTGCTCGAGCCATATTTTGTAGGAGGGTCGATGGAGTGTTTGAAGTGGTGCGAGAAAAGGGAATTTCAGGTATTAGCAACGATGGTTGCTCCTCGTCCTCGAGCAATTTAGCTAGCAAGTCGTCGTTGATGGGTCTCTCACCTCCCCGTGGAACTTGCATGAAAAGCTGCGAACAGAAAAAGGGGGAGATGAGAACTTAAAGCCTAAAAGCTTGTGTTGAGAGTTGGAATAACGTTGCCCGTGTATAAAAGTTAAGCTTTTATACGGCCAGCAGCATTCTAACAAAAGCACTCAGTCTTTTACGAGTAGTTTGGGAAACATATTAAAAAGCGGAAGTAAAAAGTTTTTCAGAAAAAACTTTTTCAACTCCGAGAGGGCGGAAAAAATCCAGTTTTTTAACTAGCTTAAAAATTGAATTTTTACTTTGATTTTATGCCTTAAATCTACGATCTTGACTATCAAACTGTCTCTTAACTCCTATACAACACTATTTCACTTCCCTATCAAGCATCAATCAATATGCCCATTACCCCAAAACAGTTTCAGTCAAGAACACAGATTTGAATACATAAAAAACAGTTTTGCATGGCATCTCAAGTGTCCAAGAGGTTCGTACAACTTACTTGGATGAAAAGAGGGTCTGAAACAAGAGCTTTGAACGTTCGAACGGTGGATCCTTAGAACAACGATGGAGGCTCCTCAAACTTTTTGGGCTCTGAAAGTCAAGGTTCTTAGGAGTTCTTGACAAGAAGATGGCAAGTGAAAAGTAAAAATATAGATTTGGGGTATTATATATAGTGACTGCGACATGATAAAATAGGTAATCATGAATTACTTTTTTCTGAGTATGGGGAAGTGGAATAGCCGTCAAACAAATTTTTGGGAAATCGAAAGGGCTTGATTAGACATGATTAATTGCTTTTTCCAAGAGGGCATGAGCGGCTCTAACAGGTTTGGTGGAGTAAGCGAAGGGTCAGTTTCCTAAGTTTACTTATTGCTTTTCGCAATAAATAAACTTGGGGGGCAAATGTTTACCCAAAAAATGGCTGCTGATGATGTGGCAAGGATTTCTCACACGTGGTTGACACGTGGCAGAAGTGTTGTTCGACTATCGACCAGAGGCACATCACTTCGCCAGGCTTAACTATTAGATACGACCAGTCTGGTCGTATAATTTGATTTATTTACTTCTAAGATTGTAATCCTATAATAATTGCATTAAATATTTCCTCTTTATTACCTTGATACGCGGTTATTAAGGAAAGTTAAGGCCCATTAGCCCATGTAACCCTCCTTGAGCCTATAAATATGCATGAAATAGCTCAAGGAAGGGACTTTTTTTTCGATCTCTGAATCTTTTTCTGAATATTGAGAGAGAGCTATAGTGCGATTATCCATTGTTTCATTGTAATTCTTCCAAGGTTTGTGAAACTCAAGAATCCTAGTTCTTTGATCACGGCTTTGGGATTCAATATTAATAATATCACTAAGTGGACGTAGGTCATTACCATTCCTTGGGCCCGAACCACTATAAATCGCTGGTGTCTTCTTCTTTACCATTATATTAAACTCTTAATTGTTGTCTCATTTTCAGTTGTATATTTAACTCCGTGTCGTTGACCAAATGGAGGGTCAACAATAACATTTTTAAACATAAATGATAATTATTTTTAATTGAAATTAAGATTATGTATTATATATTATTATTATTATTATTATTATTATTATAATATTTAAATTTATATTAACATGAGTATTAAATATCTAGTCTTATATTAAATATTATTATAATAATATTTTATAATAATATATGAATTCATATTAATATAATTTGTAAAAAAAAAGATTATATATTATTATCATAATAATATTTTATATCATTTAAATTTATATTAATATAATTATTAACTATCTATTCTTGTATTATATATTATTATATGAATGATATTTTATAATATTTGAATTTATATTTATATAATTAATAAATATCTATTTTTAGTTAGTTTTGAAAGTATATTCTGTTAAATATTTAGAATATGTTCTTAAAGTTAACAAAACAAACCGTTAAAATCAAGAATTTTTATTATCTACACACTTTTTATATACAAGAGATATAATGCATTTGTAAAAGGGTTTATACCTTTTTGACCCAGTGTTTTTTCCTATTACCTGTTTGGATCCTGTGTTTTGAAAAATTACTTTTTGGACCCTATGTTTTGTAAAATAGTTAAAATAGAACCCTAAACTCGATTTTTGTCAATTTTTTCTCAACTAAAATCAAATATTATTTTCCAAACTAACAATTCAGAACAAAAATAAAATCATGCTGCTTAAAAACTGTGTTGTTATATTTAATTTTTTCTTCATCAAAATTGAGTTTAGGGTTCTTTTTTAATAATTTTATAAAATATAAGGTCCAAAAAGTAATTTGTCAAAATACAGGGTCCAAACAGATAATGGAAAAAAATACAGGTCCAAAAAAGTATACACCCTCTGTAAAATATGAAGTGGTGATTATTGTTTTTGTTGAAAAAAAACGTGAATGGTGATATTTAGATTCAAGACAATTTGTATGTAATTAGATATTTTTTTATGACTTGTTATATGCCTACCGAATGATGATTTTTTTACTAAGTATAGTTTTAATTTTTAAAATTTTCTTAAGATACATTATTAGCAAGACATATTATTAATGGAAGCGTAATAATGAATATATGTAGATAAATGTTTTTATTTAAAAAATGTTTTTTAAAGTTCACTTTTTTTAAATATAGAAAAATGAAATCTGTGCGGTGGCATTGTAATAAAACTAAAATGTTATAAATGATTATTTTGTATAAATATAATTATTTTAAAAGATGACACATGTCATAAAATTATAGAGAGTGCAAAAGAAAGTAAGTAAGAGAGTCTCCATAACACTCTTAAAATCTTTTCTATATAATAAGTGTGTAGATAACGAAAATTCCTGATTTTAACGGTTTTTTACTTTTTTTTAATATTAACTTTAATGAAATATTCTTATATTTAACAGAATATTTTTATATTTAACGGTAGTTTGTAAATACTTAAACTTAAATAAAATAAAAGAAATAATTAAAAAAATTAAAATATGATATTTTTAAGATATTTTACAATGATATTATTTAAAAATAATAAATAGTTAAACAAATTAAAATATGATATTTTTGAGATATTTTACAATGATAATTATTTAAAAATAATAAAATCATACGTTTTATAACTTAAATAAAATTCAATTAAACTTAAACTCACTTATTAGAATAATATCATATTAAACATATAATATAATCTACTGTGAATTAGGAACAATTTTTTTAAACTAAGAAGAAACTTAAATTTAAAATCAACGTATAATATTTAATATTACATTAAACATATAATATATAATCTCTTGTTGTTTCTCCCAAATTCAAAAACTTAAACAAAAATAAATAATTATTTAATTAAAATATGATATTTATTTCAAAATTTATATGACATTAATATAAATTTAATAAAAATAATTAATAAATTCTATAAATAAAACTAAGCAAACGTGCATATTGCACGTTGTTTATATCTAGAAATATATAAGTGCACAAATAATACACAGAAACATTACACATAATATAATAAATCTTATTTTAAAAAAAATATAAATATTATGTGTAATATATATATATATATATATTTGCATCCCAAAGCAATTTTCATTTTAGAAAGGATTGGATTAACAATTTCTCTAACTGCATTTATATAATAAACATGCACGGTTAAAATTATACATAGTTAACACACATTATTGAAAAATGAGATATTTGCAGTGAAAATACCTAAGTTATACAAAATATTATACTTAAGTACCTAAGTTGTTTTTTTGACCCCAAAAGTACACAAATTCAACTTTTACTAGCACCGTTAGTACCTGCCATTACTATCTAACAGCAAAGTTAACGGCAGATACTAACAGTGCAAGTAAAAGTTGAATTTTGATATTTTTGCTGCAAAAAAAATAAATTTTAGCACTTTCGTCACAATTTTTTTTTCATTAATTTTTATTATAAACTTAATAATTCATAATCTCTAAAAGAATAACAACCCATTAAAATAATAATAAAAATAAAGATATCTAATTTTTTTTTATTTTATTTAAAACAAAGTTATATTTTAATTTTATTTATCCTAGAAAATTGATTCATTTTTACCATTTAAAAAAAAAGTTAAAATTTTGACATATTAATTCATTTTTACCAATTTTTTTATCTTGAACTATTAATTAATACAATCAAAATAAAATAAAAATCATATTTATCATATCTTTTAAAATAAAAAGAAAAATTGATATCTTGTTTTTTTATTTTAATAGAGATTATGAATTTACAAGTTCATAATAAAAGTTAATGAAAAAATAATATTTGCGTACCCAAGTTTTTTTTTGCGGTAAAAGTATCAAACTTTAACTTATACCTGCACCTACACCGTTAGTTTCGTCATTAATTTTGTCATTAGATAGTAATAATGTGTATTAACAATGTAAATAAAAATTGAAAATGCGTACTTTTATCGTCAAAAAGATAACTTAAGTACTTAAGTGTAATATTTTGTATAAATAACCCGTTCGCCGCAAATATGACTCGAAAAAGTAAAGTTATATGAGACTTGTTGAGTAGATGTAAAAAAACAAGAGCACACATAATAATATATGTAAGGGAATGATAGTTCCACGTAGAGTTTCAGTAGAAATGGAAAAGCAAACCCCAATGAAATCTATCTGAGGCCCTTTAGCCAATCACAAGCTACGAAAATGATGGTCTGATTCAGATGCCATATCATATGTGCGCCCTAGCACAGCGACCCAAACCCAACTTCTCTTTGTCTTCACACTCTCTCTCTACTGCTTCAATTATTTACTTTGTCACCTAGTTTCTTATCTACTCTGTCTTGTTTACCATTAAGAAAAAAGAAAAAGAAAAAAAGGAAAAGTTCGACCCCACATCAATAGATATACATAAATAATTATATATTGACTAAACAATTTATATATCCTTTTACATATGATGATCATTGATCAATAATCTTTATAATATTAGTCAATGCAAATCAGAATATGATTTACTTTCTCTCTTGTAAAAATACTTCATTTAGGATCACTGTCCATTTTTCATTTCCTTTCTAAAGAAAGAAATTGTACAATAATGTATTTCTCTCTTGAAAGGGAGAGTGGTTTGTTTTTGTAAATCCTATAATTGATATATTTTATAGAAATATCTTTTTTAAAAAGATAAATTGGTTGTTTCTTTTTATTGTAATTTTCGGAAATTTATTTTCCCGAATTTCGGATTATATTAGCTTCTTTATTTAGCTTTATATTGTCTCAATTTATTTATAAATGGAAGTTATATCTTGTAAATATTCAGTACTTACCCAAAGTCATTTCTGGAATATTTGTTTATATATTTTCGTGCAGATCAAGAATTGAAAAACAAGAAACTGAATCCTTAATGTCATTAATTGTTGTTTCTTTTTTGAGCTTGTTTTGGATCCGATATAGGTCTGAGCTATCCCCACCAAAAGCGTATCTGTCGAATCAGCATCTTCTAAAAAATGTAACTCTTCATCAATCAAGAATATCTTCAATGATTCTTGCCTTTATTAGGAGATTCTTTCTCAGCCTTTATGAGCACGAAAAATGACTCTATAAATAGGGCTCTAAAGGGAGAGAGAAAAGTGAACTCTGAGACGCATAATTTGTGAGCATAATTGTAATATTTGTGAGAGTTCCTCTTTGTATTCAAGATCATAAGTATTCACGTGATCTTGTAGACATATGAGTGTTTAGTTTTTAGTGGTGAGTTTATACCACGTTCATGAGTGAATACACATTGTAATTTGAACACAACGTTTATAGTCTTCGGGAGAAGATTTTTACAAGCCTTGCGTCGGGAGGATGCAAGCACTCGCTGACCATTGAAGGGAGTTCAAGTGGTTGAGTGTTTCAATCAAGATCAGATTAGTGAAGAGAAGTACAACAAAGTTGCGGCAAATCTCAAGAGGGAGTCTTATTTTGTTTAAGTTAATATTTTGTACTTTTGATTCTTTATTAATTGGTTTTATTCTCTGGGCGTGGCCTCAAGGAGTAGGTTATCCGAAAGGGTTTATGAACCTTGTCAAAATTCGTTGTGTTCTTTATGGTTTTGCATTGTCTTTTTATTGTGTTAAGTTTCTGTCGTGACAAGTTCGGATTCTGTCTCGACAGAACTGGAATCTGTGTAAACAGTTAATTACCATTCCGCACTTTAATTAATTCAAATGGTTTAATTAATTTGGTAATTACTAAAAATGGAATTTCAATTGGTATCAGAGTGGGTCACTCATTTCTGAGTGTGATCTTGGTTTATTCCGTTTGTTTTTCTTGTTCTTGCAATGTCTTTTTTCACAGAAAGAGGCTCCATAACTCGCCCCCATTTACTCAACGATTCGAACTATCCATATTGGAAAGTTAGAATGAGAGCCTTCATCAAATCTCAAGATGAAAAGGCTTGGAGAGCTGTTTTAAGTGGTTGGACTCCTCCAGTAGAAAACAATGATGTAACTAAGGTAAAATCTGAACTTGATTGGACTGATGCTGAAGATAAACTGTCCAGTTACAATAATAAAGCATTGCATGCTATTTTTAATGGTGTTGGTGAAGGTTACATTAAATTGATTTCTTCATGTGTTTCGGCCAAAGATGCTTGGCAAATCCTTCAAACTCAATTTGAAGGAACTGCTGATGTCAAGCGTTCTAGGCTTGTTATGCTCACTACAAAATTTGAAAATGAATGAAAATGAAACCCTCACTGAATTTTATGAGAAATTGTCAGATATTGCTAACGAATATTTTCCTCTTGGTGAAAAACTTGAAGAGAATATTTTGGTTCGAAATATTGTTAGAGTTCTCCCTGACAGGTTTCAGACGAAGCTAACTGCAATTGAAGAAGCAAAAGATCTGGACAAAATAAAAGTATAAGAATTGATGGGTTCACTTCGAACTTTTTAACTAAACCAACAAATTAGACAAAAATGTAAGACAGAAGAAATCAAGGAGAAATCTATTGCCCTGAAATCTTCTAAAGAAAAGAAGGAAAGTTCGGATGATGAGATGGCTCTGTTGACAAAAAATTTCCAAAAATACATAAAGAAATTGGGAAACAAAAAGGCCATATCCAAAAAACCCAAAATGTAATTTTTCTAAACCCTTTAAGACTAATAAAAAGGGTATTCAGTGCAGGGAATGTGAAGGATTTGGACACATTCAATATGAGTGTGCAAATACCTTAAAGAAAAAGAAAATCATGACAGCCACGTGGAGTGATCAAGACTCTGAACAGAGTGATGGGGAGGAAAATAGTGTTGCCTTAACCTCTGTTCACAAAGGTATGGATTTCTCTTCAATTGATTACAAGGATGTGTTATGCCTTAATAATTCTGTTCAGAATAATGAGAATTCTGACATTGATTCTGACTTAGATGAGGAGTCATTAAAAGAGTCTTATAAAATAATGTATGATTAATGGCTGAAAGTGTGTTCTGAGAATCGTCTAATGGCTAGCAATAATAAACAATTTGTTGAAAAAATTGAAGAAATTGAGATGATTATTGCTTCAAAAAATGATGAAATTAATTCTTTGAGTAAAGAAATTGATCTTTTGCAAAAAGGTGTCAAAATGCTTAATCCTAGATCTGGAATATTGGATGATATTCTTTCTGCAGGAAAAAATGCTGGTGATTATAGTGGATTAGGATCTAATGGATCTGAATCCTCAAGAAAAATGGTTTTTGTAAAATATATGAATTATCCGACTGTTGTGCCAACTAACCGTTATGCAGGAACCAGTCACTCTGCTGAGACCACAAAGTTGTCATCTGTTCCAACAGATCTATTACTAAAGAAAATTTCTCAAAAAAGAAACATTGGACAATTTGTACCATTTTTCATTTTTGTGGGATGAAAAGACACATAAGACCTAAGTGTTTTTCTCTGTTAAATTTGTTTAAAATGAATTATGTTAAACACTTTGGTAGTATGAATCAATTCTTGACCAAAAGAAATTCAAAATAAAAAACAATATGGGTCAAGAAAGTTAACTCTATCTGCTTGGCTACCTTTACTTGTCATAAAATGCATGCATCTAGTTCATGGTACTTTGATAGCGGTTGTTCAAGACATATGACTGGTGATGCCAACATACTTACCAACTTCAAATCCTTGAAGTGTGGAGTAGTAACATTTGGGGATGGAATGATAGGAAATATTTTAGGTAAAGGTACTCTAAACATTGAAGGGTTATCGAAACTGAAAAATGTGCTTCTTGTTGATGGGCTGAAAGCCAACTTAATTAGCATAAGTCAAATTTGTGACCAAGGTTTTTTTGTTAATTTTTCGCATGATGAGTGTAATGTTTTAAATCAAAGTGGTGATATTGTTCTCAAAGGTTCTCGTTCTTTGGATAATTGTTACACTCTCACACAAAAATTCACATGTCATGCGTCTTCATCAAGTTTTAATATTACTGACTTGTGGCATGAAAAACTTGGACATGTATATTTCAAAAACTTGAAAAAGATTGCTAATGCAGGTCTCATCCGTGGTATACCCAAGCTGGGTAAAGAATCGCTTGGTAAGTGTAACGCCCCAACTCCAGGGACCGCTACAGTGCACATTGCAAACAGTGCTAAACTCGCTAATCGAGTCGTTTGGCCATAAACGTGTAACTAAGTATGATTAGTGATTTAGGGGTTAAATTTTTTGGTTAAGATATAACGTTTCATTAGAACGTTTACTATATACATTGGGATCCCAAAAATATGATTTAAAGGTCTATTACAAGAAAATATTTACATCAGGCCGTTCTAAGCGGAAAAACAGGGTTTAACCCTAGTTCCTCTTTCAAACCTCGTCCAAGTATTGGTCGAGCAGCCGCATATGTACACGTCATCACCTAAGCTCTTCAACTCAAGGTTGGTCCAGCTTCCTTTTGCCTTTACCTGCACCACACAGCACCCGTGAGCCGAAGCCCAACACTCATAAGCTCATAAACAGTCACATCATGATATCAAATCATATATGGCATGCCTAACAAACATAATTCTATTCAAGCGTGCAAATGAGTTCAAACAATGCTGGGGTATCCAGGATAAGAAATCCTGCCCTTTTGAAGGGATGACTATCAAGTCAATCCTAATCAGATGAGTGTTTCAACACTTGAGGTTCTGGTAAACCATACTGAGTGACCAACAAGCACATCACTACGGGGCTCAGCACCCAAAGCCATGCATATGATGATCAAAATGATCATACAGAGCTCATAGCTCTGATCAGATGAGTGAATATAACTTTGAGGTTCTGTTAAACCATAATGAGTTACTGCGAAACAAGTCACTAGGAGCTCAGTGCCCGTACCCGTGTAACGACACCGTTACCTGGGTTTTCCTGAATGGCTCTAACCAAATGAGTGACTGATGGGTAGTCACTAGCTTAAACAGAAGAGTGGCTACTGGGTAAGCCACTAGCCTTAAACAGATGAGAGACTGGTGGGTAAGTCTCTAACTTAACAAATGAGTGATTGATGGGTAAGCCACACAAGCACTTATAATATTCATCGAACTTGAGGTCGGTCCGGCATTAATGCTCTTTGAGTCATCCAATGCAGATTGTCGATTAGATCTAATCTTTGTTGGCTTGCATTGAACACGCTAAGGCTGTCCTGACTTATGAGTCAGCACCATGTGACCAGTGCCCAGTACCACTGCCGAACCTGACTAATGAGTCACAGCTTCACAGTTGATACTGACACCTTTGCCAAATCTGACTAATAAGTCAGTACCATGCACAAGTAAGCAATGCTATCAATGTGTATCATACGTCAATTATCTAAGAGTAGGGCATTCATCATGCTTACTTAACAGTTGCTAGCATAATTATGATCATGCACAAACACAGGGACTCAAGCTCTGGCCAATCTCATATTCATCATTCATGGCATGCCCTAATCACATGTTTCTCGTGCATCACATGCATCACACTTAATCATCCAGCATGCCTCAATAATAGTCATATGCAAATGAGAAAGATTGCTAAGCATTCATTATGTTATCAATGTTTACATTTAAACATCCAACATGCATCAAGAATGACCATGCATGTCACACATGGGGTGCAGTTTTCTTACCTCTGGTTCGAGCGAGAATTAGAACAAGAACGACCCTTGAGAACGATCGATCCTTTAATCCCTTAGCAGTCACCTAGTCATAACCAAATATAATCTTCAATTAATGAAAATCAACAATGATAGGGTCTTGGTCTAAACCCTACTCTCGGGACCTCGAAACATGCCCACACGGTGAGTAGATTCGATCCCGGGCCTTAAGGATTGAAACCCCGAGCCAAAAAACCCTTAAAAACACTTAAAACAGGGTTTTGAAGAAACAGGGTAGCGCTACAGCGCTGCCCTCCTAGCACCCCAACGCTCTACTCAGAACCACAACTGCCCAACCTCCTCTGCAGGTAGCGCTGTAGCGCCCTACATTGGGCGCTGTAGCGCTACCTTCAGCCCAGAAATTTCCTCCTTCGATTCTACCATTTCCAACCCAAATCAAAAGCTTCCAAACATCCAAACATCAAATGAACCTAAAAACCATCCTCACATGCCCTAAGCATCACAACCCCAAGAACCCTAGCCAAAACACCCATTGAAACTCAACTTTCCAACTCAAAAACCAGCTGGAACATAACTCAGAAAACAGAGAAAAAGCTATAGTTCTAATGGCTAAAAACTCACCTCAATCTCAGCAACACACCCTCTTCAATGGTGGAGCATAACCCTAGCTTATCCCGGCTTCGTTCCTTGGCTTGATTCCTCAAACAAAGCTTGAAAATCCAAAGAGAAATGAAGGAGAAAACCTATCGGGAGAGAAGGAGAAAGGATAATCTGTTTTTGCTTCTCTTCTACAGCCTTAATGGCTTATATAAATCTCTAAGGGTGAAAAGACCTAAATTCCCTTAAGCCTAAAATAAAACCTTAACAGCCACCAAGGGCAAAACCGTCCTTTCGCACCTATTTCGTTAATCATAAGTAGCACTCTCCAATTCCCGCTATTCTCAATATTCTCAAACACCAATAATCCATATCCCATTACCCTTTAATTCCTGGTAATGCTTTAATCATTAAAACCACCCCGAGACTCACCCCGAGCCCCAAACTTAAACCCGTTATGACTAGACCGAACACTTGTATTTCTTGATCGTCTCATGCCTCAAGGCTCAAACATATCTCCATAATGATGGGATCTCATTCACGAATCAAAAAATGCACCCAAATTCACAATTATGCTCTAAACGGCCCAAATTGCCAAAACAGTTTAATAAACAGTTGTGGACCCACATGCATGTATATAACATCATATTATAATATAATTCACATAGACATGCATATAATCATTGAGTAGCATAATAAATCAATTATGGCCCTCCCGACCTCCTAATCAAGGTCCTAAACCTTATTAGGAAATTCGGGGCATTACAGTAAGTGTGATCATGTCAATTGGGAAAACAGTTGAAAATTTCCCATAAAGCATTATCTGATATTAATACTTCAAATGTGTTAGAATTATTGCATATGGATCTCATGGGTCCTATACAAGTTGAAAGTATTAATGGTAAGAGATACATTTTTGTATGTGTGGATGATTTTTCTAGATTTACTTGGGTAGATTTCTTAAGAGAAAAATCACATACATTTGAAGCTTTTCAAACACTATGCACAAGACTTAGAGTTGAAAAAAATTGTAACATTGGAAAGATTGTAAGAATACGAAGTGATCATGGTAAGGAGTTTGAAAGTTCTGTTTATGATGAATATTGTAAATCTTTTGGAATTTTGTATGAATTTTCTGCTCGCAAAACCCCTGAACAAAATGGGGTAGTGGAACGGAAAAATCGTACCTTGCAGGAAATGGCCAGAGTTATGCTTAATAGCAAAAAACTCACAAAGAAATTGTGGGCGGAAGCAATTAATACAGCTTGTTACACAATTAATCGTGTTTTTCTGCGTCTAGGTACAAATAAAACTCCTTATGAAATCTGGAAAGGTAGAAAACCCATTGTCAATTATTTTCATGTATTTGGGTGTCTGTGTTATATTCTTAGAAATCGTGAGAATCTGGGCAAATTTGATGCCAAAAGCGATATGAGAGTTTTTCTTGGTTATTCCACCAATAGTAGGGCTTATCGTGTCTATAACATGAGAACCCAAACTATTATGGAATCAACTAATGTGGTTGTAGATGATTTAAAAGATTTTTCTAAGTACTCCCATGAGGAGGAAATTGACAGGCTCATTGATGTTCAATATCATAAATAAATGACAGATCTGACAGCACAGCCTTCGGAGGTGACAACAGCCACTGTTGATGTATCAAATGTTGATTTTGTCGAAACAACAACTGGGCAAACAGAGAAGGAAAATCCAGTTATTTCCTTTGACTCTGTTCAAAGAGAACCATCAACTAGAGTAAAAAAGAATCACCCTTCTGACCGTATTTTGGGAAATCTTGAAGAGAGTATGGTCACTCGAAAGAGGTATGTAAATTTGGTTCAATTTGTTTGTTTTACTTATACTTTGGAACCAAAAAATGTGAAGGAAGCCTTAAATGATGAATCATGGATCAATGTTATGCAAGAAGAGCTAGATCAATTCACAAGGAATAAGGTATGGACTCTTGTCCCTAGACCGAGTCATACTAATGTTATAGGTACAAAGTGGATATTTAAAAATAAAACTGATGAATTCGGGACCATAATAAGAAATAAAGCTAGACTAGTTGCACAGGGGTACACTCAAGTTGAAGGAATTGATTTTGATGAGACATTTGCCCCTGTTGCAAGACTTGAATCCATAAGATTATTACTAGCTATTTCATGTGTTCTTGGTTTTAAATTGTTCCAAATAGATGTAAAATCCGCCTTTTTAAATGGATTTTTGAATGAAGAAGCTTATGTGGAACAACCCAAAGGGTTTGAGAATCCTTACAATTCTAATCATGTTTTTAAATTGCAAAAAGCTTTGTATGGGATGAAACAATCCCCACGGGCTTGGTATGATAGACTAACTCATTTTTTGGTCTCAAAGGGGTACAAGAGAGGGGGAGTAGACAAAACACTTTTTATAAAAAATGTTGATGAAAATATTATGATAGCACAAATCTATGTTGATGATATAGTGTTTGGTTCTACTAATGATTCTCTAGTGCAGGAATTTGTGAAACAAATGCAGGAAGAGTTTGAGACGAGCATGGTAGGAGAACTCAATTTCTTCTTAGGACTTCAAGTGAAGCAGTCAGATGAGGGAATTTTCATTTCACAAAGCAAGTATGCAAGAAGTATAGTGAAAAGATTTGGATTCGATGCATCTAAACCTGCTAAAACTCCAATGGGTACTACGGTCAAATTATCTAAAGATGAAAATGGGAAGAAAGTTGATCCAACTCTTTACAGGAGTATGATTGGGAGTCTCCTTTACTTAACTGCAAGTCGCCCTGACATCAGTTACAGTGTTGGAGTGTGTGCTCGTTTCCAAGGGAACCCCATGGAGTCTCATGTGACTGTTGTAAAAAGAATTATTCGTTACATCAATAATACTCTTGATTTAGGCATTTGGTACTCCAAAGAAAGAAATTCTAACCTTGTGTGTTATAGTGATGCAAATTGGGCAGGAAACGCTGATGATCACAAAAGTACAAGTGGTGATTATTTTTACTTAGGAAACAATTTGGTCTCCTGGCATAGTAAAAAACAAAACTCCATCTCCTTGTCAACAGTCGAAGCTGAGTACATTGCTGCTGGAAGCTGTTGTACTCAACTTTTGTGGATGAAACAAATGTTGGCAGAATATGGGTTTGATATTAAAACTTTAACCATTTTTTGTGATAATACAAGTGCTATTAATATCTCCAAAAATCCTGTTCAGCTCTCTCGCACCAAACATATTGATATTCGTCATCATTTTATTAGGGAACTTGTTGAAAACAAAACATTGATTTTAGAATATGTTGAGACTAACAAACAAATTGCAGATATTTTTACTAAAGCTTTAGACATGGTCAGATTCGATTCCCTCAGGAAATCTTTGGGGGTTTGTTTTATTTGAAATTGCCAATAAATTGATTATCTTGCCTTGCATATGTGTTTGTGTAAATCTCTTGTCCTGTTTGGAAGAAATTTGATGGGCATATATTTTGTAGGTTAGAAAATGATCGTTATAAATCTTATACCTTGTTTGGAATAAAAAACCATATTTGAAAAATTATAGACCATTAAATTTATATTTGATCAAATCATTGTGTGTATGAGCTTTCCTTAATCTAGTTTCTTTTTCAGGCTCCATTTTGGAAAAGTGCTACCTATATTGATGTGTGAAAGCTGACACTGAGTAAGTTGGTACCAGGTAATTAGAAATTATATTGGAGGATACTCTACCAATGTAAAGGGCTACCATCAGTATACGAGTTATAGCCTCCATTATGGTTACAATTTGAAAAAGGCTACCATTGCCAAACATGGGCAATGACCCTAGCTTCAAAAGGCCAAAAAGAGTCGCCAAATTGATTACACATGCACACACACATGCCTATTGACTAGACTGTGTAAGATGGTTGCAAGACTCATACATATAATGAATTGATTCAAATATGATTTGTGATTGGTATATTTTTCGAATTATGGTCACTTAGTATTTGAATTATAACTCATTTATCTAATTTGTGAAAAATATGGTTATCTTGTTTCTTTTGAATAGGACTTGGCTTTTACATGGACACATATGGTATGGCAATTTACACTTTATTTTCGGCAATTTTGTAATAAAATAAAATAAAATAAAAAAATTTGGTAAAATAAAATCTGTTTTGAACCGTGTACTTAAAAATAAAAAAAGGGTTTGAAAAATTAATTGATGCAATTTATTTGTTTTATCTCAATATATTATAAAATATTAAAAAAGTTTCCAATTTTGAGGTGTGAAAGAATTTGTTTTAAAAAGGAGATATTTTGGTATTTATCACATAAAATCCGGTTACCCATTTTTGAACTTGCCTCATTTGTGCACCGAATACTCTATATATTCGGTTTCACTTTGGTTGTTTCATACTCAGTGTTTTCTTGTTGAATCTCTCACTTATAACCGAAGAGTTTAGGGTTTCTTTCTTTGTGTGTTTCACTTGTTTCTCTTTTAGCATCCATGAAGACTCGAGGCCGTGGTTCATCTTCCAAATCTGTGAAGTCTCAGCAGGAGACAGTTCCTGAGTCAGTTCCCACTGCCACTCCTCCCGTCCCAGCATCAATCCCTGCTGTCTCGCCTCCTACAGGCCGTCGACCTAAAACCACAGCAAGAAAGAAGGTTCTTGCTCTTTCAGGTCCTATAGGATCTACTGTTCTTGGAGCTTCAAGTAAAGGAGTTACGTTCCCCAACTTGGATGCTGAGCCAATCCTAGCCTCGGCGGTTCCACTCGCCTATTCCGAATGTCAAATCAAAGCCAAACCGGCCTTGGCTACAAGTCATTCCCAATCAATCTTCACTAAAGTTGTGTCTGATCCATCTGATCATGACTCTGAATCGTCATTATCTCCTGATGTGTTGACCCCCAAGGCAAAGGGCAAACCCAAGACCAAAGTTACTGGAACAAAGAAAGCCAAGAAGGCCAAAGTGGCTCCAACAAAAGGTACCCGCTCCATCTCTGATTCATCTCCTTTATCCCGATTTAAATTGAAGGCAAAAATCAACCCACCTCCTTGCACCTCATCAGAGGATGTTTCTCCTGAAACGGAAGACTCTCAGCCTGAGTTGGACCCTTCCTTGACTGAGCCAAATCCTGATGTTCCTCTTGATGATTTGGCGGAGGAGAATGAATCTGAAGAAGACCCATCAGAAGCCTCTCCTGTTGCATCTGACCCAAAAGGCACCACACCGTTGTCATTTTCCGAATTGTCTTCCAAACTCCCTAAACAAAAAGGTACTCATGTCCGTACCTCAGGTTCTTTCAAAGCCCATTCTCTTACTTTCTGTTTTAATGATAATGAGAAGAACATGCAATTTTACGAGCATCGTCACTTTATTAGTGAGCAAAATTTTCTTTTTTCTCCTCATCGTGTTTTTGGGGTCTTACTTACTTTAGAGGAAAGGGACTGGTTGCGATCTTTGTCTGGGTTTGATGGGTTTGTGCCTTGGGTTGTTAAATAATTTTATGCAAATTTGAATGATGAGTTATTAGACTAGTCTTCTTTTATGTTTCATAAGGTGTATGTTAGGGGACATTGGTATAAGTTTTGTCCTTCTGAAATTGCTAAAGCCCTCAATCTCGTTCATGTTGAGATTGATGATTCTATTGAGTTTTATAAGGATCAAGTGTTGTCTGAGTTGGTTGGTCAAGCTATGGTGTGGGAACCAAGCACCTCTCTACGTGTCACGGATCTCACTCATTATTATGGTGCTCTGTTCAAATTCGCAATGTTTAATTGGATGCCTACCACTCATTCCTCTACCATCACTCAAGACATGGCTTTTCTATTGTTCAAAATTGGGACAGGAGTCGCAATTGATCTTGCTGCTGTTATTTTTGATCAAATCATGTCCTTGAGTGGTGCCAAACGCAAGGGTCAACACTTGATGTTTCCACAAGTCATTTACAAACTTTTGGACTCTCAGCGTCCTGTGAAGAAGTCCCATGAGACCTTGACTTCTGCTTTGGTTGGTCCCACCTATACTGTCAAAGATGATCATGCTTCATCCACAGCTCGAAAAGTCAAAGGCATTAATCTGGCTGGTTCTGGTTCTGGCAATGTTGTGACTGACACTCTTGCTGTCCCAACTGATCTCGCTTCTGTCTAGACAGGTCTTACACGTCTTTTGGACCGGTTCACTCTCATGGAGGATACTCAACGCCAAATTCTTGCTTCATTGTCCCTTATCAGTGCCTCCACCTCTCCTGCTCCATGATGGTCTCAGTTCCCTTTTTATTTTCTTTTGATAATTGTAAAAGAACACTAGCTGTGTCTTTCTTTTGGTTTAGTTTCCTTTGTTCTTTGGCATTTTCTTAGACAATGAGGGGGAGAGAGAGTAACTCTATTTTTTGGTATATCGATTATGTTGTCTGACCTGTTGTTTCTTATTGGTTTTTGTTAACTGTTTTATCTTGTGCTTTGGTTATCTTTCGCAGGGGGAGTCATTTTGTGACTCTTGTGATTTTAAGCACTTACTTGTGTTTTGCAGGGGTCTTTTAAAAATAGATATTCTTTGTCTATAAAATTGCCAAAGGGGGAGATTGTAAATCCTATAATTGGAATATTTTATAGAAATATCTTTTTTAAAAAGATAAATTGGTTGTTTCTCTTTATTGTTATTTTCGGAAATTCACTTTCCCTTTTTGTGAATTTCGGATTATATTAGCTTCCTTATTTAGCTTTATATTGTCCCAATTTGTTTATAAAGGGAAGTTATATCTTGCAAATATTCAGTACTTACCCAAAGTCATTTATGGAATATTTGTTTATATATTTTCGTGCAGCTCAAGAATTGAAAAAAGGAAACTGAATCCTTAATGTCATTAATTGTTGTTTCCTTTTTGAGCTTGTTTTTGATCCAACACAGGTCTGAGCTGTCCCCACCAAAAATGTATCTGTCGGATCAACATCTTCTAAAAAAGGCAACTCTTCATCAATCAAGAATATCTTCAATGATTCTTGCCTTTATTAGGAGATTCTTTCTCAGCCTTTATGAGCACGAAAAATGACTCTATAAATAGGGCTCTAAAGGGAGTGAGAAAAGTGAACTCTGAGATGCATAATTTGTGAGCATAATTGTAATATTTGTGAGAGTTCCTCTTTGTATTCAAGATCATAAGTATTCACGTGATCTTGTAGACATATGAGTGTTTAGTTTTTAGTGGTGAGTTTATACCATGTTCATGAGTGAATACACATTGTAATTTGAACACAACGTTTATAGTCTTCTGACTGCCGATATGGTCGTGAACAACTTGGCCTTCACACAAGGAGGTAAAGATTTTGCACCCCTGGTCGTATATTTTTTTCTTTGATTCTTCCTGCATTTCCCTTAGAAATTTAGTGCATTTTAGGCCCCTGGTTGCGACCAGCCCCCACTCCAAACATGGAGGTCCGATCAGCCCTCCTGGCCAACATGATCAACATAGAGAAAAGTGTCAAACAGCTGGTCACAGAGGCCAATATGAGACTGGTCGGCCTTCTGGCTCCTCACCAGGATGTGAGGGAATCTACTGCGGGGAGTGCCACCGGCACTGAAGTCCCCGAGCAACAAGAAGATGTGTCATAACCTCCTCCAAGGAGGGCAACTGGGGTGACCATCAACGAACCAACTGGCGCCCCACGACCTTCTGCTGCACCAGCCCCTCCAGGGAAGGGAAAGAAGAAGGCCACAGAGCCTATTCTCGAGTCGTCGGACGAGAACGATACTGATTTTACGCTTTTAGATAGTCTGCCTATTCCCTGTCACCTCTTCAACGGGGATGGCAACTTTAAATACCCTCCTGCTTTAAATTCAAACTTCTTCAGGCCAGAGAGTGAGTGTAGCACTAGTAAAGTAAATAGTGTAGCGACCAGTAATTATAGCTCGGGTATTATACTTTAAATTTCTCTGCCCTTGTTTGCTAAACTTAGCAAGTTCCTTTTATTATACTAACTGACTGTTCGCTTGTTTCTTTTTTGTAGACATGCCTGACGAACACGCCTTTGATTTGTACACCAAATTGGCGAGCAAGAAAAAGTCCCACAGGCGCCAGTCTGGGGAGGGCTGCAGCAATCCCCCCATGAAGAAATCTCGAACAGACGACCCCCCTACGTCTACTCCAACGAGGGAGACAACTCCTCCACTAGCTCCTGCTAGGGAGGCAACTCTTCCAACTCCAACAAACCCAGATCCTCCGTCTTCGATCGGAAAGACTCCTCCTCTAGCTCCAGTCGACCCTATGGCTCCAGCAGTCGGCTGGTCGCCAAGAAGAGGCCTCGAGAGACGACCTCACGAGTGTGGTGCTCAACTCAGCCAAAGATAGGCTTTCAAGAATAACAAAACATCGACGCAGCCAGGAGGCAATCCAGGAGACCAACTCTATGGGGGTCGACCAAGTCCTCAACCTCACAGTGAACGAAGTGCTCGTTGTAAGTTGCTTTCTTTTTGTTTTTTACTTTATGAATTTTCATTTTTAACTTGCTCCTATTTACAACCTTATCTTTTTCTGATCGCAGGGGGAGCTTACCCTTACTTCTGGCTGGCGATTTTTGAGGACGCTGAATATCCAATTCGAAAAGAGACTTAGCGATCAGCTTAGGGCTGCTGAGGCTCGATACACCGAGCAACTCAAGGCGGCAGAATCTTCCTATGCCGAGCAGTTGGAGGTGGTCAAGGCGAAGAAGACTGAATCGCTTAGGGATGATGAGGCGAAGCATACCGAGGCCCTTAAGGCAGCTGAGGCGAAACACCTTGAGGCGGTGCATGTGACTGAGGCCAAACTTGCTTCTCTCGAAGAGGAGTTGAAGAGGAAGGATGCGAGTATCACCAAGATCACTACATCCAAGGAGCAACATAAGGAGACTTCACTTATGAATTACCGGGAAGCCCACAAGCTTAAAGATGAGCTGGAGATAAGCCACAAGGAAGTTGCTGCATTGGAGGAATAGAATGCCTGCAACCTTGAAGACTGTGAAGGGGCGTCGTTCGAGTGTTTCTACTTGTTTTGGAATAACAACCCTAATACTAATTTCTCCTATCTCCCAGACCATATCAGGGAGGCGAAGTTAGCTATGTACGTTGCTCACCTGGAAGAGGAAATACTTCCACGGTCTCCAAAAATTTCTTTAGCGACCGACATCGAAGGCGCCCGAGAGGAGGCTGGGGATGCAGTCAACCAGCAGCAACAGAAATCGCCACAAGACCCCCCGTCAACCTCATATTTTTATCTTTTTTATTTTACTTTTGAATTACATGGCCTACGGGTCATGATGTAAAAACAATTTGATGTTTTAACTTTTATTGCTGCATGGGCATCTTTTTTTTCTTTCTTTTAATCGAACAATTACATCCGAGCAGCACTGCTTGTGGTGTAAAAGGTTTCCTTTTGATATTATAATACCTGCATTTTATTATAACATCTGTTTGCATGACCGAACTTAGCATAGTACTTTGGATTGATTTAACAAAATATAAAATTTTGAAAAATACTCTAAGTACCTTACCATGCTTTCACTTATTTTGCTCATGTGTTTGCATATCTTTCGATATGCTTTGCATACTAGATGCCTTATATGCCCCCCAAGTGATTGAGGAACTTTAGGTCCTTAGTCACTTGCCTTGACCAGAGCCTGTTTGTACATTATTGCTCGGAATAAAGGAATTAAAACGATAATACAGCAAAACAACACATGTAATGAGCAAATACTTGTAATAAATACAATAATTGGCAAGAATGACTGGCTGCGCACAGTCCCTTATATTTCTCTTAATAAATGGACAAAACATGTCTGTACGAGCGATCAATAAGATTTTACACTTATAAGCGATTAGTTATATAAAGTGACCAACCCTTTTTCATAACTTGTAAAAAGTAAAATTAATACAAGCCAATTCTTTAAGAAGAATTGTTTATTGATAGTACTTGCGCAGGTGTTCTCCATTCCAATAGCGGGGAATGAGATCTCTGTTTAAGCGAGCAAGTTTATAGGTGCCTGGATGAAGGACTTCTTCAATCTGGTAAGGCCCTTCCCAATTAGGTTCGAGTACTCCAGCAGCCTGGTCGCAGGTGTTCAGGAAAACTCTTCTAAGAACTAAATCTCCGACGTTGAATTTTCTTTCACATACTTTAGAGTTGAAATATCGGGCGACTTTTTGTTGATACGTAGCTACTCGGAGTTGGGCTTGCTCACGTTTCTCATCGATCAAGTCCAGGGATTCCATCAATAGTTGGCTGTTAAAGCCTTGATCGTACATTATTCTGTGATGCGAGGGTGGATCAAACTCAACATGCAACATAGACTCATACCCATAAACCAAAGAGAATGGAGTATGGCCTGATTTAGTTCGGTGGGAGGTTCTGTATGACCAAAGGACTTCAGGCAATTGTTTTGGCCATGCCCCCTTATCTTCTTCCAGTCGTTTCTTCAGGGTATCCTTTAGCATTTTATTGACTGCTTTGACTTGTCCATTTTCTTGGGGATGAGCGACTGAAAAAAAGCTCTTGATAATCCCATGTCGTCTGCAAAAGTGCGTGAATAAATCACTATCAAACTGCGTGTCGTTATCTGAGACGATTTTCCTTGGCAATCCATAGCGACAAACGATGCTTTTAACCACAAAATCCAGCACCTTCTTGGTCGTTATATTCGCAAGTGGCTCGGCTTCAGCCCATTTAGTGAAGTAATCAACAACAACCACAACATACTTGACGCCGCCTTTTCCTGTGGGCAAAGGTCCAAATAAATCTATACCCCACACTGCAAACGGCCACAGACTTTGCATCTTTCTCAGTTCATTAGGGGCTGCTCGTGGGATTTTGGAGAACCTCTGGCATTTGTTGCACCTCCGTACAAATTCCATTGTGTCGTCATTCATTGTTGGCCAGAAATACCCTTGCCTCAGGATCTTTTTTGACAAGCTTTGCCCCCTAGCGTGGTCCCCACAAAAGCCTTCGTGTACCTCTTTCATCAATTCCTTGGCCTTCTTTTTTGAAACACACCTGAGGAGTGGCATTGAGTATCCCCTTCAGTACAAGATTCCATCGACCAGGATATACCTAGCAGCCTATCGCTGAAGGGTCCTAGCTTTGTTTCTGTCCGTTGGTAACACGCCTTGCGTCAGATACTCTATGTATGGTGCCACCCGTGTATCCATCACCTGGATCACCAGAGTGGTCTCCTCTGCTTGGATGCTTGGCACAGATAGCCGTTCAACTGGCACTATGTTCAGAGTATCAGCATCCTTCGCACTTGCTAACTTGGCCAAAGCATCAGCGCTTGAATTCTGATCACGAGGTACTTGCTGAAGGGTGTACTTGTCAAACTGCACTAATAAATCCTTTGTTTTGTTTAAATAGGCAACCATCTTTAAACCTCAGGCATGGTACTCTCCCATGACTTGATTTACCACCAGTTGAGAGTCACTGTAGATTTAAAGTACCTTTATATTCATGTCCCTGGCTAATCGTAACCCAGTGAGCAACGTTTCATACTCACCTTCGTTGCTGGAAGCAGTGAAGTCAAACCTGATTGCGCAGTGAAATCGATGCCCTTTAGGCGTAATCAGGATCACCCCTGCCCTTGCATGATGCTCATTGGAAGAGCCATCTGTAAATAACCTCCATGAGGGAGGTTGGTTTAGAGACTTAGGCTCTTCGGTCTACTCGCTTCTGTAAGTTCAGTGAACTCTGCAATGAAGTCTGCCAGGGCTTGCCCTTTTATCATCGCTCGCGGCAAGTAAGAGATATCGAACTGCCCAAGTTCGACTGCCCATTTCAACAATCTGCGCACAACCTCTGGCTTTTGTAGAACTTGCCGTAGAGGTTGGTCGGTCAAAACCTAGATTGGGTGAGCTTGAAAGTAAGGTTGCAGCTTTCTAGAGGCCAAAATTAAGCAATAGGCTAACTTTTCAATAGGTGGGTACCGCAGCTCCGCTCCAATTAGCCTTTTGCTTACATAATAAATGACCTTCTGTACGCCTTATTCTTCTCTTACTATAACAGCACTAGCAGCATATTTTGTAATCGCCAAGTAGACAAACAAAGTTTCCTCATCGACCAGCTTCGATAGAATGGGTGGTTGCGCCATGTGAGTCTTCAATGATTGAAAAGCCTGCTCGCATTCCTCTGTCCATTCAAATTTCTTGTTGCCTCTAAGTAGATTAAAAAATGGAACGCACTTGTCCGTTGATTTTGAAATAAATGTACTGAGAGCGGCAATTCTTCCGGTCAAACTTTGAACATCCTTAATCTTTGCTGGCAATTTCATATCGATCAAGGCTTTGATCTTCTCAGGATTGGCTTCAATTCCTCTCGAGTTAACTATAAATCCTAGGAACTTCCCTGATCCTACCCCGAAGGAGCATTTGAGGGGATTCAGCTTCATCTGATATTTGTTCAAGACGTTGAAGCACTCTTGCAAATCCTTTATATGCCCTTCTGTCTTCTTCGAATTTACCAGCATGTCGTTGAGATAGACCTCCATGTTTGTGTCGATCAGCTCCTCAAACATGTGGTTGACTAATCGCTGGTAAGTCGCATCCGTTAGTGTCGTGTCCGTAGTCATTGTGAAAATGACAGAACTTCATCTTATCTCTCTTGGAGATATCTTTCCTTATAGGTGCGGGTCGTTTATAAGGCATGTTGGAGCTGGTCGTCTGGTAGACTTCTGCTCGGCTTTCGACAAGGGCCGTGTAGTTGGTGAATCTTGGCTTATATCGATTGCCTTTGGGGCGTTTATTGTCAGAGGCTGACGGCTCATTGTTTGCCCGTTTTCCACCATTCCTACCATTGCCATTCCCGTTGCCCTTGCCATTGCCATTGAGTTTCTCTGACTCGTTGGCGGCCTTGGTGGGTTCTTCCTTTGGCCCCTTGTCTTTTGTTGGCGATTTCCCCTCATTGGCAATCGCATCCTCAAGCTTGATATATCGATCAACCCAATCTAAAAAATCCTAGGTACTTCTTACCCCATTCTTTCTTAGGCTACTCCAGAGGGGTGAATGGCGCCTAACCCCAGCAGTAAGGGCCATCATCTTACCTTCATTGCCCACTGTCTTGGCTCCAGCTGCTGCTCGCATGAAGCGCTGGACATATTCCTTTAAGGGCTCTCCCTCCTTCTCGCGTATCTCGACCAACTGGTTGGCCTCTGTGGGGTGTACACGACCCGCATAGAATTGTCCGTTAAATTCCTTAACGAACATCTCCCAAGATACTATACTAGCAGGAGGGAACTTAAAGAACCACTCCTGGGTGGTGTCAGACACTGTCGCGGGGAAGATCTGGCAGTGGGCGTCTTCCAACACTTTCTATATATCCATTTGTATCTCAAGCTTGTTAACGTGAGATACTGGGTCTCCGTACCCATCAAAGTTCGGCAGTGTTGGCATCTTGAATTTACTAGGGGTTTCAGCCGCATCAATCCTCTGCACAAAGGGAGTGCCCCTCCTCCTATCATACTATATATGGGACGTCCGTCCCCCGACCAACTCTTGTACTGCCTGGTTCAGAGCAACAATCTAAGCTTGAACCACTTCTGGGATCGCAAGGGCAACCGGTGCCGGGGGAGCATACTCATCATGCTTTCCCGATGATCATTGTGTAAGTCCCTTAAATCGTCATCCCTGCATCTTTGCTTGCTGACTCCTAGCTGATCAAAGATGTTCTGCTGCCTAGGTTGACCCCAAGCGTTTTGGCTAGCTGGCCTATTTTCTCTAGGCGGGGGGCTTCTGCCTCCGCCTCTTTCCTCATTCCTTCGACCACCATTTCCTCTGCCAAAGTCAACTTTATTATTGTAGAGTCCAAGAAATTTACTTAGCTAGTTAGATAGTAGTAGTAATAGTAATAGCTAGTAATATTTGTAGTATTTTTATGACCGTGGATTTTTGGTTCAAGCCGGGATTTAGTTGGACACTCGTAGTAACACTTGTAGATTTTCTAAGTTTAAGCTATAGTTTAAGAATATTAATTATAACTTAAGGTTTGATTAATATGACTGATTATGGAGATAATAATTATTATACTATAAGGTTTAGATAGACCCAATAAGATATTAACACTTGTCATGTGTAGGTTTAATGAGAAATTAAGTATTTTTGAGGAATAAGTTTATTAAGAGTAATATTTGAACATCCTAGGGTCTACCAGCAGCTTTGAAATCGGTAAAGGACTTAGTCAAGGTTGTTTACTCAATTCAAATTAGGCTAAAAAAGTGTAATTACGTGTATAATATCCAGCGTATGCCGATATATCGTAGCTCTAAGGGGTGATATATCGCCATACGGGGATACGAAAAAACACGTAGCTTTGCGCGAAAATCTGGACGAGCCTTGGGCATATGAAGACAGGTGATATATCGCCTATAATGGGCGATATATCGGCCCTAGGGCATAAAATTTGAATGATTTTGAAACTGAGCTCATTTTAATCCTTAACCTCTTGATAAGTCCAGAATCTTTCTGACAGAGTCTTCAGCCTCTGCTGAATGATTATTCAAATGTTTTTCAATTAAAAAGCCATTATTTTATTCAAGTTAAATGAAGATCTTTTCATTCTTGAACTCTATAAATAGGACCTAGTACCCAGCCATATCTTCATTCATAAAGCTGAGTTCAGAGCCTACAAGCTGCTAGAGTGTAAACACTTGGGTTGGGGTTATAAGCTTAATAAACACTTGGGAAGTAAGGTTTATAGTATATTTTGGTTCGAGGTGTAGTTCGGTCATAGAAGCATTCAAGGTATTCCTTATTCTAGTTCCTTTCTGTATTGTCTTATAGTTTTTCTACTCAAATCCTAACTCGTATTCTCTATTCTTGGTTAGGCATCTAAGATCTTGAACGTAAGATTCTTGTTGGTAAGTATCATTTCGATGGTGTAGTTATTCTTTTCATCTCTATTCCTTAGTATACTCACCTCTCTATTATGGTATTTAGGAGTGATCCGAAATCCCGACTTTGTTCTCATCATCACAATATATTGGTAAGGAAAATAGGATAGTTTTATATGCTTATATGTTATGTTGATATGTTATGATAAGTTATGCTATAATATGTTATGTTATGTTTTCTTATGTTTCATGGTTATGATTTACCCTACCTCAGATATTAGACAGGGGACGTAGATGGGTTATCATAAACCTACCATGTGATCTAACCTACCTCAGATATTAGAAAGGGGAAGTAGATGGTTTATCACATATTTCAATGGCCATTAATAGTATAGTCTTATATGATGTACGTCTTTATATATATATGTTTATAGTTTATAGTCTATGTGTATGTACATGTTTCATGCTTGTAGTAGATTTTCCTTGCTGGGCATTAGGCTCACTCCTTTATGTTTTATATGTGTAGGAAAATATATTGGCGGCGGAAAAGGTTCTTGGCAGCTTGGGGATGTGTATTGAGGCAGGATGGAAACAATGGATTGAGCGTTCGATTCGAGGATGAAGTTTTTAAGTCTTTAGTTATGTTTTCTATGTATTATTTTTTTTCGCACTTAATTTTGTAACCAATTTAGTTAAGTCATGTTTTGTCTTATTTCCAAAACAATGGGATCCCATATCCTAAGTGAAATATTTATGTATTTAAACCTTTACTTTACAATTTTAAATAAAGTTATGGTGTTTTCATATGCATGTTTTCTTAAGAATAGTATAGTAGTTATTAATGGTCCAAGGTCTAGAATAGTTGGGTCGTTACAATTATAATCGTAGCCGTCTCTAAACTGGGGACGGATATGGCGTGACTGACTGTTCACGCTATTTCCTCCTCGTGCCAGAATTTCCCGAGCATCAGGGGGAGGCCTGCGCTGGTCGTTGGGTTCCCATAGATTGTTATGCCATGGGGGGGCCCTGACCGCAGAGCCAGACTCGTTGTTCCTTCAATTGGCAGAAGGACGCTGTCCCCTGCTTGGTGGATTCGGCTCTTCGTCCCCTGGGCGTCTAGGGCTGCGGGGCGGCTGGTCGACCCTATTCTGCCTCGGGCGCTGGGGGTTGCCTCGACCAGCCTGAGATGGAGGCTGCTACTCAAGATCCCTAGCTGGGACATCATCTTGTGCCACAGGTGGCTGCTCCGGCCTTTGAGGGCTTGCTGGCTGGAGCGGAGGGCTAGGATTGGGAGATCTCTGAGGTGGCGCACTCGGGGGCTGATCTGGCTGAGAGGCTGGCACAGCCTGACTCCGAGCCAATTGGATGGCTGCTTCGAGAGCGGCTATGGCATCCCTCTGCCGACGGTCCATGTTCGCCTGCCGCTCACTCAGCTCCTGGCACTGGCGTTCAATTTCCCTTTGCTGCAGCGCCATTATCTCCGCTTTATTCTCTTAATTGGCCCTCAGATTAGCCAACTCGTCCTGCAACACCCCCTGTGTTGCCCTCAACATTTTCGAATCTAACTCCTCCTCTTCAAACTCCAAATGTGGTTCATTTTCAGCCACATTTAGGGGAGGAGGTTAGGATGATGCAGCGCCAGCGGTCTGTCCAGCTCTCTTGGATGTCTTCACCATTAGATTTTCTTACAGTTTTTTTATCAATCTCTCAATGAAAGCACCAGAATGTTGACCCTCGATTTGGCCAACGACATGGAGTCAAATATACGACAGGAAATGAGATGAAAATTAAGAGTTTAATCTAATGGTAAAGAAGAAAACACCAACGATTTATAGTGGTTCGACCCCAATGAATGGTAATGACCTACGTTCACTTAGTGCTATTATTGATATTGAATCCTAATGTCGTGATCAAAGAACTAGGGTTCTTGAGTTTCACAAAATTTGGGAGAATTACAATAAGACGATGGATAATCACACTATAAGCTCTCTCTCTGTCAATATTCAGGAAAAAGATTCAAAAATCCAAAGTCCCCTCCTTGAGCTATTTCATGCATAATAATAGGCTCAAGGGGGGATACATGGGCAATTGGGCCTTAACTCTCCTTAATATTCGTGTATCAAGGTAATAAAGATGAAACAATAAATATAATTATTACAAGAACACAGTTTTATAAGGGAATAAACCGAATCATACAACCAGCCTGGTCGTAACTGTTAGTCAGGCTTGATGAAGTAATGTGTAGCTGGTCGATAACTGAACAACACTGCTTTATTTTCAATTCTTCCACGTGTCATCCACGTGTGAGAAATCCTTGCCACATCATCAACAACCATTTTTGGGTAAACAATATGGTTTAAATCAAGCACCGAAAAATGGGCATGAGAAATTCGATAAAGCCATAACTTCGGATGGGTTTAGACACAATAATGCGGACACATACTTATACTCTAAGACTTGTGATGACTATGTCATCTTGGTGTGTCTATATGTTGATGATATGTTGATTTTGAGTAATGATATGAAAGGAATAATGGAAACAAAGATGTTTCTATCTTCCATTTTCAAGATGAGAGACCTTGGAGAGGTTGATACCATCTTGGGTATAAAAGTGAGAAGAAATAGTGGGGGTTATGCCTTAAGTCAAGAACACTATGTTGAGAAAGTGCTTGACAAGTTTAGTCGTATCAAAAGCAAAGAGACAAATACACCATTTGATTCAAGTATAAAGCTTGAAAAGAATAATGGTAGAGTAGTGGCTCAACTTGAGTATGCAAGTGCATCAAGGAGTCTAATGTACGTCGCTCATTGTACAAGAGCGGATATTGCATATACGGATAGTAAACTAAGTAGGTTTACTAGCAATCCAAGTATGGAACATTGGAAGGTGATTGAGAGAGTTCTAGGGTACCTTAAAAGGACCAAGCAAGTAGGCCTCCAATATTCTAAGTTCCTGAAGATACTTGAAGGATATTCCGATGTGAGTTGGATATCAAGTGTAGGAGAATCTCTCCACAAGTGGTTTGGTGTTTATACTTGGAGGAGGAGCGGTTTCTTGGGGTTCTAAGAAACAAACATGTATTTCACACTCAACCATGGAGGCTGGATTTATATCTCTAGCGGCAACCAGCAAAGAGGCTGAGTGGCTTAGGGATCTCATGTTGGAGATCCCAATTTCTGCGGATGAGGTATTGACGATCTCGATACTTGTGTAGTCAAGCCACATTGGCTAGAGCATATAATGGCATATAGAATGGGAAGTTTAGACATATAAGTCTAAGACATGAGTATGTGAGAGAATTGATTCGTGGAGGTATCATATTGATCTTATATGTTAAGGGAAGTGAGAACTTAGCTAATCCATTTACAAAACCTCTTTCGAAGAGGTTAGTAAGTTCTACTTCAAAAGGGATGGGACTAAAACTCCTAGAATAATATATTCACCAATGATGACAACCCAACTCCAAACTTGTGAACATCAAGGGCAAGAGTTCAATGGGTAAGAGAAAGTTATTGGGTAAATTGTTTCAACACTAACAAAATTATGAGTTCCATACAAGGATGGTTAGTGTTGGTTGTTACTGAGTGAGGGTTAAGCCTAAGGCTTTTAATGAAGTTCAGTTGTGTGCAACAAACATCTCTAAAGGTAGTAAAAATGTTGTAAGAACTTCATCTATTTGAACTTATAAGTGGTACCGCGTTTCATGGGACTTGAAGTTTCTCCCTGGATAGTCCATGAAATGGATGAGCACATGGCCATATGAGTGCTTAGCAATAAAAGTGGGAAAATGAATGGTCAAGTGGAGGTGTGTATGGTGTTATCGGTTTTATCATTAAGGAGTACTTGGTTCAATCTTTAAGACACCAATGACTTCGATAATGCTTTGTAATAATTTCACTAAGATAAAGTTCAAATCGAAAGATACTTTATTTTATGCACCAAAACTATTAAGCTAAGAATAGAGGATTATATTTAACCAAGTGGGGGAATGTTGAGATTGATTAAATATAATGATTAAGATGTTTACACGTTGAGGCGCAAAACACTAAACAATTTTCACTTAAAGATAAGTGAAAACACGAGATTGTGTAGAAGGCATCTAAAAGTGACTTTTATGGGTCTAAAGTGATACAATGAGGTATTCCAACATTCCCAAAAGCTTGGTAGCATTGGAGAATTTTAAGCATTGGAGGGGTCCAAAATCAGAGAGGGTGACGATGTGTTGCCCCCTAAGTGGTGTATCATCACCAAAATGCGTATGGCTTCAAAGCCCTAGCAGGCGATTCATCGCTTGCTTATAGGCGACGTATCGCCTATCAGGCGATACATCGCTGGGTCGGTCTTTTAAGGTCGTACAATTTACGTAAAATGTTCCAAATGATGTGCATTAAATGCTTTAATTCTATTGGTTAGACTAATGATGATAACTACACTATATATATGGGTTATTAGAGTTGAAAAGTCTTGATCACACTTTCCAACTCTCTCTCTAACCTTATTCTCTCTCTAACTTTCTAAAACCAAAGTTTTCTCCAACAAAATCATCAAGCTTTGCTTGACTTGTATGAGTTTTAAGACTTTTTCAATCCCAAATCTCATTCTACTTAGTTGAAGCTTCAAGCAGCTAGGAAGGCTTGGAATATAGGTTTTGGACAACAATATTATTATTGTGTATAAGCCTTAGAAATTCCCCAAGTTTGAAGATTCAAGTTGCTCAATACAAATGTTGTATCTCTCTAACCTTAATCTTGTATTTTGTAATTCTATTATGTTTTTCATTGTTAGTATTGATGATTAAATGCATCTAATTTCATTTTATCATCATTTAATCATTTAGTTCGTTATATTCAAGATTAACATTCATATCATGAACATGTTTCTTTGATTATAAAGAATTGCATTCATACTTTGAATTTGAATCTTGATCAAAATCTAGGGTTTGGAATATTGCATTATTATCATTATTCATTGTTGATTTGCAAAGAGTAAAGCCATATATTCCCAACATGCTATGAAATATTGTTGACCATTCCAAGATGTCTTAGGGAATGGCCCACAATTATCTGTATGAATCAATTCAAAGACGTCTGTAGATCTATTGGCACCTAATCTTTTAGTTTTGGTCTATTTTCCCTTGATGCAATCTACACAGGCATCAAAGTCTATGAAGTCAAGGGACTCTAAAATGCCATCAGATACTAGGTGCTCAACTCTACCTTTTGAGATTTGACCAAAGCGTTTATGCCATAATGACGCTGAATTTTCCTTATTTAATTTATGTTTAGTACCATGTGATTCCACATGAAAGGTTTCATTATAAGATGCAACTATTTCTAGCAAATAAAGATTTTTGTAAGCATTTAAATAACCAGTTCCAACAACATTTGAATTTAAAGACAAACTAAAGTGATTGTTTCCAAATGAAAAACAATATCCAAATTTGTCCAACAAAGAAACAGAAACTAATTTCCGTCTGAAAGAAGGTACAACAAAAATGTCTTTCAATTCCAAATAAAAACCAGTTTCTAATAACAATCGAAAATGCCCAATTACTTCCACTTCTACAGATTGTCCATCACCGACAAAGATTTTCCCTTCACCATCAATTGGCTTTTGGTAGCTCAGGCAACCCTGCATAGAAACACTTATGTGAGTAGTTGCACCAGAATCTATCCACCAAGTGTTTCTAGGTACTGAAGATAAGTTAACCTTAGAACTGACCAAAGTAATAAACATACCTTTCTTTGCACGCCATATGTGATATTTGGTACATTCTTTCTTCACATGTCGAGGCTTTCCACAAAAGAAACAACCTTCTGATTCCTTTTGTTGTTTCTTTTGCACTGGAGTCTTAACAACCTCATTCTCATATTTCATTTTCTTGCCCTTATCCTTAGAGGCACTAGCCACATGAGTACTTTCAGTCTTATCTTGCTTCAACCTTTCTTCCTCTTGCACAAAGTGAGAAATGAGCTCATTTAGAGTCCATTTCAGCCTTTGACGGTTATACCTGATTTTAAATTGGTTAAACCGTGCTGGAAACAATACCAAAACCATAAGAACAAGAAAATCCTCAGAAAGCTCGATCTTAAGTGCCTTAAGTTTTGAAGCAATTTGGTACATTTTCATAATGCAGTCCCTAACATTTCCTCGACCCTTATACTTCATGGACATTAAGGAAGCCATAAGTGAAGTCATTTCAACCTTATTGTTTCTAGAAAAAATGTTTCTCAATTTCATCGAGGAAATCCTTGGCCTTAGTGATCTCTTCAGAATTTGTGCCCCTAAAGGATTTTGGAATGCATTGTTGCATGATCATTAAACTCATGCGATTAGAACGGTCACATCTCTCAAACTCCATCTTTTCATCAGGAGTGCTTTCTGCTGTAAGAGGTGAAGGTTGTTATTGCCTTAATGCATAGTCTAATTCCATGCAACCAAGGTTTACAAGTAATTTTCCCTTTCCAATCCTTGAAATTCGTCCCATTAAGCATGGGAATAGAGTTAATGTTGGCAGTTATTGTGGCAGAAGTAGATGAATTATGTAACACCCTGGATAGCCAAGACCGTTACACTGTGTGTTTATAAAGTGCTAGACTTGCTAACCAAGTCACTAAAACAAAATCGTGTTACTGAGACTATAAAGGAGCTAGGGTTTAAAATGTTTTGGTTTCAAAAGCTGCATTTTCATTAAGAAACACTACTCGTCTACACGGGATCCCAAAAAGATACAAGTTTAAAGCTCGTTTACAAAAGTTGTAAGGTTCAGATATGATAACAAGCCATGCTAAGGCAAAACAGTATGTTAGGTAATCCCTGTCCTGATCCACTCCTCGATCATGGCGATCGAACAGCTGGCTATGTACATTCCACCTCGGAGCTCTCCATCTCAGGCTTGGTCCAGCTTGCCTTTGCCTTTACCTGCACCACGTAGCACCCGTGAGCCAAGGCCCAGCAAGAAAACACAACAACAGAGCATAAGCAATCAACAGACAAATCCATATCTCACATTGCATCACAAGTTCTCAAACATATAATCATTCAGCATGGCCAAGTATTCAACATACTAAGCATATTAATTCAAATCACATATCACTGCACAAATGATAACTAGGGCTAGCACTCTCAGGCTGCTCCCTCCGCTATCCCATTGGCTCCGGCCCGCTTAAGCCGAGCTCAGTGAACATTCTCGGCTACCAATGGCCAAGCCGAGCCCTGTGCACAAATACTATGTACGGCACTCTTAGGCCGCTTTACATGTCCCATGGCGTAATACCATCACTGACACGATACAATTCTCGGGAGCACTTAGTCCCATCACAAACATATAATCGGGTGCGGTTTTCTTACCTTTCAATTCACTAGCTTTGATCCCTCGACTCCTTGAGCACGATCCCCCTCGAGCCCTAGCGCTCACCTAAACACAATCATGGGCCAAAGTCATTATTGATCCTCAAGTTCAAAACCTAGCCTCGCGGCTAATCCCGAGCCCCCGGGAAGTCCTAGTTCCACCAAACAAGGTGGTGGAATCAAACCCCAAACCCTAGGTCAAAAGCCATTGCAAATAACCCTAAAATCCCCTTCAGAAGGAAGGGTAGCGCTACAGCGCTCATGGGAGGGCGCTACAGCGCTACAAACAGAAGCCAAAATCCCCTCAGCATTATGGCCTAGCGCTACAGCACCCAAAGGCTAGCGCTGTAGCGCTAGTCACAGACAGACCAGCACCAATTTTCCTCTTCTGCGATTTTCTCGAACCAACCTCAACCAAAACTCTTCCAACTCCTTCCCAAACTCAAAAACAACCTTATGACCATACTCCACTCATCCCAAGCACCCCAAATACCTAGAACTCAAGCACATGCATCCCCAAACTCACAATTCACCATAGCCACTCCTAAGCTCTAAAACTCAGCAGAAACCAATTGAATAGCAAAGTTAGAGTTTAGACTTTATACCTTTGATAGGATTTCAACCACAAGCTGTCTCTAGACCTCCTTGGCTTGCTTTTCCTTAACCTTTGCCCTGAATTTCCCCAAAGTTCCCCATCAAACTCAGCTTATACACCACAGTTTAGAAACCAAACCAGCAACTGAAGAAATTACAGAACCTTACCTCAAGTGATGGCCTAACCTTGCTAAACCCTTGCCAAATCCTCAATCTTAGCTCAGTAACCTTGTGGCTTAATTGAACTAGCTATCCTCTGAATTTTGCTTCAAGAAGAATGGAGAAAAGTGGCAAGAGAACCACAAACCGACTCAAGGAAAACCCCTCTGTTTTTCCTTCCTTTTCTTTCCTTTCCTTTTTCTTCTTTTTCAGACTTCTGTAATATTCTACAAATCCCACTAACATAAAGCCTCAGTATTACCCATCTTTAAAAGCCAAATGACCTTAATGCCCTCCCTATTAATTCTAAACCCTTTAATCCACTTAGGGGCATTTTAGTCATTTTACCCAATTCCCGCTAACTCCTCGAGTGTCTCTAATATTCCCCACTTAATTCCCGATACCTAATTAACCACCAATAGTATTCTTCAATGTCAAGATAGACTCCAGTATATTCCCTAAATTCCCATTTATACCCCTAAGCTCACCCCGAGCCGGGTATAAATCCCCGCCATGACTTTTTCGCTACTTTGCTCACTAGGATCGTCTCGAGTCACAGTTCTCGAATATATCCACATAATAATGTGGTCTCGACAATTATCACATATATCAATACAGTTATGCCCATAATGGCCAAAATTACTATTATGCCCTTCTAGCCTAATCAGGGCCTACATGCATACTAATACACATAGTCATGCATCTCAAATACTCAAATAATCATATAACATGCTTTAACTCATAATCATGCATCTTAATAATTAAAATCACACATAATTCCCATTATGCCCTCCAGGCACACTAGTCAAGGCTCTTAAGCCTTATTAGCGAATTTGGGTCGTTACAAATTAACTAATATAGAACAAAATAACAAACACAAGCTCAAATAAGAATCCATATAAAACAATAAAATCAAATAATGGTTAATCCCATCTCAAGATACCAAACACAACATCAATGTCAAGTCTTTAGACAATAATATTAACTATAAGTGGTACTCTTGTTGTAGCAATCAAACATTGACAATAAATCATGTCAATTTTTGGATAAACATATTACTCACATGGAATACCTTACAATTGTCACACATTTATCACCATAGGTATGCATGAAACTTGACCAAATATTAACTTATTTCTCGGTCAGTTAATAAATGCATGAATTACAAACACACAATCATCTTGATACTTTAATTAAATGAATCTACAAAAAAAAGATCACTTTAGTGATATTTTGCTTTAATTAATTAATTTAAAATATTAGATTTTCTTTATAAAATCCAAAACCAAAACCAAATTCGAATTTAATTGTTACTGTATTATTATTATTATTATTATTATTATTTTAACTAAAACTATTATATATTCAATAAAATAATAATAATAATAATAAAACAAATTCTGAACATGTCCAGGAAGCCATGATCGTATATACATAAAGTAAAAAACTGAATGAATCCATACATAAAGCAAATAGGGAATAAAACAGTGATGATTCTTTATATACCAAATGATGATTATGACTTGTGAAAGGGAATTTACTCATTTGGTACCCTGTATTTTTGCAAAGTATCATTTTGGTACCTTCTGTTTTCAATAATGCTCATATGGTACCCTGTATTTTAAAATTATACATATTTGATACCCTAGACTCAGATTTGATAGATAAAATTTTGTCAATATGATCAAACTGTCATCAGTTATATGTAATTAAGTAATTAAATTTAAATTTGGAACTTACATAATTGACAACAATTTGATTAAATTGATAAAATTTTATTAATTAAATTTGAGTTTAGGGTACCAAATATGTACGATTTTAAAATACATGGTACCATATGAGCATTATTGAAAATAGAGGGTACCAAAATGATACTTTGCAAAAACACAGGGTACCAAATGGTTACCTACCCCTTGTGAAATAGGCTACATATAAAAAAAAACAAGGCTATGCGATATATGTATTTACGTAGATGGGTACCCAGGTTTATATACACATTTGTCATATATATTGCGTATCGCAATCATCATAAACAAAACTAAATAGTCACATATGTTAAATGTCTCCATCAACAGAAACAAAAAATAAAACCAAAACATAATAAAAGATCAAAAACCTAATTTTAGAAAAGCCCCAAATTTCTTTGAACAAAATCACCCAATCTTCAATTAATCTAGCAAAGGTGGCTCTGATACTACTTGTTAGAATTTCTAATGCACTCAAATAATATGAACAAATAATAATCTCCAACACATATTTCAAAATCATGTCACTATAAATGCATATATGAGAAATCCTAAATCATAATTCTATAGATCCTTTGCTAAATTAAAGAAGAAGATGAACACAAGAGCGGAAACACTAACTTGAAGCCATTGTTGGAGATGATACAGAGAGGGTTGTGATCTTCCAAGAGAGCAGTTTCTCTATGTGTATTTCTCTGTGATGGGAAATGAGAGAATACGAGTTGTTCTATTTCTTGGGAACCACAGCCGTATATATTAACTTATAATAATATCAGTTTTGGATATTTATAATTTTGCCCCTCATCAAATTATAAATATGACTTATGGTTTTTACACATTTATACAATGACATATTAATACCCCATTTATTCCATATTTGGTCACTTTATTTTATATCAAACTTTATAATAGCATAATACATTAATACATATGTGCCAATAATAGGATTTTAATCCAACAACATACATGAAAACTTAAACATGCAAACAATTATGCTACCATCCAATTAACATATATAACATATCAAAAAACCACATACATGTATATAAACATATAAAATAGTAACAATTGACTCTGAAGTCAGTTGTAGGATCTCATTTGTATAAGTCTATATGCATGCTCCCTATAAATATATATATTCAAAACAATATACATATAGAAAGCATAAAATCATACAAGCATGTCAATATTATAGAGATATGTAAATACAATAACAAAACCATTAGTGTACTTACAAGATGCGTGACGGAACAATGGCTATACCCTTTGAATGCCATAAATTTTTGTCCTTGTTGAATGATAAGTATTGCAAGGAATCCAAATAGCTTTAACACAAGACCACAGTCTTCCAAATCTTTCTCTAAAACAACCTAGTGTTTGTGTGGGAAAGTTTCAACACATGAGAAGAGAATTCCTAGAGAGAAAAATAAGAAAGAGTGGGCAACTAGGTATAGAATATTAGTAGTGAATTTTTACCTTGTCAAATTCATCTTTTTTAATGCATTCTATAACACTAGTATATATAGGCAATTGGCTAGGACATAAAATAGGTTTTAGTTATCCATTTTGTTCAATTATAATTAATTAAATACTTGTCAAAATTGACCAATTATAATTTTGACCATTATTTAATTCATTTTATTAATATTAATATCAATCTATCAGTATTAACAAAATTGTCTCAATTGGCTATAATACTCTCCTTTTGAGACTTTTCAATAAAAGCCTCAAAGTTTCTTCTATTTGTTTTCTTACAAAATATCAATAAATAATTTAACATTATTTATTTTCATTGACCTAGTCAATATGACATTTTTATAATTAATAATTAAATTAATTATTCAAGACTACTAGGTTCATTTTTATAAGAGATGACATTGGGACCATGGATCCATGAACTCAAGCTCCAATAAGTTACCGTAAGTTTATTTATAACAAATAAACTCACTACCTTATTAATTCCTCGTGAGTTCACTATAGACTCGGAATTGCACTCTTGAATTCATAGATCGTTTTACACCAAATGTAAATACGTTATCCATTGTTATAAACATAACTGTCATTCAATCATCTATAGATGATCTATTAATGAGACATGTGCAAATTACCGTTTTAACCCTCATTGGTATTTTATCCTTAACTCCCAATAAGTTTCTTGTAAATGATATTTCCGTAAACTTAATTATATAAATGAGTACTCTATCATTTAACACCTGAACCAAGCTATAAGAAAATCATCATTTCACTTCTTAAACAAAAGCTATAGACTTCATGTGTAACGTCCTGGGTAACCGAGACTGTTACACTATGTATTTTAAAATAGTGCAAGACTCGCTAATCAAGCAGTTTGAATAATAATGTGTTTCTAAAGTCAACTATGAGGTTAGAGTTAAAAGATTTTGATCATAAATGGTTAATTTCCATTAAAATAGATATTTGGTACATGGGATCCCAAAAACAGGGTTTAAGAGACAATTTACAACTCTCAAAAAGTTTTATACAACCAAAAGCCACTCTAATGGAAAAATACAAATTTTAAGTCTATGTCCCTGTACTTTCTCTCGATTGTGGTGGACGAGCTACTGACAATGTACATCTCATCCCCAGAGCTCTCCTTTACCTTTACCTGCACGATGTAGCACCCGTAAGCCAAGGCCCAGAATGAAAACCAAAGAAAACATCAGATACATGTAGCAAAAATGGTATTTGATCAAGCTTAACTCATTCAATTCAATCATAAAACAGAGTACAAATATTCAACTAATCAATAATACACACATAATTTAAAGTTCACAACTATTCAGAGTTGGCACACTTAGGCCGAGCCCCATGTTGATCTTGCTGACCCCGACTCACTTAGGCCGAGCTGCGTTCAGTACGCTTACCATTAGCCTCAACTCTCTTAGGTCGTTCATTCTCGTATATCACATAATTATTACAAACACACAGTACAAGAAATCAATAATTGGGAACCTCAATCCCGTTCACTACCACACAGGGGGCCAATTTTCTTACCTCGAATCCCGAGCGATGAATACAGAACGGTCCCGAGCATGATCCTCACTCCTGAGCCTTAGCGATAAACCTAGTCACAGTATCAATGGGCAATCATCAATTATAAACCCAAATAAATACTTATGAAACATTAGCTAGCCATCGGGACCTCAATTTTTATTAACCGGGTAGTAGAAATCGTCCCGAGCACTTAGCTTCAAACCCCCGAGCCTTACTAATCCAAAAACCAACCTAGGCCAAAATCCCCTAGGCGGGCCGCGACCTGGCCCTAGGGGTCACGTCATGCCCTCAAGACAGAGACACACCCCCATGCACCTAGAAGAGGCGAGTTGCGACTTGCCCCCTAGGGTCGCGGCGCGCCCTCAAAATAGAAAGCCCTCCCATGACATTCTGGGCACACGGGCGCGGTGTGCATGAGCTGGGTTGTGGCGTGCCCCCATGTACCCAAAATTTATGGGTTTTCTCCTCAACCTTCCCAGCCAAAATCCTCAAAAATTCAACCAAAATTTCAGCCAAATTCAGAACCAAACCCGAAATCCTTATCCCCACAACTTAAACATCATATCCAACCTTATAAACAATTTCTACTCTTCCTAACACCCAAAATCAGTTATCAAATTCACACTCATGAAAACTCAACCTCTTAACATAAACTTAGCAGAATTAGAGAATTTGACTAGAACTCTTACCTCAAATTGTAGCCTAGTTTCCCCAGCAATATCCTTGAATGAACTCAGCTTAATCCTTAGGTTCCCACAGTTGAATGTCCTTGGTTCCAATCTTCAATTCACCAAAATTCCTCAAGCTTAAGGGGGAGAAGGAGAGAACCGTGAGTGAGAGAGATGAGAGAGAGCTGTCAGTTTCCATAACCTTCTGGTTGCTCCTTAGAGTTTTACTGAGTATAAAGCTTAATTTAGAAAAGACCAAACTGCCCCTGATCATTAATCCAACCCTTACATAACCCCTAAGGGTAGTATGGTCATTTCCCTCCGGTTCCCGCTAATTCTTCAAGTGTTCCTAATATTTACCAATTAATCCCATCGTGGCCAATTGATTATCAAATACTTATTCAATATTCAATAAATCCCAAAATATTCTCTAAAATCCCAAAAATACCCCTAGGCTCCCCTCGAACCAGGTATTAAATCCCGCTGCGACTATTGCCCTTATCCACTCACTAGGATCGTCTCGAACCATATATAGCAAATATATCCACATAATAATGTGGTCTCAACCATGCATCATATATAATCAGATTTATGCCTTCAACGAGTCAGAATTACAAATATGCCCTTATAAACTACAAAGGGCCCACATGCATATCTAATACTCATAAACATGCATATAATATATATTCATATAATCCTATTAATCATGCATGCCACATAGTCACACATTTAAACAATTAAACATACATATAAACCAATTATGCCCTCTCGGTACGCTAATCAAGGTACTATGCCCTATTATCAATTTTGGGTCGTTACAACTATCCCCTCCTGAGAATTTCATCATCGAAATTTACTTGAATAATGTGGGATACTGATCCCGCATAGTTGACTCAAGCTCCCAGGTTGCTTCCTCGACCTTACTATTCCTCCATCACACTTTGACTAGAGGAATCATTTTGTTCCGTAGAACCTTGTCTTTCTTGTCTACAACCTGAACCAGCCGCTCCTGATAAGATAAATCCGTCTGCAACTCCAAATCCTCATACTTTAGCACATGAGTCGTATCTGAGATGTACTTCCGAAGCATAGAAATGTGGAACACATCGTGAACCCCTGATAACAATGGTGGGAGTGCCAACCTATAGGCCACTAGCCCGATCCTCTCTAAGATCTCAAAAGGTCCTATGAATCTAGGGCTCTACTTGCCCTTTTTCCCAAACCTCTTCACCCCTTGCAGTGGTGACACTCGCAGAAACACATGGTCCCTTACCTGGAACTCCACGTCCCTACGCTTAGGATCAGCGTAGCTTTTCTGTTTGCTCTGCGAAGCGAGCATTCGAGCTCAGATCTTCTCAATTGCTTCATTAGTCTTCTAAAACAACTCCTGTCCCAAATAGTCCCTCTCACCCATCTCATCCCAATGAATGGGTGATCTACACCTTCTTCCATATAACATCTCATATAAATCCATTCCAATCGTTGATTGATAAATTTTTCTATATGAAAACTCAATCAACGGGTGATACTTACTCCAAGGTCCCTCAAAGTTCAACACACTTGCCCTAAGCATGTCTTCCAATACCTTAATGGTCCTCTCAGACTGTCCATCTATCTGAGGATGAAAGGTTGTACTGAACTTCAACTGAGTCCCCATAGCCTTCTGCAAACCACCCCAAAACTTAGAGGTAAATATGGAGTCCCGATCTGATACAATAGACTTGGGAACCCCATGGAGACGTACAATCTCTCTCACATACAGCTATGCATACTGATCCACAGTAAAGGTCGTCTTCACTGGTAGAAAGTGAGATTGTTGACTAGTTTTTGGTCAACTAACGCGGAGTTAAAAAAATTAATTAGAGAGCTTTCATTCGGGCAATCAATAAACTACAAATAAGCCAAGAACCTAATAACTATGAGCACTAAATGATAAAAGACACCAGAAATTATAGAGGTTCGGCCCCAAGAAACGGTAATGACCTACTTCCTCCTTAATTTGTATTGATCTTTAAGGTTTACAGAAGATGACCAGTGAAAGCAGGTACGATTCTAAGTGTAAAAACAATACAAAATGGCATAAATCGCTGCCAAGTGTTTCTAACAGGCTGGTCGGTATATTTCTGGTGCTTGTCGGTAGGCTAAAAATCTAAAACCCTTCCACAGTGGTGGAGGACTTGTATTTATACTGTCCCCAATGCCCAAGAAGTTGTGCCTGCACCGCAACTGCTGTAAAGTATCCCTTCCTTTTTGCGGGTAGTTGTAGTCCTATTCCTCAAGAGTTTGACTGAGCTTTTAGGTGAACTGTTAGGCATGAGGAGGATGTAAGTGACTTCATCCGACCAGGTTTACCGGGTTTCCTGGAGAGCATACCAAGCAGCCTCTTTTCTGGTAAGCATACCGAGCAGCTGCTTTCCTGGTGAGCATGTCGTGTAGTATTTGTTATTCATTTGGCAAGTGTGCTCTGTCCAGCTTGTTTGACTATTGGATGCCTATGCCACGTGTCAAGAATATGATGACACGTGCCCACAATATGATGCCACGTGTCCAACCTTCATGCCCTGTTAGCTGTGTATATTTTTGGGATAACATTTGCCCCCCAAGTGTAATGACCCAACTATTTCTAAGACCTAGGACCATTAAAACTACTAGACATAGCTACTACTTTTGGAGAAAACATACATAAGAAATAATCATAACTTTATTAAAACTCCAAAATAAATATTGTGCAAATTACAAAATAAGATGTAAAATATGGTATGGGTACCCATTATTTATTAATCATAAAACATAACTTTAAATACTAATTGCGGAATTACATCAAAACATAATTTAAAAGACATAAAATAAATAACGTCGACCTCGATCAACACGCGGTCCATTGAATCCATTCATCCTTAACACACAACCCAAGCCACCAAGAATCCTTCTGCCTCCATAATCATTTTTATGCATCACACTAAAAAATAAAGGAGTGAGCCTAATGCTCAGCAAGGATAATCTATTAAAACATACATCATAAGACTATAACATAAACATATACTATAAAACATATGACTATAAAAATATATATCATATAGGACTACAATGGCCATCATACTTCTTAGGGCTTGTTAGCTAAGCAAGTCATATGCCCATAAATTATTGGGACTTGCTATCTAAGCAAGTCATATGCCCATAAATTATTGGGGCTTGCTAACTAAACAAGTCATATGTCCAAGGACTATAAAACATACTATACATATACATATCATAAAATAAAATAAACATATCATAACATATAAGCACATAAAATCTATCCTATTTTCCTTACCAAAAGTCGGGATATTTGGGAACAAGAACGGGATTAGAACACTCCTATAAACCAACAATAAAATGGTGAGAATCTAAAGAAAAGAGATGAAAAAGAATACTAAACCATCCAAGAAGAAACTTACCAAGAAGAACCTTAAGTTTCAAGAACTTAAATACCTAATCAAGAATTATAAACAAGAGTTAGGATCTGAATAAAGAAAACTAAAGAACCATATAGAACAGAACTTAGGAATAAGAATACCTTGAATGACCTTATGGATTGGTCTAAACCTCAATACTGAAATCACACTATTTCTCACTTCCCAAGTGTTTATAAAGGCTTAGAATGATAAAGTTTTAACCCAAAACCCAAGTGTATCTCTCTACAGTAACACTAGCACCTTGGAGGCTCTGATCAAATGCTTGAAGAATGAAGAAAATGGCTGAGCACTAGGTCCTATTTATAGAGTTCAAGGAGTGAAAATAACCCCTTTTAATTTGAATAAATAAATGATTATAAAATGAAAAAGATTTGAATTTTTGTTCAACTGACGCCTAGAACTCGGCCAAAATCGTTCAAAGGAAAGTCTAAGTGGTTAAGGGTATTTTTAAAATTAAAAAATCAAACTTTCAAAAATACATTCATGAAGCTAATATATCGCCCCCTATAGGCGATATATTGCCTCCCCCTATATTTTCGAGGCTTGTTCGATTGTTTGTGCAAAGTCGACGTGTTTTAGTATCTTCCGTAGGCGATATGTCGGCCCCTACGCTGCGATATATCGACATACGTTGATATATCAAATACGTATTTGCACTTTTTCAGCATAATTTGAATTGAATAAACATCTTTGACTAAGTCATAATACGATCTTAACAGTTGCTGGAAGGTTCTAGAGCTTCTAGATCTTTCTTTTATTAAAACTATCCATCAAAAATACTTAATTCCTTAATAATCATAATTATGACAAGTGTCACAATCTTATTAGCTCTATCTAAACCATAGTTTATAAAAAATATATATCTATGACTAGAAATATTAATCAAACCTTATGTTATAATTAATATTCTTAAACTATAGGTTAAAGTTACAAAATCCACAACTGTTGCTATGAGTTTCCAACTAAGTCCCGACTTGAACCAAAATCCACGGTATACTACTAACTAATACTAACTACTGCTACTACTACTATGTAGCTAGCTAAGTAAATATTCTGGGACTCTACAATTCTCCTCTACTTAAAAGAATTTCATCCCTGAAATTTACTTACCAAACAATTCCGGATACCGGGCTAACATGTCTTCCTCCAACTCCCACGTTGCCTCTTGTTCAGAACTACTACTCCATAGGATCTTGACTATCAGAATACTCTTAGACCGCAATTCTTTCATCCCTCTATCTAGGATGCTAACCAGTCGTTCCTCGTAACTCAAGTCTTTCTGGATTGCTATTGTATTGTACTTGAGGACGTGAGATGGGTCTGACACATATCTATGTAGCATCGAGATGTGAAATACATTGTGGCTATCTGCTAGAGCTAGCAGTAGGGCTAATCTACATGCAACTGTTCCCACCTTGTCCAATATCTCAAAAGGACCTATAAACCGGGGACTAAGCTTGCCTTTCTTCCCAAACTGCTTCATACCTTTCATAGGAGATATCTTTAAGAGGACTTGATCTCCAACTTTGAATTCGACATCACACTGCTTGGTATCCGCATAACTTTTCAATCGGCTCTGAGCAGCGAGCATACGCTTTTTAATCAGCGCTACTGCATCCTGAGATTCTTTAACAGCTTTGGGTCCAAGAAGTTGTCTTTCTCCTACCTCATCCCAATGTAACAATGATCGACACCTCCTTCCATAAAGCAACTCATAGGGTGCCATCTCGATCATTGACTGATAGCTATTGTTGTAGGAGAATTATATCAGCGACAAATACTTACTCCACGATCCTCTGAAATCAAGTACACAAGCGCGCAACATATCTTCTGAAATATGTATGGTACGCTCGGACTGACCATCGGTCTGAGGATGAAATGTTGTACTAAGACTTAACGTGGTACCCATAGCTTGTTGGAACCTTCCCCAAAATCTCGATGTAAACACCAATCCTCTATCGGATACTATGGTCTTAGGAATTCCATGCAGTCTTACTATTTCTCGGACATACACGTCTGCGTACTGATTTGCTCTGTAAGTAGCCTTGATAGGCAGGAAGTGAGCTGACTTGGTTAGTCTATCTATTACTACCCAAGCCGAGTCGTACTGATTATTTGTTCGTGGTAGTCTTGTCACGAAATCCATGGCTATGTCTTCCCACTTCCATTCTGGAATACTAATCGGTTGCAATAAGCCTACAGGCTGCTGATGTCCTACTTTCACTTGCTGGCATACTAAGCATTTAGACACGTACTTCGCTACATCTTTCTTCATTCCTGGCCACCAATATAACGCTTTAAGGTTGTGAGTCATCTTGGTCGACCCTGGGTGAACTGAGTATGGGGTATTGTGTGCTTCTTCTAAGATCTTCATCTTAATCCCTTGATCATTTGGCACGCATACCCGATCCTTATATTTCAAAAACCCTTGTCATGAGATCGAGAAATCTATGGCCTTGCCTTCTTTAACTACATCCATATGTGCTACTAATATGTCATCATGCCCTTGCCCGATCCGTATATCTTCTAACAGACTTGATTGGATGGACAAGTTAGCCAGTTTACCAATGACTATTTCTATTCCAGCATTGATCAGCTCCTGCTGTAGCGACTTTTCTATTCCAGCTAACGATGCTAAACTTCCATAACTCTTCCTACTTAGCGCATCAGCAACTACGTTTGCCTTTCTCCGATGGTATAAGATTTCATTGTCGTAATCCTTCACTAGTTCTAACCACCTGCGCTGCCTCATGTTGAGCTCCTTTTGTGTGAAGAAATACTTTAAGCTTTTGTGGTTCGTATAAATCTCATACCTTTCTCCATAAAGATAATGGTGCACGATTTTCAATGCAAAGACCACTGCTGCCAACTTAATATCATGCGTTGGATAGCGTTGCTCGTACTCCTTCAGCTGCCTTGAGGTGTAGGCTATCACCTTGTCATTCAGCATCAGTACACAACCCAATCCTTACTTCGACACATCACAGTAGACTACAAAATTTTCATTGGGTGTCGGCACACAAAGTACTGGTGCTAAGCATAGCTTATCCTTAAGCAAATAGAAGCTCTCTTCACACTTATTTGTCTAATTGAATCTTTGCTGCTTCCGGGTCAAGTTGGTGAGCGGAGTGGCTATCTTAGAAAAGCCCTCTACAAACCTCCGATAATAAACTGCTAGTCCCATAAAACTTCTTACCTCTGACGCGTTCTTAGGTCTTGGTCAATCTTTCATAGCCTCTACCTTAGATGGGTCTACAACATGTGGTCGAGAAACGCTACTTGCGAAAGCCAAAATTCACACTTCTTGAACTTGGCGTAAAGTTGATGCTTTTTCAATCGCAACAAGGTAAACCTTAAATGTTCCTCGTGCTTGACTTCGTCCTTTGAATACACCAAGATATTGTCGATGAACACTACAACGTATTTATCCAAGTAATCCTCAAAGATCCTATTCATTAAATCCATGAATGCGGTTGCAGCGTTGGTAAGACCAAAAGACATTACTAAAAACTCGTAATATCCATAACGAGTTCTAAAAGTTGTCTTGGGAATATCCTCTTCCCGTACCTTGAGCTGGTGATACTCGGACCGTATATCAATCTTTGAAAACACAGTCGCGCCTCGGAGTTGATCAAACAAGTCGTCAATCTGGGGTAGCAAGTACTTATTCTTAATCGTCACCTTATTCAGCTTGTGGTAATCTATACACATTCGCATGCTTCCGTCCTTCTTCTTCACAAATAGAACTGGTGCTCCCCATGGCGAATGGCTTGGTATAATGAAACCCAAGTCTAAGAGTTCTTGTAGCTGCGTCTTTAACTCCTTGAGTTCGGTAGGTGCCATCCAGTATGGTGCCTTCGAGATAGGCTCGGTGCCCGGTACTAGTTTGATTGTGAAGTCAATTTCCCGAGTCAGCGGCAGCCCTGGTAAGTCGTCAGGAAATACCTCTAGAAATTCCTTTATTATGTGGACATCTCCAACCTTTAGTGGTGTTTCCTTTACCACATCCGTGACGCTGACTAAGAATGCGTGACATCCTTTTTCTATCATCCTCTGAGCTTTGAGAAATGAAATAAACGGTGTGTGTAGCCCTGAAAATTTTCCCATATAGTATAGTTTTTGACCGTCAGGAGTCTCAAACATCATTTTCTTACGTTTGCAGTTGATGGTTGCGCCATGCCTTGCTAGCCAATCCATGCCCAGCATCACGTCGAAGTCTTTAATCTCTAGTTCTATCAGGTCTCCTTCTAGTTCTACGTCCTCTATTTTGATCGGAACGCCTCATACTCTCCGTGATGATATGACTATTTCACCCAAAGGCAATTCTGTCACAAACCTAGTTCTAAATCTTTCACAAGGTTTATCTAATTTCTCTATCATTCCTAACGAGATATACGAGTGAATGGCTCCCGAATCAAATAATACTGAACATACATTATTGAGGATAGGAATCTGACTTGTGACCACTTCATTACTAGCTTCAGCTTCTCCCTGGGTCAAGGCAAAGACTCTGGCAGGAACTATCTTATTGTCCCTTTTCTCTTCTGGTTTGAGCTGGGGACATTCTCTCTTCCGGTGGCCTTCCTGACCACAATTGTAGCATCCCTTGGTGTTTGCATGGCACTCACCAGGATGTTTCTTTTGGCACTTAGAGCACTATGGGTATTCGACATAACCCGACCTACTACCTCCATTGTTCGTCCGTGCTCTTTTATCGTTGTCGGACTGCTTATTGTCAGGATGCCGTCTCTTCTGACCATTATTGTTGCTGGACTGATGGTTGTTGTTGTGGTGGTTGTTTTGACCATTCTGAGGTTGACTCTGCTGTTTACGTTCAGGCTTACTAACTTCCTCCTTATTAACATTCGCCTGAAGCCTTTCTACTTCTATAGCCATTTCTAGATCATCGGCATACGTTGTAGTTCCAGGATTTGCTAGCTTAACCCCTAGCTCAATCTTTGGTCTAAGTCCTCTAACGAACTTGGTAACCCTCAGAAAGTTAGTTGGAACCAACTCTGGTGCAAACTTGGCTAATCAGTCGAACTACCGAGCATACTCTGGTACCGTCAAGTTTCCCTACTTCAGACTAGTGAACTCCTCGACCCTTGTGGCAATGACTGCCGAGTTGTAATACTTCTTGTGGAACAGCTCCACAAATCTGGTCCATGTCATGGTGGCGACATCGTGAGTCTGCTGAACTAAGTCCCACCGTATTCTAGCATCCTTTTTAAGCAGAGATGAAACACAGGATATGCGGTCCGCGTTGCTGAGATTCATGTGCGCTAGGATCAACTCTACATTTCTAAGCCATTCTTCTGCCTCAAAGGGGTTGGTTATCCCTTCAAAGTTTGGAGCGTGTTGCTTATGAAATCGGTCGTAGATTGGCTCCATGTATTGAGCTGGGTAGGGCGCATAGTTTGCCATTGGCCATCCCCCATAAGGACCTACTTGATGGGGTGCTTGAGCCATTTGCTGAGGCTGTGGTCGCGGCTGCGGCAGAGGCTGAGTCTAAGTCTATGGCTAAGCCTGTTGTTGTTGTTGTTGTTGCATCAATTCCTCCACTTGTTGTCGAAGTCTGATAATTTCTGTAGTGTTGTCAACTGACGGCGGTGGTGCACTTGGGTTAGCGGCAGTAGTGGTAACACGCGCTCCCCTTCTGCGAATTGGAGGGGCTTCATTAGTCTTAGAAGCAATGCTAGAGGCATTGGCATTGGTGCGTGCAGACCTTCTAAGCGACATCTTCAACAAAGTTCTAACAGTCGAGAAAAACATGTTAGAACTTACCCTAATAGGCTCTAAGGCAAAAACTTAATCTAAACAAACATAACTCGGACCTATTAATTATGATTTCTTATGAAAAAATTAATAAGCCTTCTTTATCATTAGGTGTGTTTCTATACTTAATTCATCTTTATTATTTTCTAAGTCTGTTTCTAATCATCCTATATGACTTAATTCTCATGCTCGAAACTCTTCGTTGTTCCAAAGTTAACCATATTGAGAGAGGGCTGGGATCAGTAAAATCGTTCCCACTACTATGGCCCCCTAACTCTCAATATAGAACCCGGTCCATTAATTTGTATCCACCCTCACCGAACTTGGTCATTATTTATCAAATTTATTATTTATTATGATTGTAAAAAAAATCAAACTCATACATGTCATTCAAAATAACAATGATATTTATTTGGAAAAAGGTTTTCACTACGTACAATCATAATTGCAAAAAATAATAAATAAAATAAATAAAGAAATAAACTAATTTAAAAATTAGGATCCTCTATATCTGACCCTTCATCTAACATATCATCATCTATCTCCTCATAATCATCATTATCTTGAGCCTCAAAATTCCCGCGAGGAAGATTCGTAAAGATTCTATGTTTTTGCTCATTAGTGAATTGGAATTCCATCTTAGAGGTGAACCTAAGTATGAGAAAATAATATCTCATAGCTACCGGAAATTCATCTTCATCATCTATAGTCTCCCATATTTCTTCTAAAGCTGCAATTACAGAAGGATAATCTTTGAAAAGCCTAATCACTAAAACATATTGCTCCTTAGCTCTCATCATGATTTGCTTAGTTGTTTTGAGGTGAACTATCTCCTTGTGGAATAAGAGTAATCTCCGAGTGATTCTTTCTAGCACTCCTACTGTATTTCTTGGATCTCTGATTCTTTTCAAGGCCTTAATGGCTAGGATATCATCATAGCTCAAGGCTCCATCCATTCTTAACTGAAAACATAAGGCTAAAATGTTAGCTAAACACATAAATATAATAACTATAACATAAACACTTACATTGGCGGTTAGATTCGGAGCTTGAGCGTGTGTATCAAGGAGAACTTCATGCAAATGAACCATTGCTCTGATACCAATTGTAATGACCCAACTATTTCTAAGACCTTGGACCATTAAAACTACTAGACATAGCTACTACTTTTGGAGAAAACATACATAAGAAATAATCATAACTTTATTAAAATTCCAATATAAATATTGTGCAAATTACAAAATAAGATGTAAAATATGGTATGGGTACCCATTGTTTATTAATCATAAAACATAACTTTAAATACTAATTGCAGAATTACATCAAAACATAATTTAAAAGACATAAAATAAATAACATCGTCCTCGATAAACACGCAGTCCATTGAATTCATTCATCCTTAACACACAAGCCAAGCTACTAAGAATCATTCCGCCTCCATAATTATTTTCCTGCATCACACTAAAAAATAAAGGAGTGAGCCTAATGTTCAGCAAGGAAAATCTATTAAAACATACATCATGAGACTATAGCATAAACATATACTATAAAACATATATCATATAGGGCTATAATGGCCATCATACTTATTGGGGCTTGTTAGTTAAGCAAGTCATATGCCCATAAATTTGTGGGGCTTGCTATCTAAGCAAGTCATACGCCCATAAATTATTGGGTCTTGCTAACTAAACAAGTCATATGCCCAAGGACTATAAAACATACTATACATATACATATCATAAAATAAACATATCATAACATAAACATATCATAACATATTAGCACATAAAATCTATCCTATTTTCCTTACCAAAAGCCGGGATATTTGGGAACAAGAACAGGATTAGAACACTCTTATAAACCAACAGTAAAATGGTGAGAATCTAAAGAAATGAGATGAAAAAGAATACTAAACCATCAAAGAAGAAACTTACCAAGAAGAAAATTAAGTTTCAAGAACTTAAATACCTAATCAAGAATTATAAACAAGAGATAGGATCTGAATAAAGAAAACTAAAGAACCATATAAAACTGAACTTAGGAATAGGAATACCTTGAATGACCTTATGGATTGGTCTAAACCTCAATACCGAAATCACACTATTTCTCACTTTCAAGTGTTTATAAAAGCTTAGAATGATAAAGCTTTAACCCAAAACCCAAGTGTATTTCTCTATAGTAACACTAGCACCTTGGAGGCTCTGATCAAATGCTTGAAGAATGAAGAAAATGGCTGAGCACTAGGTCCTATTTATAGAGTTCAAGGAGTGAAACTAACCTCTTTTAATTTGAATAAATAAATGATTATAAAATGAAAAAGATTTGAATTTTCATTCAACTGACGCTTAGAACTCGACCAAAATCGTTCAAAGGCAAGTCTAAGTGGTTAAGGGTATTTTTAAAATTAAAAAATCAAACTTTAAAAAATACATTCATGAAGCCGATATATCGCCCCCTATAGGCGATATAATGCCTCCCCCTGTATTTCCGAGGCTTGTTCGATCGTTCGTGCAAAGTCGACGTGTTTTAGTATCTTCCAAATACGATATATCGGTCCCTACGCTGTGATATATCGGCATATGTTGATATATCAAACACGTATTTTCACTTTTTCAGCATAATTTGAATTGAATAAACTACTTTGACTGAGTCATAATACGATCCTAACAGCTGCTATAAGGTTCTAGAGCTTCTAGATCTTTCTTTTATTAAAGCTATCCATAAAAAATACTTAATTCCTTAATAATCATAATTATGACAAGTGTCACAATATTATTAGCTCTATCTAAACCATAGGTTATAATAAATATATATCTATGACTAGCAATATTAATCAAACCTTATGTTATAATTAATATTCTTAAACTATAGGTTAAGCTTACAAAATCCACAACTGTTGCTATGAGTTTCCAACAAAGTCCCGACTTGAACCAAAATCCACGGTATACTACTAACTACTGCTACTACTACTATCTAGCTAGCTAAGTAAATATACTGGGACTCCATCAATGCTCACAGGAGGAGGTAGAGCGTTGTAGCTGGACTATAAATAACTTCCTTCTCTTCTGACTTCATTTTTTACAGCCTCTTCTCCATTTAAACTTCCCAAACGCTCAGAGCTTCCCTCTTTGTGAACTTCGAGATTTTACACCGACCAGCACCCAGCCTGTGATCACCAAATCTTTTCGCCTCTTGTTACCCTCACAGACCTACTACCAGTAAGTTCTTCATTTTCCTCCTTGGTATATCTGTGATTTATGTGAAAATACTTTTGTTTTTCTCTGTGGCCGTGGGTTTTATTTTTCCCAAACCCTCGGATTTCTTGCATCAATGTTTTTTGAATCAGTAAATAAAAAATTGCTTTGAGTAGCTCTTGTAACGGGTAATCTCTTTTATTTTCTGATTTTACAAAAAACCACTTTTTTACTACCCATTTTGGTAGATTTATGTTCAGTGTTCTTGAAGAACACCAAGAATAGCTCTCTGATAAATTTTTCAAAAAACCCTTCATTTTCTCAGTTTCCTTTACTTTTGATCTTATCTTCCTACTGTGCGGTATATTGTGCCATGTTTACTCCTGAGCTGGTCGGTATACCGTACGACAATTATACAGACCGGTGCTGTTCGACACTCTCACCTCATTTTCCCCTTTTTCTTGTGTTCGCAGACTACTCGGGGGAACAACTCCATCACTGTGTCTTCCATTACAATGGCTCGTACCAAAAAGAAAACTCGAGGCTCAAAAGAAGAAGATCCTCGCGTGGCACGACGCGCTACTGGAGGGGATCCTATGGAGGCATCACCCTCTGAGGAGGAGCCCAGTGGTTCAGGACAGGAAGAAGATTCTAAGACTGAGTATGCTACAGAGATTTATACTGAGGCATCCCTAAACCCGTTGGCCGAAAAGGAAGAGGGTATTCTCTATGTGGCTCTTGCGTACTATTTCCATGAAACAAATACATAATGTGAATGAGCATTTTAAGCTACAGGGTGTATCCTTCTTCTAGCCTTCTGCCTGTCAGACTGCCAATTACCCCGGGGCCCAATTCTGTGCGTGGAACTTATTCCATATGACTACTGGAGCCACTCTCCCTCTTCAGCCATACTTTTGGAGTGTGGCTGATTATTTTGGGATTTGCCCAACCCAGATTAGTCCCAAGGGCATTAGGTTTCTTTCCGCCCTTTATGTATTGTATAAATCCTTAAATTGGCTAGTACCTTCATCCCCAAAAATTAATTTCCTCTTTGACCTCAAATCTAGTCCCCGGCAAGGTTGCTCAGGGTATTTCTATTTTAGCCATAGGGATTCCAATATTTACCTGGCCAATACGGACAACATCTCCAATGTTGGGGAGTGTTGACGGTGAAATCTTGTCAACGAAATTAGATCAGAAAACTCAAAGGTAAGTCAGTTGATGTTTATATAAGAACTGTGAATAAACTTTAAGGAAAGGTAAACACAGATAAATGATAGAGCGAGCCTTGGTATATTTCTCAACAGCCTTTTCTTACAATGAATTTTCCAACCCCCTCCCATGTGGGAGAAGGGTCCTTTTTATAGTAGGCTCTGATGGCCTGGGATACATGGTGGTCCAGGAGACCAAGTGGTACATAAGTACTCTGGCAGGATAGTGGCTTCAGAGGTTGGGGTTGTACATCCAGCACTGGAGCAGGTGTCAGGAGAATGCCTCCACTACTTGTCTGTACCCATGTCTGATGAGTGGTGGCAGGCGTAGTGGCACAGGAGGTAGCAGTGTCGGCTCTGACCTATGGTCGTAGACGTACGGACCATGACTCTGGCCCCAGCAGTCCCATTGGCACTGGTATCCGTACTCAGTACTAGGTCGTACAAATGTGTCCCATTCGACTCGTACTGAAGCCTCTAAGCATAGGGGTCTCAAGGTGTAAGGAATGGGACCTTGGGCATGTGTTATGGTCCCGGCGTGAGGTGGAGATCTTGGAACCTTGGCATGAGATTCCTTAAGCCTCCCGAGGTCACTCATGAGTTCGGTTGATAGGCATGTGGCCTTGGCGGACGTCTAAGGATGCATGGCGAGACGCCCTCCTTGCGACCTCCTTGGTGACTCGGCTCCCTAGCTGCTCACGAGGCCCCTCTCCTCTTACGAGGCCACGCGAGGCCATGCTTGGGTGAGGTCATGTGAGGCCATGCGAGGCCCTACTTGGAAAAGCCATGCGAGGCCCTTCTTGGCGAGGCTACGCGAGGCCCTACTTGGCAAGGCCATGCGTCACGAGGCTCCCTTCCTCATGCGTGGCCATGCGATGGTGCGATTCGCTCGGGGTGCGAAGGGGGCGCGCACATCATGGTCCTCGCTCGGACGTGAGGCGGCGCGCGCGTATCAAGGGGCTCGCTCGGACGCGAGGCGGGCGCACCAAGGGCCTCGCTCGGACGCAAGGCGGGGGCTCACTCGGACGCAAGGCGCGCACGTCAGGGGCCTCGTGAGGCGGGCGCACCAAGGGCCTCGCTCGGACGCGAGGCGAGCGCACCAGGGGCCTCGCTCGGACGTGAGGCGGGGGCTCGCTCGGATGCAAGACGTGTGCAGCAGGGGCGTCGCTCGGACGCGAGGCGCGCACGCGTCAGGGGCCTCGCTCGGATGTGAGGCAGGGGCTCGCTCGGACGCGAGGCGTGCGCATCAGGGGCCTCGCTCGGACGCGAGGCGAGCGCACCAGGGGCCTCGCTCGGACACGAGGCGGGGGCTTGCTCGGACGTAAGACGTGTGCAGCAGGGGCCTCGCTCGGACGCGAAGCGCGCGCGCGTCAGGGGCCTCGCTCGGATGCGAGGCGGGGGCTCGCTCAGACGCGAGGCGTGCGCATCAGGGGCCTCGCTCGGACGCGAGGCTGATGCTGCTGGGGCGTGAGTTCGGGTACCCGGGGGCGTTTCGCGGGGCTTGGTTCTTTTACGGGCATGGGATATTGGGCATCCACAAAGGCCACATTTCATGGTCCACTAAGTGATGCTTCCCTTGGGAAAATCTTCCGGTTTCACAAGACTTATAGGTCTGGGCCTGATAGTGTGACTAAGTGACCTTTAGCCTTGTATTTTCACCACGTACTAGGGATTTTTTTCCTGGGTGGATTTTTGGCATACACAGGGAGTATGCCAGCCAGTACTTTCTTACTGAAAATATTGATGCCACCCACCTATCTTTTCAACGCAATTATCCGTTTAGCTGTCCAGCCCCTACTTAGGAGATGGCTAAATGGGCTCGTAGGTTTGCTGACATGAACCCTGACCATAAAGACATGGTGGCCCTGACCACCGTAGATAAATTAACGAATGTTAGGCTTTACCCCAATCCAGAGACGCAAGTCAAGGATGCTTCCCCTTCTAGACAATCGCCTAGGAAGCACCCACCCAGTACTAAGTTTCCAGTTATCCGCCATCTAAAATACAAACCAGGCTACCACTGCCCCTAGTCTGAAAAGGGGAAGCAGATTGAAGTGGACTTCAGTTATTTGGGAGAAGCTTACGATGAGCTCATGCAGTACTGCATTGAGCGGGAGAAGAATGAGAGCTTGTTGAGCATAGTCCTCCAAAAGGTACCACTGCCCCCAATCTGAAAAGGGGAAGCAGATTAAAGTGGAGCATTTAAACTCCAGCTCCGAGAGCCTGTTGAGAATAGTGCTCCAAAAGCTACCACTGCTCCCTAGTCTGAAAAGGGGAAGCAGATTGAAGTGGAGCAGTTAAACTAAAGCTCCTCAGACAATGATGAGGATGTACTGCCTGGAGCGGCTGGCTGCTCGGGGGGGAATGAAGAGGGTGATTTCACTCTCTTTATATAACTTTCTTTGCATTCTTTCATAATTATAATTTTCTGCTTGTTCCAATGTTGCTCGGCGTCTTACTAACCTTTTATTTTGATTTGTAGATATGTCATCTGTGCTCTTTTAGAAATTTTCTCAGAAGCATGCCATCGATCCAAGCAGTGATGCTCCCCCAGCCAAACACTAGAAGACAGACTCTCCTAATGAACCTACCGAGCAGGTTGCTAGAACCCCCAAACAGACTCCTTCTTGGAAAAGGTCATAGTCGCAAATTTTGATTCGAAAATATGCCAAAAGCAAGGGACCTCAGACTGAGGAGGTTATTCCCTCGTCCCCTGCGTAAAGGTCTGGCCCCCCGAGCAGAGTCCTAGAGGGTGCTACTGAGGACCCTACCGAGGAGTTTCATGGACCTTTAAAAAAATCCTAAACCATTCATCAAGGCCACGCAAAAAGGGTGTCCTCTACCCAATCTGACTTCATGACTAATTTAAGTACCAAATCCTTGGAGTATATCACCAGTACTGGCCTCCAGGATGTTGTTAGGGTAAGTATTTGGAATTCTTGGAGCTAATTGATTTTTCTTGTCTATCACTTGTTCTCAGTTTCCTTATTTCATGCTGCAGGGTATGCTGGTCCTTAGCTACGCTCATTATCGTGCTAAAGGGGCGAGCAAGCATGTAATGCCCCGAATTCTCCGATGTGGTTTAATGGCGGGATTAGTAGGCTGGGAGGGCCATACTTGCTTAATTATGCCATTAATCGATATTATGCATGTATATGTGAATTATATTATGATATGATGTTATATGCGTGCATGCAGGTCCACATTTGAATAATTATGCTATTTTGATAATTTGGCCCACTAAGGGTGAATATGCGTATTTGGGTGCATAATGTGATTTGTGAATGAGATTCCATTATTATGGAGATATATTCGAGTTATTCGGCATGAGACGGTCATATATAATGGATTAGAAGTTTTGTCATAATAGGGTCAATTTTGGGGTAATAGAAATGTTTATTTGATGATAAATTGGGAATATTTGAGATCAGGGTGAAATTTCAGAGGTTTTGACTATAATGTCCCTGGGGGTATTTTTGGGACCCCGAGCATTAGGTTTTATTTGAGGTTACTTAAGCTTGAAGTAGCTGTCAGATAGAACGTATGATTAGAAAACTTCTCGTTCTCCCTTTCGATAGTTCGTTTTACCGTTTGAGCATTTTTGAAGAAATCTCGAGTTCTAGGAGTCGGAATCAAGCGAGGATCGAGGCATAGCGATCCTAGAAAAGATTAGAAGCTTCTTAACCGAAGGATTTGATGGAAAACAACTCAATCAAAGGTAATCTAAGTTTAAAGTTTTGAGTTTTTAGAGTTTCTAAGCTTTGAATTGAACTTTGTGAATTGTTGAGTTTTTGGTTGGCTTGAACCTTAGGTTTTGAGAGTTTTGGAGTTTTGGGAAGCTTGGGAGCTTTGTTTTGATGATTGGGGATGGTTAGGTATGATTTTGGAAGCTTGGAGAAGTTGAAAACACATTTGGGAATGGCCCAGGGTTGGGGGCCGCGACCCTGTTCTTGGGCGCCGCGGCCCTGGCTCGATGAGGAGAAGAGGGGGTTCTGTCTTGGTTGGGCGCCGCGGCCCTTGGTGTTGGGCGCCGCGGCGCTTGCTTCAGGAATTTCTGGGGGCCGCGGCCCATGGTGCCAGGGTCGTAGCCCTTGCCCTGTTTTCACCCCGTTTGCTCGTTTTGACCCCGAGAACTTAGCTATAGGCCTCGGGAGTGTCCCTACTACTTGGATTAGTTGGGATTGATCTTTCGGAGGCTAGATATTGGTGTGGAAACCTATATTGACCATTATTATTAATGATGTCCCGTGTTTGATTATGATTAGGTGACCACTAAAGGACTAAAGGTTGATCGTTCTCATGGGTCATTTTTTTAATCTTTCTAGCTCGAATCTGAGGCAAGAAAACTGCACCCTATGTATATATGATATGCGTGTTTATTACTAAGGCATGTTGATTGATAAATGTGGACATGGATTGCCTATTGAATGCTAGCGAATGTGGAATACTTGTATATGTACTGACTAGTTAGGGACACTGACCTAAAGAGTCAAAAATGGCATAGCGTCGTGAACGCCGAGCCAAATGAAGATTAGATCTAATTGATATCAGCGTTGAATGACTCATATGGGGTATTAATGCTGGACCGACCCTAAGGTCGATGAATGTAGTGCCCCAAATTTCCTAATAAGGTTTAGGACCTTGATTAGGAGGCCGGGAGGGCCATAATTGATTTATTTTGGTATATAATGATTATATGCATTTTTATGTGAATTATATTATTATATGATGGTGAATGCATGCATATGGGTTCATATTTTAATTATGAGGGCATTTTGGTAATTTGGCCACTGTGGGCATAATTGTGTATTTTGGGTGCATGGTTGTGATTAATTAACATGGCCACCTTATAAGGTGGATTGGTTCGAGTTACTCGGCATGAGACGATCATGAAATGTAAGTGTTCGGTCTAGTTATAACAGGTTAAGGTTTGGGGCTCGGGGTGAGTCTCGGGGTCATTTTGATGATTAGAGAATTACCGGGAATAAAAGGGTAATGGGATATGATTTATTGGTATTTGAGAATGTTGTGAATAATGGAAATTGGAGAATGTTAATTATAATTAACGTGATAGGCGGGAAAGGACAGTTTTACCCTCAGAAGTCTTTAGAGGGATTTAATTGGCCTAGGGGCATTATAGTCTTTTGACCTTAAAGATTTGTTTCAGCCTTAGAGTTTTAGAAGGCTGTGGAATAGTTAAAAACAGAGAATCATTATCCTCAACCTTCTCCCTCACCCGTACACCATTTCTCCTTCATCTTCCTTTCAAATTTTGAGAGCCATCTTGAGGAGTTAAGTTAGGATATCAAAGGTGGGAGCTTGGGGACTTGATTCAACCATTAAAGGGGATTCAAAATCGAGTTTGAGGTGAGTTCCAGTCATGAATTTTATGGTGTACTCTGTTTTGGGCTTTAGTTTTCATCTTATGAATTCCTTGTAGAAAGTTTGGATTAATAGAAGTTTGGTTGATGTTTAACTTGGGTTGTGATGAGGATGAGTTGTAGATGATGTTTGGTGGTTGAATTAGGTGTTAGGTTGAGGTTTGGGACAGGTTTGAAGGGCTGGTTTCAAGGGAAAACGTAGGGGAAGTCGAGCTGGTGCGTGCTGGGTTTTTGGCTGGTCTGGGTTAAGCGCCGCGACATGGCTGTGGTGCGCCGCGACCCTTGGCGTGTCATAGAGAGGGCTGCCTCTGTTTGAGGGGCGCGCCGCGGCGCAGCTGGGGAGGGCCGCGACCCTTAGTGGCTTTTTGGCCAGAAATGTGTTTTTAGCTTGGGGATTCAAGCCTTAGGCCTCGGGGTCGAACCTACTACCCGGTTGAGTAGTGTTTGATGTCTCAGAGGCTAGGTTTTGGTTTGGGAACCTATTGTTGATCATTTTTATTGATGGTATCCTATATTTGGTTATGAATAGGTGACCGCTAAAGGACTAAAAGTTGATCGTTCTCAAGGGTCGTTCTTTTAATCATTCTAGCTTGACTTTGAGGTAAGAAAACTGCACCCCATATGTAACATGCATGGTTATGTTTGATGCATGTTGGATGTTTAAATGTAAACATTGATAACATAATGAATGCTTGGCAATCTTGCCCATTTGCATATGATTATTATTGAGGCATGCTGGATGATTAAGTGTGATGCATGTGATGCACGAGAGACATGTGGTTAGGGTATGCCATGAATGATGAATATGAGATTGGTTAGAGCTTGAGTCTCTGAGTTTGTGCATGATCATAATTATGCTAGCAACTGTTTAGTAAGCATGCTGAATGCCCTATTCTTGGATAATTGGCATATGATACACATTGATAGCATTGCTTACTTATGCATTGTACTGACTAATTAGTAAGATTTGGAAAAGGTGCTAGTATCAACTGTGAAGCTGTGACTCATTAGTCAGGTTTGGCAGTGGTACTGGGCACTGGTCACGTTGAACTGGCTCATTAGTCAGAACGGACTTAGCGTGTATCACGCAAGCCAACAGAGATTAGATCTAATCGACTTTCTGCATTGAATGACTTAAAGAGCATTAATGCTGGACCGACCTCAAGGTCGATGAACATTATAAGCGCTTGAAGGCTAGAGGCTTACCCAATAGCCACCCTTCCATTTGAATTTGTGACTTGCTTGTCAGTCACTCAGTATGGTTTACCAGAACCTATTGAAGGCTAGAGGCTTACCCAACAGCTAGCCTTCCATTTGAATTAGTGACTTGCTTGTCAGTCACTCAGTATGGTTTACCAGAACCTATTGAAGGCTAGAGGCTTACCCAACAGCCACCCTTCCATTTGAATTAGTGACTCGCTTGTCGGTCACTCAGCATGGTTTATCGGAACCTCAAGTGTTGCGACACTCATTTGATTAGGATAGACTTGATAGTCCTCCAATCAGAAGGCCAGGATTTCTTATCCTGGATACCCCAGCATTTGCTTGAATTCATTTGCATGCTGAATAGAGCTATGAATGCTAGGCATGCCAGATATGATTTGATATCATGATATGACTGTTTATGAGTATATGAGTTTTTTTGCTGGGCTTCGGCTCACGGGTGCTTTGTGGTGCAGGTAAAGGCAAAAGGAAGCTGGACCATCCTTGAGTTGGAGAGCTTAGGTGATGACGTGTACATATGCAGCCACTTGACCAATACTTGGGCGAGGTTTGAAAGAGGAACTAGGGTTGAACCTTGTTTTGCCGCTTAGAACGGCCTATTGTAAATATCTTTATGTAATAGACTCTAAAATTATGTTTTTGGGATCCCAATGTATATATTAAACGTTCTAGTGAAACGTTACATCTTAACCAAAGTTTTAATCCCTAAACCGCTAATCATGCTTAGTTACACGATTTTGGCCAAATGACTCGATTAGCGAGTTTAGCACTGTTTACAAGGCACACCGTAACGGTCCCTGGAGTTGGGGCGTTACAATGAACTTATAAGCGATTGTCTGGTCTAAGACCAGTTATTCAGAGCCAAGGCATATGGCCCCGATGACTGTTTGTCACATGGCTAGGGAACGTTGTTCCAGGGTTATGACTGTAAGTCATGAAGAAGGTTATGTTGGTGACTATTCATCATACACCTATCCTGTTCAGACTTATGAAAGGTTCTCTAATCAGTTAAGCCCGAGTGACCCTAACGTCACATTGCTAGAGGGGGCTGTACCCACTTTTGTGACCGTTGCGGCTGTCACCTATTTGTTTGGACTGATGGTCCTGAATGATTATTATGATCATTGTTGATATTATATCATGCTTTATTGTGTTTTCTTGCTGGGCCTTGGCTCATGGGTGCTATGTGGTGCAGGTAAAGGGAAAGGAAAGCTCACCCAGCCTTGAGTGGAGAGTTTAGGTGGTGATGTGTACATATGCGGCCGCTTAACCACCACTGCCAAGGCGTTCTCAGAGGAACTAGAGGGTTTACCCTATTTTTGCCGCTTAGGTCAACAGGATTGTACATTTGAAACAGTAATGACCGTTTTGTACTGAGAACAACTTGTAAATGTTTTGATTAGCTCTGCAGAGAAGTTTGTAATGAAAAAGATCCATTCCTTTTTATTAGTTTTTCACCTTAACCTGTTAATTACACTTAGAGCACGTTTTTGACCAAAGGACTCAGGTAGCGGGTCAAATTTCCGGTCCACCGTTCACCATAACTGTTCTGGGGTAACCAGGGCATTACAAAGCAGGTGATTGGCTTGGTGAATGAGTTTGAAGACAAAACCTCCCAAGTTAATGAGTTGTCTGAACAAGTTCAGAATCTTCAAAGGACCTCCAAGCAGGTTACTAAGGACAATGAGAGTCTTAAAAATGCTGCTGAGTAGAGGAACCTTGATGTTAACCGGTTGGAGAGGAGGATCAAAGAGCTGAAGGAAAAGAGTGCTGCTGTTGAGAAGGCCGCCCAGGAAAAGGAGGACAGACTAGAAGAGGCTCTTGAGCAAGAAACATCTGATCAGGCTGCCGATGCTAAGGCTTTGGAGGATTTTTGCCTAAGGACTTTATTTGATTTTTGGATTCATAAAAAATAGTGGAGTTCAGTTATTTGGGAGAAGAATACGATGAGCTCATGCAGTACTCAACTGAGCGGGAGAAGAACGAGGCTCCGACCGGACCTACCGAGCAGCTGCCAGTCTCCGAGCCTGAGACTGTCGAGCTGTCCACCGAGCTAGTCATCATATCTCATGAAGAGGGTGTCTTTCCATACAACCCAAGTTTTTCAACTGAGGCTCCAACCCCTGCGAACCAGTCCAGCAATCTCCCAGCCAAAACACCTGTTGTTGAGCCCGGGCAACACATCCCTGACTCTTGAAAACTCTACCTGTCTTATTTTTATTCTTTTTTTATAGTCTATGTCTGAACAAAAGTGACTGAGTCGAGAAGTCTTTATTCTCATGCACTTATTTTCCTTTTGTTGAAACATCAGTTGAGCCGAGCAGCTTTTAATCTCGAGCGCCTTTTGACACATATCTATATGATATTTTTATTTGGGTATGTATCTGCTTGTACTTTATTTTTCATTGTTGCTCAGTGTATACTATTTTTTTTTAGCTATGAGGCTCTGTTTGGAGCTGTGCGGCTCTATCTGTTGATCAGAGCTAATCAATTTTTTCGAACGAGTTGTAAACTATACTGTTCAACCCTATCTACAGAAATTGTTTTATGGCTCTTTTTGTTGCTTGGTATATCGAGCAATGTGCAAACACTTTAACATTAATAAAAATTAATGCTTCTAAGTCCTTTAATTACGCACTTTTTTTTCTCTTCTTGTCCATGTATGACTATGGTGCCCCCCAAGTGACCGAGCGGGATTCATAACTCTTGGGTTATCCTCTTGGTCACTTGATAATTGACTAGAGCTGTTCATAATAACCTGTTCGTGCCCACTTAGGTTTGCCAAAACCTGCAAAGGTTTCATACACTGCCAAAACTCTGTGATGTAATTCACTAGTTAGCAATATAATCATTGTAAAAATAAAAGCTTGTAAAAATGGACAAAACGTGTCTTATTGATTAAAGGTTAACCATACAAGTTGTGTTGCTACAAAGTATCTTACATTCATAAACATTAATTATTACAATAAATGGGAAAATTGTGCCTGTACATAATTAATAAAACTAACTTTAGCTGGTCAGTGGTAAGGTTAATCGTGCCTGTACCAGCCAGTCAATGATCACCTAAAATCAATCTTATTGGTAGTACTTCCTTAGGTCTTCCCCATTCCAATAACAGGGGACAGGTACTAGTTGGAGATCTTGGTTATACCGCGCTAGCTTGTATGTACCGGGTGGTACTATCTCCATAACCTGGTAAAGGCCTTCCCAACTAGGGCCCAGTACTCATGCTGAAGCATCTCGAGTTTCTGGGAATATTCTTCGTAAGACTAGGTCTCCTAAGTCAAATTTTCGTTCTTTAACTCTAGAATTGAAGTACCAGGCAATTTTTTGTTGATGGGTGGCCAAGCGTATGTTGGACTTTTCGCATCTTTCTTCAATTAGGTCCAAGGATTCCACTAACGGCTGGTGATTATCATACTGTTCGTATTTCATGCATCTATGAGATGGTGGAGTCACCTCCATGGGTAGCATCGCTTGATGCACATATGTCAGTGCAAAGGGGGTATCTCCAGTAGTTGTTCACTCGGTAATCCTATAGGACCACAGTACTTCAAATAGTCTCTCAGGACAGTTTTGCTTAGCCTCTTCTAAACGCTTCTTCATAGTGTCTTTGAGAGTCTTGTTAACTGCTTCTACCTGTCCATTTGCCTGGGGGTGCGAGATTGCTGAGAAGCTTTTTGTGATGTCGTGTCTAGCGTAGAAATCAATAAATAACTGGCTATCAAACTGTGTGCCATTGTCAAATACTATTTTGTGGGGTATACCAAACCTACAAATTATATTTTTTACGACAAAGTCCAATACTTTCTTGGAAGTGATTGTTGCCAGCGGCTCGACCTCTATTCATTTGGTAAAGTAATCCACTGCCACTACCACGTATTGTACTCCCCCTTTTTCTTTGGGCAACCGACCAATAGGGTCGATCCCTAAAATGGCAAAGGGCCATGGACTTTGTATCTGTGTTAGTTCGTCTGGAGCTGCTCGGGGGATTTTCGCAAATCTCTGACACTTATCACATTTTTGAACATGTGATATGGAGTCCTCATTCATAGTTGGCCAGAAGTAGCCTTGCCTTAGAATTTTCTTGGATAGACTCTACCACCCAACATGATTCCCACAAAACTCTCATGTACCTCTTCAAGAAGCCGTTTTGATTCTATTTGATTGACACACCTCAGCAATGGTATGGAAATCCTCTTCTGTACATGACCTTGTCCAGGATGAGGTACTGAGCAGTTTTCCTTAACAATTTTCTAGACTCGTTACGACTATTGGGCAGGATTCCATGCTCTAGATAGCTGCAATCGGGGCCATCCAGGATGGAGTATTGTCTATTATGAGGACAGGTAGGTTGATACTGGGTAGGTCCAAATACTCAATGGGGACTAAATTGGCTTTGTCCACCATGACACTAATGGAAAGCCTAGCCAGTGTGTCTGCTGTGGCATTTTGTTCTCTAGGTATCTGCTGAATGGTGTATCTGGGCCAGCAAATCTTTGATTTTACTGAGATAGGTCATCATTTTCTCTCCCCGAGCAGCGTATTCTCCGAGGACGTGGTTGACAATCAGCTTTTACTTCTTTAGCTAATCTTAGGCCCGCAGTTAGTGCTTCGTATTCTGCCTCGTTATTAGATGCCTCAAATCCAAAACGAAATGCACAATGGATGCATTTTCCTTTGCGGGTGATTAGAGTGAGACCGGCTCTAGACAACTGGTTGGTAGACGAGCCATCTATGTGCAGTTTCCAGGCTTTTTGCTTTTTCTCGGAATCAATAGTGCTGGATTCTGGATGTTTGGCATTCTTCGCAGCATTCGTGCTTCATGGTAGCTCATACTTGGATGACTGCTAGGCTATGACTTCGTCTAATTCTGGCCCTCCGGTACACTTAGCTACAAAATCTGCAAGAGCCTGGCCTTTAAATGCTGTTCGGGGCTGGTAGGTAATCTCGTATTGCCCGAGCTCTATAGACCATTTGAGCAACTGACCAGAGGTGTCTGGCTTTTGCAAGACTTGGCGTAGTGGTTGGTTGGTAAGAACCTTGATGGGATGTGCTTGGAAGTATGGGCGAAGTTTTCTTGACGACAGGAACAGGTAGTAAGTTAATTTTTCAATTAGAGGATACCTTCTTTTGGCTTCGACAAACCTTTTACTAACATAGTAGACTGGACATTGTATCTTGCATCCTTCACTAATCAAGACAGCACTAACAACGTGTTGAGCTATTGCCAGGTATATGCATAGTCCTTCACCCTCTAGAGGTTTTGAAAGGATCGGGGGTTGTGCCAGCTTCTGCTTTAGAGTTTGGAAAGCTTGTTCACACTCTTCAATCCATTCAAATTTCTTTGTGCCTTTGAGGATATTAAAAAATGGAATACACCTATCAGTTGATTTAGACACAAATCTGCTTAGTGCTGCTATGCGTCCTGTTAGGCTCTGCACGTCTTTGATCCTGGCTGATGAGGGCATGTCTAGCAGTGCTTTTATCTTTTCGGGGTTTGCTTCTATTCCCCTGGAGTTTACTATGAACCCCAAAAATTTTCTTGACCCCACACCAAAGGAGGATTTTAGGGGGTTTAATTTCATTCTATACTGCCTTAGGATATGGAAACACTTCTCCAAGTCCTCAACGTGCCCCTCGACCTGCTTGGATTTTACCAACATATCGTCCACATTACCTTCGATGTTATTCCCTATTTAACCCTTGAACATACGGTTTACCGGCTGCTGATATGTTGCTCCAGCATTTTTCAGGCAGAACGACATTACTCTGTAGCAATACAACCCCACATCCATGCGGAAACTTGTATGCTCCTAGTCGGGTGGATGCATGCTTATTTGGTTGTACCCTATGTAGGCATCCATGAAGGTTAACATTTCATGGTCAGCTGTAGTGTCCACCAGTTGGTCAATTCTTGGAAGTGGGAAGCAGTCCTTGAAGCATGCTTTATTCAAATCTGTAAAATCTATGCATACCATCCACTTGTTGTTAGGCTTTGGTACCAATACGGGATTGGAAACCCATACAGGATAAAAGGCTTCCCTGATAAAGTTGTTATTTCAGAGCTTATCCACTTCCTCCTTTAATGCTTTTGCCCTCGTCTGATCCAGTAACCTCCTTTTTCTGCTTTACGGGCTTGAAGTGTTCTGTGTCAATGTTGAGGGCATGGCTTATAATGGTTGGGCAGATCCCCACCATATCATCATGTGACCAGGCGAATACATTCTGGTTGTTCCATAGGAACTGGATCAAAGCAGATCTTATGTTCCCGGACAGCCCTTTCCCTACCTTGACAACCCTGGCCGGGTAATTTAGGTCAAGTGGGACCTCTTCTAATTCTTTGACTAGACCTACCCCTGTATCAGTATCCCCAAAATGATGGCTTATGTCATCTCCCCTGTTTTGGGCTGCATCCTATTTCTGGTGACTGGGCCCTACAGGCTGGGTAGTACAGACTGCCTTGCCTGCCCTTTTAACGGATGAATTATAACATTCTCTGGCCACCAGTTGGTTCCCTTTAAGACATCCTACATCTGCTCGGGTTGGGAATTTGAGTAATAAGTGGAAAACTGAGGTGACTGCTCAGAGGTCATACAGGGTCGACCGACCTATGATGGCGTTGTACGGAGAGGGAATGTCAATTACCACGAACAAAGCCATTACCGTGTTGCTTTTAGGTGTCGTTCCTACTGTTAAAGGAAACCTTATTCTTCCTGTGAGAGCCATACCGTTCCTAGTAAACCCATACAGCAGCTGCTCGTATGGTTCCATACAACAGCCTCTCTAGAGTACTCTTGAATAGAATGTTGGCAGACGAGGTGTGATCAATCATCGTTCAGGCTACGATCATGTTAGCTATCTGTACTTCTACCACCAAGGGATCATTGTGCGGATGATGTACATGACTTATGTCTTCCTCATTGAGCGTGATAGGCTCATACTCGTATTGAGGTTGTTTGGGAGTACGCTCCTGGACAACCAGTACATCTTCCTCCTGCTCGTGCCTAAGGGAACGAGCGTACCTTTATCGAGCCTTACTGTAGTTTCCGGCCAAATTCGTTCCACTGCAGATCATATTTAGTCGACCAGCAACTGGTGGTGGTAGGATAGGCTGATTACTCTAATACTGTTGAGACTATTGCTAATGAGGTTGTTGAGGATGCTGGTCGGAAGCCATTCGTACATACCTCTTCAGATGAGCATTGTTTTGTCTAATGAGGAATTCTATTTCCTCCTTCAAGTGGTTACATTCATTGGTTTCGTGATCATAATCATTGTGTAACCGACATAATTTTGTCATATCCCGTCTATTAACATCCTTCCTCATCGGTGGAGCTATACAGTACGACGACCTATGTAGCATTAAAAACGTCAGTCCGGGTCTTTATCAGGATGGAGTAAGTAGTAAATTTGGGAACATATTCCTGTGGCTTGGGTTGCTCGGTGATCTTAGGCTTCTTGCTGTCATTCTGGTTACCACTACTTCCAGCCCTGTCACCATGTTTGCCGTTCTTGCCCCCAATTTTACTTCCTTCTATAGGGATGGTGGTGTTCCCAACACTTGTTTTCTCCTGCTCGGCTGTTGCCTGGGTAGGATTATCCACCTTCCGTTCAACTTCCTCTAACTTGATAAATTCTTCTGCCCTATCAAGGAATTCTTGAGTGGTGCGTGCTGACTTCCTCTTCAAGCTACTCAAGAATAGACTTCTTACCTTGACTCCTAAATTGATGGCTATCAACTTACCATCGTCGCTAAGGGATTTCACCCTGGTGGCTTCCCGCATACAACCTTGAATGTACTCCTTCAAAGGTTCATTATCTTTCTGTTTTATGTCCACCAGGTCATTCGGATCGGCGGGAATGGGCATTGCTGAGGAGAATTGGGAATAGAATGTGTGTACAAATCAATCCCATGATGTAATCGATCCTGGTGGTAACTTAAAAAACCATTGCTGGGCAATTTCTGACAGGGTGGCTGGGAAGATCCTACACTTGGCATCATCCCTAACTCCCTATAAATCAGTCTGTAGTTCAAAGTGATGGACATGAGATACTGGGTCCAACAACCCAGTATACATTTTCCATGTGGGCAACTAATTAATACGTTATGAAAAGGGGGAACCTCTCTGCCTTTCCATTTCAATATTTATTAACTTGGGGGCTGTCAAGTCCCTTACCAGTCGGGTTAACAGATCCAGCTGGGCTTGGATGTTAGGGTCTGCAACTGCCCGGGGTTGTGCTGCATTGCAGACCTCATCCATTCTTGGGTCTTGAAGAGGCTCAGGCGGAGCTACATTGTTTGAGTCCCGATTTTCCTTGCTACGAAGAGCGTCTCGAATTTCTTCACCTCCCATGGGACCCATTCGATTGAAAATAGAGTTTGGCCGAGGCCTACCCCCAACATTTTGATTGTATGCTCTTCCTGGTACTGGAGGTACTCCCTGGAACCCTCCACCTCGGGGTGGTTGGTTGTGTTGGTTGTTAGGGATTTCCTGCCCTTGTGGGACAAATAGTCCTTCGGGATGGTTACCCCCCTGGCCTTGGTTATTATGCTGGCGAACTTAGCTAGCTGCCTCATCTTGATCACACCCATCAACATAATGGGGTCTGAATGCACTACTAACTTCTAGCTCCACCCTTCTGGGTCTTGGTCAGTACTCTTGCTGTTGTCTGTACCGACCAAGTTGTTGCTGGTAGTTCTGGGGTTGACCGCTCCTATTCTGTGTTGGCACTCGGTGGTGGCCATCCCGACCCACAGCATCTAGATTTCTTTCTCGGCCACTTCCTTGAGATCTTCACCGAAAATTCCATGCTCGGTCCAGCCCCATGTAGTGCCTAGGAAGGACCAGTTCATTAGCTGACAGAGGATGCCTATTATCGTTGGCTTGGGTCCCCCGGACAGATCAATGACTCATTTTCGGACCATGATTTCCTTGTTGGGGCCGAGTTTCTGGTTTGTGCATGACACCTTCACTGAAACAAAAGATAGGAGGGCGTTGATGGTTATGGGAAGTAGTTCCAGCTACAGTCCCCACACCTTGGGTTTGCTGCTGTTGCATGTAACTGGGAATAGATTCAGCAGCCTCCCTTGTCCGACGTTCCATATCATCTTGTCAGGCCTGCGTCTCCCGTGCATGCCAATCCATCCACTCTTGAAAATCCCTGCGCTGCTTCTTGAATGCCTCGTTAATTGCTTGTTGGGCGGTGGCCCGCCCCTGGTTCATAGTAGCAAGCTGATCCTGCATTTTTCCCATGCCTTATCTCATTTGTTCGATCTTGGGATCGAATCCTTCAATATCTTCATGGGGCTCATGCCATTCGGGACCCCCAGCCCTTGGTCTTTGCTAGTTGGTACCCCTTGCAGCACCTCCACCTGAAGTTCCTGCCTGGGTGATTCCAGTAGAAGCGGCAGCTCTGCGCCCTGGTGTAGCGGGCTCAGCAGTTTGTCCCCCAACACCAGATGGGTTCCTGGGCGGTATGTTTCCTTGTTGCCCATTCAAATTGCTCATAGAAGGTACTTGACGAGAGGTTTCAACCTCGGGCTTTGGAGGTTCTTGGCTTGACCTTCGGGTTGAGACCACCATCCTTGCGATAACAAAATCTAATGTGATTGTCTTGAGTTCAACTCTCAATGAAACCACCAAAATGTTGACTAGTTTTTTGGTCAACTAACGCGGAGTTAAAATAATTAATTAGAGAGCTTTCATTCGGACAATCAATAAACCACAAATAAGCTAAGAACCTAATAACTATGTGCTAAAAATGATAAAAGACACCATAAATTATAGAGGTTCGGCCCCAATAAATGGTAATGACCTACTTCCTCTTTAATTTGTATTGATCTTTAAGGTTTACACAAGATGACCAGTGAAAACAGGTATGATTCTAAGTGTAAAAACAATACAGAATGGAAGAAATCGCTGCTAAGTGTTCCTAAGAGGCTGGTCAGTATATTTTTGGTGTTGGTCGTAGGCTAAAAATCTGAATCCCTTCCACAGTGGTGGAAGACTTGTATTTATATTGTTCCCAACGCCCAGGAAGTTGTGCCTGCACCGCAACTGCTGCAAAATATTCCTTCCTTTTCGCGCGTAGTTGTAGTTCTATTCCTCGGGAGTTTGATTGAGTTTTCACGTGAACTGTTAGGCGTATGGAGGATGTAACTGACTTCATCCGACCAGGTTTACCGGGTTTCCTGGAGAGCATACCGAGCAACCTCTTTTCCGGTAAGCATACCGCGCAGCTGCTTTTCGGGTGAGCAAACCGCGTAGTAATTGTCATTCATTTGGAAAGTGTGCTCTCTCCAGCTTGTTTGACTGTTGGATGCCTATGCCACATGTCAAGAATATGATGACATGTGCCTACAATATGATGCCACGTGTCCAACCTTCATGCCCTGCCAGCTGTGTATATTTTTGGGATAACAAAGCTGACATAGTGTATCCATCTACTATCACCCGCACTAAGTCATGTAACTCCACTATCCTGGGTAAACCTCATACAAAATCCATAGTAATGTCCTCCCACTTCCACTTGGGAATACCCAAAGGCTGTAGCAACCCCGCTGGTCGCTTATGCTCAGCCTTCACCTGCTGACAGGTCAAACACTTGGCCACATACTCCACTACATCCTTCTTCATCCCAAGCCACCAATATAACATCTGTAGATCCTGATACATCTTTGTGGTGCCTGGATGGAGTGAGTACGGTGTAGTATGGGATTCATCAAGTATCTCTCACCTAATACCCATATCCATCAAAACACAAATCCGATTCATATACCGTAGTAACCTAGTCTCTGAAATGACATAGTCCTTAGTTACTCTGGCTAGGACATTCTCTCTAACCTCCTGCAACTATGTATCTGACCCTCTTTTATCCTCTCTAGGAGGGTTGAATGTAAGGTGATTTTGGCCAACCGGCCCACAACCAGCTCTATCCTCGCTCTAGTCATCTCCTCTGCTAACTCCTTTGATATTTGTGTAGAACTAAATAACTGTCCCGGGCCCCTCCGGCTCAACGCATCTGCCACCACATTGGCTTTCCTTGGGTGGTAAAGGATATCATAATCATATTCCTTCACCAACTCTAGCCAATGCCTCTGCCTCATATTCAAGTCATTCTCAGTGAAGAAATACTTCGAGCTCTTATAATCAGTGTATACTTCGCACTTTTCTCCATACAAATAATGTCGCCAAACAGTGCGAATACCACTGCTACGAACTCCAGATCATGGGTAGGGTACCGCTGCTCATACTCCTTCAGCTGCCGTGATGCATAAGCAATAATCTTCTCATTTGCATCAACACGCATCCCAACCCCAATCTCGATGCATCATAATATACCACAAACTTCCCTCAATCCGGCTGAAGACTCAACACCAGAGCAGTAATCAGTCGTCGCTTCAATTCCTGGAAGCTATTCTCACACTTGTCTGACTAGACGAACTTCAGATTCTTTCGTGTTAATTCTGTCATCGGTGCAACAATCTTTGAGAACCCTTCTATGAACCGTCTATAATATCATGTTAATCCAAGGAAGCTGCTGACCTTCGAGGCGTGCTTTGGCCTCGGCCAATCTCTCACTGCCTCTACCTTAGCTGGATCCACCTTGATCCCATCTTCACCAACAATGTGTCCAAGGAATGTAACTTCTGGTAACTAGACTCACATTTCTTAAACTTGGCATACAATCGGTGCTCTCTCAATCTCTGCAATACCTGTCAGAGATGTTGTTCATGTTCCGCCTCTGAACTGGAGTAAACTAAGATATCATCGATGAAGACAATCACAAACTGATCCAAGAAGTCCTTGAACACCCTGTTCATCAGGTCCGTGAATGTTGTTGGGGCATTGGTCAGACCAAACGACATGACCAGAAACTCATAATGCCCATACCTCATTCGGAAGGTTGTCTTCAGAATATCCTCGTCCTTGATCCTCAGCTGGTGATAACCAGATCGAAGATCAATCTTTGAGAATCCCGTCTTTCCCTGCAGCTGATCAAACAGGTCATCGATCTTTGGTAAGGGGTACTTATTCTTGATGGTCAACATTTTCAACTCCATGTAGTCTATACACATTCTCAGAGTCCCATACTTCTTCTTCACAAACAAAACCAGGGCACCCCATGGTGAGAAGCTAGGTCTGATAAACCCCAAATCAAGAAGTTCACGCAACTGTATCTTCAATTCTTTCAACTCCGCTGAAGCCATCCTATACGGTGCCCTCGACACTGGCTCTGTACCCGACGCTAAATCGATGACAAACTAAATCTCTCAGTGTGGCAACAGTCCTGGTAAATCTTCAGGGAACACATCCAAGAACTCGCATACCAATCTGGTCTCCCGGCCTTACTGGCATAACTCTGGTGGTGTCCACTACACTAGCTAGAAAACCTATACAACCTCCCTATAACAGGTCTTTAACTCTCAATGCTGATATCATGGGTATGCGGGGTCTATGCATAGTGCCCACGAATACAAAGGGATTCTCACCTTCAGGCTCAAAGGTCACCATCTTCTTCCTACAGTCTATAGTAGCCCCATATCTGACCAGTCAATCCATCCATAGAATCATATCAAAGTCATCCATACTCAACTCGATCAAGTCTATTGATATTTCCCTACTATCTACCATCATTGGTAGTTCTCTAATCCATCTCCTAGAAACTACTAGTTCCCCTGAAGGCAGTATAGTCCCAAACCCCGCAGTATAATACTCGCTAAGTATACACAATCTATCAATTACCTTACTAGAAACAAATGAATGTGTAGCACCAGAGCCAATCAATATAGTATATGAAGAGCCAGCGCTAGAAAGCTGACCTGTCACTACCAAGGGACTAGCCTCGGCCTCTGTCTTTGTCAAGGTGAACACTTGAGCTGGAGCCAAGATGTCCACCTTCCATGTTTTGTCTTTTTTCGCTGTTGGGCAGTCCTTCTTGAGGTGTCCCACCTCACCACACAGATAGCAAGCCTTTTCCTGACATTCGCCCGGACGGCGCTTCCTGCACCTCGTGCATTCTGGGTAACTCCTCCATGTCTCACCGCCTCCCTAGCAGCCACCCTGAGCACCCCAACCCCTCCTATCAGGACCAGTAGTGGTTGAAGTTTCAGGGGTCTTCCTCATCAGATCACTGGGGCCTCCACCCCTACCAAACCCTGTGGATGGAGGCACTACCCTGCGAATGTCTCGTCTCACAACATTCTCCCTCCAGATCTTATTTTTTGCCTCTTCTGTGGTAAGAGCCTTCTCAATAGCTTGAGCATAAGTCGTTTGCCCAGGTACTGATGTAATCCTCACATCCCAGGCTATCATGGCATTAAGCCCTCAGATGAACCTGTCCTATCTGGCCGCATCTGTAGGCACTAAGTTTGATGCAAACTTCACTAGCCTATCAAACTTCAGGGCATACTCTGTAAATATTATGCTGCCATGTACCAACCAAGTGAATTTATTCACCTTCACTGCCCTGATGGCAACATTGGTTGAATAGATCTCTGAACCCATTCCAACTCTAAGTAGAAATATCCCTAGTCTGTGATGCCACCTCCCACCAAATACGGGCATCATCTCTAAGCATATGGGTGGCACAGGCCACCCTGTCATTACCTTCCACCCTCATGAAATCTAGGATGGGGGTGATCATACTCATCCACTGTTCAGACTTTAATGGATTCGGTCCCCCCTCAAAGGTTGGAGGATGCTGTCTCCTGAACCGCTCATAAAGTGGCTCCCACCTATTCCCAACCTTATGTGGCTGTACAACTGGTGCCACGGTATGTGGCATAATAGGGGCAGCACTCCCTGACAGAGCATGTTGTCTAAGAAGGCGAATTTGCTCTTCTTGACTCTGTAATCGGGCTTGCATATCAGCAAGTATCTCCTGCCAGTTCTCAGGGACTTGCGGAGGGTTCTGGCCCTGATCATCATCCTTAGCCTCAGACCCTATGCTGGCTAGTCATATTGATCACCTTGGATGCATAGCTATCCAAGTTTATCTGCAATCAATGACTCGACAATCAGGCAATGATGACAGGTTTACAATCTTTCCATAATCCACCATTGAAACTCAACCACCCATATGTAATTAGGATGCAATCAAGCATTCTAACATTCATTCACATGCAGCAGCAATGCAAATAAGCATGCCTCATTATGATCACACAGTAGTCAAGGGCCAGGCCATATCAGTATCTCATACTCCCTATTAATCATACAGATTAAAACATTTATATTTTATTCAAGCATTTAAACATGTAATCACATATATACAGTTACCAAACCCTGAGTCGAGCTTGTCTTTAGTGGCGAGTGTACATGCCCAGCCAGTCTTCAGGAACCCTTAAACCTTGACAACTCTGATACCAAGTTGTAACGTCCTCGGTAACCAAGACCGTTACACTGTGTATTTTAAAATAGTGCAAGACTCGCTAATCAAGCCGTTTGAACAATAATGTGTTCCTAAAGTCAACTATGAGGTTAGGGTTACAAAATTTTAATCATAAATGGTTAATTTCCATTAAAATAGATGTTTGATACATGGGATCCCAAAAACAGGGTTTAAGAGACAATTTACAACTCTCAAAAAAATTTATACAACCAAAAGCCACTCTAATGGCAAAATACAAATTTTAAGGCTCTGTCTCTTCACTTTCTCTCGACCGTGGTGGAAGAGCAGCTGACAATGTACACCTCGCCCCCAGAGTTCTCCAACTCATGGTTGGTCCAGCTTTCTTTTACCTTTACCTACACCATGTGGCACCTGTGGGCCAAGGCCCAACAAGAAAAACAAAGAAAACAGCAGATACATATAGCAATAATTGTATTCGATCAAGCTCAACTCATTCAATTCAATCATAAAATAGAGTACGAATATTCAACCAATCAATAATAAACACATAATTTCAAGTTCACAACTATTCAGGGTTGGCACACTTAGGCCAAGCCCCTTGTTGATCTTGTTGACCCCGGCTCGCTTAGGCCGAGCTACGTTCAGTACGCTTACCATCAGCCCCGACACTCTTAGGCTGTTCATTCTCATATATCACATCAATCTTACAAACACACAGTACAAGCAATCAATAATTGGGAACCTCAGTCCCGTTCACTACCACAAAGGGGTGTAGCTTTCTTACCTTGAATCCCGAGCGAAGAATACAGAACGGTCCCAAGCACGATCCTCAGTCCTGAGCCTTAGTGATAAACCTAGTCATAGTATCGATGGGAAATCATCAATTCTAAACCCAAATAAATACTTAGGAAACATTATCTAGCCACCGAGACCTCGATTTCTACTAAATCGGGAAGTAGAAATCGTCCCAAGCGCTTAGGTTCGAACCCCTGAGCCAAACTAATCCCAAAAAACAACCTAGGCCAAAATCCCCTAGGCGGGCCGCGACCTGGCCCTAGGGGTCGCAGCACGCCCTCAAGATAGAGACACACCCCCATGCATCTGGGGGAGGCAGGCGGCGACTTGGCCCCCTAGGGTTATGGTGCGCCCTCAAAACACAGAGCCCTCCCAGGACATTCTGGGCATGCGGGTCGCGGCACGCCCCCATGGGCCTAGAATTTCTTGGTTTTCTCCTCAACCTTCCTAGCCAAAAACCTCAAAAACTCAACCAAACTTTTAGCCAAATTCAGAACCAAACCCAGAATCCTTATCCCCACAACTTAAACATCATATCCAACCTTATAAAAAATTTATACTCTTCCTAACACCCAAAATTAGTTATCAAATTCACACTCATGCAAGCTTAACCTCTTAACATAAACTCAGCAGAATTAGAGAATTTGACTAGAACTCTTACCTCAAATTGTAGCCTAGTTTCCCCAACATTATCCTTGAATGAACTCAGCTTAATCCTTAGGTTCCCACAGCTGAATTTCCCTAGTTACAATCTTAAATTCACAAAAATTCCTCAAGCTCAAGGGGGAGAAGGAGAGAACCGTTAGTGAGAGAGAAGAGAGAGAGCTGTGAGTTTCCACTACCTTCTGGTTGCTCCTTAGATTTTTACTGAGTATAAAGCTTAATTTAGAAAAGACCAAACTGCCCTTGATCATTAATCTAGCCATTAAATTACCCCTAAGGGTAGTATGGTCATTTTTCCCTAGTTCCCGCTAATTCCTCAAGTGTTCCTAATATTTACCAATTAATCCCATCGTGTCCAATTGACTATCAAATACTTATTCAATATCCAATAAATACCAAAATATTCTCAAAAATCCCAAAAATACCCCTAGGCTTCCCCGAGTCGGGTATTAAACTCCGCTGCAACTATTTCTCTTATTCGCTCACTAGGACCGTCTCAAACCATATATAGCAAATATATCGACATAATAATGTGGTCTCAACCATGCATCATATAAAATCACATTTATGCTCTCAACGGGCCAAAATTACAAATATGCCCTTATAAACTACAAAGGGCCCACATGCATATCTAATACTCATAAACATGCATATAATATATATTCATATAATCCTATTAATCATGCATCCCACAGAGTCACACATTTAACCAATTTAACATACATATAAACCAATTATGCCCTACCGACATGCTAATCAAGGCACTAAGCCCTATTGGCAATTTTGGGTTGTTACATCATGTCTATGATAAATACTCCCACTCAATTATACTACCAAATCTCCAATATGTAAGTATGAGCTAGTCCGTAGGGTAAGCTGGTAACGAACAAATCAAAAGACTTGAATAATACAATTAGCAGAATATTAATCACTCAGAATTAAGATTGAATTGACCTATGGTCAATGTTGTGATATGATTAGATTAGATGATAACAATATACTTACTTATCTTATCAGTATAATCAATATCGGTCTTGTCCAATGTAACAAAATACATCCGATCTTATCTATTTGGTCAATGTCCTCGATAGGACATCACACCATATGTGTTAGTAGATTTTATCGTATATTATCGAATCAATAAAAATTCAGTGTACTAATTTAATCTTAGGACAAAATACTTTTGAACATATAATTATAATTATAATATTCTGTGACTGAGTCACTATCATGTAACTATACATATGTTCGCGATTTTATAAACATTTGTAATAATAATAATTAATCATGTAATAAAATATGTAAACAACGCAATTTAATTGAACAACATGATTTCTACTACTTTATTGATATTGAATGAATTACAAAAAAAAAAATTATAGCTGTATAATAAGGGCATAAAACCCAAGAATGTGTACTTGTTGATCACCACTCGATCATGGGAAACAAAGTATTCATTTAATACCAAATGAATAGATGAGGTAGCTTAGACTCTAGCATTTTATAAATTAATTAGGCATAATATTTCTTTCCATGGTAAATATATATATATATTTATATATATGTGGCCACACCCCTTGTGTTAAGTATTTTATTTTTCCCATAAAACAATTAGATGCATGATTAGCCAAGAATCCGAGGGAATTATTCTATACCTAGCAAACAACATAAAACACAAGTATATATATACATGGGGATAAAGATAGAGAGTTGCTACGGAGGATTATATTGGTGTCCAACACCATAATGATATAACATATCACTATTGGTGTAATTTAATATCGGGTCTCACATATTTGAATTTAATTAATAAATATTATGAAGTATAGATAATTAATTATAGGGTGTCATCTTATGTGGTGTTAAACACCTTAATGTGCCAAATAGTATCACTCATAAAGATATATATATATATATAATATTTTAATAATGGATGCTTAGTCTGTACACCATTAACATAATTATAATTAATTAATTAAAGTCTATTAGTCCATTCTTAAACCTTTCAATGGGCATTGCCACATGTGATCGTGATCACAAAACTCAGCATGCATATTGTGATCACAAACATATATATAAATATATAGAGAGAGAGATTAAAAGCATTACGGTATCAGTTATATCCCATTGAAGATTAGCATGCACAATAGGATTCTTATATATTTCCTATATATATATATATATAATTATAAGCAATGGATTTTGTCCATTTAAAAAAACAATAGAATGCATCTTTTATATTGCAAATTTTGCTTTATGTTATACTCTAAACTTTTTTTAATATACTTAAATTTTGAATGATTAACAATTGTTTAATCATTCCAATCATTGATTTGAACCAATTACAACCCTTAAAAAGAGAAAATCCAATCTAATAATTATAATTACTAGGAGAAATTGATATTACTGAGCTTGTAATACAAAATATAGATACTCTCCCTCAAAATTCAACTTTTGTAGATACAAAATATAGATACAAAAAACAATAGAATGCATCTTTTATATTGCAAATTTTGCTTTATGTTATACTCTAAACTTTGTTTAATATACTTAAATTTTGAATGATTAACAATTGTTTAATCATTCCAATCATTGATTTGAACCAATTACAACCCTTAAAAAGAGAAAATCCAATCTGATAATTATAATTACTAGGAGAAATTGATATTACTGAGCTTGTAATACAAAATATAGATACTCTCCCTCAAAATTCAACTTTTGTAGTGAGCAGCCACGTGCGTATATAAGTAAATAAGCAACAAAACAATCCCATCATTATATTTGATTTGTCTTATGTTTTTGAGGAACCGTACACGAAACTATGAATTGACGTATTACAAATGTGAAATACATAAATATATATCTCACAAACAAAAGTCACGAAAAAAACGTTATCATTAGTTAATACTTGGAGTTGGAGATGTCAAATTAAAAGTTGATCGAGTACGAAAAGACTACTTAGTTTTTGAGGTTTTCGGATAAGAGATAAAGCAATTTGGATAAAATACAAATGGAAAATGACCAAACTATATAAGTGTAGAGAGTACACTTTTTTGTCAGTTTTGATCGATATCAATATAAATCTCATTTTTAGTTACAATAACTTTTTTTTATTACAACTAATATAGTATAAAATATTATTAGTCACAAAAAAATTAAATTTGTGATATATCACTAAGTGACTGTACTTTTAATTTCAATAAATTTAATTGTTATATTTAAAAAAAAAAAACAATTGTGAGTAAAATTGGGCTAGGGATAACTTTTGCTTAAATATTATTCTAGTTACAATTTTTTTTAATTATAAAATTGCCACTAATTTTATTTTTCTTATTCTCTTGGTTTATTTTGTCTAATTTTAAACAAATAATTTTGAGGGAAAAAATAACTCATTCATAAAATATTAATCCGTAATGAGTTAATATATTTTTTTATCAAGAAATTATGACGTTGATTTGTTTTCAATTTGAAAAATAATAATTTAAAAATATAGATTGAAAATTGTCTTTTCAAATATTTGATTGATTAATTATTTGTAGAAAAAAAAATTAGAGAAAAAAATGTTGTTTTCAATTTTTATAAAAGGATTTAGTATGTGTTTTTTTAATTAAATTTTTTATTTTTTTTAAAAAAGCAACTAATCAATTGTGGTAGTCAATTCTAGTTTTAAAATATTTTTAAAGGTACTGGATAGAAGCAACGTGCAATGCACATCTGTTTAATTTTAAAGTTGTAAACATTGTCTATAATTTTAATAAAAACTGTTTTACTGTTTTTTTTAAATATATATAATAGAATGAATTATAGTTTTATAGTATATACAAATATATATATCAATAATTTCTACATATATGACATCTAAAGATAATGTTGACATAGATATACATTTACATGGCTACATGATATATATATATAAAATACAATAATATGTAAAAATAAATTATTAATAGAAATAAAATAAGAATAGAAAAAGTCACAGTGTAAACAGTAGGTTATATGCATAAACTATTTTTAGTTTCTAATATATCTCGCAATGTCCTTTAGTGAATTTGAAGAAGAAAAAGAACTCTAATAACTTGATAAAAAATAAATTATTACACAAATTTATAAGATAAAAAAATAATATGTATGTCTTTATTATTTTTAAATAAATATGACTTAATTATTTGAATTATCTTAAAATATCTTTAAAATATACTATTTTAATCAATTAATTTATTTATTTTTGTTTAAGTTTATGTTTGTTCTAGTTTTTAATTTGACAATGACAACAAAAGATTATATATTATATATTTAATATAATATTAAATTTAATTAAATTTTATTTAAGATATTAAATGTATAGTTTTATTATTTTTAAATAATTATCATTGTAAAATATCTCAAAAATATACTATTTTAATTTTTTTAATTATTTATTTATTTAAATTTAAGTCATCTTTACAGTTAAATATAAAAATATTCTGTTAAATGAAAGAATATTTAGTTAAAGTTAACGAAAAAAATAAAAAATTGTTACAACAAAAAAATTTCTTTATCTACACATTTTTTTATATAGAAGAGATAAAGTTATATTCATATCTCAACTAATCAATCTTATATTTTCTATTATTTATTTATTAAGTTCTTTTTCTCTTTTTGGTCTCTATAGTTGATTGACTAGTAAAATTTCTTAAATAAGAAAGATCGAGCCATATATTTCCAATCAATGCTCAATAATTAAATATATAAATCAAATTTAGTTAGGACTATTTATAACTTTTTTAATTTTTAATTATGGATCATCTTAAAGAACATGATTAAAAAACAAAAGAAAAATAAGTGGCTTACGATAAGCCATATTTGATCCTCATAACTATACATGTCTTAATTAACTTTAGCTTTGTTGTTTGTATTGGGGACCAAGGATTTAGATTTAGCCATAATGGTTTTCAAAAGAAGCATACGTTTAAATATATTCCTTTTGGAACCATATGCACTCATAACACTTGATATGCATGCATGAATACTAATATATATATATATATATATATATATATATGAATATAAAGAAAACTACACTACTTCAACTTTTAAAAGTCCATGACACGAGAATTGAAAATTTCGTAGGGTTTTGTTCATTATATTTATTTATTTTTGGATTAAGAAAAGTCGATTAATGCTAGATATATGCTAGATATGCACATTTAAATTCTTTTAAAAATAATAATTATGGGAACAATATATTCATAAATTTGTACACAAATTTGGTACATACATATGGAATTAGACCTAAAGGCAAACAAGCCCACATAAAATTAGAACTTATAATAACATAAAAAAATAGAATAATTATATATATATGAAATCCTTCAAAATAAAAAACTATAAAGAGAGAGAATTATGCTAAGCTTTTGAGTTCCCTATCCCACTCTAAACTTTTTAATTTTTTTTCTTCTTTTAATTGAAAACTATACAACATTAGCAGTTTTTATTTATCCACTTAGTTTATTGATTTTTTTTTCCTAAAAACAAAATTAAGATGCCAAAGCAATAACATTAGGTTGCAAAATCTTAAAAAGTGATCTTGATTCCTCAGTTCATGCATTTAGAAAATTCTTAGTAGACATAGTGAGTGATGATCTACATTTCTTGTGTCTCAATTTTCTAATTTGTAATCAAAATTACTTTTTATAACTAATGATATTAATCAATTAGTTATTAATAACCTAACAATAGATTAGAAATAAGCGAAGAATAAACCTCCGCAGCTTCCCTTGAAAAAAACTTCTATTGACTAATTAATTAGCAACAAATGGTATAGAATTGGAATGCATGTATAAGAATTCCAAATGCGCTTTTTCACCTTTATATTCTAATGTATAATATATGTATATATATATTATACCCACTTTTTTCTTCCAACACTCTGGAAGATTGTGATTCTTTCACAGAAATATATAAGTAAGATCCAAATTATATACCTAAATTTATTTATATATCATATTATGAGATGAAACTAACCCGGCAAAGAGTACTAATTCATGATCACAATCAGTTATACATCACATTCATCTTATGTCATATCATAATTATATTTGATTGCTTTTTTTTTTCTAAAAAGAAAAAAAAATGATATATATATTTATATATAAACAAAAATGAAGGTGCTGACTGCTGATCACGTTTACAAATTAGAGAATGAGAACCTATCACTACCACATGCCACATGTACACACTTCCCCCAAAACCAAGGGATGGTAATCTATTAGCAAGATGCATAAATAAATAAAGCATAAATATTATACCCTTTTGTGTAATATGGATATGTCTTCTACAGTCATAACTTTAAAATTTATTATTAATAAGATAATTATATTTATATACATAAAAAATAACAAGTGTACTACTGATTGAAGTATATGCCCAAATAAGTACTGAATCATCAATCTGTACAAGAAGATAATGAAATGAAAGGATATATTTACAAGGGTTTTCAAATCCATTTTAAAAGGGGGAGCTAGCTAGGCAAAGATTGGGAATATTTTCTTCATTAAATTATGAGAGGATATTCTTTTCTTTATCTAGCTAGCTCATTTTACGTACGTGCATATATAAATATATATTTAAAAAAAAAAATCAAAAATCAAAGTGGTTTCAGAACCATCCAATCCATGCATATATATATATACACACACACACAATATAATAGTATATCAAATAGTAAATAAAAGAATCGTATGCTGGGAATAATCAATTTCTCACACTCGTATTCGTATACCTTGGAAGATTGAATTCTCCTATATATTTTCTCGATCACTAATATATATATAAAATTATTGACATAATACATATATTTATCATTATTTATTTGGAGGAAAACAATTATATATATATATATATATAAATAGTTGAAGATGAGAGTCGCATCTCATGCTCATCATACAATTCAATGCAAAGCATTAAGCATGAAGCATATTTCTTTTTTATCTTGGAGACGCGTGAGGGGTGACATTTTGGAATTGGGATGTGATTTATGGTTGCGATTGATTAGTCTTCTTTGTACCTTCAAATATACCATTTATATTCATCCATATGCCACAAATATATATATATATATTTATTTATATATGCATTACTCATGTTGTGCTATACATATACTACATACAAAGTAACGAGGCACTTAATTTTATTTATAAAATTTATTAATTATTTTTATTAAATTTGTATTAATGTCATATAAATTTCAAATAAATATCTTATTTTAATTAAAAAATTTATTTATTTTTATTTAAGTTTATGTTTGTTCCAGTTTTTGAATTTGTGAGTGACAACAATAGATTATATATTATATATTTGATGTAAAATTAAATATTATACTTGAATTTTAAATTTAAGTTTCTTAGTAGTATTTTTTAAAAGTAATTTGTTGCTAATTAATAATAGATTATATTATATGTTTAATATAATATTATTCTAATAGCTGAGTTTAAGTTTAATTAAATTTTATTTAAGTTATAAAATGTATGATTTTATTATTTTTAAATAATTATTATTGTAAAATATCTCAAAAATATCATATTTTAATATTAATTATTATTTAATTATTATTGTAAAATATTTAAAAAAATGCTCTTTTTTTTATTATTGATTTTATTTAAGTTCAAATGATGTGTTATCCAAAAAATTAGCATTGATGACGTGGCAAGTAATCCCTAGACACGTGGCTGACACCTGGAAGAGCTCTGCTAGGGTATTGACCAGAGGATGCACTAGAAGCAGTAAGCCGCCCGGTCTTACCTGCGACCAGCCTGGTCGATGGTTCCGCATACAAAGTAACATTACTGTGGAGATCTTTGTAAATCCCAAATTTAACTCACTTAATCTCCGGAATATCCGATGATTCAGGGGAGAGTATTTGTAACAATCTTTTGTAATCCCCCTTGAGCCTATAAATAGCAAAAGATAGCTCAAGGAAGGGACTTTTGGCTTTTGAATTATTTGAGATTAGAGTAATTCTCCTTGGAATATTGTATTGTTCTTCAGAGGCTAGTGAAACTCATTGAGCCCTTGTTCTTTGATCACTCCTTTGATTCCCATATCAATAACAGTCTAAGTGGACGTAGGTTATTACCAAATCTTGGGGCCGAACCACTATAAAAATATCGTGTTCTTATTACTTTTTCGTCATTATGTTATTATCAACACATTCATTTATATCAAGCATATTCTGACTCCATGTCAGTTGACCAAATTCTGGGTCAACATTCTGGTGCTTTCATTGAGAGCTTGATTTATCATTGCTGAGAAAACTAATGGTGAAAACTGGAAGGAAAGCTGGACAGGCGGCCGCTGCTGCGCCATCAAATCCACCTCTTCCTCCCCCTGCAAGCGTGGCGGAGGATGAACCACATCCGGACTTTGAGGAGGAAGAAATGGATGATGCAACACTGAAGAGTACCCTGGGGGGCGTTGCAGGAGGAGCTGGCTAGTCTGAAAGCCAGTCAAGAGACTGCTGCCGAAGTTGTGGCGCGGCAGCAGCAGGAAATTGAACAGCAGCGGGCGGAATTAAGCGAAAGGCAGGCGGAGATGGACCGCCGCCAGAGGGAAGCCATGGCAGCCCTCGAGGCGGCCTTGCAGCTAGCAAGGAATCAGGCCACACCTGTTTCGCAGCCTGACCAACCTGTCAATGGGCCACCCCAGAGGGGTCCTAATCCAAGCCCACCGATCCAGCCTTCGAGTCCACAAAGGCCCGAGCAGCCTCAAGCGCCCCATGACGATGTCCCGCTGGACCCTGAGGCGCATCCACCATCCCAAGCTGGTCGCGGAAATCCCCCGCAACAGAGGCAGAATAGGGCCGAGCATCAGCCTCGTAGTCCTAGACGCCGTAGGGGAAATGAGCCAAACCTTCCGAACAGAGGTCAGTACCCCCCTGGTAACAGGAGGGACTCATAGTTAGGCTCTGCGGTCCGGGTTCCCCCGCGGCATGATCATGCACGAGGATACCACGACCAGCGCAGGCCACCCTCTAACGTTCGGAACGCTTCAGCCAGGGACGGAAATCGGGGGAACAGTCAGTCCCGCCATAGCCAATCAAGGTTTAGGGATGGCCATGGGTATAATGAGGCCGACTCAGGCAAGGGAAACGCTGGCCGAAGGAATGAAGAAAGAGGTAAAGACAGGAGCCAGGTACCTCAAGATGACCAACCCGATAGACGGGATGCTGGGGGGCAGCCCAGGCAAAATAATGTCTTCAACCGGCTCGGGGGTAGCGAGCAGCGGAGAAGAGACGAAGATTTGCGTGACGTACTCAACGATCGCCGCGAGCGGCATGGCGAGAACGTCCCCCCAGCAACAGAGGCCACAGCGATTCCTGCCGTTGTACAGGCCCAGATAGACGCCCTCAACCAAGCAGTGCAATAGCTGGTCGGGGGAAGGACATCTTATATCGACCACGATAGGAGGAAAGACACTCCTTTCGTACAGAAGATAGCTAATGCCGAAACTCCAAGCAAGTTCAAAATTCCTACGCTTCCAAACTTTGACGGGTATGGAGACCCAGTGTCTCATGTCAATAAGTTTGAAATACAAATGGACATTCAGAAAGTGTCCGAAGACGCTCGGTGCAGGATCTTCCCTGCAACACTTTCTGAAGCCGCGCAGGAATGGTTTTTTAAGTTCCCTCCCGCAAGCATAGTTTCTTGGGAAATGTTCGTAAGAGAGTTTTACGGACAGTTCTTTGTAGGCCGGGTGCATCCGACCGAAGCAAACCAGCTGGTTGAAATTCGCCAGCAGGATGGGGAATCAGTGAAGGACTACATCCAGCGCTTTATGCGAGCGGCAGCTGGAGCGAAAACGGTGGGGGACGAGGGCAAGATGATGGCCATAACCGCAGGGGTTAAACGTCGTTCTCCCCTCTGGAAAAGTCTCCGAAAGGAGGGAGTGAGAACTACCCAAGAATTTTTGGACCAGGCTGATCGCTACATCAAGCTCGAAGAAGCCATTGCTGACGATGGAAATCTCTCAAACAAAGATAAGAAGGCTTCCGAACCCGCCAAAGCCGCCAATGGTTCCAAACCTAATGGCAACGGCAAAGGCAACGACAATGGCAAGAATGGTGGAAAACAGCCGTATTACGAGCCTTCCACCTCCGACAATAAACGAGCCAAGGGTAATCGTTATGAACCTCGGTTCACTAACTACACTGCCCTCGTTGAGTCTCGGGGAGAGGTTTATCAGGCCACAAGTTCTAGTGTGCCTTACAAAAAACCTGGCCCCATTCGAAAGGATATTTCAAAAAGAGACACTACCAAGTTCTGTCGTTATCATAACGACTACGAACATGACACCAATGAATGCAACCAGTTAAAAGGCGAAATCGAGTTCCTTATTAGACAAGGACACTTGAGAAGATACGTACGGGCCTCAGGAAATTCCCAACGAGAAGCTCCGGGTAGCAATGAGCAGGCGCCCGCGCGCCAACGCTCGCCACCTTTACAGCCTGGCCCCATGACTGGCACACTCTTAACCATCTGTGGAGGCCCGCACCTCGTGGGAAATAGCGGAAAGGCCAGGGAACGATACGCTCGGACTCTGCGCCACGACCAGGACATCGAGATGATGACTGTGGAGGACCGTGCACCAAAAAAGGCTCGGTCAGAGGAAGGTGAGATAACCTTCTCTGATGGCGATGCCCAACACGTCCGGTTCCCACATTCCGATCCGCTGGTCGTGGACATCCAGATGGCCAACATGATGGTGAAGAGAGTACTGGTCGATACAGGAAGTTCAGTGAATATCCTGTATAAATCAACACTGGAACGCATGAAATTTTCCGTTAAGGACTTGGAGCCCTGCAACCAGACGATATACGGCTTCTCTGGAGAAGGACTCGCCCCCGCCGGATTGATCAAACTGCCAGTAACGACGGGTACAGCGCCTGCAACAAGGACATTACTCGCCACTTTTGTAGTGGTCGATTGTCCCTCGGCGTACAATGCCGTTATTGGAAGGCCTATACTGGTTGATCTACGGGCCGTCATCTCTATGTGGCACTTGGCCATGAAGTTCCCAACAGACGCGGGGGTAGGACGCGTGTTGGGAAACTAGAGGGAAGCCAGGGAGTGCTACAACGCCTCAATCACAAAGGCGAAGAATGGAACGTCGAAGAGCACTACCTCAGATAGGTTGCAAATGGCAGGTGATACACAAGCCCAATCTGGTGATGAAGTCACCAAATAGGGTGTTGCCCAAAGTGAGGATAGAGACTTAGATCCTCGCTTTGGGGATTTTGAAGAAAACGTTGGACCCGTCGAGGACCTGGAGGAGGTCCAACTCGACAGAGAAGACCCGACCAGAGTCGTAAAGGTTGGGAAAAACTTAGAGCCTACCACGAAGCACGCACTGGTGGAATTTTTGCGAAAGAACCAGAAGGTTTTCGCCTGGTCGCATAAAGACATGGCTGGGATAGATCCCGTAGTTATCAGCCATGTCTTGAATATAGACAAGACCTTTCCACCCGTGCAACAAAAGAGAAGGCTACTCGATAAAGATAGATCGAGAGCCTTAAAAGAAGAAGTTGAAAGACTAAAGGAGAATGGGTTCATCAGGGTGGCATTTTATCCATCGTGGGTCTCCAATCCAGTGCTAGTTCCCAAGCCTAACGGCAAGTGGCGGACCTGCGTGGATTTTATAGACCTCAATAAAGCCTGCCCAAAAGACTGCTTCCCATTCCCAAGGATCGACCAGCTGGTCGATGCAACTGCAGGTCACGAGATCCTCTCGTTCATGGATGCATATTCGGGCTACAAACAGATTAGCATGCACCCCCCTGACGAGGATCACACCAGCTTTCGGACTGATACGGGCTTATACTGTTACAAAGTAATGCCCTTCGGACTGAAAAACACAGGTGCGACTTACCAACGGCTAGTCCACCACATGTTTAAGGAGCTGATCGGAGTAAACATGGAGGTATATGTAGAAGACATGCTGGTAAAGTCTAAGAAGGCAGAAGGACATGTGAGGGATTTACAAAAGTGCTTTTATGTATTGAACAAATACCAATGAAGTTAAATCCCCTCAAATGTTCCTTCGGAGTTGGATCAGGGAAGTTTTTGGGGTTTATTGTAAATTCAAGAGGAATCGAGGCCAACCCCGATAAGATAAAAGCCCTGATCGACATGAAGTCGCCAGAAAGGATCAAAGATGTACAAAGTTTAACCAGGAGAATCGCAGCCCTAAGTAGATTTATTTCGAAGTCAACAGACAAGTGTGTCCCTTTTTTCAACCTACTTAGAGGAAATAAGAAGTTTGAATGGATAGGAGACTGCGAGCAAGCTTTCCAGACCTTGAAAGCCCATATGGCACAACCTCCCATCTTATCAAAGCCAATCGAAGGAGAAACTTTGTTTATTTACCTGGCGATTACTGAAGTTGCTGCTAGCGCGGTACTAGTGCGAGAGGAAGACGGTGTACAAAAAGCAGTCTACTATGTCAGCAAGAGACTGATCGGGGTAGAATTAAGATATTTACCAATCGAGAGGTTAGCATATTGCCTAATCTTGGCCTCTAGGAAGCTACGCCCCTACTTTCAAGCCCATCCTATTATAGTTCTAACTGACTAGCCCCTTCGGCAAGTCCTCCAAAAGCCAGAGGCGGCTGGGCGATTATTAAAATGGGCAGTCGAATTAGGGCAGTTCGACATAACTTATTCACCGCGAGCAGCAGTCAAGGGACAAGTCTTGGCCGACCTTATTGCAGAGTTCACCGAACTCCCAGACAGCGAACAGCCTAAAGCGCCTGAGCCTCAAGACAAAGCTCCTTTGTGGAAGTTATTCACGGATGGGTCATCCAACGAATCCCACGCTGGAGCGGGAGTGATATTGATAACGCCGGAAGGGCATCGATTTCACTGCGCCATCAGGTTCGACTTCGCCGCGTCAAATAATGAAGCGGAGTACGAAGCACTCCTCCCTGGGTTGAGAATGGTGAAAGATATGAGCATAAAGACGCTTGATATCTATAGTGATTCACAGTTGGTGGTGAATCAAGTTCTAGGAGAATATCAAGCACGAGGCTTAAAAATGGTGGCCTACTTAAATAAAACAAAAGACTTGCTAGCCCAATTTATGGAGTACACCCTTCATCAAATTCCAAGGGATCAGAATTCAAACGTAGATGCCTTAGCCAAACTCGCAAGCGCGAAGTATGCTGACACTTTGAACATTGTGCCGGTAGAAAGACTGAGTAAGCCAAGCATACAAGCCGTCGAATCCAGTATGGAGATTCGAATGGAGGATACATGGATGGCACCTTATTTGGAGTATCTGATAAATGGTACGCTACCAGCGGATAGAAACAAAGCCAGAACCCTACAAAGGCGAGCTGCTAGGTACATACTGGTCGGTGGAGTTATGTACCGAAGAGGATATTCCTTGCCGCTACTCAGATGCGTTACACTAGAAAAAGCTAAGGAACTCATGCAAGAGGTACATGAAGGCTTCTGTGGGGATCATGCTGGGGGGCAGAGTTCGGCAAAGAAGATTCTAAGGCAAGGCTACTTCTGGCCAACTATGAACGAGGATTCAATGGAGTTTGTACGATGATGCGATAAATGTCAAAGATTCTCCAAAATTCCACGAGCAGCTCCGAACGAATTAAAACAGATGCAAAGTTCGTGGCCTTTTGCAGTATGGGGGATAGATTTGATTGGATCCCTACCTATGGGGAAGGGCGGAGTAAAGTACGCAGTCGTAGCAGTCGATTACTTCACCAAATGGGCCGAAGCTAAACCGCTCGCTACCATCACGACCAAGAAAGTTCTTGACTTTGTTATCAAGAACATTGTCTGTCGATATGGCTTGCCTAGAAAGATAGTTTCAGACAACGGAACCCAATTTGACAGCGATTTATTCACCGATTTCTGCGAAAGACATGGAGTCATGAAAAGCTTTTCTTCAGTTGCGCACCTCCAGGCGAATGGGCAGGTCGAAGCCGTGAATAAAACTCTTAAAGACACCCTGAAGAAGAGGCTTGAAGAAGCTAAGGGAGTGTGGCCAGAGCAACTGCCTGAAGTCCTCTGGTCGTATAGAACGTCTCACCGAACAGCGACAGGACATACCCCATTTTTCTTAGCCTATGGATATGAGGCAATGCTGCCTGTCGAATTAGATCCCCCCTCACATCGACGCCTAACATACGACCAGGACCAGAACAGCCAACTGATGATGGAATCCCTAGACTCAATTGACGAGATACGGGAGAAGGCCCAACTCCGAGTTGCTGCATACCAACAAAAATTCGCCCGGTACTTTAACTCCAAAGTTAAAGAAAGAAAATTCAACGTCGGAGACTTGGTGCTACGATGAGTTTTCTTAAATACCCGCGACCCTACTGCTGGAGTGCTCAGACCTAATTGGGAAGGACCTTACCAGATTGAAGAAGTCCTTCATCCGGGCACCTACAAACTTGCACGCTTAAACGGAGATCTCGTTCCACGTTATTGGAATGGAGAACACCTATGCAAGTATTATCAGTGAACAATCCTTTTTAAAGGACTGGTTTGTATTAATTTTTCTTTTTACAAGTTTAGCAAAGAGGGTTAGCCACGCTGTATGGCTAATCGCTCGTATATGTAAGATTCTACTTCAGAGTCGCTCGTAAAGACATGTTTAGTCCATTTTTAATACGAGATTATAAGGGACTGAGCGCAGCCAGTCATTCTTGCCAACCTTTGTGAATTTATATTTACAAGTATTTGTTCATCACGTGTGTTGTTTTCTGTATTACAAGTATTACTTTTTCACCCGAGCAAAAATGTTCGAACATGTCATGGTCAAGGCAAGTGACCAAGGACCTAAAGCTCCTCGATCACTTGGGGGGCATATAAGGCACATCGATAGCAAAGCGTACCATGAGGTATGTAAACACATGAACAAAATGAGTGAAAGCATGCTAAGGTACTTAGAGTATTTTTCAAAATTTATATTTTGTTAAATCATGCCAAAGTACTATGCTAAGTTCGGTCATACGGACAAATGTTATAATAAATAAAAATGTTATAGAATCATGCAATCTTTTACACCGCAAGCATCACTGCTTGGATGTAACTGTCCAAGTAAAAGAAAAGGTTTACTGCCCGTGCAGCAAAGTTTAAAATAAAAATATTGTCTTTACATCACGACCCATGGGTCGTGTAATCAAAAGATAGAGAAAATAATAAAAAAAAACTCAAGAGGCACTGGGAGCAGGAGGGTCTTTATCAGCATTCTGATTGGACGCGTCCTCAACAACCCCTTCTTCTTCAGCACCAGCCAAGCTTGGGGAAGCAGGGATCCTCGCTCTTGCCTCCTCTTCAGCCAGTTGAGCAGTGCAGCGAGCCAGCTCAGCAGTATGGACATCCTCTGAAAGATAGCTGAAGTCAACACCCTGATTGTGTTTCCAAAAGTTGTAAAAACACCGGAGCGTCGTCTTCTTATACCTGTCCAGATTTTTGGAGTTGTCGAGCTTCAGCTGCTCCACCTGGCCCTCAAGAGTGGCGATGGCCTCGTCCTTGGACTTAAGCACCTCTTCCCACCTCTTGACTTCGCGAAGATGGGTTCGGTTGGCATCTTGATAATCCTGCCTCTGCTTTATTATAGCTGCCTTTGTAGCTTCGGCCTCTAATAGCTTTGTCACCGCAGCATCCCTCTGCTGAGCCATCACCTCCAACTTCTTTGTGTGCCTGGCCTCTGCAGCCGAAAGTTCCTCGGCTGCCTTCACCTGGTGCCTCTCGATAGCCTTTGCCTTAGCCTGTTCGATGGTGGCTTGGGTGCGGGTGCGAGCAGTGGTGGCAGACAGCAAAGCCTGAGGACAGAGGATAAAAGTTAGAACCTGCGGCAAAGACTAAAAGACTGAAGCCAAAAAGATAAAGAAGTATTTACGCTGGTTATTTCGTTCAGGGTCCTGTTCAGAATCAGGTCGACCATCATACTCTCTGCCTCAACCATTGCATCCTTGACGCGGTCATTTTTCCCAATGTGCACAATACGGTCTTTGGCTGCTCATACGACACGACTCGAGAGTTTGGCCCCAAGAGTTTCTTCCCGCTTGCCTTGTTCCCTTCTGGGCGCAACCGGAGGAGGGTTCATTGGAGCAGGGGGAGTCTCCTTCTTAGCAGGGGTCGGAGGATGAGCAGAAGTTTGCCCAGTAGGCACGCCCCTAGGAGGGTCTTCTGTTCGACTCTTTTTTGCAGGTCCCTGGCTCGTCTCGCCAGTATGCCTCCGTGACGATTTTCTCTGAAGCTGAGGAACTTCCTCTTCCTCCTCAGCCTGGTATAAGTCGAAGACGTTGGGAGTGGCCATATCTGCACATAAGTAAAAACATGCAAAGGGTAAAGATAAAAGCAGATGAAGACTCTTTATCAAAACGAAAAAGAAGGTCACAAAGTTAGTACCCGAGCTATAACTACTGGTCGCTATACTATTGACCCTATTAGTCACACACTCACTATCTGGCATGAAGAAGTCTGGCCCTAGATTTGGAGTATATGTAAAGTTGCCCTCCCCGTCAAACAAATGACAGGGAATTGGAAAATTATTTAAAAGCAAAATAATATTACCGTTCTCATCAGAGGATTCCCCCAGATCCAGAACTGGCTCTTTGGCCTTTTGTTTCCCCTTGCCTTGAGGAGCAGAAGGCCTTTCTGCGGAAGGATTGCCCGTGGGTTCCCTGATTGTAACCCCCGTTGGCCTCCTTCGAGGAGGAGACACGGGAGGTTGCTGCTCAGGAACCCCCTTGGCAGTGGCATCGTCTACCATGGACCCTCTTGTTTCATGGAGAGGAGCCAGGAAGCCAGACAACCTCAAGTTTTCATCGGTAACCAAGGACTTGACGCTTTTTGCTGCGTCTGTCATCCTGGCCAATGTGTTTGTAATGCCCCGAATTCTCCGATGTATTTAACGGCGTGAACAGTAGGCCAGGAGGGCCGTACTTGCTTAATTATGTTATTAATTGATTAAATGCATGTATATGTTGATTATATTATGATATGATGTGAAATGCATGCATGTGAGTCCATATTTCTTTATACAGGGGTGTGATGGTAATTTGGCCCGTTGAGGGTAAATTAAATTATTCACATGTTGGTGATATAAATTGAGACCATTTGTTCGAGCCATTTGGCATGAGACGATCAAGGAATGTTGAATATCGGTTTGGTCATAACAGGCTTAAGCTCGGGGCTCGGGGTGAGTCTCAGGGTGTTTTAATGATTAGAGTGTTACCGGGCATTAAAGGGGTAATGGGATGTGAAATATTGGAGTTTGAGGATATTGAGATTAGCGGGAATTGGGAAGCGTTAAATATCATTAACGGTGTAGGTGGAAAATGTCAAAATTGCCCTTGAGTTGACTTTAGGAGCTTTATTATACCTAGGGGTATAATGGTCTTTTGTGTTATGGATATATATGATGTATGGATGGCTGTAAAACAGAACCCAAAACAGAATTTGCTTCATCCTTCCCGTACCTTCCCTTCCCTTCATTTTCCTTGCTTCTTCTTTGGAGATTTTGAGCTCAAGGGGTGGAACTAAGCTAGGAAGTCAAGGGGCTTAAGTTATAGACTTGGTTCAGCCATTGAAGAGGGTTTGGTTTTGAATTTGAGGTGAGTTTTATCCATTGTTTTACTGGTTTTGCTCTGTTTTCGTTCATAGTTTTCAGCTTTAGATTTTGGTATGGAAAGTTGGAATTAAGGAGAGTTCTTGAGGTGTTTTACTTGGGTTATGTTGAGGGTTAGTTATGGGTGATGTTTGGAGGTTTAAATGGGTATTTGAAAGAGGTTTGGGTGTTGTTTAAATTGGGTTTGAAGGGTTGGTTTCAAGAGAAATTGTAGAGGAAGGAAAACAGGGGTTTTGGCTGAACTGGGTGTTGCGCCACGGCATGGCCAGGGAGAGCCGCGGCCCTTGGTGAAATCTGAGTTTGGGCGCCTCTGTTTGAGGGGCGGGCCGCGGCATGGCCAAGGAGGGCCGTGGCCCTTAAGGCATTTTTGGCCAAAGAGAGCTTTTTGGCTCGGGGATGCAAGCCTAAGGCCTCGGGATTGAACCTACTACCCGGTTGAGTAGTGTTTGAGGTCCCGGAGGTTAGGTTTTGGTTTGGGAACCTTTTTATTATTCATTTTATTGATGGAATCCCATGATTTGGTTATGACCAGGTAACCGCTAAAGGACCAAAAAGTCGATCGTTCTCAGGGTTGTTCTTTTATTCGTTCTTGCTCGAACCAGAGGTAAGAAAACTGCACCCCAAATGTGACATGCGTGAATACTTTACGAGGCATGTGATTGTGAGATTATGGACATGGATTGAAAACAGAATACTTAGCATATGTTGCTCATTTGTGCATGGCACTGACTTATTAGTCAGGTTTGGCAAGGGTGCTAGTATCAACTGTGAAGCTGTGACTTATTAGTCAGGTTCGGCGGTGGTACTGGGCACTGATCATGTTGAGCTGACTTATGAGTCAGGACGGCTTTAGCGTGTGTCACGCAAGCCAACAAGATTTGATCAAATCAATTATCAGCATTGAATGGCTCAGAGAGCATTAATGCCAGACCGACCCCGAGGGTCGATGAATGAAATAAGCGCTTGGAGGCTAGTGGCTTACTCAGCAGCCACTCTCCCATTTGAATTAGTGACTTGCTTGTCGGTTACTCAGTGTGGTTTATCAGGACCTCATGTGGTGTTTGCTCATTTGTTTAAAAGCTTTATGCTCAGTGTGATTATAACGATAATCATTTGATAATGTTATATAAAGTGTTATGTTTTCTTGCTGGGCCTTGGCTCATGGGTGCTATGTGGTGCAGGTAAAGGAAAAGAAAAGCTCACCTAGCCTCGAGTGGAGAGCTGATGTGGTGGTGTGTACATATGCGGCCGCTTGATCGCCACGGTCAAGGTGTTCTCAGAGGAACTAGGGGGTTTACCCTATTTTTGCCGCTTAGGTCGGCGGGATTGTAACTTTGCAACAGTAATGACCATTTTGTACTGAGAACAGCTTGTAAATGTTTTGTTTAGCTCTACAGAGCAATTTGTAATAGAAATCTCCATTTCCTTTTTATTGGTTTTATACCTTAACCTGTTAATTACACTTAGAGCACGTTTTTGACCAAAGGACTCAGGTAGTGAGTCAAATTTCCGGTCCACCGTTCACCGTAACTGTTCTGGGGTAGCCAGGGCGTTACAGTGTTGGACCTCAACACCATGTCTGGTGTTGGGGTCGGGCGTAACCATGGGCTTGAAAGACAAAGTACAGTTTGAGAAAAATGAAAGGAGACTCTTTGATTAAAAGTATCGACCAGTCAAAGACGACACTTACCTCCTTCAGCGAAGGCCAAGTTGTTGCTGGTTATGTCCGGTGTAAGGAAATACTCCTTACTGTACTGCCCCACGTTCGATATGTGCGTAGTGTCACTCAAGAATGTCCGGTTTGTCTCCTGGTGACAGAAGTGGAAGAAACACATTCCATATTGTTGCGGGTTGGATTTAAGGTCGAAAAGATAATTGACCTCGTGGGGAGAAGGTTCTGGCCATTTTTTAAGTTTGTACAAGATATAGAGTGCGGCCAGCATTCTATATCCGTTTGGAGTAATTTAGAAGGGGGCGACGTCGAAATAATTTGCCACCCCCTGATAAAAAGGATGTAGAGGGAGGAAAGCCCCCGCCTCTATGTGATACCGAGACCAGGCGCTGTATATACCTCCGGGGAGGTTAGCCCTTTGGTCTGCGGCAGGAATTTTGATAGTAACCCCTATGAGGGGATACTTCCTGAAATAGTTAGCAACCATCCGAAGGGTCACTACGCTGGTCGGGGAGGTATACCACTCGACATCAGGCAGATTCTGATGACAAGGGCGGGCTCTAATTTGGATGTTAGGGTCAGGGATAGGATCGTCTCGACCACTGGTCGAGGGAGCCCTAGCCTGCAGCAGGAAGGTTTGGGCTATTATCAGATTCAGGTCTTTTCTTGCCTACAGACTTGGAATGGGCCATTTGAGGAGGAGAAGGACGAGGTCTGAAGGAGGATCGTGAGAAGGGAATCTCGTAGACTTGGTCGGCCAGTTGTTCTTCGTCTTCGAGCAGCTGGGCGAGAAGATCGTTGTCGATGGGCCGTTCACCTCCCCACAAATCTGGCATTAATGTCTGCAAACAGAAAAATGGGGAGGTGAGGATGAAGAATTTTTAAAGGCTTTTTAGAATAACGTTGGTCGAGTATAAAAGCCAAGCTTTTATACATCAGCATTCTAACAAAAAGCTAAATTTTCCGCACGAACAGTTTGAAAGACGGATCAAAGGGTGAAAGTAAAAAGTTTTTCAAGAAAGCTTTTTCAACTCCCCTTAGGGCGGGAAAAAACCTATTTTCCAACTAGCCTAAAGATCGAATTTTTACTTCGACTTTACGTCCTAAAAGTATGATCCCGACTATTACACTAACAAGTAACCCTTATTTGCCTACAAAATATTCTACTCACAAGCGTCTCAAACCAGAAACAGATGAACTCAAACAGTCAACATACAGAATCATGCATCATGAAAATTTGAAGCATAAGAATTCGAAAACTCACCAAGAAAATGATCGTGGAGATGGAAAAAGGGTCTTCGGAGGTCAGGGAACTCTCGGACTGAATCTTGAAAATGCGGAAGAACGGTCTTCGAAGAAGGTTAAAACTCTGGTTTTTAGGGTTTCTTGTGAGGACAATGGCGTGCGTAAAGAGAAAAGGAAGATTTCGAAGGTACTATATAAGTTTGTCTGTGGCATTGAAAAGATGTAATCATCAGTTTCCCTTTTTCGAAGTATAGGGAAGCGGAATGGCCGTCGAATTATTACTGGGGAACCGAAAAGTCATGATTAGACAGAAGTAGGTTACTTTTTCCAAGAACACACGAAGGGTTCTGACACGTATGGTGGGGTTACCGAAGAGTCGTTCGCTCAAAAGTTTATTTATTGCTCGTGATAAATAAACTTGGGGGGCAAATGTTATCCAAAAAATTAGCATTGATGACGTGGCAAGTGATCCCTAGACACGTGGCTGACACCTGGAAGAGCTCTGCTAGGGTATCGACCAGAGGATGCACTAGAAGCAGTAAGCCGCCCGGTCTTACCTGCGACCAGCCTGGTCGATGGTTCCGCATACAAAGTAACATTACTGTGGAGATCTTTGTAAATCCCGAATTTAACTCACTCAATCTCCGGAATATCCGATGATTTAGGGGAGAGTATCTGTAACAATCTTTTGTAATCCCCCTTGAGCCTATAAATAGCAAAAGATAGCTCAAGGAAGGGACTTTTGGCTTTTGAATTATTTGAGATTAGAGTAATTCTCCTTGGAATATTGTATTGTTCTTCAGAGGCTAGTGAAACTCATTGAGCCCTTGTTCTTTGATCACTCCTTTGATTCCCATATCAATAACAGTCTAAGTGGACGTAGGTTATTACCAGATCTTGGGGCCGAACCACTATAAAAATATCGTGTTCTTATTGTTTTTTTGTCATTACGTTATTATCAACACATTCATTTATATCAAGCATATTCTGACTCCGTGTCAGTTGACCAAATTCTGGGTCAACATGATGTTTATAATCTACCGTTAAATATAAGAGTATTCTGTTAAATATAAGAATATTCCAGTAAAATTAGTATTAAAAAAATAAAAAAACCATTAAAACTAAATATTTTCGTTTTCGCTATCTACACATTTTTACATTTTTTATGTAGAAGAGATATATTAATTTATCCTTAATAATTTATCATAATAAAACCCATTTAATAATTATATAAGATAATATCTATGCATGCTCCTTTTAGCGGTGACAGTCAAAAAAGCTGGATGTGTTGAACTTTATATCAAACAAAAATAGAAAAAAAGTTTACTTTGGCTAATTGAAAATTCTTATAAATAAAAAGAATATCTATCATAAAGTATTGTGACTAAAACTATTAATAAATAATATATTTTTAGAGTGTTGAAGTCAGAATCCGCCAACAACGTGTATAAATTCTTGTATCGAAGTACATAGATTGTCAGTTTAAATTATGCAAGGATTAATAACCATAAATATATGTTTCTTAAGAGGGTGGGCCAAGGATTCTATTTCTCTCTCTTTACTTTCCTTTTTCAATGCATAATATGTCATTCATTCAATTGAGAAAGTGTAAAAGAAGGAAAACTCACAAAAGAACCAAATAGAATGAACTATTCATAAATACAAAGTTTATTTTTTAAACAAAATTTACACATTTGTAACACTACAGTTTTTTTGTAACCATAGTTTATAAATTTGTAATTAAAATTTACAAGTTTGTAGCTATATGTTATGATTTTGTAAACAACATTTACAGACTAAATAGAAAATTGTAACAGATGGTTACAGAACTATTATCCATATTTTTGTAATTTTTGTAAAATTCCGTATTTTTCAATTTTTTTTTTAAAAATTTACAGTACTATATGTAATTTTTCCTTAAAATAAAATATATTTAGCATTTCTCATTTTCTAATTAAATACTGTTAGAGCAATCAAACTACATTTTATTTACAAAAATACCAATCCAAGTGTTATTTATTATAGAAATACTGAATTTTCTCCACATTGGATTTTCAAGTATTGACACCCAAAATACTAGTATTTTTTTCCATAATTTTTTTACAAGTTGTTATTAGTCAAACCCAGATGTCAACCACTGCTTATTGGAAAAGTGCACACGCCAACCATCGTGGAAGTTTGTTTGCTTATAAGTAGGACTCACAATTTGTGTTATCGTGTTGTGTTTTGGGTCAACATGATTATGACAAGACATGAATATGCTTAACATGAACAAGACACAATTAAATAACATGTCATATAATATAAACATAAACACAACACATTTACAAATAGATATATCCGTGACACGACACATTTAACAATTTAAACAGATAATATTCTGGTGGTGTTAACCTTAGCAATATGTTTACATTTTGATTGAACCCATTTATAACCTATTTAACCCATATAAATAAATGAAATAAACAAACGAGTTCAAACTTGTTATTTTAACTCATACAACACCTATTTTAATAAATATATTACACAATTAATGTATGTAATATTCAAAATATAGTAATTATATACCAAAATAAAACATTATATAGTCATCTCCAAAATAAAATCATTATATTATCAAATGAAAGTAGTAATAATGTCATAACCAGGTTAATAGATAGGCTAATTTCAAGTTAAACCATGTATGGCATGTTTATTAATTTGTACTCAATCGTGTTAAATTGGTCAATTTCGGGTTTAGCGGGTTAACCTGAAATTTAATCGTGTCTATTTGGGTTTAACCTATTTTTACTCGTACATGTTTATGCGAAGCAAAAAGCCACTAACTTCATGTTGTTTTTGAGTCGTGTTATCATGTTGCGATCTATATTGTCACTCTTACTAACAAGATTGCTAACCAAATTTTGGCGCTAAAAGTCGTTGGACAACGACGGACTCACCTGTCAAAGTCATCAAAATCGTAACTTTGACTGCATTTTTCGGTCAACTCTAGCCACTTTAAGGTCGAGAGTGATACCACTGGAATGAGAACTTTGAAAGGAACAAAACTCAACCACCCATTTCCCCTATATCATCATCGTTTTATGGTGAGTTCATGGGTATATCCTTCTTTAAAAGAAAATTTTTAGTTAGTTACTTGTCATAGCTGGAGAAGATGATTTGAAGGGGGGTTGGTTTTGTCCTATGATTTAAAAGTGACTTTTTGGTTACATTTCTATTTAATTAACCAAAACTTCACTATAATCAAACACAAATTCTACGAGTTACCAAAAAGTGCATTTTTATTTTACATTTAAAATTTATCATACAATATATCCTAAACAACCTTAAAGTTGTTTTAGAAACCTATTGGACTAAGCTTTTTTAAAAGATGTTCTTCATGATACTGTTTGGTAACTTTTAAATAGAACATAACAAGATAGTTTTTAAAAATTCATTAGGTTGTTTGGTTACTTTAAAGTTGTGTAATAATTTAAAAATAAATCTTATTTTAAAGGTAGGTACTCGTTTGATACTGTTATCCCAAAAATATACATAACTGATAAAGCATGAAGGTTGGACACGTGGCATCATATTGTGGGCACGTGTCATCATATTCTTGACATGTGGCATAGGCATCCAACAGTCAAACAAGCTGGAGAGAGCACACTTGCCAAATGAATGACAATAGCTGCACGGTATACTCACCAGAAAAAAGGCTGCTCGGTATGCTCTCCAGGAAACCCTGTATACCTAGTCGGATGAAGTCAGTTACATCCTCCTCACGCCTAACAATTCACTTGAAAACTCAGTCAAACTCCTGAGGAATAGGACTACAACTACCCGCGAAAAGGAAGAGATATTTTGTAGCAGTTGCGGTGCAGGCGCAACTTCTAGGGCGTTGGGGATAGTATAAATACAAGTCTTCCACCACTGTGGAAGGGGTTCAGACTTTTAGCCCACCGAACAACATCAGGAATATATCGACCAGCTTGTTAGGAACACTTAGCAGAGTTTTCTGCCATTCTGTATTGTTTTTACACTTAGAATCGTACTTGTTTTCATGGGTTATCTTGTGTAAACCTTTACGATCAATACAAATCTAAGAGGACGTAGGTCATTACCAGTCTCTGGGGTCGAACCTCTATAATTTATGGTGTCTTTTGTCATTCATTTTTCATAGTTATTCGGTTCTTGGCTTATTTATGGTCCATTGATTGTTTGAATGAAAGCTCTTTAATTAATTATTTTAACTTCGTGTTAGTTGACCAAAAATCCAGTCAACATTTTGGTGCTTTCATTGAGAGCCTAAGGCAATCACATTCAGATTTTATTGCTGCAAGGATGGTAGTCTCAACCAGAAGATCAATCCAAAATCCTTCAGAGCCCGAGGCTGAAGTCTCTCACCAAGTCCTGTCAATATGCAATTTTAATGGACAACGAAGTGATTTTCCACCTAGAAATCCATCTGGTGTTAGGGGGCAAACCGTTGGGCCCACGGCAGTAGGACAAGGGACTGCTGCTTCCCCTGGAATCACTCAGGCACGAACGTCAGGTGGAACTGCTTCGCGGGGTGCCGACCAACAGGGACCCAGAGCTGGAGGTCCTGGACGATATGAGCCCCACGTAGATATTGAAGTACTCAACCCTGAGATTGATCAGATAAGAGAAGTCGTTGGGCAGATGCAAAATCAATTGTCCTCCATGAATCAGGGGCGGGCCACTTCGTAGGAGGCCCTTAATGAAGCCTTTGAAAAATAAAGGAGATATTGTTCAAGAGTGGATGGATCGGCATGCATAGGAGATATAGGCCGGACAAGAGGATATGGAACACCAGACAAGGGAGGCTGTTGAGTCTCTTCGCAATTACATGCAACAATAGCAAACCCAAGGTATGGGAACCGCGGCTGGAACTACTGCCCAAAACTAACAACGCCCTCCCGTTTTTGGTTTCGGTGAAGGTATCGTGCATGGGCCAGGGGCTCAGCCTCAGGGTGGAAACCAAGGTCCACCGAGGAGTCACAGATCTAGTGGGGGCGCTCAAGCCAACAATAATAGGCGGCCTTTACCAACGGATGATCAAGTCTTGCCAAGGCGTGGCATGGGACAAGACCAAGCTGGAGATTTTCGGCCAAGACCTTAGGGTAGTAACCGTGATAGGAATCCTGGCGCTGCAGGACGAGATGGCAACACCCGAGCTCTAGCACCGAATAGGAGTGGTCAACCTCAAAACTACTAGCAGCAACTTGGTTAATACAGACAGCAGCAAGAATATCGACCAAGGTCCCGAAGAGATTAGCTGGAGGTTAGTAGTGCATACAGGCCCCATTATGCTGATGGTTATGATCATGATGAGGCGGCAAGCCAAGTTCGGCAGCAGAACAATCAAGGACAGGGGGTAACCATCCTGAAGGACCGTTTGTCCCACAAGGGAAGGAAATCCCTCACAATCAACCACCCCGAGGTGGAGGGTTCCAGGGAGTACCTCCAGTACCAGGAAGAGCGGAGAGTCAAAATGTTGGGGGCAGGCCTCGACCAAGCTCTGTTTTCAATCGAATGGGTCCAATGGGAGGTGAAGACCTTCAAGACGCTCTCAATCGCAGTAGGGAAAATCGGGATTCAAACAACATAGCTCCGCCTGAGCATATTCGGGACCCGAGAATGGATGATGTCTGCAATGCAGCACAGCCCCAGGCAGTTACAGACCCTAACATCCAAGCCTAGGATAGTTTTGAAATGGAAACTGTTAGAAACTGCCCAGCGATGGTTTTTCAAGCTACACCCTGTTAGAAACTGCCCAGCGATGGCTTTTCAAGCTACAGACAGGATCAATCGCGTCATGGGATAGTTTTGTCCACATATTCTATTCTCAGTTCTCCTCGGCAATGTCCCTTCCAGCTGAGCCAAACGATTTGGTGGACATAAAACACAGGGAAAACGAGCCTTTAAAAGACTACATTAAACATTTCATGCAAGAGGCCATCAAGGTAAAGTCCCTTAGTGATGATGGTAAGTTGATAGCCACCAATTCAGGAGTCAATGTAAAAAGCTTGTTCTGGAGTAGCTTGAAGAGGAAGTCAATGCGCACCACTCAAGAATTTCTTGATAGGGCAGAAGAATTTATCAAGTTAGAAGAAGCTGAATGAAAGGTAAATAATCCTACCTAGGCAACTGCCGAGCAGGAGAAAACAAGTACTGGGAACACCACCAACCTTGTAGAAGGAAGTAAAAATGGGGGCAAAAATGACAAACGTGGTAACAGAGTTGGGGGTAACAGTAACCAGAATGACAACAAGAGGCCTAAGACCACTGAACAACCAAAACCGCGAGAATACGTGCCCAAATTTACTACTTACACTATCCCAATGGAGTCCCAAGCAGATGTTTTCAATGCCACCCAGGCAGTAGTACCCTATAGAAGACCACCACCATTAAGGAAATATGCTAGTAGTCGAAATATGAATAAATTTTGTTGGTTTCACAATGACTACGGTCATGAAACCAATGAGTGTAACCACTTGAAAGAGGAGATAGAATTCCTCATTAGACAAAATAATGCTCACCTGAAGAGGTATGTGCGACCGACCACTGGCCCACAGGTTCAACAACCTCCTCAGCAACATCCTCCCCAACAATATCAAAGCAATCAACCGCTCCTACCACCACCAGTTACTGGTCGGCTAGATATGATTTGTGGAGGACCGTATTTGGCCGGTAACAATGGCAAGGCTCGAGAAAGATACGCTCGTTCCCTTAGACACGAGCAAGAGGAAGATGTACTGGCTGTCCAAGAGTGTACTCCCAAACAACCTCGATACGAATGTGAGCCCATCACATTCAGTGAGGAAGACGCAAGTCATGTACATCATCCGCATAATGACCCTTTGGTAGTAGAGGTGCAAATCACCAACATGATCGTGGCTAGAACAATGATTGATCACGGTTCTTCTGCCAATATTCTATTAAAAAAATACCCTAGAGAGGATGAAATTAAGCATTAAAGACTTGGAACCATGCGAGCAGCTGCTGTATGGCTTTACTGGAAACAGTATGGCCCCCTCGGGAAGCATAAGGTTACCTTTAACTGTAGGGACGACACCTAAGTGTAACACAGTAATGGCTTTGTTCGTGGTAATTGACATTCCATCTTCGTATAATGCCATGATAGGCGGCCGGCCCTGTATGATCTCTGAGCTGTCTCCTTGGTTTTCCACTTATTACTCGAATTCATGACCCAAGCAAGTATAGGATGTCTTAAGGGGAACCAACTAGTGGCTAGAGAATGTTATAATTCATCAGTCAAAAAGGCAGGCAAGGCAGTCTGTACCGCCCAGCCTGCAAGGCCCACTCACCAAAAATAGGATGCAGCCCAAAACGGGGGAGATGACATAGACCCTCGTTTTGGGGATATGGATACAGGGGTGGGTCCAGTTGAAGAATTGGAAGAGGTCCCACTTGACCCGGATTACCCGACCAGGGTTGTCAAGGTAGGAAAAGGGCTATCCGGGAGTATAAGATCTGCGTTGATCCAGTTTCTATGCGACAACCAGGATGTATTCGCCTGGTCACATGATGACATGGTGGGGATATGCCAAACTATTATAAGCCATGCCCTCAACATTGACACATAACACTTCAAGCCCGTGCAACAAAAAAAGAGGTTACTAGATCAGACGAGGGCAAAAGCATTAAAGGAGGAAATGGAGAAGCTCTGAAATAACAACTTTATCAAGGAAGCCTTTTATCCTATATGGGTTTCCAATCCCGTATTGGTACCAAAGCCTAACAACAAGTGGAGAGTATGTATAGATTTTACAGATTTTAATAAAGCATGCCCCAAGGATTGCTTCCTCCTTCCAAGAATTGATCAACTGGTGGACGCTACAACCGGCCATGAAATTTTAACCTTCATGGATGCTTACTCGGGGTACAACCAGATAAGCATGCACCCACCCGACCAGGAGCATACAATTTTCCACACAGATATGGGGTTGTACTGCTACAAAGTGATGTCATTCAGCCTGAAAAATGTTGGAGCAACATATCAGCGGCTGGTAAATCGTATGTTCAAGAGCCAAATAGGGAATAACATGGAAGTTTACGTGGACGATATGTTGGTAAAATCCAAACATGCTAAGGGGCATATTGAGGATTTGAAGGAGTGTTTCAATATCCTAAGGCAGTATAGAATGAAATTAAACCCCTTATAATGCTCCTTTGGAATAGGGTTGGGAAATTTTTTGGGGTTCATAGTGAACTCCAGGGAATAGAAGTGAACCCCGAAAAGATAAAAGCACTGTTGGACATGTCCTCACCAGCCAGGATCAAAGATGTACAGAGCCTAACAAGACACATAACATCACTCAGCAGATTTGTATCTAAATCAACTGATAGGTGTATTCCGTTTTTTAATATCCTCATAGGCACAAAGAAATTTGAATGGACTGAAGAGTGCGAACAAGCCTTCCAAGCTCTAAAGCAGCAGCTAACACAACCCCTAATCATTTCAAAACCTCTGGAGGGTAAAGAACTATGCATATACCTGGCAGTAGCTCAACACACAATCAGTGCAGTCCTGGTGAGAGAAGAAAACAAGATCCAGCACCAAGTTTACTATGTCAGTAAAAGGCTGGTCAAAGCCGAAAGTAAGTATCTATTTATTGAAAAATTAACTTGCCTGCTCCTGTCGTCCAGAAAACTTCGCCCATACTTCCAAGCACATCCCATCAAAGTTCTTACCCACCAACCACTGCGCCAAGTCTTGCAAAAGTCGGACACCTTTGTTTGGTTGCTCAAATGGTCTATAGAGCTTGGGCAATATGAGATTACCTACCAGACCAGAACAATAATTAAAGGCCAGGCTCTAGTAGATTTTGTGGCAGAGTGTACCAAAATACCGGAATCAGACGGGTTCACAGCCAAGCAGTCAACTAAGTTTGGACTACTGCGCGACATGAATGTTGTGTAGAATGCCGGACACGCAGAATCCAACACTATTGATTCCGAAAAAAATGCAATAAGCCTGGAAACTATACGTAGATGGCTCGTCTACCAACCAGTTGTCTAGAGTCGGTCTCACTCTAATCACCCCCGAAGGACAACACATCCATTGTGACCTTTGTTTTGGATTTGAGGCATCTAATAACGAAGCAGAATATAAAGCACTAATTGCGGGCCTAAGATTAGCTAAAGAAGTAAGAGCTGAATCCTTGGAGATATATAGCGATTCACAGCTAGTTGTCAACCACGTCCTCAAAGAATACGTTGCTCGGGGAGAGAAAATGATGGCCTGTCTCAGTAAAATCAAAGATTTGCTGGCCCAGGTTAAGAGATACACCATTCAGCAGATAACTAGAGAACAAAATGCCACAGCAAATGCACTGGCTAGGCTGGCCAGTAGTACCGTGGTGGACAAAGCCAATTTAGTCCCCATTGAGCATCTGGACAAACCCAATATCAACCTTCCAGAACTTGTCCTCATAATAGAAAATACTCCATCCTAGATGACCTTGATTGCAGCTTATCTAGAGCACGGAATCCTACCCAACAGTTGTAACGAGTCTAGAAAATTATTAAGGAAAGCTGCTCGGTACCTCATCCTGGACGGGGTCATGTACAGAAGAGGATTTTCCATGCCATTCCTCAAGTGTTTCAATCAAACAGAATCAGAACAACTTCTTGAAGATGTACATGAGGGATTTTGTGGGAATCATGCTGGGGGGCAGAGTCTATCCAAGAAAATTATAAGGCAAGGCTACTTCTGGCCAACTATGAATGAGGACTCCATATCGCATGTTCAAAAATGTGATAAGTGTCAGAGATTTTCAAAAGTCCCCTGAGCAGCTCCAAACGAACTAACATAGATGCAAAGTCCATGGCCCTTTGCCATTTGAGGGATTGACTTTATTCGTCGGTTGCCCAAAGGAAAAGGGTGAGTACAGTACGTGGTAGTGGCAGTGGATTGCTTTACCAAATGGACGGAGGCCGAGCCACTGGTAACAATCACTTCCAAGAAAGTATTGGACTTTGTGGTAAAAAAATATAATTTGTAGGAATGGTATACCCCACAAAATAGTGTTTGACAATGGCACGCAGTTTGACAACTAGTTATTTACTAATTTCTGTGCTAGACACGACATCACAAAAAGCTTCTCAGCAATCTCGCACCCCCAGGCAAATGGATAGGTAGAAGCAGTTAACAAGACTCTCAAAGACACTATGAAGAAGCGTTTAGAAGAGGCTAAGTGAAATTGGCCTGAGAGACTGCCTGAAGTATTGTGGTCGTATAGGACTACCGAACGAACAACTATTGGAGATACCCCATTTGCACTGACATACGTGTATAAGCGATGTTGCCCGTGGAGGTGACTCCACCGTCTCACAGACGCACGACATACAAACAAAATGATAATCACCAGTTGTTAGCTGAATCCTTGGATCTGATTGAAGAAAGACGCGAAAAGTCCAACATATGCCTGGCCGCCCATCAGCAGGTACTTCAATTCTAGAGTTAAAGAACGAAAATTTGACGTAGGAGACCTAGTCTTACGAAGAATATTCCCAGAAACTCGAGATGCTTCAGCAGGATTACTGGGCCCTAGCTGGGAAGTCCTTTACCAGGTTATGGAGATATTACCACCCAACACATACAAGCTAGCGCGGTATAACCAAGATCTCCAACTAGTACATGTCCCCCGTTATTGGAATGGGGAACACTTAAGGAAGTACGACCTATAAGATTCCTTTTAAGTAATCTTTGACTAGCCAATATAGGCACGATTGCCCTTCCCATCGACAATCCAAAGTCATTTTTATTAATTATGCACAGGCACGATTTGCCCATTTATTGTAATAATTAATGTTTATGAATGTAAGCTACTTTGTAGCGACACAACTTGTATGGTTAATCTTTAATCAATAAGACATGCTTTGTCCACTTTTACAAGCCTTTATTTTTACAATGATTGTCTTGCTAACTAGTGAGTTACATCATGGATTTTCGGCAGTGTATGACACCTTTGCAGGTGTTGGCAAAGCTAAGTATGCACGAACATGTTATTATGAACAACTATGGTCAATTAGAAGGTGACCAAGAGGATAACCCAAGAGTTATGAATCCCGCTTGGTCACTTGGGGGGCACCATAATCATACATGGACAAAAAGAGAAAAAAAAAGTGCGTAATTAAAAGGACTTAGAAACGTTAATTTTTATTAATGTTAAAGTGCTTGCGTGTTGCTCGGGATACAAGGCAACAAAAAGAGCCAGAAAATAATTTCTGTAGACAAGGATGAGCTATTTTTGTTTATAACGCATTCTAGAAAATTGAACAGCTCTGATTTATAGAGTTGAATAACTCCAAACTGAGCAATAACGAAAAACAAAGAATAAGCAGATACATACCCAAATAAGAATATCATATAGACATGTGTCAAATGGCGCTCGAGATTAAAAGCTACTCGGCTCAACTGATGTTTCAACAAAAGAGAAATAAATGCGCGAGAATAAAGACTGCTCAGCTCAGTCACTTTTGTTGAGACATAGACTATAAAAAGAAAAAAGTAAAGAAAGACAGTTAGAGTTTTCAAGAGTCAGGAATGTGTTGCTCGGGTTCAACAACAGGAATTTCAGTTGGAAGAATGCTAGAATGCTCTGCAGGATTTGGAACCTCAATTGAAGAACTTGGGTTGGATAGCAGGACATCACCCTCAGGAGCTAGGAAGACTGGCTCGGTGGGCGGTTTGACAATCTCTAGCTCGGAAACTACCAGCTTCTCAGTGGGTACAGCCAGAGCCTCGTTCTTCTCCCACTTAGTGCAGTACTGCATGAGCTCATCGTAAGCCTCTCCCAAATAACTGAAGGCCACTGTTTTGTTACGAACACAAAAATTGAAGAAAATGATCAGGCCAAAATCCTCCAAAGCCTTAGCATTGGTTGCCTGATCATATTTTTCTTTCTTAAGGGCCTTCGCCAGTCCGTCGTCCTTTTCTTAGGCGACCTTCTCAACAGCAATGATCTTTTCCTTCAGTTCTTCGATCCTCCTCTCCAACCGATTAACATCAAGGTCCCTCTGCTCGACAGCATTTTTAAGACTCTCATTTTCCTTAGTACCCTGATCGGAGGTCCTTTGAAGATTCTGAACTTGGTCGGACAACTCGGTAATTTGGGAAGTTTTGTCTTCAGACTCCTTCACCAACTCAATTACCTGCTTAATCACACCTTTGGTGCGATAATGAGCATAGCTAAGGACCAACATAACCTGCAACATGAAATAAGGAAACTGAGAGCAAGTGACAGGCAAGGAAAATCAAATAGCTCAAAATATGCCAAATACTTACCCTAACAACATCTTGGAGGCCAGTACTGGTAATATACTCCAAGGATTTGGTACTTAAATTAGTCATAAAGTTAGATTGGGTAGGGGACACCCTTTTTCTGTGGCCTTGATGAATAGCTAAGGCCTTCTTTAAAGGTCCATGAAACTCCTCGGCAGGGTCCTCAACAACACCCTCTGGGACTTTGCTTGGGGGGCCAGACCTTTGCGCAGGGGACGAGTGAATAACCTCCTCAGTCTGAGGTCCCTTGCCTTTGGCAGATTTATGAATTGGAGTCTGCGACTGCGACCTTTTCTGAGAAGGAGTCTGTTCGGGGGTCCTAGCAACCTGCTCGGTAGGTTCAGCAGGAGTGTCTATCTTCTGGCGTTTGGCTGGAGGAGCCTCATTGCTCAGACCGGTGATGTGTTTATGAGTAAATTTCTTAAAGAACACATACGACATACCTGCAAATGAAAATAAAAGGTTAGTAAGGCACCGAGCAGCATTAGGACAAGCAAAAAATTATAATGACGAAAGTGTGCAAAGAAAGTTATATAAAGAGAGTGAAATCACCCTCTTCCTCTCCCCTCGAGCAGTCGACTGCTCCGAGCAATGCATCTTCATCACTGTCTGAGGAGTTAGAGTTTAAATGCTCCAATTCAATCTATTTCCCCTTTCCAACCTGGGGGCAGTGGCAGCTTTTGGAACACCATGCTCAACGGGCTCTCAGATGACTACCCCCGCCGAGCTTCTTGTTCGGTTGGCCATGCAAGGTCTGGGCAGAGGTACTAATGGCCTGGTTTTTTTTTAGGTGGCAGAGAACTGGGCAACTTAGTATTGGGCGGGTGCTCCCTAGGTGACTGTCTAGTAGGGGTGGCACCCTTGGCTTGTGCCTCTGAATTAGGGTAAAGTCCAGCGATGGTTAATTTCTCTACGGTGGTCAGAGTCACCATATTTTTAAGGTCGGGGTTCATGGCAGCCAACCTACGAGCCTGTTTAGCCATCTCCCGAGTAGGGGCATGACAGCTAAAGGGACCATTGCATTGAAAAGATAGATGGGTGGCAGCAATGTTTTCAGTGAGAAAGTACTGGCTGGCATACTCCCCAACTTTGGAGATACTATGCGTATTGGCCAGATAAATATTGGAATCCCTATGGATGAAATAGAAATATCCCGAGCGACCTTGCCGGGGACTAGATTTGAGGTCAAAGATGTAATTAATTTCATGGGCAGAAGGTACTGGCCAATTTGAGGATTTGTACAATACATAAAGGGCGAAAAGAAACCTAAGGCCCTTAGGACTGATCTGGGTTGGGCAAATCCCAAAATAATCAGCTACACTCCTAAAGTATGGCAAAAGAGGGAGACTGGCTCCAGCAGTCATATGGAATCGACTCCAGGCACAAAAATTAGGCCCTGGGGTAATTGGCTGTCTGACAGGCAGAAGGCTTGATAGTAGATACATCCTGCAGTTTAAAATGCTCCTTTACGTTCTGTGTTTATTTAATGGAAATAGTACTAGCAGGAGCCACATAGAGAGGACCCTCTTCCTTCTCGGACAACAGGTTTAAGGATGCCTCAATATAAATCTTCGTAGCATACTCAGTCTCATAATCTTCTTCCTGTCCCGAGCCACTGGGCTCCTCCTCGGGTGGTGATGCCACTCTGGAATCTCCTCCAGTACCGTGCCGTGCCACGGGAGGATCTTCTTCATTTATGCCCCAAGTTGTCTTTTTGGTACGAGCCATTGTAATGGAAGACACAATGATGGAGTTCGGTGATCACCTCCCCCGAGTTGTCTGCGCACACAAGAAAAAGGGGAAAATGAGGTGAGAGCACCGAACAGCACCGATCGGTATAATTGTCGTAGGGTATACCGACCAGCTCAGGAGTAAACATGACACAATATACCGTGCATCAAGAAGACAATATCAAAAGTGAAGGAAACCGAGAAAATGAAGGGTTTTTCGAAAAATTTATCAGAGAGCTGTTCTTGGTGTTTTTCAAGAACACCGAACATAAATCTACCAAAATGGGCCGTAAAAAGTGGTTATTTGTAAAATTAGAAAATAAAACAGACTACCCGTTACAAGAGCTACTCAAAATATTTTATTATTTACTGATTCAAACAACATTCATGCAAGAAATCTGAGGGTTTGGCAAAAACAAAACCCACGACCACAGAGAAAAATAAAAGTATTTTCGTATAAATCACAAATATACCAAGGAGGAAAAAGAAGAACTTAATGGTAGTAGGTCTGCAAGGATAACACGAGCCGAAAAGATCCAGTGATCACGGGCTGGGCACTGGTCGGTGTAAAAACTCGAAGTTCACAAAGAGGGCAGTTATGAGCGATTGGGAAGTTTGAAAGGAGAAGAGACTATAAAAAATGAAATCAGAGGAGAAGGAAGCTATTTATAGTCCAGGTACAACGCTCTACCTCCTCCTAGGAGCATTGATGAGACATCCCTTCAACTGATGCAAGCACGTCTCCCTAGACACGTCAACACACTACCCAGTACATCCTTCCAATCACTTCACCTCAACTGCCCAACACATCAGCCATTCTTCGATAACTACACAAACCAACGGTACAGTTTTTAAGAGAAGCCATTATGACACTTTATGTTATCAAAAAGATGCGGGAAAGAATGAAAAGCCATTTCTTGGAAACTTGAAGAAGTACAAAGGTCTTTAACTCTATTAAATGAAGATTCCATGTAGCAAAGAGAGCATACCCCCGACCAAGGTGGACGGGGTGGTATCCAGAAGGAATGTTTACATACTTCTTAGCACCATTGCAAACTTGTGGGGCAAATGTTATTCCAAAAATATACACAGTTGATACGACATGAAGGTTGGACATGTGGCATCATATTGTGGGCACGTGTCATCATATTCTTGACATGTGGCATAGGCATCCAACAGTCAAACAAGCTGGAGAGAGCACACTTGCCAAATGAATAACAATATCTGCGCGGTATACTCATTAGAAAAGAGGCTGCTTGGTATGCTCTCCAGGAAACTTGGCATATCTGGTCAGATGAAGTCAGTTACATCCTCCTCACGCCTAACAATTCACCTGAAAACTCGATCAAACTCCTGAGGAATAGGACTACAACTACCCGCGAAAAGGAAGAGATATTTTGCAGCAGGCGCAACTTCCAGGGCGTTGGGGATAGTATAAATACAGGTCTTCCACCACTGTGGAAGGGGTTCAGACTTTTAGCCCATCGAACAACATCAGGAATATACCGACCAGCTTTTTAGGAACACTTAGCAGAGTTTTCTGCCATTCTATATTGTTTTTAAACCTAGAATCGTACCTGTTTTCATGGGTTATCTTGTGTAAACTTTTATGATCAATACAAATCTAAGAGGACGTAGGTCATTACCAGTCTCTAGGGCCGAACCTCTATAATTTCTAGTGTCTTTTGTCATTCATTGGTCATAGTTATTCGGTTCTTGGCTTATTTATGGTTCATTGATTGTCTGAATGAAAGCTCTTTAATTAATTATTTTAACTCTGTGTTAGTTGACCAAAAATCCAGTCAATAGGTACCCTGTGTTTTGACCAAGTACAACTTTGGTACTCTCTATTATGAATAATTATCATTGGGTACTCTGTAATTGTAAAATCAGTCAAAAATGGTATCCTCTGCTTGAATTTGAACATAAATTTTTTCGCAATACCTTAATTACCTGTAGCTATAAATCCCCAACTAATTAGAATATAGGGAATATGCACATTTGGTACCCTATGTGTTTATCGAGTATATGTTTGGTACCGTCTATTATGAATCATTATCATCTGTTACCCTGTAATTAAAATACCACTAAAAAAATGGTACCATAGACACAAATTTACTCAACATTGTTTTTATAATTCCCAAATTACTCTCAATACAATTTTTTTTCTTATTCATACTTTCAAACAATGAATGAAAATCATATACAAAATTCAAATCAACAAATCAAAATGCATAATATCTATATTCCAATTTTAAATACAAAATCATACATAACCTAAAATATTAAACCTGAAAGTACCCAAAATATCTATGGCTAAACTGGTACCAAGCTTGACATTGTGGATTCAATGGGTTTTAAAAGGTGTTCTTGATTTTTCGTAAGGTTTGAAGCAATATTTATTTTTTTGTCCATTTTTGGTACTATTTTTTTTACTGATTTTACAATTATAAGGTATTGGAAGATAATTATTCAAAATAGAGGGTACTAAAGTTACTCGGTCAAAACATAGGGTACCAAATATGCATATTCTCATTTAAAAAAATGTAATTCAGGTTAAGCAAGTGCAAATTTGTCATTTTAAAAAAAATATTGATCAAATTTGTGTCTAGGGTACCATTTTTAGTAATTTTACAAATACAGGGTACTAGATAATAATTATTCGTAATAGAAAATACCAAAGTTGTGCTCGGCCAAAATACAGGGTACCAAATGCACATACCCTATTTTAAAAATAACTTGTTGGTATCTTAAATTGTTTCGAAGGCAACACAAATGTAGCTTTTAAAAACCTATAATATATAACGGGGAAAATCAATCCTCCCCTCTTTATGGATGTTCAGCTAGCAAATATATTTTGTGGGATATGCTATGGAAAGAGAAATTTTTTTCTCAAAAGCTTAGTATATACAGGGGGAATTTTTAAAAAGTATGTACAAAAAAGAAATTTTTTTAAAATTATTTTTTGGGTTAGGTATTATTGGAAATAAAACTTGTTTTATCTTTGGTGATCAAAAATTCCCTTTTATATAACTGTACGTTACATATATATGATCTCTATATTTAAAAGTGTGTAGATAACATAAATTATTAGTTTTAACGGTTTCTTTTGTTAATTTTAACATAATATTCTAAATATTTAGTGAAATATACTTTTAAAACAAATTAAAAATATGTATTTATTAATTATATTAATTTAAATTCACATATTATAAAATATCATAACTAAATATTTATTAATTATATTAATATAAATTCAAATGTTATAAAATATCATTATTATAATAATATATAATTCAATATTAGATATTTAATAATTAGAAAATTAAAAAAATATATTTGTTAATTATATTAATATAAATTCAAATATTATAAAATATTATTATTATAAATAGATATTTATTAGTTATATTAATATAAATTCAAATGTTATAAAATATCATTATTATAATAATATTTAATACTAGACTAGATATTTATTAATTATATTAATATAAATTCAAATTGTAACATCTTACTAATCCAGGATCGTTACACTGTGTAATTTAATTAGTGCTTACCTCGCTAAACGAGTCATTTTGACTTAAAATGTGTAATTGAAACTAACACAAGGTTTGGGTACTAAAAATTTCGATCAAACATTAACAAATATACTAAAAAGGGGTTTAAGTCTTTACACGGGATCCCAAAAAGATTTTATAACTGTTACAGACTAAAAGTAAATACAAAGGGCGACCTAAGTAGCAAAATCAGGGTCCAACCCTAGTTCCAACATATATCATCAATCGTGGCAGTCAAGCAGGCCACATATGTACACCCTGCCCCTGAAGCTCTCCAACTCATGGCTGGTCCAACTTTTCTTTTCCTTTACCTGCACCATATAGCGCCCGTGAGTCGAGGCTCAACAAGAAAATATAATCATGCTCATAAGCAATTAATCAATATATTACAGAATCATAATTAACATCCTGTAACGTCCCGAATTTCCTAATAAGGCTTAGGGCCTTGATTAGGGGGACATGATGGAAAATTATAGAAATTATGTGATTATATGATATTTATGTGTATCATTATGTGATTATGTGAGTTATATTATAATATGACTTGACTTGCATGTGTTAGGTGTATTAAATATGCATGTGGGTCCATTTCTGATTAATTGGGCAATTGTTGTAATTTGGCCTGTTTTGGGTATATTTGGTATGTATGTGATATATGTGTGTGTGAGACCATATTATTATGTGGATATATATATTTGGGTTACTTGGCACGAGACGATCCCAGGGAGCAAGCTAATGGGAAAGTCACAACGGGACCCATACTTCACTCGGAGTGAGTCAAGGGGTATATTGGGTATTTAACACATTACCGACATATTGGGTAATGGGAATGATTATTTGATGATATATTGGGAGTTAGTGAGTTCAGGAGAGAATTATGGGAATTTTGACTATTTTACCCCGGGGGCATTTTTGGGACCCCAAGCATTAGGATTTGCTTGAGGTTACTTAAGCTTGAAGTAACCTATCAGAAACATATAAGAACGTTCACTACATTCTCTCTCTCTCTCTCGTTTCCTTTTTTATGTTCGTTAGCATTTTCGAAGGAAACTCGAGTTTTAGGACTTGAATTCAAGCAAGGTTAGAGTCATAATGATTCTAGGGAAGATTAGAAGCTTATTAGCTGGAGGATTTAACTGGGAAACGACTCAATCAGAGGTAATCCAAGCTTTAAATTTTGAGTTTTCGAGTTTTTAAGCTTTGATTGGATTTTATGTTTTGATGAGTTTTTTATTTGATTGGGACTTGGGTTTTGGGCCATTGGGATGTTTGGGAACTTTGTTTTTGGGGTTTGAATATGTTTGGATAATTTTTTGGGGGATTTTAGGGGAAAATAGAGAAAATGGATGGGTTCGAGGTTGGGTCGCGACCTTGTTCTAGGAAGTCGCGACCTGTGTGAACCCAGAACCAGGAGGGGTTCTGCCTGGGGGGTGTGCCACAACTCTAGGGGTAAGTAGCAGCCCGCGCCCTGAAGCCCAGGCAAAGGGCTGTCTGTCTGGGAGGCGCGCCGTGATGCCCAGGGCCAAGTCGCAGCCCACCTGTACATTTTTAGACAGGTTAGGATTTTATTCGTGCGAACTTAAACCTAAGGGCTCGGGATCGATCCTACTACCCGGTTTGGTAGGATTTGACGTCCCGGAGGCTAGGACTCGGTCCGAAAGTCTTTATTTACTTGTTTTTGACAGGATTCTATATCATGGTTGTGACTAGGTTATCGCTAGGAGTTTAGAATTAAGATCGTGCTCAAGGGTCGTTTATTGGTAACCTGTGCTTGGACCAAAGGTAAGAAAGCTGCATCCAGTATGTCATGCATGTGATACATGTGATTATGGCATGTCATGAATGTTGAATATGGAATTGATTAGATCTTGGGTCTCTGTAAATGTTAATGATTATGATTATGCTTGTGATTATCGATTAAGCATGCAAAATGCCTTATATCTGGATATTTGACATATGATATATGCTTGTTTGCATTACCTCATCAAGGACGCACTGACTTATCAGTCATAAACGACAATAGTGCTGAGTACAGGTCGTAAAACTCTGGATTATCAGTCATGAGCGGCATTAGTGCTGAGTGCTAGTCGAAGAGCATTGACTTATCAGTCAAGAGCGGCAATAGTGCCGAGTGTTGGTCGTAAAGCTCTGACTTATCATTCACGAGCAACAATAGTACTGAGTGTATGTCGAAGAGTGTTGACTTATTGGTCAAGAGCGACAATAGTAATGAGTGTTGGTCGAAGAGCATTGACTTATTAGTCAAGAGCGGCAATAGCGTTGTGCGCTGGTCGTATTGGTTAGGCTAACCAGAAGCATCAGGTATACTTATACAGAGGATATGGCTAATAGACCTGAGGTGACTTAATAGTCACATATCCTAGCATTGGCTTATTAGTCAAGAACGGCCTTAACACGTTGAGTGTTGGTTAGCGCCAGGTACGCTTATATAGAGGATATGGCTAAGAGACCTAAGGTGACTTAATAGTGATATATCCTAGCATTGACTTATTAGTCAAGATCGACAATAGTGTTGAGGGTTGGTCGAAGGGCACTGAGTTATTAGTCAAGGAGGGCATTTGCATGGTGAGTATTGGTTGAAAGGCACTGGCTTATTAGTCAAGGACGACAATAACACACTAAATGTTGGTCGTAAGGCAATGACTTATTAGTCAAGCAGGGAAATAACGCACTAAGCGCTGGTCCATATGATTTAGCCTAACTTGAAGCGCATCATACGCTTGACCGATATATTGGTCGAAGATAACCTAGCGCCAAGCATGCTAGATCAGCTTGAAAGCCGGTTACACAGATGACAAGGCACAGGGCCCCAGGGTGACTTATTAGTACCATTTCCTAGGGCGTCGAGCCAAAATTACTTCATAATCATATATTTGTACTTGCCTGCATGCATTAATAGAGTTATTACTGCTAGGCATGCTTATTATGATGTGGTGACATGTTATTAGCTGTTTATGAGCATGTTTGAGTTTTCTTGTTGAGCCTCAGCTCACGGGTGCAATGTGGTTCAAGTAAAGGTAAAAGAATGTTGGACCATCCTTTAGTTGGAGAGGTTAGGTGATGATGAGATCATATGCGTCTACTCGACCACCACAGCCAATGGTTTGAAGAGGAACTAGGGTTAAACCCTATTTTGTCGCTTAGGTTAGCTGGTTGTAAATATTTTATTGTAATTAACCTTTTAAATGTATTTTGGGATCCCATGCATACAATAAACGTTTTAGTGAAACGTTTGTATCCTTGAACAAATTTTTTTACCCAAACCGTTAATCACATTTAGCTACACGATTATGGCCAAATGACTCGTAAAGCGAGTTTAACACTATTTATAATACATAGTGTAACTGTCCCTGAGTGGTAGGGCGTTTCAACTTGGTATTAGAGCGAGCCAAGGTTAAGGGTTCCTGTAGACAAGCTGGGCATGTACACTCGTCACTAAAGACAAGCTCCACTCAATGTATGGTAACTATTTATGTGGCTATGTGCTTAATTGCTTAAATATGATACAAATGCTTTACCCGCATGCCTTATTAGGAAGCATGAGATTCTGATAGGGCCTGGCTCTTGACTATTGATATGATTATGTGATTACCTGCTCATTGAATATATGAACGTGTTATTTGCATGCTAGAGTTGAGAGCATGGTATGTATGTTGGAATAGCAGGGGTTATGGATTGGTGTATGAATGTTGTGGGTGTGTTTCAGCAGTGCAGTGGTTTGTGATTGTGGTGTCGTATGATTGTTCCCGTGGGGGAAGGCTTTTGAATGTGCTTATCATGCTTGATGGATCAAGTTATTGACTGCAGACTAATCAGAGGTTATGTACCTAAGGCAGTTAATGGGAACTGATGGTGGTTATACCGATGCTGGGAATTATAGCCAGGGCCTGAACCCTTCGCTTTCCCCTCAGAATTGGCAGCAGGTGTTTACTGATATGCAATTAAGATTGCAGAGGCAAGAGGAAGAGATCAGGTGTTTGAAACAGCCGCAGGTTCTGTCAAGGAACCCATCTTCCTCTATTATGGCAGGAGTGGCACTAGTATTGGCTCTGCCTAGGGTTGAGAATAGGTGGGAATTTCTTTGTAGAAGATTCCAAGAATATTTCCCTCCAGTTTTTGAGGGAGACCTAGATCCATTCAGAGCTGAGCAATGGATGGACATGTTCAGTTCCATCATCGATAGTATGGGGATGGTAGGTCACGATAGGGTGATCTGTGCTACATATGTGTTGCGAGAGGATGCCCGGACGTGGTAGGAAGTGGTATCCCAGACACGAGATAGAGCTGCGATGAACTGGAAAGAATTTAGGTAGCTGTTTAATGAAAGATATTAATGTGATGTAGTCAAGATTGCTAAGACAAATAAGTTTTTGAATATGGTTCAGGGAAATGCAACAGTAACCGAGTATGTTAACAGATTTGATGGGTTGGCCAAGTTTGGTTTTGATATGATACCCACGAATATGGCTCGGAAGGAACGATTTATCCAGGGATTGAATCCCAGAATAGTTTAAGGCATTAAAATCGCCTCAGTACATGAAATATCTACCTACGCTCAGGTGGTAGGGAAGACTCTTGTTGTTGAGAGCATAGGAAATGAGATTGGAAAGGAGAGTGTCGGAGAACACGAAGCTCAGATAGTGATACCTCCGTTTATTGGATCGGGCAAGGACGAGGATTGGAAAACCTACCCAAAATGCACTCGGTGTAAGAGACGTCATTTGGAAGAATGTCGAGCAAGGGCATGTTTCTTATGTGGAATGTTTAGGAAACTCAAGAGGGATTGCCCAAGGATAAGGAAGGATAAGCCAAAGGGGGCGGACAGCTTGACTCCAGCTCGAGTGTTTGCTCTGATGCAGTCAGGTTAAAGACTGAGACTGAGAGACTGGGCTGGTTCCTCAGTGGTGGCAGGTCAGCTTTTTAGTTCTGATTTTTGTATTATGTTGATTGGTTTTGGTGCCATGTTGCTCTTTGTTTTGTTGCATATGAGAGAGATATAGACTTGATATGTAGTTTACATGGTTATGTCGTGATGAGAATGTGGTCCTCTATTGACAATTTAAGATATGAGTTATATTATTGTGTAAATGACTCATCAGTTGATTTGATAGAGTTGGTTATGAATGACTTCGGTATGATCCTGGATATGGATTGGTTAGTCGAGTTTGGGGCAATGATAGATTGCAAAGAAAGGATGGTAACTCTTGGGCTTGAGGGTGAGAAACCCTTGTATTCGTTGGCACTGTGCATGGACCCCATATGCTTATGACATATGTACTTAGAGCTAAAGACCTATTGCATAAGGGATGCATATGACTCTTAGATAGTGTGGTGGATACCACTCAGGTCGTCCCAGTGGGACCAGGACAGATTGGATTAGTCTGTGAGTTTCTGGATGTGTTCCAGGGGATTTGTTAGGGTTATCTTTACACAAAAAGGGAGAATGGTGATTAGGTTGGTGCCAGGGATAGAACCAAGTCTAGGGCATAATATTGAACGACTTTAGTCGAGCTATAAGAACTAAAGTTTCAATTATTAAGTAAGACGGTATTCTCCAAGGTGGATCTTCAATCTGATTATTACCAGCTGAAGATTAGGGAGAAGGATATGTAGAAGACTGCCTTCTATATAAAATATGGGCATTAGGAATGCTAAGTTATGTCTTGTGGATTTGATAATGCCGAGTTGTTTTGATGGAGCAGATGAATAGGGTGTTCAAAAAATATTTTAATTGGATTTTGATCATCTTGATCAACAGTATTATGGTATACTCTTTGTCAGAGATTGTCCAAGGCCAAGGAACGCCTTAGAGATCAGGAATTTCCTTGGACGGGCATGATATTACATGTGCCTTGTGGAAGAGTTCTGAGTCTTCTTACAGATCAAAACCAGTTTGTAGGTTATTATGACACCTCATTGACAAGAAAAGGTGATTGCCTAGGCATCATGTTAGTTGAAGGATATGACCAGAACTGGAGCAGAGTTATTGGTGGGCTAGTTGGCTAACATTATGCTTGAGTTCACTCTTGTAGAGAGGTTCAAAGAAAAATAGTTGAGTGACCCACATATGGAAAGGATTAAGAGGAATGGCTTAGCTTGAATAACTAAGGGTTATGCAGTGTAATTCATTCGAGGTCATTATGGACTGATATATTAAGTCAACTCGCTTTTTATCAGTAAGGATGAATGATACAGTTGATAGTTATGCAGATCGCTGTGAGAGAGATAGTACGCCTTCGTGGAATTTGAGGTCTATCTTATTAGATAAGGACCGTATATCCACCTCCAAGTTTTGGGGAAGGCTGCAGAAAGCGATGAGTATACAGCTGGAGTTCAGTACAGCTTATTATCCTCAAACTGATGGTGAATAAGATAGAGTTATCCAATTATTCGAAGGGCACCTTATGAGATGTTGTATAGTAGGAAATGTATATCGCTCAATCACTGGGATGAGATGAGTGAGATGTTATATTTGGATCTTGTGGTTGTTTAGAGGATCATTGAGGTTATTGAAAAGATTAGAGCTTGGATGCTCGCTTTTCAGAATAGATAGAAAAGTTATGTTGATCTGAAATTTAGGAACATGGAGTTCCAAGTGGAAGATTGTATCTTCCCTGGAGTATCACCATGGAAAGGGGTGAGGAGATAAAGGCAAGTTGAGCCCTAGATTAGTAGGACTGTTTGAATTCCTAGAAAGGATCGATCAGGTTGCCTATGGATTAGCCTTATCTTCGGCATTGTCAGCCGTATACAATGTATTTCATATTTCCATGTTGAGGAAACATGTGCTAGATGAGACTCATGTGTTGAGTTATGAGGATCTGGAATTGGAGGCTAAGTTATCTTATCAGGACTTAGCCAGTTTTTATACGAGACAAAAAGAACAGGATTTTGAGAAACAAAGTTGTACTTTTATAAAGAAACAGTAAGGTCGAGGGAGCGACTTGGGAGCTGGGATCAGTTATGCAGGAATGATATTCCTGGCTATCAAATCAAATTTTGAGGATGAAATTTCTATAAGGAAGGGATAAATGTAACGTCCCAAATTTCCTGATAAGGCTTAGGGCCTTGATTAGGGGGGCCAAAATGGCAAATTATAGAAATTATGTGATTATGTGATATTTATTTGACTCATTGTGTGATTATGTGAGTTATATTATAATATGACTTGATATGCATGTTTAGGTGTATTAAATATCCATGTGGCCCATTTTTGATTAATTGGGCAATTGTTGTAATCTGGTTCGTTTTGGGTATATTTGGCATATATTTGATATATGTGTGTGTGAGACCACATTATTATGTGGATATATATTTGGGTTACTCGGCATGAGACGATCTTAGTAAGCAAGCTAATAGGAAAGTCACAACGGGATCCATACTTGACTCGGAGTGAGTCAAGGGGTATATTGGGTATTTAGCACACTACCGGCATATTGGGTAATGGGAATGATTATTTGATGATATATCAGGAGCTAGTGAGATCAGGAGGGAATTATGGGAATTTTGACTATTTTACCTCGGGGGCGTTTTTGGGTCCCCGAGCATTAGGATTTGTTTGAGGTTACTTAAGCTTGAAGTAACCTGTTAGAAACATAAAAGAACGTTCAGTGCGTTCTCTATCTCTCTCCCGTTCCCTTTTTGACGTCCGTTAGCATTGTTGAAGGAAACTCGAGTTTTAGGACTCAGATTCAAGCAAGGTAAGAGTCATAACGATTCTAGGGAAGATTAGAAGCTTATTAGATGGAGGATTTAACTGGGAAACGACTCAATCAGAGTTAATCCAAGCTTTAAGTTTTGAGTTTTCAAGTTTTTAAGCTTTGAATGGATTTTATGTTTTGATGAGATTTTGATTTGATTGGGACTTGGGTTTTAATGGTTTTGGGCCATTAGGATGTTTGGGAACTTTGTTTTTGGTATTTGAATATGTTTGGATAGGTTTTTGGAGGATTTAAATGGGAAAAAGCACAGAAAATTGCTGGTTTGAGGTTGGGTCACGACCTGTGTGAAACCAGAACCAGGATGGGTTCTGCCTGGCGGGGGGGCGTGCCATGACTCTAGGGGGCAAGTCACGACCCGCACCTTGAAGCCCGGATAGAGGACTGTTGGTCTGGGAGGCGTGTGGTGACGCCCAAGGCCAAGTCGCGGCCCACCTGTGCATTTTTAGCCAGGTTGGGATTTTATTCATGGGAACTTACACATAAGGGCTCGAGATCGATCATACTACCCAGTTTGGTAGGATTCGACGTTCTAGAGGCTAGGACTCGCTCCGAAAGTCTTTATTTAATCGTTCTTGATGGGATTCTATATTATGGTTGTGATTAGGTTATCGCTAGGAGTTCAGAATTAGGATCATGCTCGAGGATCATTTTTTGGTAACCTATGCTTGGACCAAAGGTAAGAAAACTGCACCCAGTATGTGATGCATGTGATGCATGTGATGCATGTGATACATGTGATTATGGCATGGCATGAATGTTGAATATGGAATTGATAGAGCTTGAGTCTCTGTAAATGTCCGTGATTACGATTATGCTTGTGATTATCGGTTAAGCATGTTGAATGCCTTATATCTTGATATTTGACATATGACATATGCTTGTTTGCATTACCTCATCAAGAACGCACTGACTTATCAATCATAAACGACCATAATACTGAGTACTGGTCGTAAAGCTCTGACTTATTAGTCATGAGCGGCAATGGTGTTGAGTGCTGGTTGAAGAGCAGTGACTTATCACTCAAGAGCGGCAATAGTGCCGAGTGGTGGTCGTAAAGCTCTGACTTATTAGTTATGAGCGGCAATATTTCTGAGTGTTGGTCGAAGAGCATTGACTTATTAGTCAAGAGTGGCAATAGTGTTGTGCGCTAGTCGTATTGGTTAGGCTAACCAGAAGCATCAAGTATGCTTATACAGAGGATATGGCTAAGAGACTTGAGGTGAATTAATAGTCACATATCCTAGCTGTTGTGAAAATTCTAACGATTAAAATATGCGCAAGTATACACAGTCACAAACAAGTAATACACTGATAAAGTATCAAAGTTCGTCTCCACAGGGACTTTTAAACTAAATAAACGCAATATCAACTAAAAACAATTTAAAATAAAGTAACCCATTCAAGAGAATAATTGAGTGATTAATTCTGGAATTAAATGTAAATATTCAAATTTAATTAAACTAAAAAAATTAGAGACCAAATGAAGTAATTCTGCGTAAATTTCAGATGTGAGAAAATGGATCTGGGTGGTTAATTCCCCTTTGTTTCGTTCCAGTTGTTACAGCAATGGTTCAGCAATTATATCAGAGTTAACAGATTTCATAAATGCCCAGCAAGTTTTTCCCAAAACTTACAGTATATTATCTATAACCCCCTCAACACATTCCTGTATTAAATCAGGTTATAAACAATCCAACAAGCACCAAATCTCCAGTTATACAAGGCAGCAAAATATTCCTATTCCACTACTCAAAATTACCTAAAACCATCAATTAAATGGGTTCAGCTGGGTTTTACTTTTCCAAGTTAGATCCAGCTTAATAAATGTTAAATATGACCAGTACATAACATTCAATCAACATTCCAGCACATTTAATTGAACAATGATATAATTACTCTAACCATGCATTCAAAATATTACTTCATACAAAGGGTTCATAACCACCCAAATCTCTTAAAAACTTAGTTCATAACTGAAATTACAAACACATAACCAGAAAGTAGAAGTTCCATAGAGTTTGAGCAAAAAAACTAGATAGAAAATTAATACAAAATGAGAGGGAAAGATTAGAGAGAGAGAGATGAGTTGGTGAGCTCAAGTCCCCCTTAGTGCGTCTCCTTCTTCTCCTCTTTTTGGTACTCCTCTCTTCTATTTTCGTCCTCCCTTTTCTCTGTGTACTTCCCTTCAAAATGGTTGGATTTTTTCTTCAATAATGGGGGTCTCTCTCTATTTCGGCTGGTACCCTTCTTTTTAGGGTACTTTGCTTTACCCTAATTAGAAAGTCAAAGTCTATCTTGCCCCTCTATTCTACCATGCCATCCAGCTGACTTAGTTGTACAAAATTCTGGCCACCTCAGCGCCTATTATGTCTCATTAAATCCAGCTGGAAGTTAGTCACGTTTCCTTCTTGGGCTCTGCCAATTGCTACGTGGTAGTCGTTACAGCAATGATAGAACAACAACATGCATTTTCCAGACTTGTTGTTCCCTTTTTGATTCCAAAGTTCCCGATCACCTATTTCAGCCTCCTTTCCTGCTTAGCACATACAATAAATTACATAAATCACTCAAACATATGACAATACGAACACAAGGTCCCTTACTACACAGATACACTAAATTGAATGCAATAACAAGAAATAAAAACTCATTACTCTTTTGTTTGGTTCAAAAATCAAATTTAAAGATATAAAAATAACTCTAAATCGTAGAGTTATCAACACCCCAAGTTTAGCCTATTGCTCGTCCTCAAGTAATGATGGCACAAAAAAATAACACAACAAACAAAATACAATACACAACTTAACAGATGAGAGATCCAAAGGATTCAAAATGGCCTAGTGAACATGCTGCTCTCAGAAAAGTGGAATTAAATGGAATGGTGAATTGTTTCTGCCTTAACCCTATATGCTGCCCTTCTCACATTCAGCTCACTGGATATCATTAATATCTCCCCAAAGTCACCTAATCAATAGTTTATACAAGTGTTTCCCACCAAAACCTTGAATTTCTCTACAACTACCCTTTGATTTTGACATTCATTATAGCTCCATAAGTTGGATTAGTGCACTCCTCTCCACTAATGTAGTCTAAACTTATCCCCTTGATCAATAGGACTTTACTAAGCTTGTAATGTAAGGCTTGGGCTAGGGTGTGGTAAATGATGTCTTTTAACTAGCTTAAAACCTAACCACCTCACTTGTCAAAAACCGAGCCTCTCCCTCATGATTTATCTCTCTTGAATTACTTCCCTAAACGTTTTCTATTCACAAAGACATGTTGTTGTAATATAATTCTCTTGCTATTTTTATTCTTATCTTTTTTTTTTCTTTGTTTTTCTTTTTCTCTTTTTTTTTTTTTGATATTTCATTTACTATATATTTTGTTTTTATTTTTATATATATATATATTTTATGACTAAACATATTCAAAACAAGAAAGATAACACTATAATACAATTATATGATAGATAGCAAGAGAATATGCTTGATAGTATATAATGGTATGCCTTGTGAGCTAATTCCCCACCCCAAACGTACAACCCAACATTGTCCCCAATGTGGCTAAAATGGTAATCCTGAATTAGCTCGCCACAAGCTACACTCACCCCAAACTTAGCATGAAAAGCAATTTCTAACAAGTGAGAGCAATTAAGTTGGGACATGTATGGAAAATATATTGTAGGGGTAATGGGTATGCATGATCGGGTTGAACACAAAAATAGGCTAAGCGGCTCAAAAATTGGGTGACTAAGGGAAAAATATGCGTATAAGGAAGGCTAGAAAGGCTCAAGCGTCCAAAGATGGCCTAAATCATTTCTAAGGGAGAAGTCTAGCTAGGATTTCGCTTCAAGGAAATGCACAAACCAATTCTAGATGCTAATATGACATATGCAGCAGTCATTTGAAAAATGCAAAGTATGGTGGGTAAACAAAAGTATATACTATTGAGGAGAGACTAAAAGGAAACATCCATGATATCCAGCAACTAAACAAGCAAAGGCAACATATAAAACCAGGCAGCAACATGAATGGAATGAATGGAAAGTATCATCATTGAGCAGAACACTAGGCCATAGGAATAAATTTTAAATCTCTCAATGACACACTAAAACACACAAACAACAACAAGACAACACAGAAACATAACACTAACAACAGAACCTAAACAGAACATAAAAACTAAAACAACATAACCCAGAACAGAAACTAAATATAGTTAATAGGAAAGGGAACCCCCTTCACTCGGAGTCCTCTGGAGGAACATCCGGATTTGGTGCTGATGGTGCAGTCCAGGGATCGAGAATCTATTGTGGAAATTGTGGAAACTGGGGAACAACTCACGGAGTTATCTTCTTGAAAGTGCGCTCCATAATTCCATCTCGTTGCTGCTCGTATTGCCAGAAGGTTTGCAGGCGGCCGCACATCTCCTTTTCTCTTTGATGCATTTTTTGCTGCATCAATTCAAATTGAGTAAAACGCTCCAGGAGGGGATCACTGGCCGAGGCAGAAGCGGAGGCAGAGGTGGAGGCTGAGGCTCGAGTTGCCTTGGGAGCTCGGGAAGGGCCAAAACTTACGGGCCCCTTTGGATGCAGCAACCCCTCCTCGGGCCAAACGGGAACTTCAGCGTCTCGGCAAAGGGCAGTGACTGTGGCAGGTAAGAACAGCTTCCCCTTGCCTCGGTGCGCACAGTCAAAGATATCTTGGGCCAATACGGTCCCAACATCAACAGGTAGTCCTCTCTGCAGGCAAAATAGCATGTATGCACGATCCCGATTCACGGTGGAATCATGCGATGTGGGGCAGAGAATTGTTTGGACAAATGAGTATAAGCATTTCATATCTTGCTCCAGCTCAGTCCTCCGAAAACGCAGATTTCCCTGGTCATCCGAATCCCAAACAGAGTCGGGCGCAGCTACTCGACCATAACTTCTTCTAATTCATCATCGGTCACGTGCCCTTTTCTAGGTGTAAAATCGCACTGAACTGATTCCAATTCAAACAGACTGTTAATGACTGCAGCAGAGAATGGTACCACGACTTGCCATACGATGACCTCGGTTGGCCATTCATGAGACAGAAAGTTGGCATAAAATTCCCGGACAATCTCCATCACGGCAGGCTTGGGTTGCACAGAGAAATGCTCCTAGTGCCTATCACGAATCATGGCACGCACCCACTCAGGCAGCTCATCAATCCCAGCTGTATCAGTTACCGAACCCCTCTCCATGTAAAAATCTCTGGTGGCCACGGTATTGTGGTACTTTGTCTCTGCCGTTTGACAATAAAACTTCTTGACTTCATGGAAAGGTTTCCTTACCTTATGCGCCACCGTTTTAATTCTCGGCATAGTTGGAGTCGAGCTAGGCGGACGGTGAGGGCTCGGGGGCTTTGGTGATGCGTGTGGAAAAGGATGAACGGGGTGATTTGTGTGAAATGGGGGCACGGGTGAAGTGGGAAATGGCTTGGGTTGCTATCGGTTTCAGGTGGAGTTTAGTGAAGAGAGTGGCAGGGGCGCTGGTTCACGACGGGGTGCGGAGGAGGCGAACGGGTGGCTTACGGCGGCTTGGAGAAGGGGAAGAGGAAAATGATGGTGGAAAAGGTGGGGTAGGGTTTTCGATTTGTGGGCTAATGTGAGGTTGATGGGCTGACCGAGTTGGTGAGGAAAATGATGGGTTTGACTACACATGGGGGGCCCATTTGACTTACTCATAAAGCCCAATAAAATATAAGGGATAAATGGACCCTTTTCTATTTGAATATGCCTGGCCTGCTGGGTCCACAAAAGGCCAATTAAAGAATTAAAGGCCAAATGATTGGTCTGACTAAAAGGAACATGCCCAATGATTGCCCAAGTAATTTTTTTCTTTTTTCAGCACGTGCTGTCCTTGTTTTATTTTTTTCTCAGACCAATCGACCTTTGTAAAACCCCGATACGAAAACAACGTCAATTTCTTGTTGGACCCAGCCTAAATGCTTGCTGCCCAGTGTTGCTGACTGGTTGCTATAGCAACTGGGCAGCAACTCTCCACCCCAAACATAGTTCCTCTGCCCAGATTTCTATGCTCAGCCTAGTCCCAGTTTTACCAACTCCTGGCTGACTTGTTTCTTTATGCTCTTTTTTTTTTTTTCAAGGGGTAATACACCCCAAACTTAGTTACAAACATTATTTATTTACAACTGTCTCTTTCACTCATGGGTTGCCCAAGTGTGACATAAGAAATGCAGGGCAACCCATAGTCTTTCTCCTTCAAGCATCCTTCAGACTGACGGAGGTCTTTTCTCTGTCAACCTCCCCACCCTTGTAGTGCTTCAGCCTTTGCCCATTAACTTTGAACTCCCTCCCGGACTGATCTTCTCGAACTAAAACAGCTCCAAAAGGGTAGACTTCAGTCACTGTGAAGGGACCCGACCAACGGGATTTTAGCTTGCCAGGAAACAGTTTCAACCTGGAATTAAACAACAAGACCTTCTGGTTCTTCTCAAACACCCACTCCTTAATTCTTTGATCATGCCACTTCTTTGTTTTCTCTTTATACAGCTTGGCGTTTTCGTAGGCAAACAGCCGCATCTCGTCCAGTTCATTCAGCTGCAGTTTTCTTGCTTCTCCAGCAACTACAAGATCCAAATTTAACTTCTTCAATGCCCAAAATGCCTTATGTTCTAATTCCACAGGAAGATGACACGCCTTCTCGAAGACTAAGCGATAAGGTGACATGCCTAGAGGAGTCTTAAAAGTTGTCCTGTATGCCCAAAGCGCATCATCTAGCCGCTGTGACCAGTCCTTGCGGCTTGGGTTCACCACCTTTTCTAGGATCCCCTTTATCTCTCTATTCGAAATTTCTGCCTGCCCGTTAGTCTGGGGTGATAGGCTGTGGCTATCTTGTGTTTGACGCTGTATTTGGCTAGCAAGGCAGCCAATATTTTGTTTACAAAGTGGGTTCCCTCATCACTGATCAAAGCCCTTGGAGTCCCAAACCTTGTAAACACATGCTTATGCAGAAACTTCATCACTACCTTAGCATCATTTGTGGGGCTAGCCACTGCTTCTACCCATTTCGACACATAGTCAACAGCCACCAGAATGTATAAGTTCCCAAAGGACTGTGGGAATGGCCCCATGAAATCGATTCCCCAGATGTCAAATAGTTCCACCTCCAAAATACAGTTCAACGACATCTCATTCCTTGCTGAAATGTTGCCTACACGCTGACAGCGGTCACACTTCTTAGCAAACTCATGAGCGTCTTTAAAAATGGATGTCCAATAATAACCGGATTGGAATACTTTAGCTGTTGTCCGCTGTCCACCAAAATGGCCACCATATGGGGCTGAATGGCAGTGCTCTAAGATGCTGGACACTTCATTTTCAGGCACACAACGCCTCATTATCTGGTCGGGGCACTGCTTGTAAAGGTACGGTTCATCCTAGTAATAAAATCTGATGTCATGAAGAAACTTTTTCAGTTGCTATTTGTTGAAGTCAGGTGGTTGTACTCCACTTACTAAATAATTCACAACATCGGCGTACCATGGTACCTGTTCTTGCTCCACAACCAGCAGCTGTTCATCAGGAAATGAGTCTTGAATTGGTAATTCTGCCTCTAAATTGTTGCTGTGAGTGTTAGTTTCCAGCCTTGATAAGTGGTCCGCCACTTGATTTTCTGTCCCTTTTCTGTCTCGGATTTCCAAATCGAACTCTTGCAGCAACAAAACCCAACATATTAGCCTCGTTTTAGAGTCCTTCTTGGCTATCAAATACTTGATTGCAGAATGGTCAGTATACACAATGACTTTGGTCCCCACAAGATATGATCTGAATTTTTCAAAGGCAAAAACTACAGCCAGCAGCTCCTTTTCAGCAGTAGTGTAGTTAATTTGGGCATCAACCAGCGTTTTGCTTGCATAATAAATAGAGTGAAAGATCTTGTTTTTCCGCTGCCCAAGAACAGCTCCAATGGCGAAATCGCTGGCGTCACACATGAGTTCAAAGGGTAACGAACAGTCAGGTGCTACAATCACTGGGGCTGTAATAAGAGCTGCCTTCAATCTTAAAAATGCCTCTTTACACTCAGCAGTAAACTCAAATGGCCTGTTTTGCTCCAGCAAGCTACACAAGGGTTTAGACACCTTAGAAAAGTCTTTAATAAAGCGTCTGTAAAAACCAGCATGTCCAAGGAAACTTCTTATGCCCTTAACTGTGGTAGGGGCTGGCAATTTCTCAATAACTTCCAGCTTGGCTTTGTCAACTTCTATCCCCTTTCTAGACACCTTGTGACCCAATACAATGCCCTCTTGTACCATGAAATGGCATTTTTCCCAGTTCAGCACTAAATGGGTTTCTTCACATCTTTTTAACACCTTCTCTAAGTTCTCCAAACAGCCTTCAAACGAGTCCCCATAAACAGAAAAATCGTCCATGAAAATTTCCAAAATATTCTCTGCCATATCCGAGAAAATGGCCATCATGCACCTCTGAAATGTGGCTGGTGGGTTACATAACCCGAAGGGCATCCTCCTAAAAGCAAATGTTCCGTATAGGCAGGTGAACGTAGTTTTCTCTTGGTCTTCTGGTGCTATAGATATCTAATTATACCCAGAATAACCGTCAAGAAAACAGAAAAACTCCTTACCCACCAAGTGATCCAACATTTGGTCAATGAAAGGCAAAGGGAAATGGTCCTTTCTTGTGGCTTTATTCAATTTTCTGTAATCCATGCAGACACGCCACCCAGTAACTGTGCGAGTAGGAATAAGTTCATTACTGTCATTTGTTACCACCGTGACACCTCCCTTCTTAGGAACACATTGGACGGGACTAACCCAAGAGCTATCGGAAATCGGGTAAACTATGCCATAATCAAGCCACTTGATGACCTCTTTTCTAACCACATCCTTCATCACGGGATTCAATCTCCTTTGCTACTCTACAGAGTGAGTACAATCAGATTCCAGTAATATCTTGTGCATACACAGCGCTGGACTAATTCCTTGAATATCGGCCATTGTCCATCCAATAGCCCTCTTGTGCTGTTTCAGTAACTTCAGCAATGACTCTTCAGCAATAGGCTCCGGGCAGGAAGAAATTATTACAGGCAATGTGTCATTTTCACCCAAGTACACATACTTCAAGTGGCTGGGCAGCGGCTTTAACTCTAGCTGGGGTGGCTCTTCAACAAACGGTTTTGGTGGCTGGAAGTCCTTTTCTGGCAGATTCAAAGCCTAAAAAATTTTGTTGAATTTTTTCGCTGGTTTATAAGAATCCACCCAAGTAATTATCTGCTCTTCCTCACTACTAGAATCCTCAAAGTCTTCAAAAATCTGAGTACCCATTGCAGCTTTTTCCACACTTTTGTTAAGTCTTTCAGCTACTAGAGTGTCAATCACATCAATTCTTGAACACTCTTCAACTTCATCAGGAAACTTCATTGCTTTGAACACACTAAAAGTGACTTGCTGGTCATTAACTCGCATAGTAAGTTCCCCATTCTGCACATCAATGAGAGTACGCCCCGTAGCAAGAAATGGCCGACCCAATATAATGGGCACTTCTCTATCGGCTTCATAGTCTAAGATGATAAAGTCGGCCGAAAAAATAAACTTATCAACTTGTACTAGAACATCCTCTATTTTGCCCTCGGGATGAGCCATGGATCTATCGGCAAGCTGCAATGTAACAGTCGTAGGCCGTGCTTCACCAATACCCAGCTTCTTAAAGATAGACATTGGCATGAGGTTAATGCTCGCGCCCAAATCACATAATGCTCTTCCAACATCCCGACCTCCAATAGAACACGGAATCGTAAAACTGCCAGGGTCTTTCAACTTAGGAGGGATCTTACTTTTCAACATAGCACTGCAACCCTCTGTAAGAGCTACAGTCTCAAACTCCCCCAATCTCCTTTTCTTCGTCAAGATATCCTTTAAGAACTTAACATAATTTGGCATTTGCTCCAGTGCTTCGACCAAGGGGATGTTAATATGCAGCTGTTTCAACACATCCAGAAACATCCTGAATTGACCATCCTGTTGATGTTTCCAAAATCTCTGAGGAAATGGAAGGGGCGGTTTAGGTCCAGAATTTACTGAAACAGATTGTTGACCCTTTGCTGTAGCAACTGGGCCAGTTTCAGTAACTTCCTGGGCAGTTTTGTTACTCGATTCTCCTTCGGTTTGGATTGAAGTGGGCTCCCCACTGCCCTTTATTTTCTCCTTAGAATTTTCCAGAATTTTTCCATTCCTTAGATTGATAGCCTTGCAATGTTCCTTCCCATCCCTCCTTGGATTCTCCGTGTCACTAGGTAAAGAACCTTGCGGCCTATTTTTTAATTCATTGGCCAATTGCCCCAGCTGCATTTCCAGGTTTCGAAGAGATGCTGCCTGACTCTGTATCATTGCATCATTCTTGGCCATATAATCCCTCATTAAACTCTCCAAAGAATTAGATAGGGAGCCTTGAGGGTGTTGCGGTTGTGGAGCCCGTGGCTGCTGAGAAAAACCTGGTGGATAAGCTTGCTTTAGTGGTGCAGGTGTGTTGCTGGAACTTGCTCCTTGACCCCCCCCAAGACAGATTCGGATGTTGCCTCCAAGCTGGGTTATACGAATTTGAGTATGGGCCACTGTTTCGGTTAAAATTCTGGTTTCCCACATAACAAACTGCTGCTGGGTTAGAAGGGCAATTGTCAAACATGTGCCCATCTCCACAATATACACAGGAAATGTCTCCACTTTGAATGGCAGCAGCTGGCTGAATGTCGTTCCCCAAACTCATATTTTTCAGAGTATTAGTCATGGAGGCCATTTGGGCTGTCAAAGCAGTTAATGCATCTACTTCAAGAACCCCCGACACTTTTCTACTTGCTGGAGCTCTTGTATTAGACCACTGATAATTATTACTGGCTATCCTTTCCAGAATTTTGAAAGCTTCATTATAAGACTTGGAAAAAATAGCTCCATTGGCTGAGGCGTCTAATACCATTCTAGAAGCTGCATTGAGGCCATTATAGAAGGTCTCCATCTGTATACAGTGCGGGATGCCGTTGTGTGGACACTTCCGCAAATGCTCCTTAAATCTCTCCCACGCATCACTGGTTGATTCATTTTCAAGCTGCTGGAATGACATGATTTCACTTTGAAATTTTGCATTTCTGGTGGGAGGGAAGTATTTTCGCAGAAACTTTTCAGCAAGATCATTCCAATTTGTGACGGAATCAGGAGGCAAAGTGTTGAGCCATGATCTAGCTCGGTCTCTTAATGAGAATGGAAATAGCTTCAGCCTTAATGCTTCTTCACTCACTCCTTGAAGCTTAAAGGAATCGCTCACCTCCAAGAATGAACGGAGGTGGAGATGAGGATCCTCCGTTGGCATCCCGTTGAACTGCCCCACGGTTTGGAGCATTTGAAACATCACTGGCTTGAGCTCGAATTGAGCTGCTTGTATTTCTGGCCTCACAATGCCTGGATTTAGCTCATTAAACATGGGGGCAGCGTATTCCCGTATTGCTCTGGCTCTGTCATCTGCCAAAACAATGGGATTAGTAACTTGCTGGCCATCCCCTTCTTCATCAACATGCTCAGCCATAGTGCCTCGGCTGTTAGCCTTTTGAGCCTTCCTCCTTTTTCTGAAAGTGCGTTCGATCTCGGGGTCAATAGGAGCAAGTTCAAAGTCTTCTTGCCGGTTCATACACTGTAAGTACCTGAGATTGCACAACCCGAACCAACAAGGTTAAAAACAACCAAAATAAATTGTCAAATAGTTGATAAAACAGAATTTAATTTAAAAGTCCCCGGCAACGGCGCCAAAAACTTGTTGTGAAAATTCTAACGATTAAAATATGCGCAAGTATACACAGTCACAAACAAGTAATACAGTGATAAAGTATCAAAGTTCGTCTCCACAGGGACTTTTAAACTAAATAAACGCAATATCAACTAAAAACAATTTAAAATAAAGTAACCCATTCAAGAGAATAATTGAGTGATTAATTCTGGAATTAAATGTAAATATTCAAATTTAATTAAACTAAAAAAATTAGAGACCAAATGAAGTAATTCTGCGTAAATTTCAGATGTGAGAAAATGGATCTGGGTGGTTAATTCCCCTTTGTTTCGTTCCAGTTGTTACAGCAATGGTTCAGCAATTATATCAGAGTTAACAGATTTCATAAATGCCCAGCAAGTTTTTCCCAAAACTTACAGTATATTATCTATAACCCCCTCAACACATTCCTGTATTAAATCAGGTTATAAACAATCCAACAAGCACCAAATCTCCAGTTATACAAGGCAGCAAAATATTCCTATTCCACTACTCAAAATTACCTAAAACCATCAATTAAATGGGTTCAGCTGGGTTTTACTTTTCCAAGTTAGATCCAGCTTAATAAATGTTAAATATGACCAGTACATAACATTCAATCAACATTCCAGCACATTTAATTGAACAATGATATAATTACTCTAACCATGCATTCAAAATATTACTTCATACAAAGGGTTCATAACCACCCAAATCTCTTAAAAACTTAGTTCATAACTGAAATTACAAACACATAACCAGAAGGTAGAAGTTCCATAGAGTTTGAGCAAAAAAACTAGATAGAAAATTAATACAAAATGAGAGGGAAAGATTAGAGAGAGAGAGATGAGTTGGTGAGCTCAAGTCCCCCTTAGTGCGTCTCCTTCTTCTCCTCTTTTTGGTACTCCTCTCTTCTATTTTCGTCCTCCCTTTTCTCTGTGTACTTCCCTTCAAAATGGTTGGATTTTTTCTTCAATAATGGGGGTCTCTCTCTATTTCGGCTGGTACCCTTCTTTTTAGGGTACTTTGCTTTACCCTAATTAGAAAGTCAAAGTCTATCTTGCCCCTCTATTCTGCCATGCCATCCAGCTGACTTAGTTGTACAAAATTCTGGCCACCTCAGCGCCTATTATGTCTCATTAAATCCAGCTGGAAGTTAGTCACGTTTCCTTCTTGGGCTCTGCCAATTGCTACGTGGTAGTCGTTACAGCAATGATAGAACAACAACATGCATTTTCCAGACTTGTTGTTCCCTTTTTGATTCCAAAGTTCCCGATCACCTATTTCAGCCTCCTTTCCTGCTTAGCACATACAATAAATTACATAAATCACTCAAACATATGACAATACGAACACAAGGTCCCTTACTACACAGATACACTAAATTGAACGCAATAACAAGAAATAAAAACTCATTACTCTTTTGTTTAGTTCAAAAATCAAGTTTAAAGATATAAAAATAACTCTAAATCGTAGAGTTATCACTAGCATTGGCTTATTAGTCAAGAACGACCTTAGCACGTTGAGTGCTGGTCAACGCCAGGTATGCTTATACAAAGTATATGGCTAAGAGACATGAGGTGACTTAATAGTCACATGTCCTATCATTGGCTTTTTAGCCAAGAACGACCTTAGCACGTTGAGTGCTGGTCAGCGTTAGGTACGTTTATACAGAGGATATGGCTAAGAGACCTGAGGTGACTTAATAATAGTCACATATCCTAGCATTGGCTTATTAGTCAAGATTGGCAATAGCGCTGAGCGCAGGTCGAAGGGCACTGACTTATTAGTCAAGGACAACATTAACATGGTGAGTATTGGTCGAAAGACACTGACTTATTAGTCAAGGACAGCAATAAGACACTTGTTGACGCCATTTTTCGTCAACTTAAGAAAGAAGAGCAATTAATCAATAGTATACCGAAGGATTTGAATAAAGAGAATGAAGACACGATCTTTTCACGTGGTTCAGCAGTTAAAATTTGTCTAGTCCCCGAGTCTATGTTATTAGTTCCTTAGATTTTTCTAGAAACATTAAGAGAATAGTTGCCCAGAGTTTTCTCTAAAGCTCAATATTTCGGTCCCTTACAAATGGAATTTCCATCTCTATTTATAGAGAAGGTGTCAGAATTCGTTCCCACATATTTCGGGAAGATATTCAGTAAATCAAATAATGTAATTCCAATTAACGCATTATTTGCTACGTTCATGATAATATCCCATAAAACGTGGGATTTAATAACAATATCACATTAGATCCCTCAAATATTGGGAAGTTATAACAATAAATACATTAACACATAGCGGACGTGTTCGGATGCTGGATCCATGTGTCTTTGAGACCATTTACCCATTACAAGCTTGTCACATTGGTTCGCTTATGCTCCCAACAAGTTACCATTGACGAAGCCATTATGTTCGAGTTTACCCTCTCGAGCTCGAACTGTAACGCCCTGGTTACCCCAGAACAGTTACGGTGAACCAGAAATTTGACCCGCTACCCGAGTCCTTTGGTTAAAAACGTGCTCTAAGTGTTATTAAAAGGTTAAGGTTGAAAACAATAAAAAGGAAAGGATATATTTTATTAAGTATATAACTGCTCATGAGCTTGTCAAAACATTTACAAGTTATTTACAACTCAAAATGGTCACTATTGTTTCAAATTTACAAACCCGCCGACCTAAGCGACAAAATAGGGTAAACCCCCTAGTTCCTCTGAGAATTCCTTGGCCATGGTGGTCAAGTGGCCGCATATGTACACGTCATAACCTAAGCTCTCCACTTGAGGCTGGGTGAGCTTTTCTTTCCCTTTACCTGCACCACATAGCACCCATGAGCCGAGGCCCAGCAAGAAAACAAAATATAGCATGATATAATATCAACAGTGATCATAATAATCATTCAGGACCATCAGTCCAAAACAGATATGTGACAGTCACAAAAGTCACTAAATTGGGAATAGCTCCCTTCAGCCTTGTGACGATAGGGTCACCGAGGCTTAACAGGTAAGTGATCCTTTCATTAGCTTAAACAGGATAGGTGCATGATGGCTGCTCACCAACATAACCTTCCTCATGACCATAGAGTCATAACTCTGGAACATCGTTCCCTAGCCATGTGACAAACGGTCACCTGGGCCTTAGGCCCTAGCTGTGAGTAACTAGTCTTAGACTAGCCAAGCGCTTATAAGTTTCATCGACCTTAGGGTCTGTCCAAAATTAATGCCTTGGAGCCATTCAATGCTGATATCGATTAGATCTAATCTTCATTTGGCCCTGCGTTCATGACGCTATGCCATTTCTGACTCTTAGGTCAGTATCCCTGACTATTCAGTGCCATATACAGATAAACAATATTTGCTAGCATTTAATAAGCAATCCATGTCCACATTTATCAATCAACATGCCTCAATAACAATCATGCATGTCATATATACACAGGGTGCAGTTTTCTTACCTCAGATTCGAGCTAGAATGAATAAAGAAATGACCCTTGAGAACGATCAACTTTTCATCCTTTAGCGGTCACCTAGTCATAACCAAACACGGGACATCATCAATAAAAATGATCAACATAGGTTCCCAAACCAAAATCTAGCCTCCGGGACATCAATCCAAACTAATCCAAGTAGTAGGAACAATCCCGAGGCCTAAAACTATGTTCCTGGGGTCAAAACACACAAATGGGCTCAACCCTGCTCAAGGGCTGCGGCCCTGGCACCTTGGGTCGTGGCCCCCAACCACCTCTGAAACAAGGGCCGCAGAGCCCTACATCAAGGGCCACGGCGCCCAGCAAAGGCAAACTCAGCCACTTGCTTCTTCGAGCTAGGGCCGCAGCTCTCCAAGAACAGGGCCGCGGCGCCCAACCCAGAACATGCCCAAACTCATTCTCCCACATCCCAAGGCCTCAAAAATCATGCCTAAACATTACCAAATCATCAAATCAAAGTTCCCATGCTTCCCAATGGTCCAAAACCATCAAAACCCAAGATTCAATAAAACCAAAAACTCAACAATTCAAAGCTTAGAAACTCTAAAAACTCAAAACTTTAAACTTAGATTACCTTCGATTGGGTTGTTTTTCGTCAAATCCTTCAGTCAAGAAGCTTCTAATATTTTCTAGGATCGCTATGCCTCGATCCTCGCTTGATTCTGACTCCTAGAACTCGAGAAATCTTCGAAAAGACTTCAAACGGTAAGAATGAACTACGGAAAGAGAACGAGAGGTTTTCTAACGTATGTTCTATCTGACAAGCTACTTCAAGATTAAGTAACCTCAAATGAAACCTAGTGCTCGGGGTCCCAAAATCCTCCTCGGGGACATTATAGTCAAAACTTCCAGAATTTCATCCTGATCTCAATAATTCCCAATTTATCATCAAATAAACATTCTTATTACCCAATAATTGACCCCATTATGACAAAACCGCTAATCCATTATATAGGACCGTCTCATGCCGAATAGCTCAAATATATCTCCATAATAATGGAATCTCATTCACAAATAACAATATGCACCCAAATATACAAATATACCCTTAACGGGCCAAATTATCAAAATATCATAATACTCAAATGTGGACCCACATGCATGCATATAACATCATATTATAATATAATTCACATAAACATGTATATATTCATTTAATGGCATAATTAAACAGCTATGGCCCTCCCGGCCTACTAATCCAGCCATTAAACCACATAGGAGGATTCGGGGCATTACACGAACCATCTTGTCTGAGGGAAAGAGATGCATCAAAAAACTTATACAAGTGCTGAACCCTTGATGTCGTGAGTTGCGAGTCTAGCTTATAAGCTCAGAGCACTTTTGAGGTTACATACTCTTTGAGCTCGCAAGGTCGTCATTCACAACGAAACCATCTCTAAATAGTTGATAAAATGATGGTCGTGTTCATTTCGAGCTTACACCTAACGAGTGTAGATTTCGAGATCATGATTCCCATGCTAGAAATCTAGGTGTAACATTGTGCCCCCTCAAAAGTATCAGTTCGAATTGTATGAGAAGGAAACTTTTGAACTGATCTCCTTGGAAATTGAGCCACCTAATATACTCAAGTGTGGACACGCGTCGGTCACGGGTTGCTCAACTAGAGTACTCGAGTACTTTTTTCAACACTCTCACGTCCGTTCGTCTGCCAACTTTATGCCACCATCATCACGTTTATACCCGCCGTCTGATCAAATACCGAATCTGGCCAATGGCTCAGGTCAATTTGACCTTCGATTTCCTCCTGGGACACATATATATAACTATGTCGTCCCCTTCTTCATCTTAACCTCTCAAGTTTCAAAAAGAAAAACCAAAACCAACAAATCCTCTTTTCTTTGCATGTTCTCCAAACTGAGAAAAAAAAAACAATCTTGGCCTGTTCGACTCCGTGAGATCATTCTTGCAACCACTCCTTCAGTCGTCAATCTCTCTGTATCCATAGGCCACTGTTTGTAAGTTTCTATTCTTGATCCCATATGTTCATATGTATATATATTTTACATTTTCGTGTTTCTATTGCATCATGAGCATATTTGCTAGTTTCGCACTAGAATGTTTATAGCAATTAGTAACCTCAACCACATTGTTTAGCTGATATTGCGTAGATTTTGGATTAAAAAGATTTCTGATATCATGGGTTTCAAACCCAAATTTAGCATAAAGGATGCAAATGTAGCTTTTTTTTATTAAATTTTAGACTACGAGTAATATACCGTGTAGACCAAGAAATGAGGTACTTATTTAGGGTTTTAAATTTCACGTTTCCTAAAATTATCACATTTTTGGGTAACCGTCAACTTTTTCCCTGAAAATCCAGGATTCTTAAAATAAATCCACTTTCCCTCCTTCACGTCAAATACATGCTCGAAGCCCAAACCTTACAATGGCTCGGGGGTTCCCTTGAGTTCGTCCCGTTCCTTTGAGATTTCGATGATCGAGCTTATTCCGTGATTTCGGGCCTTCGAGCTCGAATCACCTAAAATTTTACTCTTATTTCTTGTGTGCCTGGCCCTCACCCTCTTCTTTCTTGCTAGATGTCGCAGTATTCTGAAAAATGGTGGGGGTCAGTGCTCGCAATTCCTTATTCTCCAACAACTCTAAGTCCAGAATCGCCCTTCACTCGAAACCAGCGGCTAATTCATGAACACAAAGTGAGGTGTGTGCAAGAAGATATTCGAGCTCACTTCCGACATCAAATCAACGAGGTCAAGGAGAGGAAAAGGAGGAAACATTGTGTCGCAATCTACCCGGATCCTGACCCCGAGCCTAGACCGGTCCCTCTTGACCCCACGCTCAAAGTAACTGTTGCCTTCAAGCCTGGTGATCTTGCATTCTCGCTGATGGAGGATTCATCAAACTGCCCATACACTTCACAATCGATTTCCATTCCTACCTCAAGGGAGGAATTTTTTGAGGCTGAGCACTATTGGAGCTCGATTTCTTCATTAGGACAAATCTCTGACATCCTGGCTCGCCGTGACCTAGGATTATCAGGCTCGCTGAGGTATCGAGCTCCTACCCCCAACGAATGAAGCTGCTACGCTCCAAGTGATGGCCGTCCTGACAATAAACTTAAGCTCGCGGCCTGGAGTCGCGAGCATATGAAGGCATGGGCTCTACTACCCTTGAAGTCCTTTTTTAAGGACTTTCTGGATGTTTTCAGGCTCGCGCCCTTCCAACTCCAAACCAATTCATACAGGGTCTTGTCAGCCCTTAGGTCGTTGTACCACGAACTGAAGTGGGAAGGACCATTGCCAAGAGAGATCCTGTATCTCTTTTTTCTGAAAAGCAACCGCTCCCGAGCTTGGGGAGGAGATGGCTTCTATTACTTGTCGAGCTATCCCAGGGAGAAGAAGATCTTTGAGGACATGCCCAACCATCCCCCCAACTTCAAGCTGGCCTTCTTCTGGACAGATGGCCTGGATCCTTCGAAATTCTATTCGTTCCAGCAAACTATCACCGTCTCACCCCCTCAACCTCCTTTCTTTTCATGCTCGATTATTGTTTAGGCTCAAACTAATTGGAATGTATTCGATTCTCCAGCCAACTATCACCATCCCACCCCCTCGGACACAATGAGGGAGCACAAGGAGGCTTTGCTCCAGCTGCCAAATGGTAGGCGTTCTCTATCCTATCTTCTCCACGAAGATCAAATTTGAGCCTGTGGCCTTCTAAAGCAGGATCAATTGATGGATGACGCCACCTACTAAAAATACACCATGTGGGAGTATGTACCACTCCCTACTGACAAACTTCCTCCGAGGCAGAGGTCAACGAGCTCGAGGGCCTGATCCCCTGTTCGTCGCTGTAGGAGACCATGCTCGGGAAATGATGCGAACGACGAGGCTAGAAGCTCGAGTGACAGAGGTAAAGTCATTCTCAGCTCGGCCTTATGGTCCCCTTCCCTGCTTCAATATAAACCCGACACCCTGATCCTTTTCTCGGATTCTAGGGATAATTTCCACGTATGGTCTTGGGTAGACGATGGGGTTCATAAGTTTGATAGTTGACTAGGAAATACCAAACTATTTATAGTTTAAATGAAGTTTGGGATGGGGTAGTCGTTCAATACGGAACAAATGACTATAGGGACCTTTTGAGGTTAACTTCCACATATAGGGAAGGGACTCCCCCACCCTCCTCTGAAGATAGGGGGATTACTTGGTTGCTGAGCACGAGCTCGGGGGAGAGTTCTAGTTAGTTTTCTCGTCACTTGGCCCTTTGTTTACATTAAATGTTTGCTTCAAATTTACTTTAGTATTTTAAGCTCATATACTAATGTGGCTTGATTATGCAAGTGATATGGACTCTGACCTCGAGAACGTGCTCAATAGCCGCTCGGGGGCCAAGCAAAGAAAACGCCCGAGAGCATCCCAAAAAGCTGGATGACCTCCTAAAGTCCCCAAAAGGATTGAGACGACCCCTCCTGAGGACTTCCAGGGCCTGATCCAAGCTACTATTGTAGACCCTGAGGTCACTCTTCCCCTGCCTCCTATTATCCAAACCTCCCATGAGACCGCTCCAGCTTCAAAGAAGTTGGTTCCAACTCGTGAGCGTCTACTATGGATTTCGACTCACTCTAGTGAGTACGTTATCGATAGTACTGCTGGGACCCACAGAGCCAACCTCAGCTCAGAAGTTTATTCTCGGGTGGGCCAAAACTTCAGCAATCTCGGAGCTCCTCAGTGGCAGTTCCTGACCAACGTGCGAGACTCCAATGCGCTTTATGACTAGGGTGCCGATCTCATCTCCTCGATAATTTTTTCTCTTACTCTTGTTATTTATTTGGTTTTTACTTGGTATATGCTCTGACCTAATTTGTTTGTGTAGGCCCTTGCTGCCTTTGCTCAGCTGAATTACAGGCTGAACAATGAGGTTCACTCGAGCATGTCCTATGCTCAAGAGTCGAAGAATCTCTAGCTCAAGCTTGCTGACGAGTTTAAAGCTGCCAAGTGGAAGCTAGAAGCTGAGCTTGAGGAGGAGAACTCAAGGGTTAAGGAGCTTGAAAATTTAAACGCTAAGCTCGAGGAGGAGAAAAAGGCCACCTTCGATATAATGGAGGGTGAAAAGGCTCACTTCCTCGAAGAATTCAAGAAAAGGAAGGATCGAGCAGTGGACATGGCCATGTATAGGATCTGGGCCAACAATGACGATCTTGATACGAGCTTCTTGGGTACCCTTGAGGACGAGCTCTTGGCTAAATGGCAAGCTCGGTTGGAGGCAGAGGAGGCTGAGGAGGAGGCTGAAAAGGATAAGGAGATGCCAGATGCCGCCGGGGGTGGACACTCCAGCTTCCTAGAAGTGAGATCATGGGCTATGTCCCATTAAAATTTTTGTAATAATTGAACTTTTTTTATTTTATATATATATGCCCTCGGGGCAAAAATAATTACAGCTTGTATAAGAGTTATTTTTTGTTTATGCTCAGCTGTACTTTAATATTTTTTCCTCACATTTCTTAGATCGAAATATTTTGAGCAATTTATATAATTTTTTTCCTTTATGTCTGTTTATTCATACAAACATATATTGGATTTAAGCTTGAGTGTCGATGCATTCATGCACGGTTTGCTCGATATATCCATATTCGATCTCGTTATTTTTCAAGGTCGGATCTTACTTTTACCACACACTCGAAAGTACTTATGTGGCATGTAAGATAGGTAGTTTAGTTATATCTTTCTTTTTCTAGTCACTTTTCCTCTTCCTCGTGTAGCTCCTTAAGGTTGTGAGGTCGAAACTATTTATTTGCAAAATTTTCTAGCCTATGTCTCGACTTAGCTCGAAGTAGGTTTATTTATATCCCAACTTTCTGTCAATTAGTTTTAGCTGGTTTGTTCCAAACTTATTTAGGTCGTGTTTGGAATGTAATCCATCAACTTGTAATTTTGGTAATTAGTTATATTTTACACTTTTATTTTTTAACAATCTGGTTACGTCCAGATTCTCTTGGTTTGCGCATCTGGTTTTGTCCATATCATATTAGCTCACGTATCTAGTTATATCAATACTGATGTGACTCGCGTATACACTTATAACCTCTATGTCGAGTTAATGATCCAGACATTTTTGCTAGTTTTCGTGTAAATAACGTTTTCATGTCAGGTTAACGATCCAGACATTTTTATATTTTATGTTATTTATTTTTTCAAACTTATGGTATTATTGTATACCACTGATGCCCCCTTAATATCCTATGAGTGTGACCATAGGTTATTGAATTAAGAGAGTTAGCAAAAAATAAAACAATAAATAAAGAAAATGAATTCTGATCGGAGTCGAACATTTTATTAATAATATTTCAGTATTGATTATAATGAGACATCATTCCTATATTATTGATTGTAAGATCGTAGATGCTCACCATTCCAAGCTCGCGGTACCAACTCTCTATTTAATCTGGCCAATTTATATACTCCAAGTCGAATAATGGACTCAATTTGGTAAGGTCCTTCCCAATTAGGTCAGAGTACGCCAGAAGACGGGTCCCTTGTAGCTAGGAATACACGTCTTAGTACTAAGTCTCCCAATCCGAACTTTCTATTCCGAACCTTTTTATTGAAGTATCGGGTAGCTCATTTGTGGTATGCCGCATTCATCAGTTGAGCTTCATCTCGCCTTTCTTCAATTAGGTCCAGACTTACTTCGAGTTGGGATTGGTTCGAGGCTTGGCCGTAAGCATGGCTTCGGATGGTGGGTATTTCAACCTCAATTGGGAACATGGCCTCACACCCATATGCCAGGGAGAAAGGGGTATGCCCTGTCGAAGTGCGATCTGTGGTTCGATATGCCCACAAAACTTGAGGTAACTCCTCGGGCCATTTTCCCTTAGCCTCTTCTAATCTCTTCTTCATAGAGCTCTTGAGGGTTTTATGTACTACTTCAACTTGGTCGTTTTCTTGGGGATCGGCAACGGAGGAAAAGCTTTTTATTATTCCATTTTTTTCACAAAAATTGGTAAACAATTCGCTGTCGAATTGAGTACTGTTATCTGATACTATTTTCCTTGGCATTTCGTATCGACAGATGATGTTTTTTACCACAAAGTCCAGGAATATTTTTGAGGTAATCGTTGCCAGGGGTTTGGTCTCGGTCCATTTTGTAAAATAATCAACCGCGACCACAACATATCTTACTCCACCTTTGTTGGTTGGTAACGAACCTATGAGATCGATTCCCCATACCGCAAATGTCCATGGGGGAGGTCATCATAGTTAGCTCGGATGGTGGAGCTCGCGAAATTGTAGTGAATCGCTGGTATTTATCACATTTCTTGACATATTCGAATGCATCTGCTTTGACAGTAGGCCAGAAGTATCATTGTCTTATAATTATATTTGATACACTATGCCCCCCATTGTGGTCTCCACAAAATCCTTCATGAACTTCTTCTAGGATTTTCTTTGCCTCGGGTGGAGTCACACATCGGAGTAGTGGCATAGAATATCCTCTCTAATATAACTTTCCCTCCACAATAGTGTATCTCGAAATTTGATACATCAATTTCCGAGCCTTGTTCCGTTCTGCTGGGAGAATACCGGTTTCGAGGTAATCGACTATTAAGGTCATCCAGGTTGGCTCGGAGTCAATCATGCATACGTCTTCCTCTTTAGGCTCACTGATACTGGGGGTCGACAGGAACTATATTGGTACTACGTTTAGCATGTCGGCCTCGTTGGACGTAGCGAGCCTGGCTAAAGCGCCAACATTTCAGTTTTGTTCTCGAGGAACCTGCTCTATGGCATAGAACTCAAAATGTTCGAGTGCAACCTTATCTTTTTTCTAAATATGCAACCATTCTTATGCCTCAAGCTTGATATTCCCTTAGAATTTGGTTGACCACGAACTGCGAATCACTGTAGCAGTGCATTGCTTTTTCCTTGAGTTCTTTGGCTATTCGGGGTCCTACCAATAAAGCTTCGTACTTAGCCTTGTTATTAGATGCTTCGAAGCTGAACCTCAAGGTGAAATGAAATCGATTTCCTGCTGGAGTGATTAGTATAATTTCTGCCCCCGATCCATTTTCGTTGGAAGATCCATCGACGTAAAGTTTCCATAGCTCGAGGGCTGGGGTTATACCTTCGTCGTCAGTTGTTCCTGTACGTTCTACGATGAAATCTACCAAGGCTTGCCCCTTTATGGTCATTCGCGGGTGATAAGTGATCTCGAACTGCCCAAGTTCAACTACCCATTTTAACAGTCTGCCCGAGGCCTCTAGTTTGGACAAGACTTGTCGAAGTGGTTGGTCAGCAACACATGGATAGGGTGTGCTTGGAAGTAAGGTCGGAGCTTTCGAGATGAATGGATCAGGTTGAGGGCCAGTTTTTCTATTAAAGGGTATCTCAATTCTACCCTCAGTAACCTTTTGCTGACATAGTACACTGGTTTTTGTACCTTCTTGTCTTCTCAGACGAGCATAACACTAATGGCGTGCTCAGTTGTAGCAAGATATAAGTATAAGACTTCTCCTGTGATAGGTTTAGACAAGATCAGAGGTTCCGCGAGGTGTTTCTTTAAATCTTGGAATGCAAGCTCGCATTCCTCTGTCCATTCAAATTTTTTACCTCCTCTCAAAGGGTTGAAGAATGGAAAAGAGTGGTATGTAGATTTAGAAACAAACCTACTTAATGCCACCATCCATATAGTTAAACTCTGGACATCTTTATGCTTTCGAGGTGAGGGCATATTAATTAACGCTTGGATCTTGTCTGGATTAACCTCTATTCCTCGCGCGTTTACTATAAAGCCTGGAAACTTCCCTGAAGATACTACGAAAGAGCATTTTTGGGGGTTGAGTTTCATTTTGTACTTCCGTAATACGACAAAGCATTCTTCGAGGTCATCTACATGGTTATCGTTATGTTTAGACTTGACTAACATATCATTAACAAAAACTTCCATGTTATTACATATCTACTCGGAGAGCATTCTGTTCACGAGTCTTTGGTACGTTGCTCTAGCAATTTTAAGCCCAAAAGGCATGACCTTGTAATAGTATAGCCCTTTATCAGTTACAAAGCTTGTATACTCTTGGTCCGGTGCATGCATATCTATCTGGTTTTATCCAAAATAAGCGTCCATGAACGACATAAGACCATGCCCAGCTGTGGCATCTACGAGTTGATCGATCTGAGGTAAGGGAAAATAATCCTTGGGGCATGCCTTGTTGAGGTCGAAGTAGTCGATGCAGGTTCGCCAGGTTCCGTTGGGTTTCAGAACCAATACTAGGTTGGCGATCCAATCAAGATAAAAGACATCTCGTATGAACCGATTTGCCTTTAACCTGTCGACTTCTTCCTTTAGGGATTTCTTTCTATCATCGTCCAGGAATCTTCATTTTTGCTGCTTTAGGGGGAAGCTCTTGTCAATATTAAGTGCATGGCTTATCACATTTGGACTTATCCCTACCATGTCCGAATGCATCCATGCAAAAACATCCTAGTTCTTCTTTAAGAAGCAAATTAATTGCTACTTCGCCTTTTCAAAAAGGTTTTTCCCCACCTTCACAGTCTTTGGGAGATCGACTTCTTCGAGCTTGACCTCTTCGAGCTCTTCTAGCGGCTCGAGGTCGGCCCTTTCCTTTATTCTAGGGTCGATTTCTTCATCTATTTCAAAGACCGTATCATCCTTGTTTTGAATTATGACAAGCGCCTGTGCACTTGTTTGTTTCTTCCCTCTAATGGAAATGCTATAGCATTCCTTTCCCGACAGCTGGTCCCCTTTCAAAGTCCCGATGCCACCAGAAGTCGGGAACTTGATGGCCAAATGCCTAATAGATGAAACTGCCCCCAGCCCTACTAGGGCGGGTTTCCCGAGCAGTACGTTGTAGGCAGATGGAAGATCCACTACGATTAACTCCATCATCTTGGTTATAGAGATCGGGTAGTCTCCCAAGGTCACAGGGAGTTCGATGGATCCCATACAGGCAATCCATTCTCCTGAAAAGCTGTACAACATGGTCGCGTAGGCTTTTAGGTCGCGAAGCACGAGTCCCATCTTTTCTAAAATGGCTTTATAGAGGATATTCACCAAGCTCCCATCATCAATTAGGACTCGGTGCACCCTCTTGTTCGCGAGCTGAAAGGTGGTGACCAGGGGGTCATTATGGGGAAACTAGACATGAGACGCGTCCTCTTCAGTGAAAGTTATGGGTTGAGTTTCAACCCTTTGTTTTTTCAGAGCTCTTGGTTTGGGTTCGTAGGGAGAACCGTCACCAGTTTTAAGCTCATTTACATACCTTTTTTGGGCATTCTTGCCCTCGAGATGGTTATGACATCTTCTTCATCAATCGGAGGGGGTCGCTCATCCTCCCGAGCTCGGGAGTTACTCTTTTGGGTAGGCGGTGCGGCTGCTGCACTTTGGCTGGTGGAAGCCTGATTGGGATTTCGATTTCTTACATATTGCTCGAAATATCCCCTCTAGATCAATCCTTTGATCTCGTCTTTTAACTGTTGACATTCATCGGTTGTATGTCCGATGTCCCGGTGGAATCTACAGTGCTTACTAGAGTCTCTTTTTGCCTTTTGGTTTCTCATGGGGTCAGGTCATCTGAATGGGACCTAGTTTTCATTAGCCAAGTAGATATTCTCCCCCCGAGACTCATTGAGCTCGGTATACACTTTGTATACAGAGAGGTATCTTTCCCCTTTCTTCTTCTTTCTTCCATTAACCTCAGGGTTATTCCCTTCATTTTTCTTTTTCTTGGAAGGGTTGTCCCCGGGGGGTTTTGAAGTTGTGGGGTCCACCGAGGTCAAAGCAGAGTTTGTGTTTGCTGTTGTAGTTATGGGCTGAGAGGTCATGTTCAACACTGACCTTACCTCCTCTACATTAACAAACCTCTGGGCTCTTTGATTAAACTCGGTTAAGGATCTGACAGGCTTCCTTTGTAAGTCTTCCCAGAGAGGACTTCCTGGCATTACATCGGCTTGAACTGCCATTAAATGACCACTATCATCGACATCTCGAGCTCGAGACCCTTCTAGGTTAAACCTTGTGAGGTACCCTTTCAAAGATTCGTTCAGCTGCTGTCGGAAATTGGTTAAGGCTGAAGCCTCAGGCCAAATGCCGACCATAGCCTTAAATTGTTTCTTGAAATATCTCGACAATTGATCCCAAGATGTGATCAAATGTCTTTTGAACTTTTCAAACCAATTTTTTGCTGGTCTGGTGAGAGTGACCGGGAACATCATACACCTGAGCTTGTAGCCCACATTGCTGGCTCGCATAATTGTGTTGAATGTGATTAGGTGGCTGTATGGATCCGAATTTCCATCGAATGGTGAGACATGAGGATTTCTAAACCCTTGAGGAAACGGGGTGTTAGAGATATGTGGGGAAAATGGCTCAAGTTCCTCATCGAACTCTTTATCCCATTCCCGACCATGCTCGTTCTATAAGAGCCTGAATGCTCTTTCCAACTGTTCAATCCTTTCTTGGACAGGATCTATGGGAGGCCTAATCTAGACTTGAGAGGGCTGGTTATTGTTGATAACAACTCCAACTCCCTGTCTCGGTGCAGGATTGTAAATCAGCTGTTTGCGACCATTTAGATGATCTCGTAGATCTGGGTTTGGGGGATTATCACGTCCCTGATTATGGTTTAAATGTTCCTGTAGGTCAGGGTGATCTCCTCGATTCCCGACATTCCTCGAATTCGTGCTATAAATGCTCATGGACCTAGTGTAATCCGAGCTTTCACTTACATGGATTGTTGCTCGGTGATTGCGAGGTGGGTCCCCTGCTTGTCTCCTTGTCCTAGCAACTTGTGATCGTGACATTTGGCTTCTAGTAGGCTGAGGTGCCCTGCGATTTCAGGGAGCTTCTCCTTCATTTCCCTGTCTGCGTCCAGCCCGTCGATCCTTATCTTGGTGGACAGGTCACGGAGCCCTATGGACTGGCGAGGGATGCCTTATTGGCGATGGTGGGTGCTTATAGGAGATGGTGGCTGCCTCCCATTGTGTGGTCTTGATGGTCTCGAATTTGCCCGGTCAGGTTCCGAGACATCCTGCGTAGCACCGGGATTTGGGATCCGAGTCACTGAGGGGGCTTGGTTATTACCCATTCCCATTTGCACCTCTACAGTTGGGTTAGCAGTAGTTTCAGCCTGATTTCCCCTCCGGGGTTTCGGCTGAATAAGATGGGATGTGGGTGGCGGTGCTAGTTCCACCCTCTTGATGGGCGCATTCTTACGAGGACGTCCCCTAGGCCTACTAGGTGGGACCTGAGTATCTCGAGGAGGTGCTCGTGCTTTAGCAGCTAGTCTGGCTAGTTCTTCATTGCGTTTTGTGGCTTCCACCAACTGTTTACGCATTTGGCGATTCTCAAGTTCCACAATTGGAACATATCTCTCGGTATTATAATACATGTCCTCTTTGGCCCTGGGAGTAGGTGGTCCCCAGGAGTTGGATGAGTCACTCCGTTCGTCGGGATCAGGATCCAACATAGGCTGCTTTCCAAGCCGTCGAGGGTATTCTTCTTCATGAAGAATTTCCTCCTAAGGTATATTGGGATCGTCCGCAACCATTGTTAATCCGAGAGGCTCTCTGACTAAATAGACTCACGCACTGTTTAATGGCTCTCAATGAAAGCACCAAACTGTTGATGTCGTTTTTCGTCAACTTAAGAAAGAAGAGCAATTAATCAATAATATACCGAAGGATTTGAATAAAGAGAGTGAAGACAAGATCTTTTTACGCGGTTCAGCAGTTAAAATCTGCCTAGTCCAAGAGTCTATGTTATTAGTTCCTTAGAGTTTATGGAAACTTTCAGAGAATAGTTGCCCAGAATTTTCTCTAAAGCTCAATATTTCGGTCCCTTACAAATGGAATTTCATTCTCTATTTATAGAGAAGGTTTCAAAATTCTTTCCCACATATTTCGGGAAGATATTCAGTATATCAAATAATGTAATGCAAATTATTTCATTATTTGCTACGTTCATGATAATATCCCATAAAACGTGGGATTTAATAACAATATCACATTAGATCCCTCAAACATTGGGAAGTTATAACAATAAATACATTCACACACAACTGACGTGTTCGGATGCTGGAACCATGTGCCTTTGAGACCATTTAACCATTACAAGTTCGTCACATTGGTTTGCTTATGCTCCCAACAAGTTACCGTCGACAAAGCCATTATGTTCGAGTTTACCCTCTCGAGCTCGAACCATCTTGTCTGAGGGCAAGAGATGCATCAAAAAAATTATACAAGTGATGAACCCTTGATGTCGTGAGTTGCGAATCTGGCTTATAAGCTCGGAGCACTTTCGAGGTTACATACTCCTCGACCTCACGAGGTTGTCACTCACAGCGAAACCATCTCTGAATAGTGGATAAAATGATGGTCGTGTTCATGTCGAGCTTACACCTAACGAGCCTGGATTTCGAGATCATGATACCCATGCTCGAAATCTAGGTGTAAAAACATTGAATGCTGGTCGTAAGGCATTGACTTATTAATCCAGCAGAGCAATAGCACACTAAGCGCTGGTCCATATGATCTAGCCTAGCCTGAAGCGCATCATACGCTTGACCGATCTATTGGTCGAAGATAACCTAGCGCCGAGCACACTAGATCAGCTCGAAAGCTGGTTACATAGAGGACAGGGCACAAGGCCCCAAGGTGACTTATTAGTCCCATATCCTAGGGCATCGAGCCAAAATTACTTCATAATCATTTATTTGTACTTGCCTGCATGCATGAATAGGGTTATTACTGCTAGGCATGCTTATTATGATTGGGTGACATGTCATTAACTGCTTATGAGCATGTTTAAGTTTTCTTGCTGAGCCTCTGCTCACGGGTGCTATGTGGTGCAGGTAAAGGTAAAAGAAAGCTGGACCATCCTTGAGTTAGAGAGCTTAGGTGATGATGTGTACATATGTAGCTGCTCGACTGTAACGCCCTGGTTACTCCAAGACAGTTACAGTGAACTTTGAACCGTGCTTAACTCACTCATCGAGTTCTTTGGTAATAAACGTGCATGTAGGTGTTATTAATAGGTTAAGGTGAAAACCAATCAAAAGGAAAGGATATGTTTTATTCAAAATATAAACTATTCATGGGCCCATAAAAACGTTTACAAGTTATTTACAATCCAAAATGGTCATTACAGTTTGAATTATACAACCCGCCGACCTAAGCGGCAAAAATAAGGTAAACCCCCTAGTTCCTCCGAGAACTCCTTAGCCGTGGTGGTCAAGCTGCCGCACATGTACACATCGCCACCTAAGCTCTCCACTCAAGGTTGGGTGAGCTTTTCTTTCCCTTTCCCTTTCCCTTTACATGCACCACATAGCACCCATAAGCCAATGCCCAGCAAGAACACTCAATACTGAATGTATATAATATTAAACAATGATCATGATAATCATCCAGGACTTATAGTCCTAAATTGATGAGTGACAAATGTATAAGTCACTAACGTGGGATTCCGCACCCTTTACAAATAAGTGATCAAGTCACTAGCTTAAACAGGAATATGTGACTGATGAGTGAGTCACCAATATAAACCAAGGGAGTGACCATGGTGTCACTACTGTGGGTTCCGTACCCTTAGCCATGTGACGATAGGGTCACCTGGGCCTTCTGGCCCTAGCTCTGAGTAATTAGTCAAAGAATTAGGCAAGTGCTTTTAGTTTTCATTGAACTTGGGGTCGATCTGGCATTAATGCTCAAGATGAGTCATTCAATGCAGATGGCGATTAGATCTAATCTTTCATCGGCTCTACGTTCATGACGCTTATGCCGCTCTTGACTCTTAGGTCGGTAATATATGACCAGTGCTCAAAACTACTATCAAACTTGACTAGTAAGTCACAGCTTCACATCTAGTTCTGACACCATTGTCGATTCTGACTAGTAAGTCAGTGCCATTCACAAGTAAGCAAGATTTCTAAGCATTTAATATGCAATCCAACTCCACATTTATACACTCAACATGCCTCATGAATAACCATGCATGTCACATATAGGGTGCAGTTTTCTTACCTCTGGTTCGAGCGAGAAATAGTAAAAGAACGACCCTTGAGAATGATCGACCTTTTGATTCATTAGCGATTACCTAGCCATAACCAATTATGACCTTCATTAATGAAAATCGACAATAATAGGGTCTTGACCTAAGCCTCACTCCCGGGACCCCGAATTGTACCCAAACGGTGAGTAGATTCGATACCAAGCCTTAAGGATTGAAACCTTGAGCCAAAAACCCTTAAAAATGCCCAAAACCAAAATCTAAAGGAGCAGGGTAGCGATGTAGCGCTACCCCACTAGCGCCCTAGCGCTCAAGTTAGCATGAACCACCCCCAGAGTAGCGCTGTTGCGCCCCTAGTGGGCGCTATAGAGCTACACCTAGACAAAAACACCCTGAAATTTTCCCCCTTTGACTCCGCCATTTCCAACCTGAACCAAAAGCTTCCAAACCTCATTTAAGTCCCATTAGAACCCAAAAACCATATACACATGTCCTAGGCATCACAACCCAAGTAACCCTAGCCAAAAACTCCCATCAATTCCCCTCAACCAATCTAGAAAACCAAGCTAAAAACTAGACCTAAAATAGAGCAAAGCTAGAGCTTTAATGGTTAGAAAATTACCTCAAGCTTAGATTAGGACCCTCTTCAATGGTGGAACACAATCCTAAGCCCTCAAGATCCACTTCCCTAGCTTGAATCCTCAAGAAAAGCTCAAAAATTCAAAAGAAAAAGGTGAAGAAAAGATGTACGGTAGAGAAGCTTAATAATCTATTTTTGCCAACCTTCTACAGCCTTCAATGGCTTATACAAATCTTAAGGTGAAATGACCATTTTACCCCTAGGTCATTTAAAGGTTTCTAAAGACTCCCAAGGGTAAAACCATCATTTTCCACCTATTTCGTTAATCATAATTAACACCCTCCAATTCCGTTTATTCTCGATATTCTCAAATACCAATAATTCATATTCTGTTACCCTTTAATTCCCGGCAACACTCTAATCTTTAAAATCACCCTGAAACTCACTTCGAGCCCCAAACTTAATCCCGTTATGACTAAACCGCTAGTTTGCACTCAAAGATTGTCTCATGCCAAATAGCTCGAACAAATCCACATTATAATGTGGCCTCAACAATAGATCACCGACATGCATACAAATATACAATTACGCCATCAATGGGCTGAATTACCAGAATACCGCTATGATAAAATGTGGACCCACATGCATGCATTTAACATCATATTATAATATAATTCACATAAACATGCATATAATATTTTAATGGCATAATAAAAAAATTATAGCCCTCCCGGACTACTAATCCAACCATTAAATCGCATTAGGGATTTTGGGGCATTACAACTATCCCCTCCTTACAGAAATTTCGTCCTCGAAATTTACCTGAACAGCTCGGGATACTGACTCTGCATCTCTGAATCCAGCTCCCAGGTCGCTTCCTCGATCTTGCTGTTCCTCCACAATACCTTAACCAAAGGTATCGTCTTATTCCTGAGGACCTTGTCCTTTATGTCAAGTATCTGGACTGGCTGTTCCTCATAGGAGAGATCTGCCTCAAGCTCCAGAAGTTCATAGCTCAAAACATGAGTCACATCACATACATACCTCCGAAGAGCTGAAACATGAAATAGGTTATGCACTGCCGACAATGCCGGAGGCAAGGCCAACCTGTAAGCCACCTGACCAATCCTCTCCAGGATCTCAAATGGACCTACAAACCTAGGGCTCAGATTGCCCTTCTTCCCAAACCTTCTCACCCATTTCCATGGCGGGACTCTAAGGAAGACGTAGTCTCCCACTTGGAACTCCACGTTCCTGCGCTTGGGATCTGCATAACTTTTCTGTCTACTTTGAGAACCACGCATGCGATCTCTAATATTCTCAATGGCCTCACTAGTTTTCTGAACTGCCTAAGGACCAAAGTATCTCCTTTCACCTGTCTCATCCCAATGAATGGGAGATCTGCATTTCCAACCATACAATATCTCATAAGGTGCAAATCCAATTGGAGACTGATAACTGTTGTTGTAGGAGAACTTTGTCAAAGGTAGATACTTACTCCAAGATCCACCAAAATCTAGCACACATGCTCGCAGCATATCTTCCAATACCTGGATTGTCCTCTCAGATTGCCCATCTGTCTGAGGATGATAAGCAGTAATGAACTTCAACTGTGTTCCCATGGCTATCTGTAAACTCCCCCAGAACTTGGAAGTAAAAGTGGGGTCTCGATCTAACACAATCGACCTCGATGCTCCATGGAGGTGCACGATCTCTCTCACATAGAGATCTGCATACTAGTCAACTGTATATGTAGTCCTCACTGGCAAGAAGTGAGCTGACTTGGTATAGCAATCCACTATAACCCAAATAGAATCATGCTGACCAACAGTCATAGGTAACCCCTCCACGAAATCCATCGTGATGTCCTCCCATTTCCACTATGGGATATCCAGAGGATGCAATAACCCTACTGGCCTCTGATGCTCAGCCTTGACCTGTTGACATGTCAAGCACTTAGCCACATATTCCACTACATCCCTCTTCATCCTAGGCCACCAATACAATGATCTCACATCTTGGTACATCTTTGTGGTGCCTGGATGCAAAGAGTAAGGTGTAGTATGAGATTCATCTAGAATCTCTCACCTCATAGTAATGTCTAACGGAACACATATCCGACCCTTGTATCTCAACAAGCCCATCTCAGACACTGTATAATCTCTGGATGCTCCAACCAAAACATCCTCTCTGATCTTGATCAGCTATGGATCCCAATTGACCTTCCAACAGTGAGACTGTAGCGTTATATTGTCCAACTGGCCCACCATCAACTCTATACCATCTCTGGTCATATCATCTGCTAACTCTCTGTCTATCACCCTCGCACCATAAATCTGCCCCAGACCCTTCCGGCTGAAAGCATCAGCTACCACGTTGGTCTTTCTTGGATGATACAAAATCTCACAATCATAATATTTTACTAACTCCAGCCAACGCCTTTGTGTCATATTCAAATCTTTCTGCATGAAGAAGTATTTTAGGCTCTTGTGGTCTATATAAATCTCACACTTCTCCCCATAAAGGTAATTCCTCCATACCTTTAAAGCAAGGACCACACCCGCCAACTCTAAATCATGAGTGGAATATCTCTGTTCATACTCCTTCAAGTGACGTGAGGCATAAGCAATTACCTTCCCTGACTGCATAAAAACACATCCCAAACCTTGATGTGAAGCATTGCAGTAAATTACAAACTTCTCCTGATCAGTTGGAAGACTCAGAACCGAAGCTGTAATCAATCTCTGCTTTAGTTCCTGGAAGTTGTTCTCACACCTATCTGACCACACACATTTCTGATTCTTGCTTGTCAGCTCAGTCAATGAAGTAGCAATCTTAGAGAACCCTTCCACGAAACGCCTATAATAACCTACCAATCCAAGGAAACTTCTAACCTCAGAAGCATTCTTTGGCCTTGTCCAATCTCTGACTGCCTCGATCTTTGCTTGATCTACCTTAATCCCCTCTTTACTAACAATATGCCCAAGAAAAGATACCTGAGATAACCAGAACTCACATTTCTTGAACTTTACAAATAGTCTGTGTTCCCTCAGTCTCTGTAGAACCAATCTCATATGTTGTTCATGCTCTGACTGAAAATAAACCAGGATATCATCGATGAAGACGATCACAAACTGGTCCAAATAATCCTTGAACACTCTGTTCATCAGATCCATAAAAGAATCTGGGTCATTAGTCAATCCAAAAGACATGACTAAGAGCTCATAATGCTCATACCTGTGCGAAAAGCAATCTTCGTCTTGTCTCCCTCCTTGACCCTCAACTGATGATAACCAGAACGAAGGTCGATCTTTAAGAATACCTTCTTACCTTGCAAATGATCAAACCGATCATCTATGCTTGGTAGAGGATACTTATTCTTGATTGTTAATTTATTCAGTTCTCGGTAATCAATGCACATCCTCAAAGAACCATCCTTCTTCTTCACGTACAGAACTGGCGCTCCCCAAGGTGAGAAACTAGGTCTGATAAAACCCAAATCCAACAGCTCTTGCAACTGCACCTTCAATTCTTTTAACTCAGTTGGGGCCATTCTGTAAGGTGCTCTAGACACTGGCTCCGTCCCTGGTGCCATTTCTATCACAAACTCAATTTCTCTGTGTGGTGGCAACCTTGGAAAATCTTCTAGAAACACATCCAGGAATTCACAGACTAGTCTGGTCTCTTTTGGTCTCACTGGCATGACCTGAGTGGTGTCAACCACACTGTCTAAGAATCCAATGCAACCTCCTTGCAATAAATCTCTAGCCCTCAATACAGAAATCAGAGGTATACGGGGTCCATGCACAGTACCAACAAACACAAAATGATCTTCACCTTCAGGCTCAATGGTGACCATCTTCCTTCTGCAATCAATGGTTGCCTCATACTTCACTAACCATTCCATACCCAGAATCATGTCAAAGTCAGTCATAATCAACTCTATCAAATCCACTGACAACTCTCTGCCCTCCACTGTCACTGGCAAAGATCTGACCCATCTCCTGAATACAACTAACTCCCCAGTGGGTAATAAAGTTCCAAACCCCACAGAATAATAATCACAGGATCTACACAGTCTATAAAAAATTCTACTAGCAACAAAAGAATGTGTAGCACCAGAATCAATCAAAACAGTGTAAGGGGTTCCAACACTAAGAAGCTGACTTGTAACTACTGAGGGTGAAGCCTTAGCCTCTGCTTGTGTCAATGCGAACACTCGAGCTGGGGCCAAGCTGTCTGCTTCCTTGGGTTCTTCTTTTCTTGCCTTAGGGCAATCTTTCTTGAGATGGCCAACTACTCCACACAAAAAGCAGGCGCTTGCCCTACACTCTCCAAAATGACGCCTCTTGCATCTAGAGCATTCAGGATAAGTCTTCTAGGCCTCACTACCACTCTGGCGGCCCATTGAGACAGCACAGGGTCACCTGTCAGGACCTGGAGCTGGGAAGGTATAAGGAACCTTCCTCTTCTGATCACTGGGGCCTCCACCCCTACCAGAACCCAAAAATGGAGAACCTGTTCTCCTGAACTCTTTTCTGGTGGCATTGTCTTGCCAAATCTTGTTCTTTGCACTCTCAGCTGTGAGTGCCTTCTCGACCACCTGTGCATAGGTAGTAACCCCAGCCACAGTGGTAATGCGAACATCCCGGGATAATCTAGGTTGTAGCCCCTGGAGAAACCTCTCCCTTATGGTCCCATCAGTGGGCACCAGCTCCATGGAAAACTTTGCCAATTGACCAAACTTTAGGGAATATTCAGTCCCTAATAAACTCTCCTGAAGTAGCCTGATGAATTCTTCAGCTTTTTCCTCCCTGATGGCATCGTTATAGTACTTCTCATTAAACAGAGTCTGAAACTCTTCCCAACTCAGGGCATTGATGTTTCTGGTCTGGGATATAACTTTCCGCCAAATTCGGGCATCTTCCCGAAACATATATGTGGCTCAGGCCACCCTCTCATTACCAGTCACCCTCATGAAATCCGGGATGGTGGTAATCATGCTCATCCACTGCTCAGCTTTAGCAGGATCTGCACTACCCTCAAATACTAAAGGTTGCTGCTTCCTGAACCTTTCATAGAGAGGCTCCCATTTGTTACCAACCTCTGGAAGCTGCTCCGCTGCTGGCACCAATACAGTAGTTGCCTCAGATATACTAGCTATTGCAAGAACCTGTTGTCATCTCAAGAGGCAGAGTTCTTCTCCCTGCCTCAATACTGTAGCCTGCAACTCATTAAATAATTGCTGCCAGTTCTCAGGAGCTGGCTGTGGAATCTAGCCTTGGTCATTCTCCTGACCCTGATTATTATTCTGGTCTTGATCACCCTGGCAAGCTGATGAATGTATCTTTCCTAGATTCATTCTTATCAACTTGAACCTTGCTGAAATAGTCAATACGACCAGTCAGGCAGTGATAACTAAACCTCTTGCCGCCTCACTGTCCAAGAACAAGCAGATAATTATCATAATCCACAGTCATACAATTATACAAATGGATACATGATCATAGCATTTAGCATTTAGCATTTAACATGTATAAAATAATAGTTCACAATGAACAATACTAATAAGCATGCTCTGGCAATATCAGTACTAATAGCACGATCTCACTAATGATGCAGTATTCAAGTCACAACCTTATCAAAGTATCTCATTTATACAGGTAAAGCATTTATAATATATTTAGTGACGAGTGTACATGCCCAGCCAGTCTACAGGAACCCTAAACCTCGGCACGCTCTAATACCAAGTTGTAACGCCCTGTTTACTCCAAGACAGTTACTGTGAACTTTGAACTGTGCTTAACTCGCTAATCGAGTTCTTTGGTTATAAACGTGCATCTAGGTGTTATTAATAGGTTAAGGTGAAAACCAATCAAAAGGAAACGATATGTTTTATTCAAAACATAAAACTGTTCTTGGGCCCATAAAAACGTTTACAAGTTATTTACAATCCAAAATGGTCATTACAGTTTGAAATTTACAACCCATCGACCTAAGCGGCAAAAATAGGGCAAACCCCCTAGTTCCTCCAAGAATTCCTTGGCTGTGGTGGTCAAGCTGTCGCATATGTACACATTGCCACCTAAGCTCTCCACTCAAGGTTGGGTGAGCTTTTCTTACCTGCACCGTATAGCACCCATGAGCCAATGCCCAACAAGGAAACTCAATATTGCATGTATATAATATTAAGAAATGATTATGATAATCATCCAGGACTTATATTCCTAAATTGATGAGTGACAAATGTATAAGTCACTAACGTGGGATTCCGCACCATATACAAATAAGTGATCAAGTCACTAGCTTAAACATGATATGTGACTGATGAGCGAGTCACCAATATAAACCAAGGGAATGACCATGGAGTCACTACTGTGGGTTCCGTACCCTTAGCCATGTGACGATAGGGTCACCTGGGCCTTCTGGCCCTAGCTCTGAGTAACTAGTCATAGAACTAGGCAAGCGCTTTTAGTTTTCATCGAACTTGGGGTCGGTCCGGCATTAATGCTCATGATGAGTCATTCAATGCAGATGTCGGTTAGATCTAATCTTTCATTGGCTCTGCGTTCATGACACTTATGTTGCTCTTGACTCTTAGGTCAGTAATATACGACCAGTGCTCAAAACTACTGTCGAACTTGATTAGTAAGTCACAACTTCACAGCTAGTTCTGACACCATTGCCGATTCTGACTAGTAAGTCAGTGCCATTCACAAGTAAGCAAGATTGCTAAGCATTTAATATGCAATCCAACTCCACATTTATACACTCAACATGCCTCATGAATAACCATGCATGTCACATATGGGGTGCAGTTTTCTTACCTCTGGTTCGAGCGAGAAATGGTAAAAGAACGACCCTTGAGAATGATCGACCTTTTGATTCCTTAGCGATTACCTAGCCATAACCAATTATAACTTTCATTAATGAAAATCAACAATAATAGGGTCTTGACCTAAACCTCACTCCTGGGACCCCGAATTGTACCCAAACGGTGAGTAGATTCGATCCCGAGCCTTAAGGATTGAAACCCCGAGCCAAAAACCCTTAAAAATGCCCAAAAATAAAATTTGAAGCAGCAGGTTAACGCTGTAGCACTACCCCACTAGTGCCCCAGCGCTCAAGTCAGCATGAACCACCCCCAGAGTAGCAATGTAGCGCCCCTTAGTGGGCGCTATAGCGCTACACCTAGACAAAAACACCTTGAAATTTTCCCCCTTCGACACCACCGTTTCCAACCTGAACCAAAAGCTTCCAAACCTCATTTTAAGTTCCAATTGAACCCAAAAACCATATACACATGTCCTAGGTATCACAACCCAAGTAACCCTAGCCAAAAACTCCCATCAATTCCCCTCAACCAATCTAGAAAACCAAGCTGAAAACTAGACCAAAAACAGAGCAAAGCTAGAGTTTTAATGGTTAGAAACTTACCTCAAGCTCAGATTAGGACCCTCTTCAATAGTGGAACACAATCCTAAGCCCTCAAGATCCACTTCCCTAGCTTGAATCCTTAAGAAAAGCTAAAAAATTCAAAAGAACAAGGAGAATAAAAGATGTATGGGAGAGAAACTTAATACTCTGTTTTTGCCAACCTTCTACAGCCTTCAATAGCTTATATAAATCTTAAGGTGAAATGACCTTTTTGCCCATAGATCATTTAAAGGTTTCTAAAGACTCCCAAGGGTAAAACCGTCCTTTTCCACCTATTTCGTTAATCATAATTAATACCCTCCAATTCTTGTTATTCTCGATATTCTCAAATACCAATAATTCATATTATGTTACCCTTTAATTCCCGGCAACGCTCTAATCTTTAAAATCACCCCGAGACTCACTCTGAGCCCCAAACTTAATCTCGTTATGACTAAACCGCTAATTTTCACTCAAAGATTGTTTCATGCCGAATAGCTCGAACAATTCCACATTATAATGTGGCCTCAACAATAGATCACCGACATGCATACATATATACAATTAGCCCTCAACAGGCCGAATTACCAGAATAACCCTGTGATGAAATGTGGACCCACATGCATGCATTTAACATCATATTATAATATAATTCACATAAACATGCATATAATAGTTTAGTGGCATAATAAAACAATTATGGCCCTCCCGACCTACTTATCCAATCATTAAACCGCATTAGGGATTTTGGGGCATTACATCGACCCTCGACTTATAAGCCGAGCTTTTCAATCAGATATAACAAATAAGCCATCGACTTATAAGCCAAGCTTTTCAATCAGATATAATAGATAAACCCTCGACTTATAAGCCAAGCTTTTCAATCAGATATAATATATAATCAGTCATTACTTCAAGTTATGTACAACGCAATCAACATGTTTAATAAATATTCTAAATATGGTTATAACCATATTCGATAATTGGGGCTCGAGCCCTAACCATAATCCAGGTGCAGTTTTCTTACCTTAAGTCCTGAGCGAGTAGAGTATTTCGACCCCGAGTGTGATCCTTTTCTTCTGAGCCTAACGGTACACCGTAGTCACAACCATAACAAGGAATAACTATTAAGAAACAAACCAATAAAGGCTTCTAAACCAATTCCTAGCCTCCGGGACCTTGCATTCTACTCAACCGGGTAGTAGAACCATTCCTGAGCCTTTAGGTTTATGTTCCCACAACCCAAAACACCTTTTTCATTACTTTTCCCTATTTGAGTCGTGACGTTCAACTAGGTAGAGGGCTCACAAATCCCTTCACCTGCACCGCGACGCATCCCGCCAAGTACTGCAACGCTAAGATTGTTCGAGGCAGGGGAGTTCATCTAGGCTTCGGTGCCTCAAGAACAACGTTGTGGTGCGACCCTGCGAACTCAGAAACCAACGATTCCATAAATCGCAACTGACCTCAAATCCATCCCAAAACACAGTTTTGACCATAATAATGGTCTCAGCAGCTCATAAACACAATAAACAACCTTAACACATAATTGAAATCCAACATCCAAGAAATTCTTTTAAGAACTTTCAAAACCAGAAAAAAAAACTAAAACTTAAAAATAGAATTACATTTGCCCAAACACAATTCCCAAATGTTTCTCTAAGCTTAAAAGCTTCCAATCTTCCCCCAGAACCACTTCAATCCCTCACAAGCTTGCTTCCAAGCTTTAGAGTCAGCACTATCTTCAAAATTCAAATACTTAGAGAGAGAGAGGGAGAGAATGTGATAATGTTGGGTTTTATGCCCTTATAAAACTATATCGGACATGTAACCATTTTATATTGTCGATAAAAGTAGTAGAAATCATTTAGTTTGACAACCGTGTTTCTTGCTTGTTTTATTACATGATTGTTGAACCAAACATATGGATAGTTACAATTATAGTGACTAGGTCATAGTGGATTATAGTTATAATTATATGTTCAAAAGAACGAGTCCTAAGATTAGATCAGTGCATTGGATTTTCACTGATTAGGCAATCTACGATATGATTTACTTACACATTCGGGGTGTGATGTATTGTCCAAGGCATTGACCAAGTATATAAGATCAGATGTATTTGGTTACATCGGACTAGGACCGATATTTATTATTGATTAATAAATAAGAATCGTTGTTATTGAATCTAATCAATGTCACAATGTTGACCATAGGTTAAGTCGATCTTAATTTTGAGTGATAATATTCCACTAAGTATATTTAAATCTTTTCACTTGTTCGTTACTAGCTTACCCTACGGTTTAGCCTATACTTACATCTTGGAGATTTAGTAGTGTAATTGAGTGGAAGTATTATTCATAGATATGAAATCTATAACTTCTTTATGAGAAGTGAAAATATGATTTCCATAATTGCTTTGTTCAAAAGGTTAAATGATTGAGATCTCATTTCTGTGATTAAGTTCACAGAAATATCATTTATAAGAAACTTAGTGGGAGTTAAGGATAAAATACTGATGAGGGGTAAAATAATAATTTGCACCCAGCTCATTAGTAATTAATAGATAGAGGATTGACTAAATGTAATGGTTATAACAATGGATAATGTATTTATGGTTTGGAAAATACGTTCTATGAATTCAAGAGTTCAACTATGAGTCTATAGTGGAGTCACGAGGAATTAATATGGTAGTTTAATTATTCGTAAATAAATTCACGGTAACTTATTGGATCTTGATTTCATGGATCCATGGTCCCCGCATCACCTTTGAGTAAATCATCTAGAAAGTCTCAATTAACTGATTTTATTATCAATTAGGATTTTTAAAGTAGAGTAGGTCAATTTTGAATAATTTATAGAGATATGAGATTTAGAGAATAAAAGAGAATCTTTGGGTAAACTTATTAATATTGATAAATTGGTGTCAATATAAATAAATAATATTAAATAAAGTTTCAAATTATAATTAGTTAATTAGAGTAAGGATTTAATTAATTAATAAATAAATAAAATGTTTTTTATTTAGGCCCAATTGTGATTTAAATTCAAAACAAAGAGATTTGATTCAAGTCCATTTGTGGGAGCCCAATGCTTTTATCTTTTTGTTTATTATTTTAAATAATTTATATTTAAATTTAAATAATGCCCATTAAGTTGCCTATATAAGGAATATGATATCTAGGGTTTTCAAATAAGTAAGTCTCAATTAATTCATTGAGTAAGTGAAAACCTAGATAATCTAATTCTTTCTTAGCCGCTATCACTTCTTCTCTTCTAGATCTCTATCTCATTTGTTGAGAACCAACCCACACTAGTTCTAGGTTGATCAAAGGATTGGTGAGGAAGACTGTGTTGCTGATCTAGTTCAATCTCTTGATAATACTCTGCTACATAAATGAATTAAGGGTTAGAGAGATTGAAGGAATGAGTTCTTCCAGTTTCACTGCGTAAGGTAAGTTTTGTACTTTCCTCTATATTTGTATCAATTTCCTAGGAGCATGTTCTAGGAATTTGCATGTGTTGTTTGATAATATGTAAATTGCATGAAAATAAATAAAGATCATGCAATATGTATTTCCTACAAATAAAGGAGTAAGAGAGTGTTTTTGTTTCATTCTGAGTAACTCAGTCACTCATCCTATAATATTGAAATGGTCCACAAGACCAAAATGCCATCACTTATAAACTTTCCTCTCAAAGGTCACTAAGGGAAAAATCGACATTTTACACTCATGTCTCACATTACACTTATAATTCCCAATTAATTCCGCCAACCCCAGAATATCACTATTTTCCCAAAATACGACTCATACTCCAATGAGTCCCGGTAACTCACCGAATTACTGAAATACCCCTTGGCTTGCATCGAGTCAGGTATTAATCCCCGTTGTGACTATACCGCTAACTTGCTCAAAAGAACAGACTTCTGCCGAATATCTCAGATATATCCAGTGGTTTCAATCATATAATATCATATAATCACCATTATACCCACAACAGTCAAAATTACAAATATGCCCATTTAAATAAAAGCGAACTTGTTTGCACATTTAGTACACTTAAACATGCATAATCAGTCATATTATAATATAACTCATGCAATTCATATAATCACATAAATATTCAATTAAATCATATATTAACACATAATAATCCAATAATGCCCTCATAGCCCCCTAATAAAGGCACTAAGCCTTATTAGGAACTTTGGGATGCCACACAAATGTTATAAAATATCATTATTATAATAACATATAATACAAAACTAGATATTTAATAATTATATTAATATAAATTCAAATGTTATAAATATTATTATAATAATATATAATCCTAATTTTTATAAAAGTTTGCTAGAATAAATATTTAGTAATTATATTAATATAAATTCAAATATTATAAAATATCAATACCGTAATAATATTTAATACAAAACTAGATATTTAATAACTATATTAATATAAATTCAAATGTTATAAAATATTATTATTACAATAATATATAATACACAATATATACATTATACATAAGTGATTTATGAGTATAAATAGTATAACTATGTAACTAAATAAGAAATTAGAATAACATTTTTCTTATATCAAGAATAAACAAGTTTCTTCTCCAGTTATTGATGTGTGATTTGAATAATACCCAAAATGTTATCGTATTATCTTTTATTTTTTTAAAAACCATAAACAATGTTTTTATTTAATTTTTATATATATAGTACTAGAAAATATAGCAGCACATCGCGCTGTATTTTGTAATGATTAAAAATGTATATTTTTAAATATTTTTTGGGAGATTGTGTGTAAGGGATTCTTTTTCACCCTACTCGTACAACAGGCTCCTTATATGGATATGTAAGGGCATCTTGACCGTAATTTTTTTCCATGATAATGTTCATTATATAGCGAGCCTCCTGCAAGTTTTCGAGAAATTCTGAATAATTAAAGTGTCAAAAATAAAATTCAAACTACTTGTTGTACGTGTGATTTTATTTAATATTAATATTATTATATATGCTTTGCATTGTTTTTTTGTTCATTATGTAAATTTTTTAAGATTTTTATATTTTTAGGGTAGAAAATTTATAAATCATGACCTTTTGCACAATCATTCATTTTTTTAAAATAAATATTTTTATTAATTTAATTAATAATTTTCTTAATCAAAATAATATCACGTGTATACATGTTGATATTTTTAATTGTTAAGATATTTTGGTTTTAAATTTGAAATATCAAAACAATAAATCTTTAAGATAAATGTCAATTTATATATGATTCATTTATTATTATAATTATTAAAAAATTAGTTATTTCAAAATATTTTATTTAAATATAAATAAAAAAATTTAATTTGAAATGTCAAAACAATAAAAAGATAAATACATATGGAAAATTTTGAAATAAATGTCAATTATATGTGATTATTTATTATTATAATTATTAAAAAAAAAAGGTTATTCATGAAATTTGGACCATTTGTCTTTGGCCAACCCATGGTAATCATGTTCCTCCATTTCCTTCGCCCACGACTTGGATCTAGAATTGACCGCATCTGCAATCAAGTCACAACCATCCAGTTTTCGGCACTCCCCAATCGTTGGGAACTCAATAACTGTATTTGAAAAAATTTCTTCCGAGGGACTCCCACTCACATCTTCAGAATTCTCCACTCGCTCATCGTTAATCTTGGTAGAATGAACCTCAATCTCAGGGGAACAGATATCAAGCTTCTAAGATGCTTTTTTTTGCCTCACCATGGGGAAGAAGAAAGCAAATCGCACGCCCCTATGAGGAGCCACTGCTCTGAGAAGGGAAATTTGTTGCTCAAGTAGATGCGGAGGAGATAGAAGTGGAAGCTTCCTTTTGGAAATCGGCTATGGTATGTGTTGTTCTTGGTGCTAATTCCCCTTTTGTTGTTTTTGAAGGGTTTATTAAACGGTTATGGGGTAAACTTGCTATTGAGCGAATTGCTAGAATGAATACGGGATATACTATTGTCAAATTTCGAGATGTTGCCATTCGTGATATGGTGTTGGAATCTAGGGTTATCCATTTTGATAGGAAACTTGTCCTGTTGAGGCCTTGGTCAACTCACATAGACAAGTTGAGGCTAGTGAAATCAGTTCCAGTTTGTATTAGGTTACTTGATCTTGGCCTTCAATATTGGGGTACAAAATGTTTGAGTGCTCTAGTTAGTACCATTGGTAAACCCATGATGATTGACAAGGTTACAAAGGAAAGGTCTATGGTGAAGTTTTCTAGAGTGCTTGTGGATGTGGAGATATCAGATCATATACCCCAGTTCATTAGCTTTCTCAATGAGCGCGACCAACTGATGGAGCAGACTATAGAGTTTGAATGGTTGCCTACCCGATGTTCGCACTGTTAAAGTTTTGGTCATCTTGGTTCTGGCTACAAGCATGATCAAGGGGCTATTTGGAGGCAAAAGGACAAGAAGTCCGGCATGGAGACTGTGGAGACTGAGGGTTCTCAAGTTCAAGATGTTCCCTATTCTGAAACATTGTCCAAGGATCCTCAAGACTTGGTGACTGGTAAGGTTTTACAGACAGGACTATTAAAGGAGACTAGTAGCTCTAAATCTGGGCAGGAGATGAAGTGGGCCACACCAAAAAAAGTGGGAGGAACTAAACAAATTTTTCCAGCAACTCATAATTTGAGGACTAACAAGTATAGTGTCTTGCAGGAGAATCAAATGGAGGTCACAAAGAAGAGTCAACAAGAGATCAAGGATTCTAATGGAAGGGTGCAACATACTGTGTTGGAATATTAGGGGCCTGAATAAAAGTAATAAGCAGAGGTCTTTCTTAGACTTTTGCAGACTCAATAAGATTGGCTTAGGAGCTTTTCTAGAAACTAAATCGAGGGGCAACAAGATTGAGGAACTGATGAGGAATGTTTTCATGGGTTGGGATTGTTCTAGTAGTCCGACAATGGAGGGTAGGATTTTATTAGTTTGGAAGGCTGATCAAGTTTCCCTTAGTATTCTTCAGGAAGATGATCAATACATTCATTGCTTTGTGAAGATTAAGGGTGTTATTCAGAAGTTTTGTTTGACCCTTGTTTATGGTCGGAATTCGGTGGAGGAGAGGAAAAGTCTCTGGACTCAGTTATCTTTACTTGAGTTTCCAGTGCTTCCTTGGTTAGTAGTTGGAGATTTTAATGCAGTTTTTTACTATGATGATCGTATTGGTGGTCGCCCTATTACTGAGATGGAATTGGAAGATGGTCATCATTGGAGGGTCTGTTTTATGTTGGCTAAGTTGCGCTCGAGTGGTTCCCATTACACTTGTTCTAATAAACAAATGGAAGGAACAAGAATTTTCTTTAAATTGGACAGAGTTTTTAATAATGAAGCTTGGATAGATGATTTTCCTGATTCTGAAGCTCGTATTAACTGGGATGTCATCTCTGATCATTGCTATTGCTTTATAAAAACTGTTCCTATTCAGATTTTAGGGACTAGACCTTTTAAATATTTTAATATGTGGGCAGATCATCAGGATTTTAGAAACACAGTGCTTTGTAATTGGTCTAAACCGATAGCTTCTTCTGGTTCGCAGCAGATTGTTAAGAAATTAAAGCGGTTAAAACCTGTTTTACTTCAGTTCAACAAAGTGAAAGTTGGAGATGTAGCTAAGAAAATTTCTGAAGCTAAAATTAAATATCAGCAAGCCCGGCTTTATTTGCAAGAGGATCCTTCTTCGATTTCTCTTCAACAGGCTGAAAAAGAGGCTTGTTTAGAGTTTGGCTGTCAATCTAGAATGTATGAGAGTTTTCTTAGGCAAAGGAGCAAAATCACTTGGCTTAGATTTGGAGATGAGAATACTCCTTATTTTCATGCTAGTCTAAAGCAGCGGAAACTTGGTAATCGGATTACTTCTTTCATGGATGATGCAGGTCAGATAAATGAAAACTATGAAGAGGTTGTTGCGTATTTCATTAATCATTTCAAAGTTTTTTTGGCAGCTCTACTTCAGTTTTAACTCGGATAGAGCAAGAGTGCTTCTCTCAAGGGGTTGTTTTGAACCTGGAGCAGCAACTTGGATTAATAATGCCTTTCACCAAGAAGGATGTTAAGAAATCTTTATTCAGTATTCACTCAATTAAGAGCCCTGACCCAGATGGATATGGTTCGGGCTTCTACAAATCTTTATGGAAGGATATAGGGGATGAAATTTTAGAGGCGATTCTAACTTTCTTTGATCGAGGAGAGCTTCCACATGAGCTTAATAATACAATCATATCCCTTATTCCTAAGGTAGATAATCCCGCTAAAGCTGCTGATTATAGGCCTATTGCTTGCTGTAACACGCTATATAAATGCATTTAAAAATGCTTTATTCTTAGCTGGCTAAAGTTCTTCCTATGATTGTTCATCAAAACCAAGGAGCTTTTATTCAGAACTGTTTGCTTGCGCATAATATTCTTATCCTCCAAGATCTCCTTAAAGGTTATACTAGGAAGAATGTTTCTCCTCACTGCTTGATAAAAATTTATCTTAGCAAGGCTTATGATTCCCTTGATTGGGTTTTTTTGGAGGATATCCTAAAAGGTTTTTGTTTCCCTAGCAGATTTATTCAGTGGATTATGACTTGTTTGACGGGTACCTCTTATACCCTTTTGATGAATGGGAGGTTTCAAGGGGGTTTTGGTGGGAGGAAAGGTTTAAGACAAGGAGACTCGATCTCCCCCTTGCTGTTCGTGCTTGCCATGGAGTATCTCACTCATCTTATTATTCTTGTTACTCATGACAAGGAGTTCAGATTGCATCCCATGTGTAAAAGTTTGCATCTTTTCAATCTTTGTTTTGAAGATGATCTTATCTTGTTTTGCAAGGGCAATCTTAGATCCATGCAAATCTTGTTTGATGGTTTTACCAAGTTTAGTCAGGATTTTGGTTTTTCTGCCAACTTGACTAAATCTCAAGTTTATTTTGGTGGAATTTCTGCTAAAGAGAAGAATAGTATTATGAATTATGTCAATATTGAAGAGGGTTATTTTCCCTTAAAATACCTTGGTGTCACTCTTCAGCCTACCAAATGGAAGGCAGCTGATTTTGGTGTTATCATTAAAAAAATTCAAAATCGTCTTCACACTTGGTCAAGTCATCATCTGCCTTTTGCTGGGATATCTCAACTGACCCACTCTGTTTTATTAGGTATTCGAACATATTGGATGAGTATTCTTCTCCTGCCTCAAAGTGTCATTCATGAAATTGATCGGCTTTGTCAGACTTTTTTATGGGGAGCTAAGGGTAATCGCAGTAAGCTTCACTATTCTTCATGGGAACAGGTTTGCTTACCTAAGAATATGGGTGGGATTGGTTTTAAGGAGGGCTCAAAATGGAATAAAGTTTTGTTAGCCAAATTTATTTGGGCGATCACTTCTAAACAAGACCTGTTGTGGGTTAAATGAGTAGACGAACTTTATCTCAAAGGCCATAATTTATGGGATTATTCCTTTAAAGCTGATGTGAGTTGGTATTGGAGAAAATGATCTAATCTGAAAGAGTATTTCTCTATAGCAGACTTAGAGGCCTCGTCATTCAATGGCAAGCTGAATCTGAAGTTTCTTTACAGCCATTTGCTTCAAAGGGGTTCGGTGTCTTTTGCTAAGGGTGTGTGGTTTAAGATTTCAGTCCCGAAGCATCGTTTTATCCTGTGGCAATCGGTTCTTGGCCATCTGCTAACTAGGGACAATTTATTGCACTGTCATGTTCCTATGGTTTCCACTTTATGTCCTGTTTGTGAGCGTGTTGATGAATCTCATGCGCATCTGTTCTTTGAGTGTCTTTTCTCCCAAAAGTTCCTGGTTCTCATTAAAAGATGGTTAGGCCCAGCTCTTTGGCCAGTCAAGTATACTGAGTGGCTGTATTGGATAGAAGGGAAGCCTAAAGGGATGCTTCAAAGGATAGATGTTGCTTCTTTGGCTGCAGTAGTTTATTGCATTTGGTTTAATCGAAATTCTTGTATTTTTGCTCATTGTTCTTTGTCTGCTCATCGAATTGATCGTATGATTAGACTGTGTTTGAAAGCTAGATTGTTTAGTATCACGAGTCAGAAGTTGCAGGTTAAGGAGAAGTTTCTAGTTGATTTTGTAAGGAATCTGTAATTTGTTTCTCTGTTAGCTCCTTGTTGAGCTTTTGGTTGTAAGTTGTGTTGATCAATATATTTCTCTTTTCTTGATAAAAAAAAACTGGTTATTTATAAATAAATTAAGATATTTTAAATTTTGAATTTTAAATATGAAACAATAAAAATATTATCATGAATTGGAAAATCTTCAAGATATATGTGAATTTATATATGTTTGATTTATTATTATAATTGTTAGAAAATTAGTGATTAATAAATATTAAAAAAAAAGAGTTACGGAAGAGGCAATGCCTTTATTGATGATTTTAGATATTTGTTTTTTAATCATTTAATAATCATAAATTAAATAAAATAGAGTAAAAATGTAGAAAAAATAGAAATAGATTAGAGATTCTGACTTGAACTCTCCTTTTATTTAAAAAAAACGTGTGACATTTTTCAATTTTGACATTATCATTTAAAATATATCTGATGACGAACTTTATATGTATTATTAATGTTTTTGCCAAATAAAATTGATTCAATTGGCTTATCACATTATTCTCAAGGCAATGGCAGTATCCTAGATTTTGATTTGTTGATTATTTGAGCATAAGAACAAATGGAACATGATTAGCTTAATTCTATAAAGCCAAGTTTTAAGGGTTTTTTTTTGCTTCCTATTATTAAGTTCATTTATGCATAGATACAATTTACTTCATTTAGATTTGAATAATTGGATTTCTGGATATGTTATTGTTTACCTTGTGTGGTAACTTCCTAAATGTGCGAATATGTTATTAATCACTGGCATTATTCATACTTGTTAGTTTTAGAAGTTGGCAAGTGTAATTAGTTATTATATACTATTGCTACTAAAAGATATTACAATACATATACATATATTAAATTTTCTATGTAGCAACATATTTTGATGAGATGGTAAATTTAGATTTTTTCCATTCTATTTACTCGCATCTCTTTCGAAAATAGGGAATGATTATTAAGAGAGATTATAGGCTTTTGTATCATAATTATAAGATTCAATTCAAATTGTACTAAAATTTCACATATAATAATAATAATAATAACAACAATAATAATGATGATAATAATAATAATATCCATCAAGAATAATATTAAATTAATTTAAAAAATAATTATTTAAATTTAAATTTATATTCATATACAAAAAATATTTTTTTATAAAATATCTTTAATTTTAAAAAATTCTACAAAAATATTTATAAACTTATTATTGTAAATAAAAAATTAATATCTTATTCAAATTTAAAATAATAATAGTAAATCAATTAACCACAAATAAGCAGATAAAAATAAGATGGCTATATCAAATTTTTTCTATTTTTAATCATTTTAAATAATAGTTATTAAATAAAATATAAATATAGTAACTAACAATCGCTTCCACACCATTGGAGATGGTGGAAAATCTTTCGATTAATGATGCTACTGATAACTCCATTTTAGTGTCGTTTTAGAATGCGTTTTTGTGGAAATATTGAGTCTATATGTTTGTTTTGTGCAAGATAACGCTTGTGTTTGTCTTTGTTGTAGGTCGGTACTTTGGATCATGAGCTAAACGTGGAAAGAAGAAAAAATGGTGGAAATGGAGCTTTTGGTTGTTGTTTGACTCAAATTGGCATTAAGGACGAGTTATAATAAGTTTTTGTTTGAGGAAGGATGTCAAAAGGTTAAAATCTGAAAAAAAAAAATAGAATTAGAGTCGCGGCATGGTCTTAAGGGCCGCGACTCTAGCTAAGTTAGAGGCTATAGGTTTGCTGAAAGGAATTAGGGTCGCGACTTGGTAAAGAGAGTCGCAACGCTAGAAGAAACAGATGTGACAGTCATAATCCCGTGATCCGTAAAGGGAAAGACCGGGTAAGCTGTGCAATCCCACACCACCTGGGGAAGGTCAAGTGTGATGATTCTAAGACTGTGTAGGTATGGGACTACACAGTTGAAGAGGGCTTAAATGGATTGATGGGTACTACCTATATCAACAAGATGCATCTTCATTTCGGTAGCCCATCACTTGAGAATTCCAAAGTTAAGCGTGCTTGACCTGGGGTAATCTAGGGATGGGTGACCTCCTGGGAAGTTTTCCTAGGAAGCATGTGAGTGAGGACAAAGCACGCTGAAAAGACTCGTGTTGGTTTGTAGGGTCAGTCGTCATTCCAGAAAGTAGCCATAATGGCGTGGGGCGTCACAACAGAGGCAATTCTAGGAGGTCCATGGACAGGCGGGCCGCGACTTGGAATTAGAGAGCCGCGACGCTTGCAAATCCTGACAGATGCAGAAGTGCTTAAAAAAAGACATAGGCTGTGACCTAGGAAAGGCCAAGTCGCGGCCCGCATTTGAAAAAAAAAGGAGGAAATCGTGTTTTTTTAGTATAAATTCATACTTTTTGTTTTAATTAGGGTTAGGTCAGATTTTAATTATGAATTTAGAGAGTAAATTTGATTATGAGACAATTTTTTCTTCACTTTCATATTTTTATTTCTTCTTCAAGCTTTTGAATTTTATGATTCTGAATAATTATTTTCTTGTTTTAGTCATGTCATATATGAATTAAATCTTCTATCTAGGGGTTAATGTAGTCGCTTGGATTTTGATTTAATGTTATTATAATGTTCAATTGATTAATCATCTTTATTCTAATCTATATAATGTTTGCTTAATGCTAGTAAATATCTTATCAATATTTGCTTGATTTATGATTTTGATTCGAAATTCGAAAGATGTGAATTGAATATGCTATCATTATATAGACATAGGTTATATAGTGGATGAAAGTGCATGTATGGCTTGTGTAGCAATTAGGTTTCTATGCTTAATGTTTGCTATATGTTTAAGTTTATCACAGAGTTGTAGAAAACCTACATATAGGTTGAGATCTTATATCTTGAAAAATAATAGGAATCGATTTATGTTAACCTACTATTAGAATAGGAAGAAAGAAATTTATAACTGATTAATAAATTAATAGAATGAAAAGTTTATGAAGTTAATATCCTAGGTCTTTTTATTATTGATTTTCATCCTTTGATTAATTTTTTGTTTAAAATTATTTAAATTGTGTTTGTGGTTAGATTTATTCATCTTACTTTTACATGCCAAATATAAAGTAAAGAGAAATTATTGGTAATTAGGTTATAGTCTCTGTGGGAACGATTCTTATTTACTATCTGTATTACTTTAATCGATTGTGTATACTTGTTGTAGTGCACCAAAAAAAAAAAATATAGTTATTAAAATTTTTGTGTTTTATTTTATTTAAGTGTTGAGTGTGGTGAATTGTTTTATTTAAATGTTGTTTATTTTTATTTAATTGTTGTTTGTTGTATTTAATGGTTTGTTATTTTATTTAATTGTTAGAATTGTTGGTAGCATTTTTGTGAAATTAATTGTTAAATGATATATAATTATTTTTATTTTTAAAATGTGATTATGTGAGATTTGGTTGAATGCACTAAGGTGCATGGTAGGTAGTGATGCACCCTAATGATTGAGTATGTGCATGTGCATAGTTGCATGGTGTGCATGCAATAGTTTTCTACACATTAATTTCCTTTTATTGGTTTATTTATTTTTACTTAATTAAGGGATTTAAAAAGAAAATAAAAAGAAAGGGAAATAAAGAGGCTTGTGTTCACACAAGAAAAATATTGGGAACAAATGGTGAGAAAGGATAGAGTTGTCATTTTTTGAATTCCCGTAACCTTAGACCAAGCCTCAGTAAAACGGGTATAACATGGGTTGTGGATATCCAATTTAGACACAACTGGTACCGTTAGAAAGAAAATGAAATTATCTACATTTTTTCTGAATATCATTTTTCCTAAAACGTAACAAAAACAGGTCAAAACCCAGTCCCAAGTCTCAGCACCCTAGAGTTACGAGAATAGCATTATTTCCTTTATTAGCCATGGACAGCCAAGGAAGACAAGAGAGGAATTAGTGTGCTGTCAATGATAAAATAGATTGATTGGCTGAGTATAATTTTTAATTTAATTATATTTTGATTTAGGAAAAATAAAAGAAAATGATAATTACATTTTTCTTAGCTAGGTTTTGAAGATTGAGGGATTTAAATAGAAAATAAGAAAGATATTGAAGGCTCATTTGGCTTGGTGGCTGCCATGTGCTTAGAGAGAAGGGAGAGGGAGAGCTCGTGAGTTCTAGAGAGAGAGGTGGAGAAGAAGAACGTGAAGGAGAAGAGAAGGAGAAGAAAGAAGAGGTCGATGCTAGGGATCCTAAGGTATGGGTTAAGGTTCATAGCATTATATTTTGTCTCCTCTACATCTTGATTCTAAGCAAGGCAAAATGATGGTGATGATAGGTTTGGATTTTGTTGCAAGAGGATTGGAGGCTAGTGTTCAAAATCCCTAGGGTAAGTATTTGAGTTCATAGTGATGTTAATTTCTACCTCTTCTTGAATCTAAGATCATTTTTTTTTCTTTTCTTCATGTGGGTTTCGAAACCCTAGGCTTGAACAAGTGGTGGTCATAGTTTGGGTTATTGTCATTACTGTCCTTGAGTTCTAGCAAGAGAGGTAATGGGAACCTTTTTGTCTTATGGTTATTGTTTTTATCTTTGGTTTCTTGTGGTTTGGAGAATATTATTTGAGAATGGTGATTCATTGTTTTGTTCTCCTTTGATATATTAGATGATTAATCTTATTGAAATGTGGTGTTGATGATATGTTGTTTAAAGATCTTCTATGATTTGATGATGGGTATGTTTTGGCTTAAAGACTTTATGTGAAAATATACAAAAGTTTTAAATTGTGATCTATAAAAATGATGATGAATATCTCTTTTAAAAATAACATGAAAGGATTTGATTATTTTGGCTATGGGGATTTTGGCCTAAAGGTGATATTCAAAAGCATGATGATTATTTTTTTATGTTTAATGTCAATTTAATCTTAGAGATCATGATAGGTTGTGGCAAGATCTTGTATGAAGTTATGATGGTTTTGTTCTTTGGAATAATTGCATGGTAATAATATATTGAGAGTATATTTAACACAAGATCAAGGGTGGTTATTTGTTCATGACTTGTGAATAAGTTTCAAGGTGATTGATGAATTATTGTATGCTCATGGTGTGATTAAAATGGTTAAAGAGGTTAGAAGAATGCTAGGGTTTGTGTTGAAATATTGTACATAAATAAGCATGAATTTTGTGAATATAATGAAAAGAATGAATTTTATGATCAAATGTGCTTGCTGTTTTTTGTGCAAAAATGATGTTGTTTATGATGAGAATAATGTTTTGAGTGTTTAAATAAATTTTGCAAGTGTTTTGATGTTTTAAGAAATTTAGTGGGAAATTTAATTATGCCTTGAAATGATATTTTGTGTAAATAAATACCTACAGATTTTTTTTTATATTTTTGAGAAAATATGAGTTTTTTTTTAAAATAAGGATGGTGATTTTAATGATAAATTTGATTGCTGGAATTTTGTTTAAAAATGTAAAGTGTGTTTCAATAAAAGGAATTTGATTGGTATTTTGAAATAAATTAATATCCTAAACTATAGTAAAAATTTAAAAGTGGTATTTTTTTTATATAATATGAGTGGTTACTTTACAAGTTATGATTTTCTTTAATTGGATTAAGAAAAATGTTGGATTTAATTCACTTGTGATTTTTAAATAATGGCTGAAAGTTTAGTTTAAAAGTTTAAAATAGTTATTTAATTTTCACATATGAATTTATGTTACATAAAATTAAGTATTAAAAATAATTCAAGCAAAATATATTTTTCCCACACTTAAAATTATTATTTTTCTCACATAAAATTATGTAATTCTATTATAGGTTTTTTTTTTCTAAATAATTTCTAAGCCTTTGCTTTTATTTGTAATTTAAAAATAATAAATGGGTCTTTTATATATTTTTAATGGCTAAATAAAATTGTTTTTATGAAATAAAAAGAATGCCTTGGGAGATTTAATCAACCTAGTAACTTTAAGAAGATAAACAATGGTAAACAAAACATGCTACAAGTCTATTATTTTTAAAACGATAGAAGTAAGACGCATGGAACTATCGTTTTAAACGCCACATTTACGCAACGTTCCCACGTATGCATGTTGCATGCAAATTCACTTTTACGTCCAAAATAATGTCTATTATGCAAGCATGTAGTTTTTATAGAAAGAGCATGCATGTAATATAGGTAGAATGAGCATTATTCTTTGTAGAACCTTATGTGTAACCAAGCATATTGTATGTTGTGTGTTACTCTCACCATGTGTGCATGGCCCATGCACACATGAGTTGTGTGAAAGGGCAAAATAGTAATTATATGAAGCTAAGAAATGTTGTTTTGATTATGGTATAGGCTCGTTGAGAAGTTGTGGTTTTACTTTAGCTTGGACCTGAGGTAAAGAAGTTAGATAGAATTTATGATTGTTTATGCTATGAATGGTAAGACTGTTTGTATGAATGAAAATGTTATGAGTTATGAAATGCTATAATGTGATGATATGTTGTCTTGTATGAATGATGTATGATATGAATGGATGTTAGCGTGATGAACGCGACACATCAAATAAAGAGGTTACTAAGGATATGAAAACGTAACCGAGTTATATGTTATGGTTGTTAGCGTGTTGAACGCGACTCAACAAATGGGTTACTAAGGATATGAAGACGTAACCCGAGTTACTAAGGATATAAAGACGTAACTCCAAGGGCGGACGCGCCGAGGTTATTCAAGGACCAGAGACTCTTGTTTACTTCAAAGGGTGGCATGGACAAATTAGCGGGCCATGTTCACAAGGAATTGTTTATGATTATGTTATGATGTTTGGTGATGTTTATGATTTTGTTATGATGTTATGATGTTCATGATATGATAGATGGCATTATGTTGACGTGGATATGTTTATGTTTATGATATTGATGCCAATTTTATGATGATGCTATAATGTATAAAGATGAATGATAGTGTTTGTAATTTGTTGTATTCTTACTTGCTTGTTGTTTGTACTTCCTTACTGGGCTTTTAGCTCACCCCCCTTACTTTCCCTTCCAGGTAGCAAATAGGTTTCTCTGTGGTACGCGTGGTGATGTCGGGAGTTCTGTCGTCCTGGTGTGTATGGCGTGGGGCATCCTATGGACGAGAAACGATCAACTTTAAACACCAATTTTTAATAATGTTATGTTTATTGGGATTTTCTTAAAATTGTCAGTGGGACTTAAACTTTTGTTTACTTTAGAACTTTGCATGAAACTGATATTTTTCTTTTTAAACTTTTGGGCCCAACTTGCATGTTTTAAGCGAGACCCCACTGAAACCTTTATAATAAGTGGCTTTCTATTATAAACCATTGAAAAATGTGAATGTTTTATTAAGTACTAGTTAAGGGCGTTTTACAAATGGTATCAGAGACAGGTCGTCCATGTTTCCGAGGACCCTCCCACCATACACGCTAAAGACGGGAAAATCTCACCTCACCGTGTTGTAAGTACTTGCTCTAAATGTTATCTATTTTCTTTCCTACTTTTAAACTTTGTAGATTTGTAATTGCTGTGTAGAAAGTATGCCTCTAGTGATTAGGACTTCTAGAAAGAAACTTCTCGGTGAGAGCAGTGGGATCTCAAGGGTTCATATAGATGATGTAAACGCCGAGATGAGTGGATATGTGCTCCCTGAAAGATGGTTGTTGAGAATGAACGTATTTAATGGATGAGATGCATCATAGGAAATCGCAAATATGACACTACCAAGTTTAAAGTAAAGTGAAGAATGGATTACGTCAAGATCAAAGGACACATATGCTTTGCGACACAATTGTTAATAAAGACATAGGTTAGGGAGCTTACTCCACGACATTATCTTGTGAGGTGATGTTGTTAACTAGATAGATACGTGCAGTAGCAGAGGAGCACACAAGGTGGACACGCCACAACATTTTGTAGAAAACATCATCAAAAACCTCGATGGAGTAAATGGAGACTAAGGAGGCAGAGAGGCGAGAAAATCCACGATAACATAGTTCAACATAGAGGACAATGTCAAGCTACGAATTGACGCAACAATGAGGATAAGTAATGAGTTGTGACATGATAAAAATAAGACAAAGGCTACTAGCACACACTAAGGATTTCTAGGGACAACAAGATAGTTAGCAGTCCTAAAGATGGATTTGGTGGCACATGGTTAAGATGACATAAACTTTAGACACCATGACCTAGGCCGACTTTGTACAAGTTTTCAGCAAAAAGTACTTCAATGCTATAGTACTAGCAACTAGAGCTAATGAGTTTTTGACACTTACACAAGGTAGTCCTCCAGTCACAAAGTATGCCTAGAAGTTTGACAGACTGGCAAGGTTTACATCTGAAATAGTCTCAACAAAGGATATGAGAGTTCAAGGATTGTTAAGGGGACTGAAGCCTATGATTGTCAGGGACATCAAAATGACTAGTACAGGGCTAGTTAGCTATGCTGAGATTCTGGACAAAGCTTTAGACATTGAGTATATGAAGAGTTGTAAAGGCATAACTGAAATTTTTCCATGACTGAGAATCAAGGAAATGCTGCTAATGTTAATAATATCCCAAATATTGCAGAAGTCCCAGTGGAAAGAGGAGCAAGGACACTTAGAGACTATGTACTTTCTACTATCACGGAAGTGCATTTATGCATTAGACACCCCACTATTGCTGCAAATAATTTAAAGATTATGCCAACAATATTACAAATGGTGCAGACAACTATTCAGTTTGGGGGGTTGCCCCACGGAAGATCCAAATTTGCACATAGCAAATTTTCTGGAGCTATGTGCAACATTTAAGATGAATGGGGTGAGTGACGATGCGATCAAACTTAGATTATTTCCATTATCTCTATGAGACTGAGTGAAGAGTTGACTAATTTCACTACAAACTAATTCTATCACAACATGGGAGGAGTTAGCACATAATTTCTTAGCAAAGTTTTTCCCTCCAGCAAAAGCTGCAAAGTTGAGGGAGGAAATCAATAATTTCTATGAGACAGAAGGGGGATCATCGTATGATGTATGGGAAAGATTTAAAGAGTTGTTAAGGAAGTGTCCACATCATGGTATAGAGAAGTGGTTGCTAGTCCATAAGTTTTATAATGGGTTGAATGGTACTACTCGTACCATAATAGATGCTGCAGCAAGAGGTGCGTTCATGAGCAAGAGTGTTAATGAGGCGTATGAATTGCTAGAGGAGATGACAATGAATAACTACCAGTGGCCAAGTGAAAGAGAACAAACAAAGAAGGTGGGTGGTATGATTGAATTGGATGCTATAGTTCCATGCTTACAACGCAAGTGGCAGCTTTGACGAAGCAATTACAACAGAGCAATATGTCAGCTCAAACCATGCAAGTACAGAGTTTATGTGGGGCATGTGGGAGTGCTCATCCATTAAATCAGTGGCATGCCATGGATATAAATAATATACTTATGGAACAAGTTCAAGCTATAAGAAATTTTCAAAGACCAACCAACAACCCTTTTTCGATGTCATATAACCAAGGGTGGAGGAATCATCCTAACTTCTCATGGACAAATAATCAAGCTGCACAACAATCTTTCCCTCAAAGTCAGCCACAATACCCATTTCCACAGCCACAACCACATCAGCCAACACATATGAAACAACCTAGCGAACAGTCTGATGTACTGAACCGGTTCATGACAGAAACTAGGGCATCTATCAAGAGTTTGGAGACTCAAATGGGGCAGTTGGCTACTTTGATGACAAACTATGCTCAAGGGAACTTACCAAGCACTACTAAGGTAAGCCCAAAAGAACAGTGCAATGCAATATCCTTGAGAAGTGGCAAGGAGTCAAAAGAGCCAAAAGTAGCGGATAAGGAGACGGAGTTAAGTGGGTCTAATGTTGCTGAGAACTTAGAGAAGTAGCCAGAAATAAGCATAGATCACCATATAAAGATCCCATATCCTCAGAGGCTTCAAAAGAATAAGCTTGATAAGCAGTTTTCTAAATTTTTGGATATCTTTCAAAAGCTACACATCAATATCCCGTTTGTTGAGGCACTTGAACAAATGCCAAGTTATGGGAAGTTTATGAAGGAAATTTTATTAAAGAAAGGAAGCCGCGGACTTATGAGATAGTGGAACTTACTGAGGAGTGCAGTACGATAATTCGAAAGAAACTACCTCCCAAGCTTAAAGATCCTGGTAGTTTCAATATTCCATGTTCTATAGGGGGTTCAATAGAAACAAAGGCTTTATGTGATTTAGTGGCCAGTGTGAATCTAATGCCTCTATCAATATTTCGAAAGGTGAATTTGGGAGAAGCTCGACCTACTACCGTGTCTTCGCAGATAACAGATCAATCAGTCAAACATCCTCATGGAGTGATTGAGGATGTATTGGTGAAGGTGGACAAATTCATCTTTCTTGCGGACTTTATCGTTCTTGATATGGAGGAAGATGACAATATTCCAATAATACTTGGAAGGCCATTCTTGGCTACTGATAGGGCTTTGATCGATGTACAAAAGGGTGAGTTAAAGCTGCAAGTGCAAAAGGAGGAGGTAATATTTAACGTTTTTCCAGCAACGGAAATTCCAACTTGTTGTAGAGTTAAAGTGGTAAAACAAGGAGAGAACAAGTTGGAAATCTCTAAGCGAAGATCCATGGCTAAAACTGGAATGCGAAAAATGTGTCATCATTTAAAAAGGTTCTTCAGTGGAAGGAATCGAATGTTACATGAGTGGGGTAAGGTTCCACCGATTTATAATAAAAAGTGTTGTACCCTATACTTAGCACGAGTTCAATTTCTCAGCTCGGGTATAGCTGACAGATGAATGTATGGAAAAATAGCCAAGCAGAATATTTGGCTAACAGTGATGTGAACAGCCCGAGTTTGGGGGCTCGACAACACGATACATCAAAGTTTGGGCGCTCTGAGCTTACTACGAGCTAGGGTTCAGATAGTCGTTAAACACGAGCTCAGGTGAGTTATTCATCTCTTGAGAACTTGGAAAGAATGCATACTGAAGGATCCCAAGAGACTCAAAGACTCTTTATGCGCTCATTAATGCCCAGGTTGTATCACATATCTATTATTTATTATCCGAGATAGCAGGAGTATGTTTATTCTGTTATCAAATCATATCCCAATGTAAATGGGAATAATCTGTATTAATTATATACCTTATTTGTCTACACGGTTTATTGACATGGTTACCCAAACCTGTCCATGGAATTCCCCTATAAATATTAGGGATATTGGACAGGAAAGGGGGGATTATTTTTGTATTACCGAAAAATCTGCAGAAATTGAGAGAGAAAAGTAATAATATTGACTCGTGGACTAGGTGGATTTTAACCACTGAACCACGTAAAATTTGTGCGTGTTTGAGAGGGTGTTTACTATTTCATTATGGTTTATAATCTAGCACTAATCTACCTGTTTAGTTTCTTAATACACGGTTGGCGAAAAACCGCGTCAACAGTTTGGTGCTTTCATTGAGAGGAAATTAGTGCTTCGCAAGTTTCATTCGGATTTCATCATAATGCTCACTCGATCAATGGATGATAATGAGATGGAATAGATTGGTGGGCAGGAGGCCCATCATACCACTGTTTCCAATGAAAGGGGCCCGAATTGTAACAACCCAAAATCGCTAATAAGGTTTAAGGACCTTGATTAGTGTGCCAGGAGGGAATTAATGGAATAATTGTGATTTAATGAGTAATTATATGTTTAATCATGTTTATATGATAATTGATTATATTATGTGGTAATATGATATGAAATAAATATGTGATATATGTGAGAACCGCATTGTTATGTGGACAGGTGCGCTGAGCACGAATCAAGACGATTCTAGGGTCAGATAGTGGGAAAAGTCACAACGGGGCTTAAGATATGATTCCGGTTAGGTCGGGGATACTTTTAGGAAGCGGGTAGCGATTTGGATTATCGGGTCATGAAAATAAATATATAGAGATATATTTGAGGTTAGAATGTCTAGGCGGGAATATTTGAGGATTTGGAAGTTTAGCTCAGGGAAAATCAAGGAACTGAAACAGGGATTAAGGTAAGCATCTAATATTCTTTTCTGTGGTTGAATTCTGAGTTCTAGCTGGGTTTTGGTTAAGTGTTGAAACAGAAATGGTTTTGATGTTTTAAGGCAAAATTAAGAAGGAAGCTTGGTAACTTAGCTTGGCTATGACTTGGTGAGGTGATTCAACAGCAAAGGTAAGTCTCAACTCCTGGTTTAGAGGTTTTAAATTGGGTTTGAGTGGTTGGTTTGAGTGTTTATAGCACTTGGGTTTCAGAAATTGAAAGGAGGAGATTAGAGTGTGCTAGGCTGTGTTTTCTTGGGAATTATGTTGTTTAGATCATGCTAAAGAAGTTGGGAATTAATTGGTTAGGAGTTGGGAAGCTTTGGGGTGGTTTAAGGTGAGGTTTCAGACTTAGAAATGGTGTAAATTCTGGGTTCGAAGGGGAGGGTCGCGGCTCTGTTCTAGAGCGCTGCGGCCCTAGCATGCAAAGAAGCCAAGGAGGCTCGGCCAAGGGGGAGTGCCGCGGCGCAGGTGTGGTTCAGCGTGGGTGTTGGCTCTGTTTTGGGGAAAGGCCGCAGCTAGGCTTCGGGGGCCGCAGCCCTTGGTTGCACACATGAATTTTTGAGGGTTTTAAGCACGAGAGAGTGGTCTAGTGTGCTCGAGTTTGGTTTCACCACCGTGGTTGGTGGAATTTGGAATCCCGGGAGTTAGTTTTGTAACTGGAAACCTATATTGGAGTATTAATGGAACCCTATATTTTGGTTGTGACTAGGTGATAAAGGCTTAGGCTCGGGAACGGATCGTGCTTGAGAGGCGTTGCTCGTAATTCAATAATCGCACAGACTAAAGGTAAGAAAACTGCACCTGGTTGAATATATGTGACGGGACTAAGGGCTCCCTAATGTAAATGCTTGAAAAGATGGTATTATGCCATGCAAACCATTTAGTGAACCAACGGCCTAAGGGTGCCAAGGGTTTCACTAGCGCACAGGGCGTGGCTCGGCCACTGGTAGTCGAGGACAGCTTATTATGCACTAAGCTCGGTTTAAGCGGGCCGGAGTCAGTGGGTTAAACAGAGGGTGCGGCCTAAGTCGTCGGCCCTGATTATTATGTGATATAAGTATTATATGTGGTAGAACGTGTCTTGAATTGGATTGTATATGCTGAATATCTGTTGAGGATTATCTGATGGGAATACCTGCATACTGAACCATTTGCCTGTTATTATTGTTTGAGTTGTTTATGATGTTTTCTTGCTGGGCCTTGGCTCACGGGTGCTACGTGGTGCAGGTAAAGGCAAGGGCAAGTTAGATCAGCCCTGATTGGAGAGCTCAGCGAGAAGAATGTACATAGCCAGGTGCTCGGCCGCCACGGTTGAGGTCTAGGCAAGGACGTGGAACTTGAAGACTGTCTGTTTTGCCTTAGTATGGCTAGTGGATACTCGTGTACTTTTTGGGAGTCTGTAAACTTATTCTAACTTTGTTTTTTTATATGGGATCCCATGTTTACTACAGTTTAAATATATGAAATTAGTCTTTTGAAACCAAAACCTTTTTAACCTTAGCTCTTACATGTCTAGTGACACGATTTCAAAATAATGACTTCATTAGCAAGTCCTGCACCTTTTTAAGTACACAGTGTAACGGTCTTGGCTATCCAAGGTGTTACACGGATGTTCAACAACTTCTGGGAAAACAACCAGTGGGTCAGGACGACGCTGGGAGTTCAGCGTCACTACCACCGAATCCTAATCCAGGATACTTGACTGCCGTCGAGATGGAAAATGCCCAGTTAAGGAGCCATCTCGCTAGGGCAAACAGGAAGATTGAGGAGGTCTTGGCTCAGTTACCCCCTCTTGCAACTGACGTTAATTTCAGAAAGAGGAAAAGTAGGTCTCATAAGTCCCATAGGAATAACCAGTCTAAACCAAGTCATTATATCATAACCGCCACTCCGAGTTCTGTACCTTCAAGGCGAAACTACTGGAGTGCTACACCCACTGATCATCACAGGGGTCATCATCAGCATGTCAGTCGATCGATCAAGACTAGGACCCCAAGCTCTATGCCTTCTTCACAGATTCCCATAAATGCCCATAACAACCCACGGGGAGGGGCTGGGACAAGCTCAGAAAGGCACAATGCTCTAGCAAATCCCCCTGTACCACGGTCAGAGCCCTAGGCACAGAGGACTATGGATGTTGGAATAACATCAAGGCGAGCAAATTTAGCTGCCCTGATGGAACGAGGATAGCTTCACCAATAAGGCATCCCACGTCACCTGTAAGACATCCAACACCACCTCGCCCTCAACGAGATGTTCCAGCTCATGAGAACAGTATGAGAAATTCTCCCTTGTCTATAAATACTTACACCCCGCGAACGCATGCTGAGAATCCAGGCCCTTAATCTTAACCGCAAGCAGTAAGTTTCATAAATGGAAGTTATTGGACGGAGAGCCAGCGTGGAGGCAGATCCGAGAGAGACTTGAGAAATCACTTGAGCTCAGTACAAAGTCCTCGATATGATCCACAACCTAACATGCACGATCATTTGAACTCACAGAAAAAGTATCCAACTCGGGATGAAGATGTTAGCTATACTCGGCATGAGGTAGGTCTGTCCATTGAACGCAACAATGGGAATGTCCCACATAACCAAGCTTGAACTTGGAGGGAAAACTACCCATCAAACGTGTATAATAGGATGGGAGTTGTTGAACATCCCCCAGCCAACCTAGGGACCAGGGACCAAACCCTTAGACTGGCTCCGATGGAAGAGAAAATGAAAAGACTCTTATCAGGGAAGGGAAAGGACGATTGCGACTCATATGAGGAGCTCGAACCTTTTGCTCCAAACATTGCAGCAACAACATATCCTATTGGCTTTAGGATGCCACACATGTTGACGTTTGATGCAAACGCAGATCCATCTAATCACCTCAGAATGTTTAACACTATGATGATGGCCCACAATGTCGGGCTCGTGTTGGGAATTGTGCCCTGAAAGCATATGTAGTAGACATTATTTTATGAAATAAATAAATAAATTGAATTTTTTATGCATATATTTTATGGACTAGATTATTCTGTGATAATATTATGTAAATATCAGAAAAATTTCTAAGTTCATATATGTGATCTCAAACATGTATTGGTACGGGAGGATTTTGTTTGAGATAAATGAACTTGAATAGTTCGCAGTAAAATAAAGTTATGGAATCTTTAGATTAATTACTACAAGTACGGTCCACTAGTATTATGTATACATGTGATCTAGATCCAGATCACTAGTGGAGGTGCTTTATATATTAGAGAATATATAGAACTGGACTAGATATGTTTTTTAATACTTAGTTAAATACCGTTTCAAAGTATTAATTAAATATATCAACTGATGATCATATACAAATAGATCTTAATCCTGAAGTTACTATGAACTCATGTTTATGTTATATGAGTTCTTTGATTCACTCGTTGGGGTCTGTCAAAATGATCAGGCTAGAAACTTTTGTTTCGGGAACTCATTAATGTAAATGGCTGGGGACATAGTATACATATATGGAATCTATACCTTCTTGCATGAGATTGAATAATGGTTCTCTTAAGGGTTGACTTTTGGGAGTGAAAGGTTATTGAGCTCAAATTCATAATTTAGTTATGAATTAACCTTCACTAGTAAAGTCAATGGTACTTAAGAAAACAAGAGATAATTAAAATGGTATAACGGTAATTTTATTTCCAATTAATTATGAACCATTATTAGATGGTCATTTTGTATGCAATGATTATATCAATGGACGCTTTATCATTATAAAGTACTCAGTAAATTAAATGTATATAATTACAAGAGTGCAGTCTCATATTTATAGTGGAATAATTATGAGATTAATAAATTAAGATTATTTAATTAAAGAGTTTAATTAATAATCTCAAATTTAATGGAGCATGAAATTATATGTCCATAGGTCCCCACAGCGGCTCTATCAACACTATTCAATGTAAGAGTTGATATAAAGGGAAAAATAGTTGAAAGACATATTTAAGAAAAAATTTGTTCTTCAGGCCAAATATGCAATTATATGATAATAGTGATTAATTAATTAATTATAAATTAGTTGTGATTAACAAAATTAATTAATATTTAATTATTGTAAAATTCTCGAAATTATATCAAATAATTTTTGAAATTATATTAAATAATTAATTAATTATAATTTTCAAAATTATAATAAATTAAATATCTTTATTTGAGTGGGAGATAATAATCTGATAACTTCAAATTGGATTTGAATTTAAAAGATTGATATTTATTCAAATAATTAATTATATTTGATAATTAGTTAAAAAGATATTTAATTTAAATTTGAATTAGTTATCAAGTTGTTAGATTTTTATCTAACAAAGTAGTTTGAATAAATAATTTAATAAAAATAGAAAAATAAAATATCCCTAAAAATTAGGGTGGTACACGACCACACACAATCCATGGATTGTGTGTGGCGTGTACTGCTATTTTTTTAGGGACAGGATTTTCATTTTTATTTTATTTAATTAATTAATTAATGGATAATTCAAAAAAATCAGTTTTTTTTTAATATTTTCATTGATAAGATAATTAATTAATTAAAAGATAAATTGTAAGATGGTTACAGATTTGTTTTTTAAATTTGAATATTTTCTTTTAAGTATGACGAATCAGAAAATATACAGATAACTTAGAGAACTCTATTATTCGCTCTGTGAAAAATAGAGCGATACTTTTCTCTCCCTGAAAAGATAAATAACTCATTCTCAGACCTATTCTCTTGATCTCATGTGTTGAGTACATCAAGTAGAATCACAAATAAACTATCATTTATTCTCTGAGTGCCCATGAACTTCTTGAGGTGTAGAGAACGTTGTGGAAGATCTTGGTATGAATACTTGGGAGCAACTTGGATATGAAGATCGTTCTTATTACGAAAAGATAGCAAGGACATTTGATAGGCTTCAAGAGGTATGCTTTCTATTCCTAACTTGCTTATGATTAATGTATGTATATTAATGGATCCTCATATTTAAAGGTAGTTTAAATAAGTTACAAAATTTTTGTTGTACACTGGGCCAACCCCAACTCGTTCCTAACAGCTCGATCTAAGATGTATCTTGTTCCCTGCAACTCTGGTCGGACCGGCCAGGCAGTAGTTTAAACAATACAAGAAGCATTCGATAAGCTCATGGAAGAAATTCTTCTCCGAGTTTAAAAGATCATTCTAAGCCTTGCAGGCAGCTCGTGTTGAAGCTGATTCATGGCCAACGTAAAGCAACAACCTGGCAAGACATTGATGGCATACCTAAGCAAATTTGCCAATGTTGCTAAATGAGCTAGGGACATTGATGAAAGCTCCAAGCTCATGGCAATGAGAACGGGAATCCTCGTGGTGGGGGACATGTGGCAAGAACTCTAAAGAAAAGGGGTTAAAAGCGTAGACGAATTTATGGCCAAGCTAAGGAATGGATAAACCTGGAGGAGGCACCAGCCAGACCCCCGTCCAACCCGTTGGAACGGTAATGGATGTTGCAGCTATGGCTCAAGCTGTTACCCAGAATAACCAAGGGGGAATAACAAAAGGAAGGGGAATGGTGAGGACGACCAGAGCGGGACGAAAAAAACAAGCCCATTTACGCTACTTATACTGAACTAATAGACACCCGTGAGCATATCAATCTGGCTAATTCTAATCGCCTACCATGGAAGAAGCCAGAACCTTTAAAAAACCAGAGGGCGAAGAGAGATTCTTCAAAATTTTGCCGATTTCACAACGACATCGGTCATAATACTGATGATTGTTGGCAGTGGATGGATGAAATCGAGACTCTCATTTGAGCTGGAGCATTGGCCCAGTACGCCCAAAATCAGGTAGTCCCCAATCAAAGTGTCGGGTAGAATTCTCAGTCAGTGCCAGAAACTTTGGTAGGCCAATCTGCAGCTCAAATGAATCAGGTCGATCCTCCCCCAATAGTAGGAGGAGATATAACCACTATTGCCAGAGGACCTCATTTGGAGAGCACGAGCAGCGGGGCCCAAAAGAGGTACATCAATGAGTTAAAGGCTCATCACAGAGTGGAGTTCATCCTAGAGCAGCGGTTATCGAAGCAACAGCGGTTTGAAAAACAACTAATAATTTTCACGGAAGAGGATACTAGCCACGTCCAATTCCCACACAATTATTTGCTGGTGGTAACCGTGCAGCTCGCCAACCGAAGGGTGCGAAGAATATTGGTGGATAACGTGAGTTCCGCAAATTTACTTTTCAAGTCCATCGTGGAAAAAAATGGTATTGGTATCCGATTTAAAGGCGACTTCAATAACTCTGTACGAGTTTTTGGGTGAAGGAACAATGACCATAGGGGCAATCGGACTAGTGGTGACATTGGGAGAAGAGTCACGAACTATCTCCAAAATACTCGAGTTCGTGGTAATCGATTTTCCGGCCACATACAATGCGATTTTGGGCCGACCCGCGATGATGGCATTCGAAGTCGTAACTTCGATTCGACACCTGGCAATGAAATTCCCCTCAACATTGGGGATATGCACAGCCAGAGGAGACCAGCTCATTGCCAGAGAATGCACAGCGTTTGTATGAAGGAAAAGTCACAACCTGGGCAGCAGGCGATGGTCATAAGTGAGGAAGGTGAGGAGTCCCAGGAAATAGAAGTCACTCGTGGGACAAAAGAACCTCAAGAAGAAGGTGGTGAGGTCGCCCAATACGATGACATCGATCTGTGGGTAGGCGAAGATAGGTCTGAGCACAAATCCATAGAAGAGCTTAAGGAAGTAAACATTGACCCGAAATAATCTTCAAGGGTTGTAAAAATTGGGAAAAATCTTTAAGACAAAAGAAAGAAGGAACTGGTCAATTTTTTACGGAAGAACCTGGATGTTTTTGCCTAGTCACATGAGGATGTGGTGGGAATTAGTCTGAGTATAATAATGCACACCTTAAACTTGGACAAGAGCGTGCTTGCAAAATCCAAAAAATGGAGGCTTTGGGGGACAGTACGAGCTGAAGCATTAAAGGAAGAAGTAGCTCGACTATTAAAATGGGGGTTTATCAAGGAAGAAAAATACCTAATCTGGGTTGCTAATCCCGTGCTGGTCCCGAAGCCAAATGGGAAGTGGAGAACTCGTATCAACTTCTCCAACCTCAACAAGGCTTGTCCTAAGGTCTGTTTCCCACTACCAAGGATTGACCAGTTGGTAGACACCACAGCAGGTCACGAGCTCGTGTCTTTCATGGACGTGTGTACTGGATATAACCAGATCGCGATGAACCCGGCAAACCAAGAGCATACCTGTTTCATGACCGAACATAACGTATATTGTTACAAAGTTATGCCATTCAGACTTAAAAATGTCGAGGATACATACCAACGGTTGGCCAACAAAATTTTCGCTAACCAGATCTGGAGAAACATGGAGGTGTATGTCGATGACATTCTCACCAAGTCAAAGACTGCCAATAACCATGTATCTGACCTGGAAGAATGTTTTGGTATCTTGAGAAAGTATGACATGAAGCTGAATCCCCAGAAATGCACTTTCGAGGTGGCACCTGGAAAGTTTATAGGGTTCACAGTCAACACAAGCAGGATAGAGGTGAATCCGAAAAAAATCAGATCGTTGTTAGGCATGCCTTCACCCAGGTCACGTAAGGAAGTTCAAAGCCTATCTGGAAGTTCATTTCAAAATCCATTGGCAAGTGTCTGTCCTACAAATAGCTCAGGGGAAACAAGAAATTTGATTGGACCAAAGAATGTGAAGAGGCATTTCACGATCTAAAAACGCATCTAGTTGAACCCCCTGTACTATCCAAACCGACGTATGGAGAGTCTCTGTTTCTTTACCTGGTCATAACAGAAAATGCAGTCAACGTCGTGTTAGTTTGAAAAGATGACTGGATGCAGAAACCAGTGTATTACGTAAACAAGAGGCTTCTCAGAGCTGAATCACAATACCCACTGATAGAGAAGCTGGCATTCTGTCCAATTTTGGCTTCCAAAAAGCTCAGACCATATTTCTAGTCCCATTCTATTAATGTCTTAACCGACCAACCTTTAAGGCATGTATTGCAAATGCCTAAAATGCTGGGACGTCTCTTAAAATGGGTCATCGAACGTAGCCAGTTCGAGATATTATACATGCCACAAACAACAATCAAGAGTCAAGCCCTTGCTGATTTTATGGCTAAGTGCACTGGTTTTCTGGACGAGCTCATGAGGGAGCCAGTGTAGGAATTATGGAAAATATTCGTTGATGGATCGTCAAACGAGAACGGATCGGGAGCTGGGATAATCTTAATCTCGCCTGAAGGGCATCGGTTCCACACAACTCTTAGATTTAGGTTTGAAGCTTCCAATAATGAAGCAGACTATGAGGCCTTATTGGCAGGGCTAAGGGTGGCGAAAGAGCTGAAGGCGAAAGCCATCCAATGCTATAGTGATTCCCAGCTTGTGGTGAATCAGACATTGGGAGAATATCAAGGTCAAGGCATCAGGATGGCAGCCTACCTGGCTAAGGTAAAGAGCGAGTTGTCTGAATTCGAGTTTAGCTCTGTTGAAAAAATACCTCGCGAGCAGAATTCTAATGTTGATGCTTTGGCTCAACTTGCTACCACCAAAGAGGTCAAAACATTGAATGTAGTTCCGGTGGAGTTATTGGAAAGTCCAAGTGTAACGGGAGAAACGATGGAGGTCGGAATGATTGACATAAGACCGAGCTGGATGACTCCAATAATGGAATATGTCATAACTGGAAAACTACCTGATGACAAGAAAGATGCGAGAAATTTGTTTTATCAAGCTCCACGGTATGTAATAGTTGAGGGAATCCTATATTTGCAAGGTCATTCGTTGCCCCTCATGCGGTGTGTTCTGCCCGAAGAAGCCAAGACCATCTTACAAGAAATACACAAAGGTTTTTGTGGAGATCACGCTGGGGGGCAAAACCTAGCACTAAAGGTACTAAGGCAGGGAAATTTCTGGTCCATTTCAACGAAGGACTTTATCTCGTATGTCTAGAATTGTGACAAATGTCAGCATTTCGCCATAGTTTCCTGAGATGCTCTAGTCGAGATAACCATGATTTCGTCCCCTTGGCCATTTGCAGCATGGGGAATCAACCTGATAGGTTCCTTACCTATGGGAAAGGAAGGAGTTCGGTATGCAGTAGTGGCAATCGATTACTTCACGAAGTGGGTAAAGGCTGAACCTCTGGCAACCATCACTTCAAAGAGAGTCATGGACTTCGTTGTGAAGAACATCTTATGTCGATTTGGACTTCCTAAAAATATTGTGCCAGACAACGGAACACAATTCGATAGTGATCTCTTCACAAACTTTTGTGAAAGATACAGCATAACGAAGAGATTCTCATCTGTATCATACCCACAAGCCGATGGGCAGTTCCAGGCTATAAATAAGACCCTCAAGACGAGCCTGAAAAAAAGGTTGGATGAAGCCAAAGGATTATGGCCCGAATTGCTCCCACAAGTACTTTGGGCCTACCGAACTTCGCATAGGACATCCACGGGACATATTCCTTTTTCCCTAACCTTTGGAAGCAAAGCCATGCTTCCAATTGAGGCAATGGTGAGTACTCACAGACAAAGGACATTTGATCAAGATAAAAATCAATGAGCTACTTAGCGCATCCCTCGATCTGATCGAAGAAAAACATGAGGCATCACAATTACAGCTCGCCCATTATCAACAAAAAATCACTCGTTATTTCAATTCAAAAGTCAAGGGACGCAGACTCAGATTAGGCAATCTGGTTCTCCGAAGGGTCCTTTTGGCAACTAAAGATCTCAAGGATGGTGTCTTAGGTCTGAACAGAGAAGGACCGTATCATATTATAGAGGTCCTACGCGAAGGAACTTTTAAGCTAGCCTGGCTAAGTGGGCAAATAGTCCCACGAACCTGGAATGCTCTTCATTTGAAAAAGTACTATCAATTGTGCTACCATTTATGTAAGGCTTACTTATAAAAGCCATTTCAATTCAATAACAGTTGGATTATTAAATAATCACTTCTTTGTTTTATTATTACGAGCTCACATTATAGAAGCAACCAAGAACGTTTATACGTTCTGGTTACTTGGGGGGCACACAATTGAGGAAATTTTTTGAGAAACCTAAGCTTACTCGAATAATGATTAAACACTTGTGAGTTTGGATAAATTGATTATTAAACGACTTTCTAAAGCTCGAGTTTTCAATAAACCTAACGTAAACTAAGTTTATTAAAAACCCTAGATATAACTAGGTCCGATGCCTAATTCTTAACAGGTATAAAATTATTAAGTTTATTAAAAGCCCTAGATATAACCAGGTCCGAGGCCTGATTCTTAACATGTATAATGCTATTAAGTTTATTAAAAACCCTGGATATAACCAGGTCCGAGGCCTGATTCTTAACATGTATAATGCTATTAAGTTTATTAAAAACCCTGGGTATAAGCAAATGCGAGGCTTGATTCTGAATAGGTATGACACAAATAAGCAAGCAAAATCTTGGATACAACTAAGGTATCGATAAAATCTATCTCGATCTAAAAATCAATCCTTAAGATTTCGAATGTACAAGAGTCTAAGGATTCATAAACATGAGAAAATAATAAACTAAGGGAAAGACGAATAGATCACAAGTTAGGGATATATTAAAAAAAAAATATTGTCATCCCGAGGAGAAAAACCCTCGAACTAAGCCTGAAGGAAATTTTTTTGGTCCCAAGGGACTGTTACAAAAATTTGAAATAAATAATAACAATAAGGTCACCTCCTCACCATCCCCCTCTGTAGCTTCGAAAGCTTTGTCGGTCTCTGAAGGTTCCTGCGAGAACCGAACCTTGAACCTAATAAGAAACGGATCCCACATCTCAGGATGCATAAAAGAGAAGTTTTCATCCTCGCTAAAGGCCCAGAAATGGTAAAGCATCTCCTCCATCTGTGACGAGGACACTGCAGCTTCCTCCTTGGCCTTAGCCTCGGCCTCGATCAGCTTCATTTTGAGCTCTAAGTTTTCGGCCTGAAACTAATATGGGCGACGACTCGCCTCCATGGCCTGAGCCTGAGAGGTGGATAGGACAGCCTTTGCAGACCGCTTGCCCTCCTGAGAAGAAATAAGAGCAGCTTTGGCAGCCTGCTCATTCTCTTGAGTAACACTCAGGGTGGCTTTGGCGGCCTGCTCATTCTCTTGAGCAACATTTAGGGCAGCTCGGAGTTCCTCGTTCCTGGCTTTAACATGAGCTATGCTTCAATATTGGTCCAAGACAAACTGTAGAATAATGAAGCAAGTCAAGAATATAAAAAAATAATGAAGCAAGGAAAGGTTAGAAGGGTGAAATGGACTCATAGTAAGGTTCATCCCCATAGCAGATTCGAGGACGTCTTCAGAGCTGTGCTCCTCTATAGCCCTAAAATCCTTGGCACTAGCCTTGTAAGCATGGCTCGCCATGGGGCTTGCTGTCTTATACACGATACCCCGAAAAGCCTCGGGGATCTTGTCCATGCCGTGTGGCTCAACTGGGATCCTGACAATGGGAATCTTGCTTTGAATGGGGGCCTCGTTTTGAATCACTTGAGGATTTGAGGAAGGCAAGTGTCAAGGAGGAGGATTGGGAGCTTGGTGAACAGTAACTGTTGTTACAGGAGCTAAGGGGAGCTCTCTTTGTGGCTGCTCCCAAGCGGTGCTAGCACCCTTATCCTTAGACAGGGATTTAGTGAGACCCCCTGTCTTCAGAGTTGCTTTCTTCATCACACTAAGAATTTTCACCACGGCACTAGTTCCAGTCTTACCGACCTTAAAGGCACCCCTCAAATCTGGAGCTCCTGGCAATTCCATCTCTTCACTTGAAAAAAGAGCAAACAAAAGATTCAGTTCACAGGATTAATGCTTCGAAAATATTATAAATACAAGAAAAAAGCATGAACCCTACCCTCCGGGCTAGGGAGGAATCTATTATGACCAGCTCGAGGGTATTGACCGGGCTAGGCACAACCTCCAACTCTAGGATTAAGGGAGGAAGGGGGAGTCTAAAGCTATGACCTCCTAGTTCCTAGGGGGTTCAGGTCCTTCCTCCGGGCTAGACTCATCTACATACTGCCTAAAACCAGCGGCGTACACGCTCTAGAGCAGGAAAAGCCAAGACCTACGGTTTGTCCTATATTAAAAAATAGTGGATCTAAAATGTAAAGTGTTGTCAACTATGATGGTACCATTAGGGTAGCTATGGTCATTGCGTACCACCAAATGATCCATGAATTGGAGGAGGGTTATGTTGAGGTCCGGATTAGTAGGGTGACAACTAACAAGCTGGTTAGGGTTAAATCGAATAAGCCTATAACTGGAAGCAGCCCGATCTAACTCTCTTAAAGGGTATGGGTTACCTTGGCCGGAGGGGCCGACTGCTGCCCCGGACGTAGTTCGCTCAGGATTGGGTCCCTGATTATCTTCAGAAGCTCGCCTTTTACGCACAACCGGTGCCACATTTTCTTCCTCCTCGAGGTCCTCGTCCCCTGGTAAGGCCTCTTGAGAAGGGGGAGCTCGGGGATGACTGGAAGAGAAACTCAGGTCCTTAGAGCTAACGTCTAGCCCTTGCTGATCAGTTTGCAAGCCACCATGGTGGCGTTGTTCACAATCAGACAATAGTCTTTCTCCCTGGGAGGAAGACTAGACAGGGTCTTGTACTGACCTCCGAGGGTCTCAGATTGCCCTGTCTTCACGAATATAGCTGCACAAAGAGCGAACTCAGTCATAATCTATAAAAAAAATATAAAATTAAATAAATATATATTTTTTATACAATGCAAAAGTGATAAAAGTTCACGTGTTGAATTCACAAAAATAGAAGACTTACAAGGACGATTGAAGTATCGATGGTCACAGTTCTTGAACCCATTTGACATAAAGAATAAATATGTATAGTCATTTGGGTGGCTGGGAAGGTCGATGATAGAGGCGGAGTTCGGGAAACGAGTAAGGTAATAAAATCCGTCACCTCACCCTTTCTGGTCGGGACTGACCTTGAGGCAAAACAAGTACATGATGTTTGCTGGAGTGAGGACCTCCCACTCGTGCCTCAGAAACAAATATTTTAACCACGCCAAAAGCCTGTATATGTTTGGGGGGAGCTGGAAAGGAGCCAGTTTGATGTAGTTCAGAAAGTCTACGAAATACTAGTCTAGTGGGAGGAAGGCACCGATCTTCAGGTGCTCATCACTCCAAGCCCCGTAGTTGTCTTGGAGAAGGGCGCAGCTCTGTTCTCCCTCAAGCACAGGTCGGGCGAAAAGACCGTCAGCTCCTATCTCAATCCTATGACTCAACAGGATCTTGTTAACTTTCCCCTGAGTTGTTATCCGAGAGACTATATGCTCGGCCTCAAAGAATGCATTGGGCTCAACTACAATCACTCTCTCCTCCACAGGACCAAAGTGAGAGATGGGAGACTCAGAGGCGATCTGTTTGCCTTTATTTTTGTTTTGAGTAGAGGAGCTTGCATCATTCTTCTTTGCAGGTGCCATGATTCAGATTGCCTGACGACAGAACGACCTATTAGTAGGCGACCTAAGATGGTTTCTAGCTACGGTTGTAGAGGTAGGGAAGATCAAAGATTTAATTGGTTTATTGTCGAGATTTGAAAGTTTATACAAACTAAGATTTGCTCTAGCCTCAACATGTGGTCCCATGCGAGGTCCTAGGCCACGCGCCTCGATTTCTTAAAATTCCCAGATACTTCGGGATTCGCATGTCAGATCCGTCAGGACCGCTACTTTCCTTTTTAAAGCGGTTTAATGCAAAACTGTCTAAGGAATCGTAACCTTTAAGCTACCTAGGATTAAACCTAAAACCCCTTCGACTTCTACAACCCAAACAGGTATACAAACCGATTCACCATTAGAATTTTCTCAGAAAAATCAAGAAAATATGCCCAGTTTTAAGAATACCTTACTTCTAAATGAATCTGATTTCATTTATCTAGCCTAAACCGAATCTTATTTCTCATTTACACTCAAACGTAACCTAGACGGTATTGTATTTTTGAAATAAAAAAAAAGCTCACTGAAAAATAAAGAATCAAAAAATTCAAACCAGGTGAATAAATACTTAAAGATTATATGCTCGTTCAAGGACGATATTGATACGTCCAGAGGATAGTCCTTTGAAAGCTTCTGAAAGCCTGAAAGCCCGTTGAGGGTCTTTGAAAAGGAAAATTTTTCAATGCAAAGGTGGTGAAGTTTCAAGACTGATTATCCTATTTATACGTAAACTGCGGAAACTAATCCGGGCCATCCGATTGGGTTAGTTCGAGATCTGAAGGCCAAGATTAAATGAACCATACGGCGGAAAAAAGGTGATAGGGCAATTTTCTCTGTCCTCGAAACCCGAACAGATGCCAATTTCAGGTTGTCCCGTGTCTAGTACTTGAGCAGTGGGCATGTATGATTTTATATGGCAGAAGTCTAAAAGCCTCTACTGTGCATGTCAGAGAGTGATGACATCAAGCACGAGTAGGAGCTTGGGGGGAAAATTTTGTACCCTAAACTTAGCACGAGTTCAATTTCTCAGATCGGGTACAATTGGCAGATGAATGTATATAAAAATAGCCAAGTAGAATATCTAGCTAACAGTGATGTGAACAACTCGAGTTTGGGGGTTCGACAGCACGATACATCCAACTTTGGGCGCTCTGAGCTTACTACGAGCTAGGGTTCAGATAGTCATTAAACACGAGCTCAGGTGAGACATTCAGCTAATGAGAACCTGAACAAAACACATACTGAAGGATCCCAAGAGACTCAGAGACTCTTTATGAGCTCATTAATGCCCAGGTTGTATCACATCTCTATCATTTATTATCAGAGATAGTAGGAGTATGTTTATTCTGTTATCAAATCATATCCCAATGTAAATGGGAATAATATGTATTAATTATATACCATATTTATCCATGCGGTTTATTCACACGGTTACCCAAACCTGTCCATGGAATTCCCCTATAATTATTAGGAATATTGGACAGGAAACCGGGGGGGAGGACTATTTTTGTATCACCCAAACCTGAGGGTGTTTACTATTTCATTACGGTTTATGATCTAGCACTAATCTACCTGTTTAGTTTGTTAATACACTGTTGGTGAAAAACTGCATCAACAACAAGAAACGAGGGCCAACTCATGACACTATGTGTTGACGCCGTTTTTCGTGAACAGATAAAAGAAGAGAGCACGTAAACAATTAAAGACAATGGCCAAAAGAAACAAACGAATCAAACACACGGTTTTTTACGTGGTTCAGCAGTTAAATCTGCCTAGTCCACGAGTCTCTGTTATTAACCTCAAGATTATCTCTGAACAATTCTTTAGCATGAATTCTCCAGAGTTTTCTCTCAAGGATCAGAATTTCGGTCCTTTACAATGGTGCATGGCTTCTCTATTTATAGAGAAGGATGCAGAATACTATCCCACATATTTTGGGTAGTTCCTCTTTTGTGAATAAAAATAAATGGCTTTAAATGCCAATAATCAGATATAAAAGGAAACGTCCCCTAAAGATCAGGGGGCGTATAACTGAATAAATAATATCCCACAAGTCTTGGGGATTTACATCAATTAATGAGGGTTACATCTCATAGTTATAATACTTGTAGATATTCAAGGTGGTTATAACGTATCTTCAAGGCTCCAGCATTTCAGGTTTCATGTCATTGTGCGAGCCACTGACATCTCCCGAGCTAACGTTGCTTTCGAGATGGGATATCGAGCTCAAGACCCATGCTCCGAAGTTCCTGAAGATGAAGGTGTTCTCGAAGCTACCTTTCGAGATCGAAATCATTTCGAGATCACCGCATTCGAGATCATATATCATACTTTACAGGCTCGACTTACAATCCTAGATCACTCTAATCCTCACGAGACCATTTGCTGCGAACTCAGCTTTCGAGGTCATATTTACTATGGCTCGAAATCTGGGTATAACATCTTGCCCTCTCAAAAGTATTTGTTCGAATCCTAAGAGAAGGAAACTTTTGAACTTACTCTTTCTGGGAACCATACCGTCACACTCTTGAAAATGGACACGTGCCAGATGGGTATTGCTCACTTTAGGTACTTGAGTACCTTGGGAACACGCCCACGATCGTCCGTCTGACAACTTTTCGGCGCCATCTTGTCACTGATCCCCATCCATTCGATCTGTTGAGGATTTTAATCAACGCTCTTGATTAATTTAGTTTTCCCACCTATATATACAAGACCCCCTCTTCGTCTTCTTCACATTTGTTCATCACAAGCCAGAAAAAAGAAAAACACTCCCTAAACTTCTTATCACAGTTTACACTCAGTGCATGTTTTCTAGGCCGAAGAAACAAAGGAATCCTGGTTTGTTCGAGTCAGTGAGTTCTTTCTTGCAACCTCTTCTCCACTCGACGATTTCGCTGCAATCACCATCACTGTGTAAGTATGCCATTTTGTTTTTAGCTCTTTTTTTTTTTTTCATCCATGTCGTACTTGTTACGTATGCTAGTTTGCGTTATTAGAATGATACGATAGGAGGTTTTGAATCGAGAGGCTTTTATGTTTTCTGGATTTTCTTTTTGGATGTTCGCCTCTGGTTTATACCCAGTTTTGTCCTTTGAACGAAGTTTCAACTTTCGGGGTTTTGAAAATTTTAGGCCATGTTTCTTGTACAATAAGTTTTCGGGTAAAAAACCCTCATTCTTGACAATTGTACAAAACCCAAAAATGCCCTTTCCTGGCTAACTGCCACCTTTCTTTCCCTTGAATTTTGGGATTTTCAAAAAATCACCCACGCTCTTTTTCTTTCCTGTGGAACACGCGCTCTAACTCTTTAGTGAGGGTCTTAATACTTAGTTTCTTGTCCTTAGATCTCCGAGCTCATCCCATCGAGCTCGTGATTCTTGCATGCATGGCCCTCACCATTTTTTCTTTCTCGTTAGATGTCACAGAATCCGGAAAGACGGTGGGGGTCATTACGAGCAATCCCTTACGAGCCCAAATCTTCGAGCCCGGAATCGGTCTTTGCCCGGAACCAACGTCGGATAAAAGAATACGAGCTTGCGCATGAGCAGGAGGACATTCGAGCCCACTATCGTCGTCAGATAGACGAGGTCATTGAAAAGAAGAGAAGAGTCCTTCGGGAAGCCATCTATCCGGAGCCCAACCCAGGACCTAGGCCAATTCCCCTCGACCCAGCGTTAAAAGTCACGGTTGCATACCACCCAGGGGAACTCCAGTTTTCCTTAATGGCGGAGCCTTCGTCTTCGCAGCCTAGGAGGGAGATGTTTGAAGCTGAATTCTACCAGAGCTCAGTTACCACCACCGACCAAATAACTGATATCTTGGCCCTCCATGGCCTTAGTTTGTCGGACACACTGAAGTGTCGAGCTCCGACAAGGCATGAACGGAGTTGTTTCGCTCCTGGGGGCCGCGATTCCAGTGTGAAATACGTGGCCTGGAGCCAGGAACATATAAGGGCAGGAGCTTTGCTGCCCCTGAAGTCCTTTTTCAGAGGCTTCATTGATTTCGTTGGGTTGGCTCCATTCCAACTCAACACCAATTCATACAGGGTGTTGTCTGCCCTGAGGTCCTTGTTCCACGAGCTGGGGTGGACAGGGCCTTCACCCCAAGAGATTTTATATCTCTTTTGTTTGAAGAGTAATCCCTCCCGAGCTCGGGGAGGAGATGGTTTTTACTATCTTTCGAGCTACCCCAAAGAGACAAAGATCTTTGAAGATCTTCCGAACCACCCTCCTGACTTCAAGAAGGCTTTTTTCTGGACAGACGGTCTGTCCCCGTCTCGACACCGCTCGTTCAGGCGGATTCGTAAGTGTTCTTGTTACTTTCTATTTTTAAGCTTGGAATTTTAGCCCTAAAATCCATATTTAGTTGAAGTGTACCTCGTCTTTCAGCTAACTTTCAGCGTCCCACCCCTGACGAAACAATGAAGGAGCACAGAGAGGCCCTGCTCCGACTCCCCTACGGCAGGAGGTCTCTCTCATTTCTATTACATGAGGACAAGCTACGAGCTTATGGGTTGTTGGGACAGAGCCAGTCAACCTCTGACTGGTCCAGTAAAAAATATGAACGCTGGGAGGAAGTGCCACTGCCCACAGGCATCCTTCCTCCGAGGAGAGAAAGGAAAGCATCTCTCCCAATTCGCTCGAGAAGTCCGCGGTCGGGAAATGAGGCCAATGACGAAGCCTCGAGTTCGGACTCCGGTGGAGGTAAAACCCTTCCTACTTCGCGAATGTGGTCCCCCACTTTATTAAAACACAGGCCCAATAGACTAGTCTCGTGCCCACAGGATAGATACCACTTCTACATATGGAGTTGGGTAGATGACTGTGTCCATAGGTTTGATAGTGGGCTCGGGAAATACGACACTATGTACACCACGGACGAGGTGTGGAATGGGATAGCTGTGCAGTATGGGACCAATGATTATAGGGACCTTTCGAGGTTATCACCAACTTATAGGGAAGGCACTCCCCCCGCCTCTTCTGAAGACGGGGGAATTTCATGGTCCCCAAGCTCGAGCTCGGGAGAGAGTCTCAGTTAGGTTTTTTCTTCAACTGGTTTACGTCTTTTCCCAAAGTTATTATCATTGTTTAACTCACTGTCATTATGCAGGTGCCATGAATCCCGACCTCGACACCGTGCTCTTTAGTGATGGGGGAGCTGGCGCCTAGAAGAGCAAACGCCTGAGGATACCAAAGAGGCCCGACCGACAGTCCAAGGTACCTAAACATCACGAGACGACTCCCACGGCCCAGATCACTGCGAACAACTCCAAGGAACCGACTGCCCAGGTTGATGGGTCAGGCCCTACTGCATCCATCTCGCAGCTTCCCACCGAGACCCGGTTAATAGTTGTTCGGCCCCTGAAGAAACCTTCTACCTCAACGGTTCAGCTGCCAACGGCCCGAACTCATACTGAGGAATATGTACTTGATGGCGCTGCTGGGACAGAAGGGGCTGTACTCAGCTCGGACGTCCTTTCTCGGGTGGGTCAGAACTTTTCTGGCTTTGGCGCCGACCACTGGGACCTCGTGCGCAAGGCCTCGGACTGCAACACTCTTTATGAGAAGAGTATCGAACTCTCCGCCGCGGTAGCCTTCTCAACTCTATTTAGAGTATTTATGTCTCAATTTACAATTCTGATTCGTCCTTTGTGTTTCAGGCCCTTGTTGTTTCAGCATAACTCAACTACAAGCTGACCAACGAGGTGCAAACGAGCTTATCTCTGGCTCAGAAGTCGAAGGATCTCGAGCTGAAGATGGCTGACGAGCTCAAAGACTCGAAGTCTGAACTTGAAAAATTGAAGACCCGTCTCGAGGAGCTTGAAAAGTCAAACGCTGAGCTCGAGAAGGCCAATGCCAAGCTCGAAGAGGAGAAGTCTGCCACCCTCGATTTCATGGAGAGCGAGAAGACCCGCCTCCTGAATGAGTCTAAGGAGCAGAGGGAGAAAGCGGTCGACCAGGCCATGTACAAGCTTTGGGTCGACAATGCCGAGCTTGACACCAGCTTCCTGGGTCCTCTCGAAGCCACATATGTTGAGCGGTGGAATGCCCGTCTTTTGGCAAGTGTAGCTGCTCGAGAGGCGGCCCAGCAGGATAGTCATGCTATTCGTCCTGAAGGGTCTGGTGATGCTGATGCCGAGAAGGCCAAGGATACTCCTCTTCCTTAAATCCGATCTCGGAGAAATCAGTTATCGGGGCTGCATCCCCTTATTTCTGTAGTTATTTAAATTTATGCCCACGGGGCTGACACAATTTCTTTAACTATTCTTTTATATGCTTTACATTTCTTGGCTCGAAATATTTTGCATATTCTATATTGATGAACTGGTTATGTTTATTTAATTCTTACAAACATAGTTTGGATTTAGGCTCAAAATTCGATGCATTCATGCATAGTTTATCCGAATTATCCGTTTCCAACCTCGTTATTTATCAAGGTCGGACATTACTTTAACCATGAACTGAAAAGTACTTATATGGCATGTAATATGAATGATTTGGTTAATCTTTTTTTTTAGTTACTTTTCCTCATCCTCAGTATTTTGGCTCCGAGGTTAAGAGTTCGAAACTATATTTCTAAGATATTCCAGCCTTGACTTTGACTTATCTCGCAATAGGTTTAGGCTCCCATTTATCATCGATCGATAATTTGGCTGGTTTGTTCCAAACCTGTTGTGTTTGCACATCTGGTTAACTCCAAATATTTAGGTTTTTTGATGGTTCGGTTATATCCGAACTATCTAAGCTCGCATACTATCTAAGCTCGCGTATTTGGTCATGTCCAAATACTTTGTTTTTGATAATTCGGTTATGTCCGAACTACCTAAGCTCGCGTATTTGGTCATCTCCAAATACTTCATGTTTGATAATTCGGTTGTGTCCGAACTACCTAAGATCGCATACTTGGTTATATCCAAATACTTTATATATTTTTTATTTTTTCAGCTAGAGGTATGTATACCAATGATGCCCCCTTAATATCCTATGAGTGTGACCATAGGTTATTAAATTAAGAGAGTTTGCAAAAATAAAAATAAATTACATGTGAAACAAAGTAGACATTTTATTTGATGAAATTCAAAAACAAACTAACATAGATAGAAAATCATGGTTACAGGCAACACTTTTCCTATACTATTGATAATAAGGTCTAAGGTGTTCGCCATTCCATGCTCGTGGTATGAGGCTCCCATCTAATCTCGCAAGTTTGTATACGCCAGGGAGGATGACTGATTCTATCTGGTATGGTCCTTCCCAGTTTGGCCCGAGTACTCCTGCTGCTGGATCTCGGGTTGCTAAGAATACGCGTCTCAATACCAGATCTCCTACTCCGAACTTTCGATTTCGAACCCTTTTATTGAAATATCTTGTGGTTCGTTGCTGGTAAGCAGCATTTCTCAGCTGAGCCTCCTCCCTTTTTTCTTCGATCAAGTCTAGGGTTTCTTCGAGCTGAGTATGATTGGAACTTTGGTCGTAAATCTGAGTTCGAATCGTTGGAATTTCGACCTCAATGGGCAACATTGCCTCGCAGCCGTATGCTAGAGAAAATGGGGTATGTCCAGTTGATGTCCGAGCTGTAGTTCTATATCCCCAAAGGACTTGAGGTAATTCCTCAGGCCATCGTCCCTTTGCTTCTTCCAACTTTTTCTTCAAAGAACTTTTGAGAGTTTTATTAACGGCTTCGACCTGACCATTCGCCTGAGGGTGAGCCACTGACGAAAAGCTCTTTATTATATCGTTCTTGTTACAAAAGTTGGTAAATAAGTCGCAATCAAACTGGGTTCCGTTGTCAGACACAATCTTTCTTGGCACTCCATATTGGCATACGATGTTTTTTACCACGAAATCTAGGATCTTCTTTGAAGTTATGGTCGCCAATGGTTCAGCCTCCGTCCATTTTGTGAAGTAATCAACCGCGACCACAGCATACTTTACTCCTCCTTTGCCAGTTGGGAGCGAGCCTATGAGGTCGATGCCCCATACCGCAAAAGGCCATGGGGATGTCAACATGGTCAGTTCGGAAGGTGGAGCTCGGGGTATCGTGGCGAATCTCTGGCATTTGTCGCACTTTTTCACGTACTCGAAAGAGTCCGTTTTAATGGTTGGCCAGAAATATCCTTGGCGAATAATCTTCTTGGATAGGCTATGCCCCCCGGTATGGTCTCCGCAGAACCCTTCATGAATTTCTTCAATAATCTTCTTTGCCTCGGGAGGAGTTACACATCTGAGCAATGGCATGGAATACCCTCTTCTGTATAGCCTTCCGTCCAGGATGGTGTAACGAGGAAGTTGATACATTAGTTTCCGAGCCTGATTTCAATCTTTTGGAAGAATTCCATTTTCGAGATACTCAACTATCGGGCTCATCCAGGTCGGCTCTGTCTCGATCATACACACATCTTCCTCGTCAGGCTCAGTAATGCTGGGTGCTGACAGGTGTTCTACGGGTACAACATTCAGCTCCTCATTTTCGGCGGAGGTGGCGAGCCGAGCTAAGGCATCTGCATTTGAGTTTTGTTCTCGGGGAACCTGTTCGATTGCATAAAACTCAAAAAACTCTAATGCGGACTTTGCCTTCTCCAGATAAGCTGTCATTTTTGTGCCACGAGCCTGGTATTCTCCCAAGACTTGATTAACCACGAGCTGGGAGTCGCTGTAGCAATGTATAGCTTTGGCCTTGAGCTCTTTTGCTATTCGTAGTCCTGCAAGTAAAGCCTCGTACTTAGCTTCGTTATTAGATGCTTTAAAGTCGAACCTTAACGCAGAGTGAAATTTGCTCCCTGCAGGAGTGATCAGAATAATTCCTGCCCTCGCTCCATTTTCACTTGACGACCCGTCGACGTAAAGTTTCCACAGCTCGTGGGCCGTGGTTGTTACCTCGTCGTCGGCTATACCGGTGCACTCCACTATGAAATCCGCCAACGCTTGTGCCTTAATGGTCGTTCTCGGATGGTAGGTGATCTCGAACTGTCCGAGCTCAACAGCCCACTTTAGGAGTCGACCAGACGCCTCTGGTTTAGACAAGACTTGCCTTAATGGTTGATCTGTTAGTACATGGATAGGATGTGCCTGAAAGTAAGGGCGGAGCTTGCGAGACGAGTGGATCAGACTGAGGGTGAGCTTCTCCATCAGTGGATATCTTGACTCTGCCCCCAGTAATCTTTTACTGATATAGTAGACGGGTTTCTGTATTTTCTCTTCCTCTCGAACGAGCACCGCGCTTATCGCATGTTCGGTAGTTGAGAGGTATAGGAACAGTACTTCTCCCGTCTCAGGCTTCGATAGGATGGGCGGTTCGGCTAAGTGCTTTTTGAGCTCCTGAAAGGCTAGCTCGCACTCATCTGTCCATTCGAACTTCTTACTTCCTTTTAATAAGTTGAAGAATGGGAGACCGCGGTCCGTTGACTTCGAGATGAACCTGCTCAGAGCTGCCATCCTGCCAGTCAAGCTTTGAACATCTTTATGCTTCCGAGGTGAAGGCATATCGATCAGGGCCTTTATTTTGTTGGGATTAGCCTCGATCCCACGATAATTGACAATGAAACCCAGAAATTTTCCTGAAGACACCCCAAAAGTGCACTTCTGAGGATTCAACTTCATGTTGTACTTTCTGAGCATGCCAAAGCACTCTTCGAGGTCATCAACATGGTTCTTGTTAAGTTGAGACTTTACAAGCATGTCATCAACATAAACTTCCATGTTGTTCCCTATTTGCTCTGAGAACATCATGTTTACGAGCCGCTGGTACGTGGCTCCGGCATTCTTGAGTCCGAATGGCATGACATTGTAGCAGTAGAGCCCTTTATCTGTGATGAAGCTCGTATGCTCTTGGTCGGGGGCGTGCATGGGAATCTGGTTATATCCAGAATAGGCATCCATGAACGACATCAGACCATGTCCCGCCGTGGCGTCTACGAGCTGGTCAATTCTCGGCAGGGGAAAACAGTCTTTTGGGCAGGCCTTGTTGAGGTCCGAGTAGTCAATGCACGTTCTCCACGTCCCATTGGGCTTCGGAACCAACACTGGATTGGCCACCCAGTCAGGGTAAAAAGCGTCCCTTATGAAATTATTTGCTTTCAGCCTGTCCACTTCCTCCTTTAGTGCTTTCTTTCTGTCTTCATCCAGCTGCCTTCGCTTTTGCTGCTTCGGGGGAAAGCTTTTGTCTATATTCAATGCGTGGCTCGCTACATTAGGGCTTATTCCCACCATGTCAGAGTGTGACCACGCGAAGACATCCTGGTTTTTCTTCAGAAAGCAAATTAATTGCTATTTTGATTCGTCTTGGAGGTGTTTCCCGATCTTCACCTTCTTTGAGGGATCAGCTTCCTCGAGCTGAACCTCTTCGAGCTCTTCCAAAGGTTGGAGGTCAACCTTTTCCTCAATCCTCGGATCTATCTCCTCATCAATTTCTAAAACTGTCCCATCTTTATTTTGTATGACAACGAGTGCTTGAGCGCTCGTTTGTTTCTTTCCCCTCAAGGAAATGTTGTAGCATTCCCTTCCTGCCAATTGATCTCCTTTCAATGTTCCGACCCCGCTCGGAGTTGGGAACTTAAGGACTAGATGCCTTACAGATGAAACTGCCCCCAGCCCGACCAGGGCGGGTCTCCCGAGCAATACATTGTAGGCAGATGGTAACTCTACTACCACGAACTCCATCATCTTGGTCACCGAGACTGGATAGTCTCCCAAGGTCACAGGGAGTTCAATGGACCCCATACAGGCGGTTCCTTCTCCAGAAAAGCCGTACAAAGTGGTTGCACAAGCCTTCAGGTCGCGAAGGGAGAGTCCCATTTTCTCTAGTGTTGCTTTATAAAGAATGTTAACTGAGCTCCCATTGTCTATGAGAACTCGGCGCACTCTTTTGTTGGCGAGCTGCAGGGTGATGACAAGTGGATCATGATGAGGGAACTGGACATGGGAGGCATCTTCCTCGGTGAAGGTTATAGGCTGAGTTTCAACCCTTTGGCTTTTTTGTGCCCTTGGTTCGGGTTCATAAGGAGACCCGTCCCCTGTCTTCAGCTCATTCACATATCGCTTTTGAGCATTTCTACCCCCTCCTGCGAGATGAGGACCTCCTGAGATGGTTATTACGTCCTCTCCATCTATCGGCGGAGGCCTGTCTTCTTCCCGAGATCGGGAGTTATTATTCTGTGCTGCTGGAAGCGCGGCTACTCTCTGGCTGGCAGTAGTCTGTCCAGTATTCTGGTTTTTGACATACTGCCGGAAATAACCTCTCGAGATCAACCTTTCGATCTCGTCCTTCAGCTGTCGGCACTCATCAGTTGTGTGTCCGGTGTCCCTATGAAACCGGCAATACTTACTGGAATCCCTCTTGGACTTTTGATTCCTCATAGGGTCCGGACGCCTGAAGGGGACCTGGTTTTCATTAGCCAGGTAGATATTTTCCCGAGACTCGTTGAGCTCGGTGTGTACTTTATATACGGAGTAATACCTTTCTCCTTTCTTTTTCTTTCCCCCTTCAGCCTCGGGGTTATTTCCCTCGCTCTATTTCCTCTTAGAGGGATTCTCTAAGGTAGGCTGTGAAGTTACTGGATCAGCCGAGGTTGAGGCGGAGTTAATGTTTATCGTTGTAGTTTCGGTTTGCGAGGTTGCTTTTAGCGTTGACCTCGCCTCCTCTACATTGACAAATCTCTGCGCCCGCTTGTTAAACTCGGTTATTGACCTCACCGGTTTCCCTTGCATGTCATCCCAAAGGGCACTTCCAGGCAACACACCAGCTCGGATAGCCATCAAATGCCCACTGTCGTCCACATCTCGTGCTCGGGCGACCTCTAGATTAAATCTTGTCAGGTAGCTTTTCAGTGTTTCACCCGGCTGTTGCCAGACGTTAGTCAAAGTGGACGCCTCTGGTCTGACTCCCATCATAGCCCGGAACTGCTTCTTGAAGTCTCTAGACAATTGATCCCACGAAGTTATCGAGTGTCTCTTGTACTTCTCGAACCAACTCTTGGCAGGTCCGGCCAATGATGTCGGAAACAACATGCACCTGAGCTCGTAACCTACGTTACTGGCTCTCATAATAGTGTTGAATGTACTTAGGTGGCTACATGGGTCGGTTTTTCCTTCAAACGCTGGGACGTGAGGAATCCGGAACCCTTGAGGAAACTGAGTGTTAGAAATATTGGGAGCAAACGGCTCGAGCTCCTCATCAGAGTCCTCGTATCGACCACTCCCTCGTTCATTCTTCAAAAGCCTAAAGGCTTTTTCGAGCTGATCAATCCTTTCTTGGACTGGGTCCTTAGGTGGTGCCTGGAATCGATAGTCATTAATCGCGATCCCAGGCTCGCGTCTCCGTGAGGGATCTCTACGCCCATTCAGATGATTCCTTAGGTCCGGATTTGTCTGATCTCCTTTCCCCCTGCTCTGATTCAGATGATTTCGCAGGTCAGGATGACTCTTGTGATTTCCAGTATTTTTACGACCCCGGTCGTGTTTACTGACGGACCTAGTTTCTCCGGACTCATCACTGGTGAAACTCATTGATCGGTCATTTCGTGGTGGATCCTTTCTACGTCGTCTTGTCTCCGCAGTGCGAGATCGAGACGTCTGACTTCTCTCAGATGGCGCGCCTCTCCGCTCCTGGAACGTCTCCCTGTTTCCTTGTCTTTCCCCTGCACACCCTTGATCCTGATCTCGAACAGGTTGAGCGTTTCTGCGGGGAGGTGAAGGATATCTTATGGGAGACGGAGGGAACCGTATAGGTGACGGTGGTTGTCGTCCTTGCCTCGGCCTTGAGGGTCCAGAATTTGCCCGAGATGGGCCAGTTTCGTTCGGTGCACTACCAGGAACCTGAGTCCGAGCCTCGGCAGGAGCTCGGTTGTTCTCAGTTCCTGCAGGCACTTCCACAGGTGGATTAGGCGGGACCCGAGCTCGGGTACTCCTCTGAGGCCTAGAAGGAGCAGATGGCTTTGCTGGTGCTGGAGGTTGTGCCGGCCTCCTTGTGGCAGCATTTTTTCGTGGACGTCCACGGGGCCTCCGGGGAGGAACGTGCACGTCCCTTGGAGGAGGGACTTGGTTTTCGCGCGGAGGCGGGGGCTGAGCCACCTGCGCCTCTGCGGCTATCCTGGCCAACTCCTTGTTACGTTTGTTGGCTTCTGCCAACAACTGTTTCAGCTGCTGATTCTCCAATTCTACAATAGGGACATAACGTTCAGGATTATAGTACATGTCCTCATCCCTTGGTTGTGGAGGTGGTCCCCGGGAATTAGAGGACCCACTCCTTTCATCAGCGTTCGGGTTCTCCATTGGCTGTTTTCCAGGACGCCTTGGGTAATTTTCTTCAGGAGTGTTCTGATTGTTTGCAGCCATGAATCTCTCAGGGATGGATGCTTGAGGCTCTCAATGAAAGCACCAAACTGTTGACGCCGTTTTTCGTCAACAGATAAAAAAAGAGAGCACGTAAACAATTAAAGACAATGGCCAAAAGAAACAAACGAATCAAACACACGGTTTTTTACGTGGTTCAGCAGTTAAATCTGCCTAGTCCACGAGTCTCTGTTATTAACCTCAAGATTATCTCTGAACTATTCTTTAGCATGAATTCTCCAGAGTTTTCTCTCAAGGATCAGAATTTCGGTCCTTTACAATGGTGCATGGCTTCTCTATTTATAGAGAAGGATGCAGAATACTATCCCACATATTTTGGGTAGTTCCTCTTTTGTGAATAAAAATAAATGGCTTTAAATGCCAATAATCAGATATAAAAGGAAACGTCCCCCAAAGATCAGGGGGTGTATAACTGAATAAATAATATCCCACAATTCTTGGGGATTTACATCAATTAATGAGGGTTACATCTCATAGTTATAATACTTGTAGATATTCAAGGTGGTTATAACGTATCTTCAAGGCTCCAGCATTTCAGGTTTCATGTCATTGTGCGAGCCACTGACATCTCCCGAGCTAACGTTGCTTTCGAGATGGGATATCGAGCTCAAGACCCATGCTCCGAAGTTCCTGAAGATGAAGGTGTTCTCGAAGCTACCTTTCGAGATCGAAATCATTTCGAGATCACCACATTCGAGATCATATATCATACTTTACAGGCTCGACTTACAATCCTAGATCACTCTAATCCTCACGAGACCATTTGCTGCGAACTCAGCTTTCGAGGTCATATTTACTATGGCTCGAAATCTGGGTATAACACTATGGCTCTCAAGGATGTAAGGGGAAGACTTCATCCAAGTTGAATATGAAAGAAAACAAGTGTCCAGCTAAATGACATTAACGATAGTGCGTTTGGAGGCATTCCAATCTTTTATTTGCATTTTTTTTATTAGTTTTATTTAAGTTTTGGATTATGAACACTTTAATTTTAGTATTTTGTTTATTTATTTTTAATTTATATTAAATATGAGACTAATTTGAGTTGCAACGCTATTTCGGGCTCCAGCATAATGATTTATGGGCTAACCCAAAATTTTTCTTTCCCCATTTTCGATTCACCATCTCAATTTGTATCATTTTAAGCAGTCTGAGTTGTCAGGTAAGTTTCTTTTCCTTAGCTTTTATTTAAACATTGGGGACAATGTTTAGGTTAAGTTTGGGGGAAGGGATTTATTGTTTTGTATATGTTATTTTATTTTGTTAGTCGTATTGTGTTGTGTTTGTTATGTTTTGTCTAGTTTTTGTTTAGAGTGTTAGTTGAATCAAGTTGACAATAATTAGCCAATGATAATATGATTGAATGATGTGTTGTATAAATTGAATGGGAATGAAGCTACAAAAATCTGTGTGCTAGGTTGAATATTTCTTACCATGTTTACATGAGTCCACTTAAATAATTGAGAGCTTATTCATGATTTTTAATAAATTTTGTGTAATTGAAATTTTTGTTATGCTTGTTGAATGTTGAAAAAAAATTATGAAAATGTTGTTATCCTAGAACTTGTTTCCTTGCTATTTGAGACGAAATCTTAGATGATGCATGTGTTAGGAAGATGATTTAGGCAATTCTTTGAAACGATTGAGCCTTTCAAGCAAACCTTGATTTATTAAATCCCTAGTTACTGAATTTTGAGCCTAATTTGATTCTCTTTGTTTGACACTTATTTTGAGCTTATTTGAATTTGTTATTTTTCCTTCCCTTTGATATATCATGAGCATATGAAAAGTGATTAGGGGGTGGTTTGTAATGGGGTTTATATTTGGAAATTTGTGTCAATAGAAGAAAAAAAATGAGAGAGAAAGAAAGAATAAGTATATTGAATTTGAACTACACTCCAGTTGAAAATACATAGAAATAAGTTTGGGGGAGTGTAGTATCATTTTAAAAAAATATATCATGTTTATGAATACTCTCTCAAAGTAAGAAAATTTAGAAATTTGGGATTGATTTTGGGGTTTGCAAGTTGATACAAGATTGGTTTGTTTGGTTTGTGTGCTTATGGTATATTTGAGCCTAAATGACTTTTTCATCTACCTTTACCTAAGCCCTTCAATTATAAGTTGTGAAAGTCCTATTGATTTATGAACATGTGTGTTTCTACATTAGTGAAGATTAGTAAGTATAGCGAGCTTATGGGATAATGATATTAATTGATTGTAATGAAAAAAAATTGGTGAGCATGAATTGATTCAAATGCATTTTATTTATTAATCATGATTTTGAGAGCTTTTACTTTTGTTTGGACTTAAGTGAATTGGAAGAATTTTTTGACTAAAATTCTTGATTATAAGTTGATTTTCCTGAAGATTATATAAGTGTGTTAGTCATCGTAGCTTGAGGTGTGAATTATTATTGTCGCCTTGATTTAATTGTGTTGGTTGTTTAGGTTCTAATGTTTTGTCATGTGAGTTTTGTGCCCTTTGTTCGAGGGCGAACAAAGGGTAAGTTTGGGGGAGTTTGATAACTCCATTTTAGTGTCATTTTAGAATGTGTTTTTGTGGTAATCTTGAGTCTTTATGTTTGTTTTGTGCAATATTATGCTTGTGTTTATCTTTGTTGTAGGTTGGTACTTTGGATCATGAGCTAAACATGAAAAGAAGAAAAATGGTGGAAAATGGAGCTTGTGGTGATTGTTTGACTCAAATTGGCGTTAAGGATGAGTTATAATAAGATTTTGATGAAAGAAGGATGTCAAAAGGGTAAAATCTGAAGAAAAAAAATAGAATTAGAGTCACGGCATGGTCTTAAGGGCCGCGACTCTAGCTAAGTCAGAGGCTGCAGGTTTGCTGAAGGGAATTAGGGTCGTGACTTGGTAAAGAGAGTCGCGACGCTAGAAGAAACAAAGGCAATTCTAGGAGGTTCATGGAGAGGCGGGCCGCGACTTGGAATTAGAGAGCCGCGGTGCCTGCAAATCATGACAAATTCTGATGTGCTTAAAAAAAGACACAGGCCGCGACCTAGGAAAGGGCAAGTCGCGGCCCAAATTTGAAAAAAACAAAAAAAAGAAGAGGAAATCGTTTTTTTTTAGTATAAATTCATACTTTATGTTTTAATTAGGGTTAGGTCATATTTTAATTACGAATTTAGAGAGTAAATTTGATTGTTAGATAATTTTTTCTGCACTTTCATATTTTTATTTCTTCTTCAAGCTTTTGAATTTTATGATTCTGAATAATTATTTTGTTGCTTTAGTCATGTCTGATATGAACTAAATCTTCTGTCTTGGGGTTAATTTAGTCACTTGGATTTCTATTTAATGTTATTATGATGTTCTATTGATTCATCTTCTTTATTCTAATCTATGTAATGTTTTCTTAATGCTAGTAAATATCTTATCAATATTTGCTTGATTTATGATTTTGATTCAAAATTCGAAAGATGCGAATTGAATATGCTATAATTATATGGACATAGGTTACATATTGGACGAAAGTACTTGTATGGCTTGTGTAGCAATTAGGTTTCTATGCTTAATGTCTGCTGTATGTTTAAGTTTATCACATAGATGTAGAAAACATGCATATAGGTTGAGATCTTATATCTTGAAAAAGAATAGGAATTGATTTATGTTAATCTACTATTAGAATAGGAAGAAAGAAATTTAGAACTGATTAATAAAATTAATAGAATAAAAAGTTGAAGAAGTAAATACCCTATGTCTTTTTATTATTGATTTTCATCCTTTGATTAATTGTTTTGTTTATAGTTATTTAAATTGTGTTTGTGATTAGATTTATTCATCTTAATTTTACTTGTCAAATAGAAAGTACAGAGCAATTCTTGGCAATTGGGTTATAGTCTCTGCGGGAACGATTCTTATTTACTATCTATATTACTTTAATCGATTGTGTATACTTGTGTATCATAATTAACCGATTAGCTACATAATCTATTTGAAGATTTATCGATTAACAAAAATTAATAATTGAATAAATACCCCGAGAGAATTGTGTTATCATTAACATGTAAATCAATCAAATTTGGAGATATGAATTAGATTTTATTGAAAATTGAAATAATTTAAAGAGAATAAGAGAAAGAAAAAAAAGAAAAGAAATTAAAGTAAATGAAAATATGAGATTAATAGATAATGTTTAGAATATATATAGATTCACAAATAGATATTTATCTATATTTAAATAATAATATCTTATAAGTATCTTATTTAAATTTAAAAAATTGCATTTATTATTATTATAATTTATAAAATAAATAAATAAATGGACTAAAGGAGAAAATAGATAGACTGGTTTGAAGAGTTTTTAGAGCGCCACGTCATCTCCTGTCTCACATTACACTTATAATTCCTAATTAATTCTGTCAATCCTGGAATATCACTATTTTCCCAAAATACAACTCATACTCCAATGAGTCCCAATAATTCATCGAATTACATAAATACCCCTCGGCTCGTCTCAATACTGCTAACTTGCTCAAAAGAACAGACTCATGCCAAATATCTCAAATATATCCACATAATAATGTGGTTTCAATCATATAATATCACATAATCACAATTATACCCTCAGCGGATCAAAATTACAAATATTCCCCTTTAAATAAAAGTGGGTTTGTTACGCACATTTAGTACACTTAAACATGCATAATCAGTCATATTATAATATAACTCATGCAATTCATATAATTACATAAATATCAAATTAAATCACATATTAACACATAATAATCTAATAATGCCATCATGGCCTCCTAATCAAGGCACTAAGTCTTATTATGAGCTTTGAGACGTCACACAAATGTTATAAAATATCATTATTATAATAATATGTAACACAATACTAGATATTTAATAATTATATTAATATAAATTCAAATGTTATAAATATTATTATAATAATATATAATCCTAATATTTATAAAAATTTGCTTGAATAAATATTTAGTAATTATATTAATATACATTCAAATATTATAAACTATCAATAGTGTAATATTATTTAATACAAAACTAGATATTTAATAATTATATTAATATAAACTCAAATGTTATAGAATATTATTATTACAATGATATATAATACACAATAAATACATTATAAATAAGTGATTTATGAGTATAAATTGTATGATTGTGTAACTAAATAAGAAATTAGAATAACATTTTTCTTATATCAAGAATAAACAAGTTTCTTCTCCAATTATTGATGTGTGCTTTGAATAATATCTAAAAGGTTATGTTTACCCAAAAAATGACTACCTGATGACGTGGAAGAATTATCTTACATGTGGGATACACATGACAGTTTAAGTAAGTATGGTCTATTCGATCATCGACCAGAAGAGAATTGGCTCATCAGACATCATAATTATGGGCGACCAGTCTGGTTGCATATTTTCACTTATTTCCTTCTCTATGTAATCTTACAGTTACGTATTAATTGTAATTTCTATTATTATTTAGATACGCCTATATTAAATGTAATTAAGGCCCATTGCCCCAGGGAGAACTCATTGAGCCTATAAATACTAATAAAAAGGCTCAAGGGAGGGGGCTGGACTTTTTTTCTTGGGAGCTTCAGAATTCTAAGAGAGAAAGAGAGTGTTTTTATCCACCATAATTGTATTCATCCGAAAGCTTGTGAAACTCGTGAACCCTAGTTCATTGATCAGAGCTCTTGGAATTATACATCAATAAGAACACTAAGTGGACGTAGGTTGTTACCATTTTATTGGGGGCGAACCACTATAAATCTTTTGTGTTGTTTATATTTTCATCTTGATTTCATCTCATTTTCTATCGTTTCACTTGACTATGTGTCGTTGAGCAATTCGAGGGTCAACAGGTTATCATATTATCTTTTATTTTGTTTAAAACCATAAACAATGTTTTTTTTTAATTATTCTTTTAATATGTTTATGTCATTCTTTTATATATATATATATAGTACTAGAAAACGTAGGCACACTTCGTGCAGTTTTTTCTAATGATTAAAAAATGTATATTTTTAAATATTTTTTGGGAGAATGTTTGTGAGGGATTTTTTTTCACCATAATCGTACAACATGCTCCTTATATGGATATGTAAGGGCATCTTGACCGTAATTTTTTTTCTTGATAATGTTCATTATAAAGCGAGCCGTTTGAGAAATTCTTAATAATTAAAGTGCCAAAAATAAAATTAAAACTACTTGTTGTACATGAACTTTTATTTAATATTAGTATTATTGTATACGCTTTGCATTGTTTTTTTGTTTATTATATAAAATTTTTAAGATTTTTATATTTTTAGGGTAGAAAATTTATAAATCATGACATTTTGCACAATCATTCATTTTTTAAAAATAAATTTTTTTATAAATTTAATTAATAATGTTCTTAATCAAATTAATATCACGTGTATACATGTTGATATTTTTAATTATTAAGATATTTTGGTTTTAAATCTGAAATATCAAAACAATAAATCATTAATATAAATGTCAATTTATATATGATTCATTTATTATTATAATTATTAAAAAATTAGTTATTTCTATATGTTTTATTTAAATAGTCTGCTAGCCTAAGAAAATTTCTAACCTCTGACGCATTCTTAGGTCTTGGCCAATCCTTCACAGCCTCTACTTTAGTTGGGTCTACTGCGACTCCATCCTTGGATACTATGTGCCCGAGGAACGCTACTTGTGTTAGCCAAAATTCCCATTTCTTAAATTTGGCATAAAGTTGGTGCTCCTTTAGTCGAAGCATGGTCAGTCTTAAGTGTAACTTGTGCTTGACTTCATCCTTGGAGTACACCAATATATCATCTATGAACACCACGATGAATTTTTCCAAGTAATCCCTGAAGACCTGATTCATTAAGTCCATAAATGTTGCTGGAGTGACGGTAAGACCAAAAGACATAATTAGGAACTCGTAGTGTCCGTATCGAGTCCTAAAAGTTGTCTTTGGTATATCTTCTACCTTACCTTGAGCTGGTGATAACCGGGCCGTAGATCAATCTTTGAAAATATCGTCGCTCCTCGGAGTTGATTAAATAAGTCGTCGATCCAGGGTAGTAGGTACTTGTTCTTAATTGTCACCTTGTTCAGCTCTTGGTAATTGATACACATCTGAATGCTTCCATCCTTCTTTTTCACAAATAGATTTGGTGCACCCTATGGCAAATGTCTCAGTCTGATGAATCCCAAGTCTAAGAGCTCTTGTAACTATGTTTTCAACTCCTTGAGTTCGGTAGGTAGGCTCGGTTCCCGGTACTAGTACGATTGTGAAGTCAATTTCCCGAGTAGGGGGTAACCCTGGTAAGTCATCAAGAAATATCTCTGGAAATTCCTTTATAATGTGGACGTCTCCAACCTTTAATGGTGTTTCTTCTACCACATCTGTGATGCTTGCTAAGAATGTGTGGCATCCTTTCTCTATCATCATCATCTGAGCTTTGAGAGAAGAGATAAGCGGTATCCGTAGTCCTAAAACTTTTCCCATGAAACATAGATTCTGACCCTCAGGGGTTTCGAACGTCACTTGCTTGCATCGACAGTTGATGGTTGCGCCATGTCTCACTAGCTAGTCCATGCCCAGTATTACGTCAAAGTCCTTGATCTCTAGCTCTATCAGGTCTCCTACTAGCTCCGTGCCTTCGACTTTGATTGGTACTCCTTGTACTATTTGTGATGTTAGAACGACTTTTCCCGAAGGTAGTTTCGTAACAAACCTATTTATAAATCTTTCACAAGGTTTGTCTAGTTTTTTCTATCATTCCTAACGAGATATAAGGGTGTGTTACTCTTGAATCAAAAAATACTAAACATAAATTATCGAGGATAGCAAGCTGACCTGTGACCCCCTTGTTACTGGTTTCAGCTTCTCCTTGGGTCAAAGTGAAGACTCTGGTTGGAACCATCTTGTTATCTTTTTTCTCTTCTGCTTTGAGCTACAGACATTCTCTTTTCTGATGTCCTTCCTGGACACACTTGGAGCAACCTTTTGTGTGGACAAATTTCCTTATTTCAGGCTGTCAAATTCCTCCACCCTTGTAGCGATGACTTCTGAGTTGTAGTATTTCTTGTGAAACACCTCCACAAACTTGGCCCAAGTCATGGTGGGGGTTTTGTGTACTGCTGCACCAGATCCCACAAGATTTTGGCATCCTGTTTCAATAGAGAAGAAATGTAGGATACGCGATTCGCATTGCCGAGGTTCATGTGTTTCAAAATCAGCTCTACGTTTCTAAGCCATTTCTCAACCTCAAAGGGGTCAGTTCTCCCTTCAAAATTTGAAGCGTGCTATTTTCAGAAATTCTCGTAGATTTTCTTCATGCACTGAGATGGATAGGGTGCATAATTTTCCATCGGCCATCCCCCGTTCAGATATCCTCCATTTTGATAGCCGCCGTTCTGCTCTGGCTTGGGTGCATGAACCGTTGGCTGAGGCTGCGACTAAGGTTGTCGTTGTTGTTGTAGTAGCTCTTCTACTTGTCATCGTAGCTGGATAACTTCAGCGTTGTTGTCAATCGGAGGTGGTGTGTTTCTATTAGTAGCTGCAGTGGAAGCAGGTCATCCCCTTCTTCGAACTGGAGGGGCCTCGTGTGTCTCGTTGGTGGTGCTGGGGGAATTGTCGTTAATGCGTGCAGACCTTCGGAGTGACATCTTCAGCAAATTTCTAATAGTCGAGAAACATGTCAGAACTTACCCTAATAGTTTCTAAGGCAAAAACTTAGTCTAAGCAAAAATAACTTGGACCTATCAGTTGTGATTTCTTATGAAAAATTATGTATGTCATCTTTATAAATTATGGCGTGTTTCTATAATTAGACTATTAGGCCATCTTTATTATTTTCTAAGTTTGTTTCCAACAACCCTATATGAATTTATTCTCAGGCTCGAAAAATGTCGTTGTTCCAAAGTTAACCATATTGAGGGAGGGCTGGGATTAGTAAAATTGTTCCCATTACTATGGCCCCCTAAACTCTCAATATAGAACATGTTCCATTGATTTGTATCCACCCTCATCAAACTTAGCCAATATTTATTGAATTTATTCTATATTAATTATGATTTCAAAAACAAAATTCAAATTTCAAGCGTACCATTCAAAATAATAATAACTTTATTCATTTGGAAAATTTTCACTTATTAGAATAATAATTCAAAATAAATAAAGAAACAATACTAATAATAACTAGGGTAAATTTTCTAAAAATTAGGATCTTCTACATCTGAACCTTCATCTAGAATATCATCAGTTATTTCCTCATAATAATCAATATCATAAGCCTCGAATCTACTACGGGGAATATTTATTAGGATATTATTCTTTTGTGCATTGGTGAATTGAATCTCAAACCTATAGGTAAACCTAAGTATGAGAAAATAGTATTTAATGGCTACTGGTAGATTATCCTCATTATCTAAAGCTTCCCATAATTCTTTCAAATTTGAAACTACAAAAGGCATATCTCCAAAAAGCCTAATTACTAGGACATATTGATCCATGACTCTCATCATAATTTTCCTAGTGTTTTGAAGGTGAGCTATCTCCTTGTAAATTCTGACCAATCTTTGAGTGATTCGTTCTAGCACACATATTGTATCATTTGGCTCTCTAATCCTTTTCAATGCCTTAATGGCACGAACATCCTGATAAGTCATGGCTCCATTCATTTTGGGGAATATACTTAGTTAGTACCCTGTGTTTTATTGAAATACATTTTTTGTACCTTCTAATATGAAAAATACTCGTTAGGTACCTTGTATTCGTAAAATAAGTCAAAAACGGTACCTTATGATCAATAATTTTTTCATAATACCTCAAATACCCTTAATTATAAATACTTAAATAATAAATATTTATTTGAATAAAAAATTATATTTTAAAATTACAAAAACAATTAAAAATATATATGTTATTAATAAAAAATCATATAAAATTACAAAAAAAATATAAATATATATTCCTCTCTCTCTCTCTCTCTGGCTCTTCCCCTCTCTCTGTCCCTCTCTTAACTCTCAAGTCAACAACCCAACAATCCAACTTCTTCTTCTTCCCTCCATCAACGATCTCCCCCTTAGTATATAGTGGTAGAAAGTCTGAAATGGTAGAAACCCTGTACATGTAACCAAATATTTTAGTTGAATATATATATTTATATATATATTTGAAGGAATATATATAGAGTACTCTTATAACTCATTAGTTCGAAGCCTCCAATAATTAAAGGGATATATATACATAAGGCCTTCCAAGCATTAGTCCAAGTTGAAAAAGCAAACCCATTTTTCTGAAGCCTCCAATAATATATATATATATATATGATGACATATAGAAAACACAATTAATACACATGAAGGTAAATGGGTCTACCTGTAAAGTCCTAAGGAGGTGGTGGAACTATCCTTGGGAGGAGACCTGAGGTGCCGGGAGAGCACTGGCTGGTGGTGGCCTTTGCCGAATGGTGAGTGAAGTGGTGGAGTGAAGTGGTGTCCTTTTCCTTTGCCTTTTCCATTAGAGGGTGGGGACGATAGTTGATGGAAGGAAAAAGAAGAAGAAGAAGTTGGGTTGTTGACTTGAGAGTTGAGAGGGAGGGAGGGGGGAAATTTTTTTTTGTAATTTTATATGATTTTTTTATTATTAACATATATATTTTTAATTATTTTTATAATTTTAAAATATAAATTTTTATTCAAATAAATATTTATTATTTTAGTATTTATAATTAAGGGTATTTGAGTTATTATGAAAAAAATTATTGATCATAAGGTACCGTTTTTGACTACCTAATGAGTATTTTTCATATTAAAAGGTACTAAAATTGTATTTCAATAAAACACAAGGTACCAACCAAGTATATTCCTTTCATTTTGACTGAAAACATATTAACTAAAACGTTAGTTTCAACCTAAGCATAATATTCATAACATAAACACTTATATTGGTGGTTAGAACTTTTATGCATATGAATCGTGGCTCTGTGTTGCGGATTTTATAGCTACGCAAGTGCACGTATCGCAATTCAGTAATAATCTTGGTAAAACAAAGTATCGTCCTCAAGGACTGATTCACCAATTACCAGTCGATTAATCTTTTTGTTCTATTTGGTCGATTAGACTTTTGATTCTTGTAGACAAAGCAAAGGAAAATATAAAGTACAGAAACAATAATTAAAAATTCAATAAAACAATAAGTAAATAAATAGTAAATAGGGCGTTTAATCTCATCAACTATCCTCCTTATTAATCCCTAATACAAATTATCAATTTCTTCTTATTTCTACCTATTTCAATTAACGAGTTGACAAAAGCAGTTTATAATCATATTATGAATTATAAACTCAACCTAGGTGAAAATTCTCTATATTTCTATGGCAAATTTAATCACAAAGATTTCATTAACCGCAACAACTCACAGAGATAGTTATACAATTAATCTAGATACTCTTGTTCCAAATTAGAATTGTGTCCTAAACAACCAGAGCAGATTCAAATCGCACTTTTCAGATTTTGATTCAAAACATACAGATAATGACTATAGATGGCCAATCAATAATCAATCAATAAACACAGATTGTAAGGAATTGAAATGAAGATGAAGAAGAGATGAAAATTGCATTAGTTAATAATAAGAATTCAAGTGATTCAACTTATAGCCCTAAATAAAAAATTAGTTCATAACTGTCATTCTAATCACCATTGAAATTAAAAACAACATAAAGAAGTAAAAAAATAACAAACACTTGAGAAATCTCCCAGCTTATTGCAGCCACCAAAAACTGTCTTAATTTCCTCCTCTGTTGTCTTCTTTTTTATTTTTCTTTATCTTTATAAAACCTAATTTTTCAAATTTCAGAAATGCGGGCCGCGGCTCAACATGCACCATGTCGCAGCCCGTGTCCGTAATTCTTGAGGATCTGTAGATTTGGGCCGCAGCTCTCCCATAGCCATGCCGCGGCCCGTGTCTCTGATTTCTGAGATTTGGCTCTTCTATGTCGTGGCCCTCCTTAGCCATGCTGTGGCTCGAATCTCTCCTCCAAAACAATGGTTCTATTTAGAGGGCTGGCCGCAGCTCCTAAGCGCTCATGCCGTGGATCTTAAGAAATTTTTCAACTCATGCATTTTTAAGCCCGAAAAATCACCAACGCCTCCAAATCACGTTGAGATCCATCCTTTGTCAAAAATATCATTGAAACTTGGATATTTCTTCTCTTTTTGGACCTTTTTCCTCCAAGTACTCAAATCTTTCTTTTATTCACAAAAACTACAAAACAAACAAACAAAAGTATAAACCTGCACTAAATGAAAGAAAAATGACATAAAAGACTACCTAAAACACCACCTAAATATGACATAAACTAGAGTCAACAAACTCCCCCAAACTTAACCCTTACTCGCCCTCGAGTAAAGATTAACTTCAAACTTAAAACAAAACACAAACACAAACATTTAAGCCTTCATAGAGTTCACATCGCATTGTCATCATTCACAAAATATCAACTGCATTTTACAACCAGAATTTCAGTCTAATCACTCTAACAATTAACATGAATGCCTCCATTGGAAATTATAATATGATTTGCAAATGACAAATGAACAATTATAATACATCATACATGTCGTACTCATACCAACAATCCACTAACCAATATTCAATATGCTTGCATACTTGCCTTTCCCCACTAATGTCAACAACACATGTTTTGGAATCAACAAGACTTTTAGGCTTAGGTAACGGTAGTTGAAAAGAAATTTAGGCTTCATTATACCATAAGCACGTCAAAAACCAGTCAAACCAACCTTCTTTCCTCTCATAATCATCCCCTAATCCACCACTTTTTCAACAATTGAGAAAATCACAAAACCATGCTCCAACATCACTTTATTTACTTATTTTTCACTCTTTAAGTTTTCTTCTTTTTTTTCTTTTTTTTTTCTCAATTTTTTTTCAAAAATTGATATACCTAAATTAGTGATGTTGCAAGAGCTTTTACACTTCTCTCAATCATTAAAGTACATTATTTATCCACATCTCAACGGTCTTACCCAAAACACTTCATTTCCCCTAAACTTATTTCTAAGCTTATGGCATAACTCAAGGACAAGGGAACATAGTAATGGGTACAATTTTGGCTTAATAGTGTGGTTAAAAAATTTATCAAACAGGCTAAGGCACAAAGGGGTGAACTAGGGATAAAATAATATCGGTAGGCTTGAAAGGCTCAAACGTTCCAACAAAATTGCCTAGATCACTTTCCAATACACATGTTATCAAGGATTTCGTCTCAAAAGACAAGCAATGCAAGTTCTATCCTATTCCACATTTCATTCATCATACCCAAGTAAAACATGTATAACATATGCTAATTATTCACATTTACACAACATATTCAAATTTCCAAGAAGCATTAAAATTAATCCAAAGAGTAATCAACCAAGCACACGGTTATTCACACAATCGTTATTTCACAAATGATGACAAACGACATTATTAACAAAAATTTTATCGGCTTAATTGTTCAACAATTCAGATACTGGAAGACATGCTTCGAGCCTGTGTGTTGGATTTTGGGGGATCTTGGAGTAAGTATCTCCCATTGATTGAGTTCTCGTATAACAATAGCTATCAAGTGACTATCGGAGTGGCTCCGTATGAGATGCTGTATGGGAGAAAGTGCAGGTCACCGATACACTGGGATGAGACAGGGGAGAAAATATATCTAGGTCCTGAGATGGTTCAGAGGACCAATGAGGCAATCGAGAAGATTAGAGCTCGTATGCTCGCTTCCCAGAGTCGTCAGAAGAGTTACTCAAATCTGAGACGCAAGAATGTGGAGTTTCAGATCGGCAATCATGTGTTCTCAGGGTTTCACCCCTGAGAGGAGTGAAACAATTCAGTGTTCGGGGCAAGCTGAGTCCCAGGTTTGTTTGCCCCTTTGAGGTTCTGGAACGAGTTAGTGAGGTAGCTTACAGGTTAGCAATGCCTCCAGCTCTATCAAGGGTTCATGACGTGTTTCATGTGTCCATGCTTTGGAAATATGTATCAGATACTACACATGTGTTGAGCTATGAGAACTTAGAGTTGGATAAGGATTTATCATACGAGGAGAAGCCTGTTCAAATCCTCGATAAGAAGGACAAAGTGTTGCGGAGTAAGACCATCGCCTTAGTTAAAGTGCTGTGGAGGAACAGCAAGGTTGAGGAGGCGACATGGGAGCTTGAGTCTGATATGCGGGAGCGGCATCCCGAGTTGTTCAGGAAATTTCGTGGACGAAATTCTTGTAAGGAGGGGATAATTATAGCACCCTAAGTTGCTAATAAGGTTTAGGACCTTGATTAGCGTGCCTGGAGGGCAATAAGTGAATTAATATGATAATATGTTAATTTAAATGAATATGTGATTAGAATGCATGTTTAGGTGGTATAAATACGCATGTGAGCCCCGTTTGCATGATAGGGGTAAATTGGTAATTTTAGCCCGTTGAGGGCATAAATACGATAATTTTATTGCGTGATTTGTACCACGTGAGTGTGGTGATATCAGTGTCATGCACATACCGAGACGGTCCTAAGGAGCTATTTAGTTTAAAAGTCACAACGGGATTAAATACCCGGCTCGGGAGGAGCCTAGGGGTATTTTAGGGATTTTGCAATTGGGTTCTTGTGAGTTAGTGGTAACTGGTAATTTGGTAACTTGTGTAACCGTTAGTAACCACTGAGAGTAACAAGTTTGGTTAAAAGAAGTGGTAGAATTATAAGGGAGTAGGAATGACAAAAAGGGCCTTGAGGTTTAGTTGGAATGGGAAATAGATGGAAGGGTAAAATGGTCATTAGGCAAGGATTTGGATTACTTCAGCTGAAGGAGAAGGGAATACTTATTACACTTGGTTATATTTTGGTTTATGCTGAATTTGGAAGAAAGAGCTAGAAAGAAAGGGGAAATGAAGAAGGGGCTGAACTTGTGAGACCTAGGAGGAGATTCAAAGGAGTTTGAGGCAACCAAAACCATATTTAAGCTAGGATTGCTCAAAGGTAAGAATTGTGCTCTGTTTAAGTTGAATTTAAGACTGAATTTTCAGAGATTGAGTGAGAAAACCTAAAGGGAATATGGCTAGTTTTACTTGGAAATTCAATTAGGATAATCAAGAGGAAAGAGGTTGGGAGCTGGAATTGGGAGGAGTTCAAGCTGAGTTTGATTGAGGTAAGAATCTTTAGCATGTTTAATTTTCGTAATTGGTGTGGTTTAAGATTCTAGAGGCATGATTTATAGTTTTCAAGCTCTGGTTTAAGTCTTGGAAGCCATGGTTTAAGTTTTAGGAATTTGAAACTCAAGATGGGATCTTGGGTGTGTTTGTGTGATTGAGGTTGTTTATGATGTTTATAGGTTGTTAAAGGGTTCATTTGGGGTTTTGAAATGATTTTGGGACTTAGGTACTTGCTTGGAATGATTTGGAATGGTTTTAGCTCGGGAAAAACGCAAGGAAAAACCCAGATTTCTGGGTTCGCGAAGGAGCGTCGCGGCCCTGTTCTTGGGCACCGCGGCGCGAGGCTGTTTCTGGGTAGGGGAGGCTTTCTGACTTGCTGGGCGCCGCGGCCCTCTAGGGCATCGCCACAATGCTAGGCCATTTTTAGAACATGAGATTTTGCAATTTTGAGCCTTTGCTCCGGGGGTTCGGAGAATGTCTTCGATGTATTGTTTTAAGGATTTGGGGGTTCCGAGAGTGTGGGATTGGCCCCGGAAAGTGGTTTTGGATTGATTAGCATTAAAGGGTGTTTTATATATGTTGTGACTAGGTTTTCAGAGAGGCTCGGGAGAGAGGACCGTGCTTGTGATCTTGGTGCATCGAAAGGCTCGGGGTACAGGTAAGAAAACTGTAACACCAATAGAGTGGGGCGTGGGCCCATAGTGTTGTTGCAAGGCACGACCCTAGATTGTATTATTGCTAGGACATAGCTCTAAATGTACTATTATATGTTTGATTATTGAATGTGAATGCTATATGTGGTTATAGTTGTATGAACGGCGAAGGGCCGAGAACGGTGAAAGGCTGAGAACGGCGAAGGCCGGGAACGGCAGTAGGGCCGGGAATACCACTTGGCACATGGAGTGCCTGTGGTTAGGGTGAGACCGCAGAGGATACATGGGATATCCCTACGGTGAGGACCGAGATCCCGGGCTTTGGTAATGCCTCCGGGACGGCATGGCCGTATTTGTTAAGTCTGAGAGATTATCTGTTTTGTCTGTGGATTGCTTAATGTGTTGATTATATAGTATGCATATGTTAAGTGCTGTATGAGTTTTCTTGCTGGGCTTCGGCTCACGGGTGCTCTGTGTTGCAGGTAAGGGCAAAGAGAAAGTCAACCAGCCATGAGTACGGAGAGCGTGGGGGCAGCGTATACATGTTTGGCCTGCCCAACTGCCTGGTTGGGGGTATTTTGTAGGAAAGGCTGTGTAAACCCTAATTTTGGTAGTTAACTACTTGTAAAAAAATTTGGAGTTGTAAATATTTTATAAACTATATTTTTGGGATCCCATATGTAAGACACTTGAAATTTTCAGTGAATTAAGAGATTTTCAAAGATTACAGCCTTAACTTCAGTTTAATCACACTTTTATTCTAAAAATATCATTTAGCGAGTTGTTAGCACATTTTAAACTCACTCAGTAACGGCTCTAAGGTAGTAGGGCGTTACAAGGGTTGTTTGTTGGTAACCTGTGCTTGGACCAAAGGTAAGAAAACTCCACCGAGTATGTGATCTATGTGATACGTGTGGATATGGCATGGCATGAATGTTGAATATGGATTTGATCAGAGCTTGAGTCTTTGTAATTGTGCATAATTATGATTATGATTATGCTTGTGATTATTGATTAAGCATGTTGAATGCCTTATATTTGGATGTTTGACATATGATATATGTCTGTGTGCATGATCTCATTGAGAAAGCACTGACTTATTAGTTAAGAAACGACAATGGTGTTTAGTACTAGTCTTGAAGCTCTGACTTATCAGTCATGATCGGCAATAGTACTGAGCGTTGGTCGTATAGAATTGACTTATGAGTCAAGAGCAGCATTAGCGTATTCAACGCAGGCCGAAATGATTAGATCTAATCAACATGAGCACTAAATGTTTGACCGACCTATTGGTCGAAGAAAACTAAAGCGCTTGGCTAGTCTTGGCAAGTTACTTAGAGTCAGGGCTACAAGGCCTAGTTGACTTGTTGGTCACATGGCTTACGGCACAGGACCCCAAAATGACTTCATAGTCATCTATTAGGACACAGGACCCCAGGTTGACTCCATGGTCATCTATTAGGGCACAACACTCCAGGTTGACTCTATGGTCATATATTAGGGCACAAGACCCTTGGTTGACTCCATAGTCATCTATTAGGGCAAGGGACCCCAAAGAGACTTAATAAGTCATCTATTCAGGGTGTAGGACCCCCAAATTGACTTAGCAAGTCATCTATTTAGGGCGTAGGACCCCAAATTGACTTGACTGTCATCTACTTAGGGCACAGGACCCCATAATCATTTATTTGTACTTACATGCATGCATGAATAAGGTTATTAATGCTAAGCATGCTTATTATGATTTGATGACATATTATTAACTGTTTATAAGCATGTGTTTGATTTTTCTTGCTGAGCCTCAGCTCACGGGTGCTATGTGGTGCAGGTACAGGTAAAACATAGCTGAACCATCCTTGAGTTGGAGAGCTTAGGTGACGATGTGTACATATGCGGTTGCTCAACCACCACGGCTGAGGGTTTAAAAAGGAACTAGGGATAAACCCTATTTTTCCGCTTAGGTCGGCAGGTTGTAAATCTTTTACTGTAATTAACCTTTAAAATGTATTTTGGGATCCCAATGTATACGATAAACGTTTTAGTGAAACGTTGTATCTTTGACCAAAATATTTAACCATAAACAGTTAGTCACATTTAGTTACATGATTATGGTCAAATGACTCGATTAGTGAGTTTAGCACTGTTCAAAATACGTGGAGTAATGGTCCCTGGGTAGTAGGGCATTACAACTTGGTATCAGAGCAAGCCAAGGTTAAGGGTTCTTGTAGACAAGTTGGGCATGTACACTCATCACTAAATACAAGCTTCACTTAGGGAATGGTAAATATTTATGTGGTTATGTGTTTAACTGCTTAAATAGAATGTAAATGCTTTATATGCATATGTTGTGATAAATTTGATATTTGATTTTAAATATGCAAGTGCACGTAGTCACACAAGTAATACAATGATAAGTAAATCATCTCCACATAGATTGTAAAATAGAAAAATAAGCAAAACAATTACTAAACAACTTAAAAGTACTAAAAATCAAATGGGTTGTTTTTAGGCTAAAAAAAATATTAAAAAGATGGAAATACTAAAATTAAAACTGAACTAAACAAGAAAATTGAAAGAGATATATATATTGCAAAATGGACTTGAATTATTGATTTCCCCTATATTAATCATCCTGAACAAATTGTGAACAGATTGCGACAGCAATATTCTAGCAAAACTCCCAAGTTAACAAGAATTCATTTAAACACTCATAAAACTTTCCCAAATTTTATGACATTAATTCTTTCACCTAATTAGACATATTCCTATGCAAAATCATATTTAAGAATGCAAATTCAAAGATTAATTCTCAAAAGTTACACAAGGCAAATAGCACATCCCTATGTTACTCACTAACATAATCTAACCTAGATTATGACTTGTGTCATCCAAGTTCTTCCCATTACATTTAACCTTTCCAGCATTAAACATAATTAAATATCTTGCCATTGTTGGCCAAACAACAACAAGAAATTAATATAAGCACACTTGAGTGAACAAGAGAGATTTTACTAAAATAAATTGCAAGAAATGAATAGACTATAACATAGGGTTCATCAACAATTCAAGCCACATAAACTTAGTTCATGGCTGAGTTAATAAAAATTAATCCACAATCAAAACAGCCCATAATATTCAGATTTAGAAATCAACTCATAAAATATAAAAATGAAGTTTAGAAATGGAAGAAGGAACAAATCCAATTGATGCTTGAGCTTCTCCTTTTTCGTCCCCCTTTCTTCTAGCTGATTTCTGGGTTTATTTCCTTCTTCTTGCTGGTTTTTCCTTTCCAAAAATGGCTGCCTCCCTCCCAATTCGGCTGATACCTCTTTAAGTGTATTCTAGGTTTCCTCATTTAGCCACAAAAGTACAATATTGCCCTTCCTTCTAAAAAAAAATGTGAGTTCCTATTTTCTTTTGTCATTCTCTCCCAAATGTTGACTGATGCTTTCTGTACTTGCCATCTCAGCCAATATTCCAGCTCACCCATTCACTTGCCACGTGTTCAATGTGCCCAAAAATTGCCTGATCAAAATACTTCAGCAAAACCTGATAATTCAGCCATCAAAAATTCAATTTAGATAGTTTCACATGTTAGTTCATTCTTTGTGCAAATATTTATCCATGAAACTACTACCTTTAACCCATTAGCTATTAAAAACTACAAAATAATTAAACTTAATTAAGATCATAAAAACACCAAAATTAGCTACAAAAGCTAAAAATAAACTAACATCACCCACGATTTTTCCACAATTATAAACTCAAAAGCACATGAAATACTATTTATTCAAGAATTATCACACCCCCAAACTTATGACCTTACTCGTCCTCGAGTGATGACTCTAAAAACAAAACACAAATACAAAAAGACACAAAGGGCACACACTAAACAACAAAGAGAAGGAAACAACAAAGACAAAACACAACAACAGTGGACAAACTTTGCTATGCCAATGGTAAAATGGGGAAGGCTCTCGGGAAAATTTTATTTTGAATAAGAAAATCTGAATTTCAATCTTTCACAAGTTTTAAACCAAAATCTTCAAGCATTAATGTTGCTGCCAAAATTTGAATAAAGTGTTTCACCTTTTAGAGCATACATAGTTTTTCCTAAACATTTTCAATCACCTAAAATCAAGCTAGACCTTGGTCCTAAAGTTTAAATAATGTCTCCATAAGTTACTTAGTGATTCCCTCTCCACTAATGTAGACAAACACCACACCAAAGATCAATAGGTCTTTATCAAGCTTGTAATGATAGGCTAAGGTGAAGGTAGGATAAGAGAGATAAATTTTGGCTCAAATCACCCTAAGCACCTCAATCTTTATAGGACCTAAATACATAAATGCACACATTAATTTTCCCCAAAGAAAACCCCACAACACAATATAAATCTCGCCACTAGCTTTTATTACTAACATACAAAGACAAAAACTAAAATAATTTTTCCTTTATTTAAATAGTTACACCCCAAAACTTATTTACAAACATACATACTTTTTGCTTTCTTTTTCTTTTCTGATTTTTTTTAGATGCTTTGATGCAAGGGAGTGCACTCTTTAATTAAAAAAAATATCTTTTTTTTTTAATGTTCTATATTTTTCTTTAGAATGAAAATAAACAACTAGATGGAAAGAGAACAAGAAAATTGAGAACACACTCTCCCCCCAAACTTAAAATCAACATTGTCCCCAATGGTGAAAACAAACAAAAGAAGAAAAGGAAAACGCTCACCCAATTTTCTCTCATCCACTCAACTCAACTCAACCCCCCAAAATGCACAACAAATAATTCCTATAAAGATTAAGGTGCTAAAAGGGTGTGGTGAAAAGAGGTGATTATATATATGTAAAGGTAGGCTAATGAGTGGCTAAGAAAGAAAAGTGACACTTAAGCTCAATGGGGTGACTAGAGATAAAATTGCATACAAGGTAGGCTTCAAAGGCTCAAACGGTCCAAGGATGGCCTAAATCATGTCATCGGTGTGGTGTTGTCTAGGATTTTGCCTCAAGGAAAATCACTAAGTAATTCTAGAAACTTAAGTTCTCACAAGAAACTAGCTCTTGCTAGGGTCTCAAAAATGTTCAAGCAAGCTATGCACAAACTAAAAAGAAAACACTTTCATCAATCATTTGCTCGCAACACTCACACTAAAAGAATTTAGATTAAAACTTAAGAGAGAAAGACATTCAGCTTCAGTTAAATTGATTATATATATATATATTTTTTTTTTTTTTAAGTTTGCAAAGTATCATCGAGCCCCCTAAACACTAACAAAAGCAAAGAATATCCTCAAAAGAACGACAACACAACAAGACAAATACAAACTAAAAACAGAACACTGATAACTATACTAACAAAGTACCTTCCTAGCAACAAAACACAAGTCAAATGACTCAAGTTTCGGTGCTCACTACACAAAAATCACCAAAGAAACATAACTAAGTACAACACCGAGCACCCAGTACACAAAACACAAAATTCATTATCAATAATTGAGACCAAAGTATAACACAACACAAAAAAAATTGCCAATGAGTAAGAACTACACCTAAAATAGAGAATACAAAGAAACAGTCATAAACAAAATCAAATTGGGGAGTAGAGTTCAGAAATGCTCATTCAACGAATATGTAGGCTCTGCTCAACGAATATGTGGTAAATTTAATATTCAATTTTAAATATGCAAGTGCACGTAGTCACACAAGTAATACAATGATAAGTAAATCATCTCCGCAGGGATTGTAAAATAGAAAAATAAGCAAAACAATTACTAAACAACTTAAAAGTACTAAAAATAAAATGGGTTGTTTTTAGGATAAACAAAATATTAAAAAGATAGAAATACTGAAATTAAAACTGAACTAAACAAGAAAATTGAAAGAGATATATGAATTGCAAAATGGACTTGAATTATTGATTTTCCCTATATTAATCATCCTGAACAAATTGCGAACAGATTGAGGCAGCAATATTCTAGCAAAACTCCCAAGTTAACAAGAATTCATTTAAACACTCATAAAAATTTCCCAAATTTTATGACATTAATTCTTTCACCTAATTAAAAAATATTCCTATGCAAAATTAGATTTAAGAATGCAAATTCAAAGTTTAATTCTCAAAAGTTACACAAGGCAAATAACACATCCCTATGTTACTCACTAACATAATCTAACCTAGATTATGACTTGTGTCATCCAAGTTCTTCCCATTACATTTAACCTTTCTAGCATTAAACATAATTAAATATCTTGCCATTGCTGGCCAAACAATAACAAGAAATTAATATAAGCACACTTGAATGAACAAGAGAGACTTTACTAAAATAAAGTGCAAGAAATGAATAGACTATAACATAGGGTTCATCAACAATTCAAGCCACATAAACTTAGTTCATGGCTGAGTTAATAAAAATTAATCCACAATCAAAACAGCCCATAATATTCAGATTTAGAAATCAACTCATAAAATATAAAAATGAAGTTTAGAAATGGAAGAAGGAACAAATCCAATTGATGCTTGAGCTTCTCCTTTTTCGTCCCCCTTTCTTCTAGCTGATTTCTGGGTTTATTTCCTTCTTCTTGCTGGTTTTTCCTTTCCAAAAATGGTTGCCTCCCTCCCAATTTGGCTGATACCTCTTTAAGTGTATTCTAGGTTTCCTCCTTTAGCCCCAAGAGTACAATATTGCCCTTCCTTCTAAAAAAAATGTGAGTTCATCTTTTCTTTTGTCATTTTCTCCCAAATATTGACTGATGCTTTCTGTACTTGCCACCTCAGCCAATATTCCAGCCCACCCATTGACTTTCCACATGTTCAATGTGCCCAAAAACTACCTGATCAAAATGCTTCAGCAAAACTTGATAATTCAGCCATCAAAAATTCAATTTAGATAGTTTCACATGTTAGTTCATTCTTTGTGCAAATATTTATCCATAAAACTACTACCTTTAACCCATTAGCTATTAAAAACTACAAAAATAATTAAACTTAATTAGGATCATAAAAACACCAAAGTTAGCTACAAAAGCTAAAAATAAACTAACATCACCCACCATTTTTCCACTATTATATGCTTAATAGCACATGAAATACTCTTTATTCAAGAGTTATCAGCATACCTTATTAGGGAGCATGAGTTTGTGTTTGGGCTTAGCCCTTAACTATTAATGTGATTAGAAGATTACATGCTCAGTGATTATATAGATGTGTTATTTGTATGCTGGAGTTGAGAGCATGGTATGTATGTTGGAAGAGCAGGGGTTATGATTGATGCTTGAATGTTGTGGGCGTGTTTTTAGCACCGCAGTGGTATGTGAGTGTGGTGTTGTGTGATTGTTCCCGTGGGGGAAGGCTTTTGAATGTGCTCATCATGTTGATGGATCAAGTTATTGACTGCATACTAATCAAAGGTTATGTGCCCAAGGCATTTAATGGGACCCGGTGGTGGTTATATCGAGGCTGGGAATTACAATCAGGGCTTGAGTTCTTCACCTTCCCCTCAAAATTTGCAGCAGGTGTTTACAGATATGCAATTAAGACTGGAGAGGCAAGAGGAAGAGATTAGATGTTTAAAACAGCAGCATGTTCTCTCAGGGAATGCCACTTCCTTTGTTATACCAAGAGTGGCACTGGTATTGGCTCAATCTAGGGTTGAGAAAATGTGGGAATTTCTATGTGGAAGATTCCAGGAATATTACCCTCCAGTTTTTTAGGGAGGCCTAGATCCATTCAGAGCTGAGCAATGGATGGGTATGATCAGTTCCATCCTAGACAATATGGGAGTGATAGGTCGCGATAGGGTGATCTGTGCTACATACGTGTTGCGGGAAGATGCCCGGACATGGTGGGAAGGGGTACCCCAGACACGAGATACAGCTGGAATGAACTAGAAAGAATTTAGACAACTGTTTAATGAAAGATATTACCATGATGAAGTCAAGACTGCTAAGATAAATGAGTTTATGAACCTGGTTCAAGGAAATGCAACAGTAACCGAGTATGTTAACAAATTTGATGGGTTAGTTAAGTTTGATTTTGATATGGTACCCACGAATGTAGCTCAGAAGGAAAGATTTATCTAGGGATTGAATCCCAGAATAGCTCAAGGTGTTAGGGTCGCCCCAGTACATGAAATCTCTACCTACGCTCAGGTGGTAGGGAAAGCTCTTGCTGTTGATAACACAGGAAATGAAATTGAGAATGAGAGTGTCGAAGAGCGTGAAGCTCAGACAGTGATACCTCTGTTTATTGGACCAGGAAAGGACGAGGATTGGAAAGTCTACCCAGAATGCACTCGGTGTAAGAGGCATCATCTAGGAGAATTCCGAGAAACGGTATGTTTCTTATGTGGGATGGTTGGGCACTTCAGGAGAGATTGCCCGAGGTGAAGGAAGGATGAGAAAAAGGGGGCGGACAACTCGACTTTAGCTCAAGTGTTTGCTCTGATGCAGTCAGAGTTAGAGACTGAGATTGAGACTGAGGCTGATTCCTCAGTGGTGGCAAGTCAGCTTCCTAGCTCTAATTTTTGTATTATGTTGACTAGTTTTGGTGCCATGTTGTTCGTTTCATTGTTGCATTTAGAGAGAGGCATAGACTTGATATGCAGGTTACATGGTTATGTTGTGATGAGGATGTGATACTCTATTGGTAATTTTAAGAGATGGGTTAGGTTATGGTGAGAAGGGACTCATCAGTTGACTTGATAAGAGTTGGTTCTGACTGACTTCGATATGATCCTGGATATGAATTGGTTAGCCAAGTATGGGGCAATGATAGATTGTACGAAAAAGATGGTAACTCTTGGGCTTGGGGTGAGAAACCCTTGTATGTGTTGGCACTCTGCATGGACCCCATATGCTTATGACATCTGTATTTAGAGCTAGAGACTTATTGCAAGAGGATGCATAGGACTCTTAGCTAGTGTGGTGAATACCATTTAGGTCGTGCCAGTGGGACCAGAACAGACTGGACTAGTCTATGAGTGTCTGGATATGTTCTAGGAGTATTTGCCAAGGTTACCTTTACACAAAGAGGGAGAATGGTGATTATGTTGGTGCCAGGGATGGAACCAGGTCTAGGGCACCGTATTGAACGGCTTCAGTAGAGTTGTAGGAACTAATGGCTCAATTAGTAAGTAAGACGGTGTTTACCCAAAAATGGCTCCTGATGACGTGGCAAGAATTTATTACACGTGGTTGGAACGTAGTAGCGTTAAAGTGAAGGGATGTTGTTCGCCTATCGACCAAATGTTTATTGCTTCATTAGATCTAATGTTTAGATGCAACCAGGCTGGTCGCATGCCTCAATTTATTTACTTTAAGATACGCAATCTTGTAATAACTACATTTATTATATTTTCTCTTTATTACCTTGATACACTGATATTAAGGATAATTAAGGCCCATTGGCCCATGTAACCCCCTTGAGCCTATAAATATGAATGAGAGGGCTGAAGGAAGGGACTTTAGAACCTTGAACTTGAATACTCATAGAGAGAGCATACTGTGATTATCCACAAAAAGTTGCAATTCTCCTAAGGCTTGTGAAACTCAAGAACCCTAGTTCTTTGATCACAGCATTGGGATTCAACATCAATAAGAACACTAAGTGGACGTAGGTTATTACCACACAGTTGGGGCTGAACCACTATAAATCACTTGTGTCACTTTTTTTTCCCATTTGATTCTCTCCTTAATTTCCTTTCTATTCTTTGTCGTTATTTTGACTCTGCGTCGTTGGCCAAATCAAGGGTCAACATTTTGGTGCTTTCATTGAGAGATTAGTCAAAAAGCTTGAAGAAAATAAAATGGCGAAGACATCCAAGAGAGTTGGACAGGCTGCTGACGCTGCATCGTCTCAACCTCCTCCTCCAAATGTGGCTGAAAATGAACCACACTTGGATTTTGAAGAGGAGGAAATGGATTCTGAGACGCTGAGGGCAAAACTGGGCGTGTTACAGGATGAGTTGGCCAATCTAAGGGCCAATTAGGAGAATGCAGCAGAGACCTTGGTGCTGCAACAAAGGGAGATTAAGCATCAGCGCCAGGAGTTGAATGAGCGGCATGCAGAAATGGACCGTTAGCAGAGAGATGCCATGGCCGCTCTTGAAGCAGCAATTCAGTTGGCCAGAGAACATGATGCGCCGGCCTCTCAACCGGATCAGCCAGCAAGTACACCACCGCAATGGGCCCCTAATCCAAGTCCTCTGCTCCAGCCAGCAAGCCCTCAAAGGTCAGAGTAGCCACATGTTGCTCAGGATAATGTCCCGATTCGGGATCCTGAGCAATAGCCACCCTCTCAAGCTGGTCGCGGTAGGTCGGGCAGCCTCCCCATAGCCCTAGACGCCCAGGGGACAATGAGCCAAATCCACCGAGCAAGGGGCAATGTCTTTCTGCCAACAAAAGGCATAACGAGTCAGGCTTTGCGGTCAGGGGCCCCCAATGGCATAATAATGCATGGGGACCCACCGACCAGTGCAGGCCTCCCTTTGATGCTCAGGAGATACCAGCCAGAGGAGGAAACAACGTGAACAGCCGGTCGCGCCATAGTCGGTCGTAGTTTAGGGATGGCCATGACTACAATGAGGCCGATTCCGGTAGGGGGAATGCTGGTCAATGGCATGAGGAAAAGGGCGGAGATGGAAACCCCCCCACCAAGAGAAAATAGGCCTGCGAGCCATAACACTGGGGGGAAACCCCGACAGCATAACGTCTTTGATCGCCTGGGCGCTAGCGAACAAAGGCGTAGGAATGATAACTTGAGGGACGTACTCAACGACAGACATGAGAGGCATGATGAGTACGCTCCTCCAGCCCCAGTCGTCCCAGTGATCCCAGACGCGGTTTAAGCTCACATTGATGCTCTGAACCAGGCGGTACAGCAGCTGGTCAGGAGCCGGACATCCCACATAGAGTACGACCGGAGGAGAGGCACTCCATTTATGCAGAGGATTGCTGTGGCAGAAACCCCCAGCAAGTTCAAAATGCCAGTACTGCCAAACTTTGATGGGTACGGGGACCCAGTATCTCATGTGAACAAGTTTGAGATACAAATGGATATTCAGAAGGTGTCGGATGATGCCCGCTGCAGGATCTTCCCCGCCACCCTATCTGACACCACCCAGAAGTGGTTCTTTAAGTTCCCTCCTGCTAGTATAGTATCCTAGGAAATGTTCGTGAATGAATTTTATGGACAATTCTACGTGGGTCGCGTACACCCCACAGAGGCCAACCAGTTGGTCAAGATACGCCAAAAGGAGGGAGAGCCCAGGAATATGTCCAGCGCTTTATGCGAGCAGTGGCTAGAGCCAAAATAGTGGGCGACGAGGGAAAGATGATGGCCCTAACTACTGGGGTTAGACGCCATTCTCCCCTCTAGAGCAGCCTGAGAAAGAATGGGGTAAGGAGTACCCAGGAATTTCTGGATCGAGCTGATTGATACATCATGCTCGAAGATGCGATCGCCAATGAGGGGAAGTCATCCACAAAAGATAAGGGACCGAAGGAAGATCCTGCCAAGGCCGCCAATGAGTCAGATAAACCCAATGGCAACGGCAAAGGCAACGGGAACAGAAATGGCAAAAATGGTGGAAAAAAGGCGGGCAATGAGTCATCAACATCTGAAAATAAACGCCCCAAAGGCAATAGATATGACCCAAGATTCACCAACTATATGGCCCTTGTCGAAAGTAGGGCAGAGGTCTACTAGGCGACCAATGCCAATGTCTCTTATAAGTGACCAGCACCTATAAGGAAGGATATCTCCAAGAGATATACGACAAAATTCTGCCATTTTCACAACGACTACGGACATGACACCAATGAGTGTAACCAGTTGAAGGACGAGATCGAGTTCTTGATCAAGCAGGGACACCTAAGGAGATACGTATGAACCACAGGAGGGTCTCAGCGAGAGGCTCAAGGTGGCAACGAGCAGGCGTCTGCACGCTAATGCTCGCAACCTTTACAGCCAGCTCCTGTCACATGTACATTACTCACCATCTGTGGCGGCCCACACCTTGCAGGGGATAGTGGGAAAGCAAGAGAGCAATACGCTCGAACCTTATGCCATGACCAGGACATCGAGATGATGAGTGTGGAGGATCGCACACCAAAGAAAGCTCGAACAGAGGAAGAGTTTATAACCTTCTCTGAAGACGATGCTCAGCACGTCTGATTCCCACACTCCGATCTGCTGGTCGTTGACGTCCAAATTGCCAACATCATGGTTAAAAGGGTGTTGGTTGACACAGGATGCTCAGTCAACAACTTGTATAAGTCCTCACTGGAAAGGATGAAGTTGTCTGTCAAGGACCTAGAGCCATGCAACCAAACCATATATGGTTTTTTTGGCGAAGGGCTCGCCCCGACAGGGTCTATTAGGCTCCCAGTTATAGCAGGAACTGCGCCTGCGACCAGGACATTACTCAATACTTTCATAGTAGTTGATTGTCCTTCCGCGTATAATGCTGTAATTGGGAGGCCAATTTTGGTCGACCTACGAGCTGTCACCTCGATCTGGCACCTTGCAATGAAGTTCCCAACGGACGCGGGAATAGGATGCGTGTTGGGAAACCAGCGAGAAGCGAGAGAGTGCTACAACGCCTCGATATCTAAGGCAAAGAAAGGTGGATCGAGGGAAACTTCCGGAAAAGAGTTGCAAACGGCCAGTGATGTACAAGCCCAATCAGGTGATTGTGTCATCAAATAGGGTGTTGCCCAAAGTGAGGACAAAGATTTGGTTCCTTGCTTTGGGGATTTTTATGAAGAAATAGGACCCATCAAGAACCTTGAAGAGGTCTAACTCGATGAAGCATATCCAACCAAGGTTGTGAAAGTCGGTAAAAACTTAGAGACAACAACGAAACAAGAACTGGTGGAATTTTTAAAGAAAAACCAGGAAGTCTTTGCTTGGTCACATAAAGACATGGTTGGAATAGACCCTGCGATCATTAGCCATGTCTTGAACATAAACAAGAGTTTTCCACCAGTACAACAGAAAAGGAGGCTGCTCGACAAAGACAGATCAAGAGCTCTAAAGGAAGAAGTCGAAAAGCTAAAGGAGAACGGATTCATCAGGGTAGCATTTTATCTATCATGGGTCTCTAATCTCGTACTGGTTCCCAAGCTGAATGGCAAGTTGAGAACGTGCGTGGATTTCACAGACCTTAATAAATCTTGCCCTAAAGATTGTTTCCCACTTCCCAAAATCGACTAGCTGATCGATGCCACTGCAGGGCACAAGTTCCTCTCATTTATGGATGCCTACTCCGGATACAATCAGATCAATATGCATCCACCTGACGAGGATCACACTAGCTTTCGGACCGATACAGGGCTTTACTGTTACAAAGTAATTCTCTTCGGTTTGATAAATGCTGGTGCGACTTACTAGCGACTGGTCAATCACATGTTCAAGGAGTTGATCGGTACAAACATGGAAGTTTATGTCGATGACATGCTGGTTAAGTCAAAAATGGTAGAAGGACATATAGGGGACTTGCAAGAGTGCTTCAACGTCTTGAATAAATATCAGATGAAGCTGAATCCCCTCAAGTGTTCCTTCAGAGTTGGATCAGGGAAATTCTTGGGATTTATAGTAAACTTGCGCAAAATTGAGGCCAATCCCGAGAAGATCAAAGCCCTGGTCGATATGAAATCGCCGACAAAAATCAAGGATGTTCAAAGCTTAACCGGAAGAATTGCTGCTCTAAGTAGATTTATCTCCAAATCTACGGACAAATGCATCCCATTTTTTAATCTACTTAGAGGCAACAAGAAGTTCGAATGGACGGAGGAGTGCGAGCAGGCTTTCCAAGCTATAAAGACTCACATGTTGCAGCCATCGAATCTATCGAAGTCGGTCGACAAGGAAACTTTGTTCATCTACTTGGCGATCACGGAATATGCTGCTAGTGTTGTTCTAGTAAGAAAGGAAGAGGGAGTGCAGAAGGCCATCTATTATGTAAGCAAAAGGCTAATAGAAGCGGAACTGCGATATCCTCTTATTGAAAAATTAGCCTATTGCTTGATCTTAGCCTCCAGAAAGTTGTGGCCATACTTCCAAGCTCACCCAATCACAGTTTTTACCGACCAACCTCTACGGTAAGTTCTGCATAAGCCAAAAGCCGCAAGCCCATTGTTGAAATGGGTGATTGAACTTAGGCAGTTTGATATCTCTTACTTACCACGAGCAACAATAAAAGGACAAGCTCTAGTCGACTTCATCGCAGAACTCATTGGGCTTCCAAATAGCGAGCATCCAAAAGAGCCTGGAGAGCCTGAACCTCAAAGCCAAACTCCCTCATGGAAGTTGTTCACGGACGGCTCTTCTAATGAGCATCACACTGGAGCCAGAGTGATTTTGATAACGCCTGAAGGGCATCGATTTCACAGCACGATTAGATTCGACTTCACGGCGTCCAACAATGACGCGAGTATGAGGCATTGCTCGCAGGGTTACGATTAGCCAGAGACATGAACATAAAGTCACTCGAAATCTACAGTGACTCCTAGTTGGTGGTTAATCATATCATTGGAGAATATCAAGCTTGAGGTCTAAAGATGGTTGCCTAACTGAATAAAACAAAAGATTTGTTGGCTCGGTTTGAGAAGTATACTCTCTAGCAAATACCTCATGAACAAAACTCGAACGCTGATACTTTGGCCAAATTATCAAGCGCCAAGGATGTTGATGCCCTGAATATAGTGCCAGTTGAACGACTGTCAGCACCAAGCATCCAAACAGAAGAAACCTCTTTGGTGATTCAAGCGGCGAATACATGGACGACACCTTACATAGAGTACTTGACGAAGGGTGTGTTGCTGACGAATAGAAACAAAGCCAAGACCCTTCAGCGGTAGGCTGCTAGATATATCCTGGTCGATGGAATCTTGTACCGAAGGGGATACTCAATGCCACTCCTCAGGTGTATTTCAAAAGAGACAGCCAAAGAATTGATGAGAGAGGTCCACGAAGGCTTTTGTGGGGACCATGTTGGGGGGCAGAGTTTATCAATAAAGATCCTAAGGCAAGGATACTTCTGGCCAATAATGAACGAAGACTCGATGGAATTTTTGCGAAGATGCGACAAGTGCCAGAGATTCTCAAAAATTTCGCGAGCAGCCCCCAATGAACTAAAACAGATGCAAAGTCTATGGGCATTCACAGTCTAGGGTATAGACCTAATCAGATCTTTGCCCACAGGAAAGGGCGGCGTCAAGTACGTCGTAGTAGCCGTTGATTACTTCACAAAATGGGTCGAAGTTGAGCCACATGCAACCATAACGACGAAGAAAGTGCTGGATTTTGTGGTCAAGAACATTGTGTGTCGCTATGGACTGCCAAGAAAAATTGTCTCAGACAACGGCACACAGTTTGATAGTGATCTATTCATGGATTTTTGCAAGCGGCATGGAATTATCAAGAGCTTTTCTTCAGTGGCTCACCCTCAGGCAAATGGACAGGTTGAGGCAGTCAATAAAACGCTAAAGGATACTCTGAAGAAAAGGCTTGAGGAAGCAAAGGGGGCATGACCGGAGCAATTTCCTGAAGTCCTCTGGTCGTACAGAACGTCCCATCGCACAGTAACAGGCCATACTCCATTTTCCTTGGCTTACGGATATGAGGCTATGTTGCCTATCGAGTTAGATCTGAAATCGGAGAATGACGTATGATCAAGGCTCTAATAACCAGCTATTGATGGAATCTCTAGATTTGGTCGATGAAAAGCGCGAGCAAGCCCAACTCCGAGTAGTGGCTTACCAGCAAAAGGTCGCCCGAAATTTTAATTCTAAAGTACGTGAAAGGAAATTCAATGTAGGAGATCTAGTACTTAGAAGGGTTTTCCTCAACACCCGCGACCAGGCCGCTGGAGTACTCGGACCTAACTAGGAAGGACCGTACCAAATTGAAGAAGTCCTCCATCCAGGCACTTACAAACTTGCTCACTTAAATGGAGATCTCATTCCTTGCTATTGGAATGGAGAACACCTGCGCAAGTACTATCAATAAACAATTCTTCTTAAAGAATTGACTTGTATTAATTTTACTTTTTACAAGTTATGAAAAAAGTCATTTTATGTGACTGATCGCTTATAAGTGTAAGATCATTTTGGTGATCACTCGTACAGACACATTTTGTCCATTTACTATGAGAAATAAAAGGGACTGTGCGCAGCCAGTCAATCTTGCCAACTATTGTATTTATTACAAGTATTTGCTCATTACATGTATTGTTTTGCTATATTCTCATTTTAAAATTTATCCTACGAGCATAAATGTTCAAACAGGTCTTAGTCAAGGCAAGTGACCAAGGACCTAAAGCTCCTCAATCACTTGGGGGGCATATAAGGTATCTAGTAAGCAAAGCATATCAAAAGGTATGTAAACACATGAGCAAAATAAGTGAAAACATGCTAGGGTACTTAGAGTATTTTTCAAAATTTTGTTATTTTGTTAAATCAAACCAAAGTACTATGCCAAGTTCGATCATGTGAATAGGTGTTATAATAAGGTGAAAATATTATATAATACCAAAAATGAATCCTTTTACACCGCCAGCAGTTACTGATCGGATGTAATTGTTTGTTAAAAGGAAAAAAGCTGCCCATGCAGCAATAAAAAATAGAAATTGTCTTTACATCACGACTCGTAGGTCATGTATCTAAAAGATAAAAAAAAAACATAAAAACACTATGAGGCAGGAGGGTCTTGAGGAGTGTCATGGTCGATAGTAGTTCCAGCTTCATTTTATGCGCCATCAATCCCCGTTGCTAAGGAGATTTCTGGGGAAGCAGGAATTTTGGCTCTTTCTTCTTCCTCCAGGCGAATAGTGCACCTGGCTATTTAAGTTTGCCTCAGGCACTCGAAAAGATAGTTGAAGTTGGCCCCACGGTTATGCTTCCAGAACTCATAGAAGCAAAGGTGGGTGGCTTCCCTATACTTCTCCAAGTTGTTGGCATTCGTCTCCTCAAGCTCCTTGACGCGCCGTCAGACAACTTTTGGGAAACTGAAAAGACATGATTGGTTTCCTTTTTTGAGAAGGCATGGACGGCTCTGACAGATTTGGAGGTATGCGAAGGGTCAGTCTTCTTAGTTTACTTTATGCTGGTCGTAGTAAAATAAACTTGGGGGGCAAATGTTTACCCAAAAATGGCTCCTGATGACGTGGCAAGATTTTATTATGCGTGCTTGGCACGTGGCAGCGTTAAAGTGAAGGGATGTTGTTCGCCTATCGACCAGATGTCTATTGCTTCATCAGATCTCGTGTTTAGATGCAACCAGGCTGGTCGCATGCCTCAAATTATTTCTTTTAAGATACGCAATCTTGTAATAACTACATTTATTATATTTTCTCTTTATTACCTTAATATGCTAATATTAAGGATAATTAAGGCCCATTGGCCCATGTAACCCCCTTGAGCCTATAAATATGAATGAGAGGGCTCAAGAAAGGGACTTTTGAACCTTGAACTTGAATACTCATAGAGAGAGCATAGTGTGATTATCCACAAAAATTTGTAATTCTCCTAAGGCTTATGAAACTCAAGAACCCTAGTTCTTTGATCACGGAAATGGGATTCAACATCAATAAGAACCCTAAGTGGACGTAGCTTATTACCACACAGTTGGGGTCGAATCACTATAAATCACTTGTGTCACTTTTTTTCCCATTTGATTCTCTCCTTAATTTCCTTTTTATTCTTTGTCGTTATTTTGACTCCGTGTCATTGGCCAAATCAAGGGTCAACAGACGGTATTCCTTAAAGTGGATCTTTGATCTAGTTATTACCAGCTGAAGATCAGGGAGAAGGATAAGCAAAAGATTGTTTTATATCAGTTATGGGCACTAGGAGTGTTGAGTTATGTCTTGTGGATTCGATTGATGCCCTGGTTGTTTTGATAGAGCAGATGAATGGGTTGTTCAGAGATTATTTGAATTGGTTTGTGATCATCTTGATCGATGATATTGTGGTATACTCTCAGTTGGAGATTGGCCAAGGTTAAGGAATGCCTCAAAGGGCAGAAATTTCCTTGGACGGGAAGGATATTATGTGTGATTTGTGGAAGAGTTCTGAGTCTTTCTACAGATCAGAACCAATTTATAAGTTATTACGGTATCTCAATGACAGAAAAGGTGATTGTCTAAGAAACATGTTAGTTTAAGGGTATGACCAGAACTAGAGTAGAGTTACTGGTGGGCCAGTTGGCCAACATTATGCTTTAGTTTTCTCTTGTAGATAGGATCAAAGGAAAACAGTTGAGAAAACCACAAATGGAAAGAATTGAGTGGAATGTCTTAGCTAGATTGGCTAAGGATTATGCAGTGCCAAGTATGAGTTTATTGAGATATAGGGATCGAACTTGGGAACTGGTGGACACTAGGAGTAAATGGGGGATTCTGGATTAATCTCATACTACCCCTTATTCTCTTCATCCAGGCATCATGAAGATGTACTAGGATTTGAAAGCTTTATATTGGTGGCCTGGGATGGAGAGGGACATGACTGAACATGTGGCAAAGCTCTTAACCTGTTAGCAGGTCAAGACAAAGTATTAGAAACCAGTACGACCATTACAACCTTTGCATATTCCATAGTGGAAGTAAGGAAACATCGCGATAGATTTCGCAGTGGGGCTACCCAGGATAGTGGGCCAGCATGATTCGGATCAGGTCATTATGGACAATTATACAAAGTTAGCTCACTTTTATTAGTAAGGACGAGTAATACAGTTGATCAGTATACAGGTCTCTATGTGAGAGGGATAGGATGCCTTCATGGAATTTGAGGTCTATCCTATTAGATGAGGACCTTTCTTTTACTTCCAAGTTTAGGGGGAAGGTTGCAGAAGGCGATGAGTATACAGTTGGAGTTTAGTATAGTTTATTATCCTCATATTGATGGTAAATCAGATGGAGTTATCCAGTTATTGGGCATCTTATGAGATGTTGTATAGTAGGAAAAGTATATCGCTCGTTCACAGGGATGAGATGGGTAAGATATTATATTTGTATACTGTGGTGGTTTAGAGGATCATTAAGTCTATTGAAAATGTTAGAGCTCGGATGCTCGCTTCTCAGAGTAAATGAGAAAGTTATGTTAATTTGAAGTGAAGGAATGTGAAGTTCTAAGTGGAAGACTGTATCTTCCTTAGAGTCTCACCATGGAAAAGGGTGAGGAGATAAGGGCAAGTTGAGCCCTAGACTAGTATGACCGTTGGAAATCGTGGATAGGATCGATCATGTGGCCTATGGATTGGCCTTAGCTTTGGCACTGTTGGTCGTATACAATGTATTTCATATTTCCATGTTGAGAAAACATGTGTTAGACGAGACTCGTGTGTTGAGTTATGAGGATCTGAAATTAGAGGCTAAGTTATCATGTGAAGAATAGCCAATCTAGATATGAGACAGAAAGAACAGAGTTCTGAGGAACAACAACTATACCTTTGGTTGAGATATTATACAGAAACAGTAAGGTCGAGGGAGCGACCTGGAAACTAGAATCAGATATGCAGGATTGATATTCCGAGCTGTTCATAAAATTTCGATGATGAAATTTCTGTAAGGAGGGAATAGTTGTAACGTCCCAAATTTCCTAATAAGGCTTAGGGCCTTGATTAGGGGGCCAGGATGGAAAATTATGGATTTATGTGGTTATATGATATTTATGTGTATTATCATGTGATTATGTGATTAATATTATAATATGACTAGATATGCATGTTTTGGTGTATTAAATATGCATGTGGGCCCATTTCTCTTTAATTGGGAAATTTTCATAATTTGGTCGTTATGGGTATATTTGGCATATATGTGGTATGTGTGCGGTACTTCATTATTATATGGATATGTTTTATGCTTTGGTTGGATTTTATGTTTTGATGAGTTTTTGATTTTATTGAGACTTGGGTTTCGATGGTTTTGGGCCATTGGGTTGTTTAGGAAATTTGTTTTTGGGAATTGGATATGTTTGGGTAGGTTTTTTGAAGATGTTTAAATGAAGAAAATGAAGGTTTCAGCTGGGTTCCAAATCGGGCCGCGGCCCTGTTCTTGGGCATCGCGGCCCAAGCTTAAGGAAGAAGAGAGGAGAGGTTGGTGGGCGTTAAGGCCGTGACGCTTGGGAGGCGGGCCGCGGCGCGAGGTGCAGGCAGTTTGGGGCTTGGCCTCTGTTTGGAGGCGGGTCGCGGCTCAGGGCTAGGGGGGCTGCGATGCTTAAGGGAAATTTTGGTCATGTTGGATTTTTAGTCATGGGAACTTAACTCTAAGGGCTCAGGATCGATCCTACTACCTGGTTTGGTAGGATTCGACGCCCCGAAGGCTAGGACTTGGTCTTGAAGTATTTATTTACTCGTTTTTTTACGGGATTTTATATTATGGTTGTGACTAGGTGATCCCTAGGGACTTGAAATAGGATCGTCCTTGAGGGTCGTTTATTGGTAACCTGTGCTTGGACCATAGGTAAGAAAACTGCACCCAGTATGTGATGCATGTGATACATGTGGTTATGGCATGTTATGAATGTTGAAAATGGAATTGATCAGAGCTTGAGTCTCTGTAATTGTGCATGATTATGATTATGCTTGCGATTATTGATTAAGCATGTTGAATGCCTTATATCTGGATGTTTGACATATGATATATGCCTGTGTTCATTACCTCATTGAGAAAGCACTGACTTATTAGTTAAGAAACGGTAATGGTGTTTAGTATTGATCATGAAGCTGTGACTTATCAGTCATGATCGGCAATAGTATTGAGTACTGGTCGTATGAAATTGACTTATGATCAAGAGCGGCATTAGCATATTCAATGCAGGGCGAAATAATTAGATCTAATCAACATGATCATTAAATGCTTGACTGACCTATTGGTCGAAGAAAACTAAAGCACTTAGCTAGTCTATGGCATGTTACTCAGAGCCAGGGCTACGACGCCCAGTTGACTTGTTGGTCACGTGGCTTTGGGCACAGGACCCAGGAATGACTTCATAGTCATCTGTTAAGGCACAGGACCCCAGGTTGACTCCATGGTCATCTATTAGGGCACGGGACCCCAAGTTGACTCCATAGTAATCTATTAGGGCAAGGGACCCTAGAGAGACTTAATAAGTCATCTATTCAGGGTGCAGGACCCCAGATTGACTTAATAAGTCATCTATTTAGGGCGTAGGACCCCAAATTGACTTGACAATCATCTACTCAGGGCGCAGGACCCCATAATTATTTATTTGTACTTGCCTGCATGCATGAATAGGGTTATTACTGCTAGGCTTGCTTATTATGATTTGATGACATATTATTAATTGCTTATGAGCATGTGTTTGTGTTTTCTTGTTGAGCCTCGGCTCACGGGTGCTATGTGGTGCAGGTAAAGGTAGAAGAAACCTGGACCATCCTTGAGTTGGAGAGCTTAGGTGACAATGTGTACATATGCAGCTCCTCAACCACCATGGCCAAGGGTTTAAAAAGGAACTATGGAGAAACCCTATTTTTCCGCTTAGGTTTGTAGGTTGTGAATATTTTATTGTAATTAACCTTTAAAATGTATTTTGGGATCCCAATGTATACATTAAATGTTTTAGTGAAACGTAATATCATTGACCAAAAAATTTAACCCTAAACTGTTAGTCATACTTAGCTACAAGATTATGGCCAAATGACTCGGTTAGTGAGTTTAGCACTGTTTAAAATACACGAAGTAACGCTCCCTGGGTAGTAAGGCGTTACAGCAGCAGCCAAAAATTGAGAACCATTGGGAACTACTGTATGAACAGTTCAGAAAATAGCACCCTTCGATTTAGTGGGAGGGAAGCTCAGATCCACTCAAGGTCGAGCAGTGGATGAGTCTAAGTACAACCATCCTAGATATTATGAGGGTGGTGGGTAACGAGAGAGTGGCTTGAGCCACGTACATCTTTCAGGAGGATGCCCAAATTTGGTGGGAGGTGGTGTCCTAGACTAGGTACGTGACCACAATGAATTGGGAAGAGTTTAGAGATTCATTTAATGAAAAATATTATAATGATGCAGTGAGAGCTACGAAGGCAGATGAATTCAATAGTTTGGTTAAGGGAAATATGTCAACAACAGAATACGCTCTGAAGTTTGACAAACTAGCCAAGTTTTCTTTGGACTTGGTGCCTACTGATGTGACCATGATGGAGAGATTCCTCCAAGGGATAAACTCTATGATAGCCCGAGATTTTAGAATTACTACAGTGCCTAGTGTTGAATAACTCAAATATATCCACACATCATAGGAGGGGCAACGAATAACCTCGTCGATATAGCATTCTGTCAACTATTACACACCGTGGAGCTTGATAAAGCAGTTTTCTCACGTCTTTTCTGTCGTCAGGCAACTTTCCAGCCGTGAGATATTCCATTATAGGAGTCATCCAGGTTAGTCTTATGTCAATCATTCCGACCTCCACCATTTCTCCCGTTACACTTGGGCTTTCTAAGAACTCCACTGGTACTACATTTAATGTTTCAACCTCTTTGGTGGTAGCAAGTTGTACCAGAGCATCAGCGTTAGAGTCTGCTCGTAGGGTATTAATTCAACAGAGCTAAACTCAAATTCAGACAATTTTCCTTTTACCTTAGCCAAGTAGGCCACCATCTTAATGCCTCAAGCTTGATACTCTCCCAATATCTTATTTACCACGAGTTGGGAATCACTATAACATTGGATGGCTTTCGCCTTCAGCTCCTTTGCCACCCTCAACCCTGCCAATAAGGCCTCATACTCTGCTTCGTTGTTGGATGCTTCAAATCTAAATCTAAGAGTTATATGGAACTGATGTCCTTCAGGCGAGATTAAGATTATCCCAGCTCTCAATTCATTTTCATTTGATGATCCATCAACGATGATTTTCAATAATTCCCGCACTGGTTCCCTCATGAGCTCGTCCTGAAAACCAGTGCACTCAGCCATAAAATCAGCAAGGGCTTGACTCTTGATTGCACTTCGTGGCATGTATAATATCTCGAACTTGCTAAGTTCGATGGCCCATTTTAAGAGACGTCCTGACGTTTCAGGTTTTTGCAATACCTACCTTAAAGGTTGGTTGGTTAAGATGTGGAAATATGGCCAAAGCTTTATGGAAGCAAAAATTAGACAGAATGCCAGCTTCTCTATCAGTGGCTACCGTGATTCAACTCCGAAAATCCTCTTGCTTACATAATACACTGGCTTTGCATACGGTCTTCTTCTCGAACTAACATGGCACTAACTACATTCTCTGTCACGGCTAGGCAAAGAAACAGAGACTCCCCAGACGTCGGTTTGGATAGTACAGGGGGTTCAGCTAGATGCGATTTCAGATCGTGGAATGCTTGTTCGCATTCTTCGGTCCACTCAAATTTCTTGTTTCCTCTGAACAAGTTGTAGAATGGCAGACACTTGTCAGTGGATTTTGAAATGAAGCGATTTAAAGCCACCACCCTCCTAGTTAGGCTTTCAACTTCCTTACTCGACCTAGGTGAAGGCATGTCTAACAACGATTTGATTTTTTTTTCAGGATTCACCTCTATCCCCCTTGTGTTGACTATGAACCCCAAAAAAAATTGAGATGCCACCCCAAAAGTGCATTTCTGGGGATTCAGCTTCATGTCATATTTCCTTAAGATTCCAAAACATTCTTCCAAGTTGGATACATGGCTATTGGCAGTCTTTGACTTGATGAGCATGTCATCGACATACACCTCCATATTTCTCCCAATCTGGTTAGCGAACATTTTGTTGACCAAGCGTGTAACGCCCCGGATAGCCAAAACTGTTACACTGTGTATTTATAAAGGTGCAAGACTTGCTAATCAAGTCATTTAGTTAAAAACGTGTTACTGAAACTATAATTGAGCTAGGGTTAAAAGATTTTGGTCACAAAAATTGCTTTCCATATATTTAAACATTTTAGTACATGGGATCCCAAAAGTAATAATGTTTAAAAGACAGTTTTACAAAAATTCAGAACAAAAGTAAAGCTACTAGCCACTCTAAGGGCAAAACAGACATTTAGGCTTTTCCCGTCCTGTATCACTCCCCGGCCGTGGCGGCCAACCAGCTGACTATGTACATTCAACCCCAAAGCTCTCCATCTCAGGACTGGTCCACCCTGCCCTTGCCTTTACCTGCACCACGTAGCACCCGTGAGGCAAGGCTCAGTAAGAAACTAGATAATAGAGCATAACCATTAAGCAGTCAATATACAAATCAACAATCAAACAACTCATAAGCATAACCACATGCTCAACAATCCACAACAGTTATATAATCAGGTATTCAGCATACCAAGTTCATCAATTAACATTAATAATCAATTCACATATTAATCAGGGTCGACACCCTTAGGTCGCACCCCTATTTATCCCATTGACTCCGGCCTGCTTAAACCGAGCTCAGTGAATATTAAGCTGTCCTCAGCTACTAGTGGCTGAGCCGCGCCCTGTGTGCAAATATTGATTCTGTTACTCTTAGGCCATTTATCATATGTCCCTAGGGATCTCTTAGTCCCATCATTAACACATAACCGGGTGCAGTTTCTTACCTTTAATTCTGTTATCTTTGTTCAATGAAATCAACCCTCAAGCGCGATCACTTCCGAGCCCTAGCGTACACCTAGTCACAGCCACAAATTAGAATCATCACCAAACCTCAATTTCAAAACCTAACCTTGAGACCCATCCCGAGCCCTCGGTAAGCCCTAATTCCACCAAACGGGGTGGTGGAATCAAACCCTGAGCCCACAAGCGAAAACCCTAAGAAATAACCCAAAATCCCTCTTTTGGAAACAGGGTAGCGCTACAGTGCTTCAAAGAGGGTGCTATAGCGCTATAAGCAGAGCCAAAGGCACCAGGAAACCCAAGCCTAGCGCTGTAGCGCCCAAAGGCTAGTGCTACAGCGCTAGTCACAGACCAGCAACACCCTGTTTTTCTTCCTGTGATTTTCCCCGAGCCAAACCTCTAAAAAATCCTTCCAAGCTTCAACCAAACACCAAAACAAGCCTACCAACATCTATATCTCACCTCATATGACCCAACCATACAAAACTCAATCACATGCACCCCAAAATAAGGAAATTACCATAGTTGAGCTTAAAGCTCAAAACTCAGCAGTGCAACAGAAATCTCAGAACTTTAAGCCAGACTTCTTACCTTTGATGGATGAATTCGACCTAGGTTATCTTCCACACTTACTTAGCCTTCACCTCCTCAAATCCTTAGGCTTAATTCGCTAGAATTCCCACAGAAACTCAGCTTAGAAAACTAGTTCAACACCAAAACCAAGAACTGAATAACAACCTCAAAACCTTACCTCAAATGGATGAACAACCTCAAGCCAAATCAAGAACCCTAGTGTTGAGTCTTAGCCTAAGCCTTCTCTGAATTTCATCTCCAAATTCCAAAAAAAATTGGTGAAGAAAAGCCTAAACCGCATAAGAGAATAGTGCCCTGTTTTTCCCTTCTTTCTTTTTCTCCTTCTTTTCTTTTCCTTTGTGTTTCTTTTGTTTTCCTTCAACTTCTCAAATATTCTACAAATTCCACTAAGGCTAAAAAGAAAATGGATACTTATCTCAGATTTTAACCTAAATGACCAATTTTCCCTCCCGTAAATCCTAAGCCATTAAATCATTCTAAGGGCATTTTGGTCATTACACCCAATTCCCGCTTATTCCTCGAATGTCTCTAATATTTACCACTTACTTCCCGACACCTAACTAATCACCAATTATATTCCTCAATATCAAAATAGACTCCAATATATTTCCTAAATTCCCATAAATACCCCCAAGCTCGCCCCGAGTCGGGTATATATCCCCGCCGTGACTTTTCGCTAAACCGCTCACTAGGATCGCCTCGAGTTACAAGCTAAAAATATATCCACATAATAATGTGGTCTCAACAATTTATCAGAGTTATTTACATTTATGCCCTCAACGGGCCAAAATTACAAATATACCCCTATAACCTAATCAGGGCCTACATGCATATTGATACACATAGTCATGCTTCACATTTATCCAAATAATCATATAAGCATGTTTTTCACATAATCATACGTTTTCACCATTAATTCACATAACTTCCATTTGTGCCCTCTCGACACACTAATCAAGGCCCTTAAGCCTTATTAGTAATTTTGGGTCATTACAAAGCGTTGGTATGTGGCCCTGGCATTTTTCAATCTGAATGGCATAACTTTTTAAAAATATACGTTATGCTCAATCATGAAAATAGTATGCTCTTGGTCTGCAGGGTTCATTACGATCTAGTTATATCCAGAGTACGTTTCCATGAAAGACATGAGCTCGTGACCTGTTGTGGCGTCTACCAACTGGTCAATCCTTGGCAGTGGGAAACATCTTGGGACAAGCCTTGTTTATCTCGAAGAAGTCGATACAGGTTCTCCACTTCCCATTTGGCTTTGGGACCATCACGGGATTAGCAACCAATATCAGGTATTTTGCTTCCCTGATAAACCCGCATTTTAGTAACCGAGCTACTTCTTCCTCTAGCGCTTCAGCTCGTACTGTTCCCAAAAGCCTCTTTTTTGGGATTTTGCAAGCACGTTCTTGTCCAAGTTTAATGTGTGCATTATTATACTCAGGTTAATTCCCGCCATATCCTCATGCAGCTAGGAGAAAACATCCAGGTTCTCCCATAAAAAATCGACCAGCTCCTTCTTTCTTTTGTCTTCTAGATTTTTTCCAATTTTTACAACTCTTGAAGCTTCTTTGGGGTCGGTGTTTACCTCCTCGAGCTCTTCTATGGCTTTGAGCTCAGACCTGTCTTCGCCTATTCGCGGATCAATGTCGTCATGTTGGGCAACCTCACCTTCTTCTTCTTGAGGTTCTTCCGTCCCACGAGTGACTTCTACTTCCTGGGACTCCTCACCTCCCTCACTTATGACCATCTCCTGCTGCATGGGTTGTGACTTTCCCTTCAGAGAAATGCTATAGCATTCTCTGGCCGTAAGATGATCTCCTCTGACTGTGCATATCCCTGAAGTTGAGGGGAATTTCATTGCCAGGTGTCAGATCGATGTTATTGCTTCGAATTCCATCAGCATGGGTCAGCCCAAAATCGCATTGTATGCGGTCGGACAATCGATTACAATGAACTCGAGTATTTTGGAGACAGTTCGTGACTCTTCTCCCAATGTTACCAACAATCTGATTGTCCCTATGGCTAATGTTCCTTCACCTGAAAACTCGTACAAAGTCATTAAGGTCGCCTTCAAATCAGATACGGACAGTCCCATTTTTTCCAAGGTGGACCTGAAAAGTAAATTTACGGAGCTTCTGTTTTCCACCAGTATTCTCTGTACCCTTCGATTGGCGAGCTGCATGGTTATCACCAGCAGATCATTGTATGGGAATTGGACGTGGCTATCATCCTCTTCCGTGAAAATGATTGGTTGTTTTTCCAATCGCTGTTGTTTCGATAACCGCTGCTCCGGGACAAACTTCGCTCTGTTATGAGCCTTCAACTCATTGATGTACCTCTTTTAGGCCCTGCTACTCGTGCCCGCCAAATGAGGTCCTCCAGCAATAGTGGTTATATCTCCTCCTACTATTGGAAGAGGATCGACCTGATTCGCCTGAGCTCCAAATTTGCATATCGGAGCTCCTGGGACTGATTGAGAATTCTACCTAGCAAGCTGATTGGGAGCTACCTGATTTTGGGTGTACTGGGCCAATGGTCCAGCTCGAATGAGAGTCTCAATTTCATCCTTCAACTGCCGGCAATCATCATTGTTATGACCAATGTCATTGTGGAATCGGCAAAATTTTGAAGAATTTATCTTCACCCTTTGGTTTTTTAAAGGTCCTGGCTTCTTCCATGGGAGGCGATTAGAATTAGCCAGAAAGATACGCTCATGGGTGTCTGTTAGGTCAGTATAAGTAGCGTAAATGGGCTTGAACTTCTCCCCAGACTTGTTTTTCTTCGTCCCGCTCTAGTCACCCTCACCATTCCCCTTCCTTTTGTTATTCCCCCCTTGGTTATTCTGGGTAACAGCTTGAGTCGTAGCTACAACATCCGTTACTATTCCAATGGGTTGGACAGAGGCCTGGCTAGTTCCTGCGATAGAAGTTCATGCCTCCTCCAGGTTTATCAATTCCTGAGCTCGGGCCATAAATTTTTCTATGCTGTTAACTCCTTTTCTTTAGAGTTCTTTCCACAGGTCACCCTCGACGAGGATTCCCATTCTCATTGCCATGAGCTTGGAGCTGTCATCAGCGTCCCTAGCTCGTGCAACAACATTGGAAAATATGTTCAAGTATGCTTTCAATGTCTCGCCAGGTTGTTGCTTTATGTTGGCCAATGATTCGGCTTCAACTCGAGCTGCCTGGGAAGCTCAGAATGCTCTTTTAAACTCGGAGGAAATTTCTTCCATAAGCTTATCAAATGCCTCTTGTACTATTTGAACCACTACCTGATAGGTTCGACCAGAGTTGCAGGGAACAAGATACACCTTAGATCGAGCCCGACATTATGGGCCATCATCATAGTGTTAAACATTCTGAAGTGATCAGACAGATCTCCATCTCCATCAAACTTTGACATGTGCGGCATCCTAAAGCCTGTAGGATATGTTGCCACTGCAATGTTTGGAGCAAAAGGTTCGAGCTCCTCAACTAAGTCGCAATCATCCTTTTCCTTCCCAGATAAGAGTCATTTCATTTGCTCTTCCATTGGAGCCAGTTTTTCAAGGGTTTGGTCCCTAGTCCCTAGGTTAGCTGGGGGTTGTTCAACAGCTCCCATCCTATTATACACGTTTGATAGGTTATTGTCCCTCCAAGTTCGAGCTTGGTTATGTGGGATAATCCCATTGTCGCGTACAATGGACAGACCTCCCTCGTGCCGAGTATAGCCAACATCCTCATCTCGAGCTGGATACCTTCTCTATGAGTTTAAATGATCGCGCATTTCAGATTGTGGATCATATCGAGGACTTTGTGCTGAACTCAGGTGATTTCTCAGGTCATTCTCGAACCTGCCTCCACGTTGACTCTCCGTCCAATAACTTCTGTTTGCGAAACTTATAGCTCAAGGTTGAGATCGAGGACCTGGGTTCTCAACACAAGTTCATGGGACAGAAGTATTTGCGGACGGGGGAGGATTTATCCTAGTGTTCCCATAAACTGGAACCTCTCGTTGAGGACGAGGTGGTGTTGGATGTCTTACAGACGATGGAGGATGCCTTATGGGCGAGGCTGTCCTCATTCCATCAGGATGGACTAAGTTAGCCCACCTTGGTTCTATTCCAACATCCCTAGTTCTCTATACCTGGGGCTCGTATTGTGGCACAGGAGGATTTGTTCGAGCATTATGCCTTCGTGAGCTTGTCCCAACCCCTCCCTGTGGATTGTTATGGGCATTTCTAGGAATCTGTGAAGAAGGTACAGAGCTTGGGGTCGCAGTCCTAACCGACTAACTGACTTGCTGATGATGACCCCTGTGATGACCAGTGGGCTGGGCATTCTGGTGGTTTCACCCTGAAGGCACAGAACTCGGAGTGGCAGTTCTGACAGATCGACTTGGTTTAGACCGGTTATTCCTGTGGGACTTATGAAACCCACTTTTCCTCTTTCCGACATTAACGTCGGTTGCAATAGGAGGTAACCAAGCCAAGACCTCCTCAATCTGCCTATTTTCCCTAGCGAGATGGCTCCTTAACTAGGCATTTTCCATCTCGACGGCAGTCATGTATCCTGGATTAGGATTAGGCGGTAGTGATGCTGAACTTCCAGTATCATCTTTACCCGCCAGTTGTTTTCCCGGACGTTGCTGAAAATCTGGGCCTCTTTCATTGGGAACAACGGTATGATGGGCCTCCTACCCACCAGGCTGTTCTGTCTCATTATCATGCATTGATCAAGTGAACACCATGATGAAAGTTGACTGGAACTTGTGAAGCACTAATTTCCTCTCAATGAAAGCATCAAACTGTTGATGCGGTTTTTTGCCAGTAGTGTATTTAGAAATTAAACAGGTAGATTAGTGCTAGATTATAAACTGCATTGAAATAGTAAGCATTCACTCAAAAGCACAAAAATTTTACGTGGTTCAGTGGTTAAAATCCACCTAGTCCACGAGTCAATATTAGTACTTTTTTCTCTTTATTTCTGCAAAGTTTCGGTAATAAAAATAATATCCCCTTTACTGTCCAATATTCCTAGTATTTATAGGGGAATTCATTGGACAGGTTTGGGTAACTGCGTAAATAAACCGCATAATTAAATAAGGTATATGATTAATACAGATTATACCCATTTACATTAGGATATGATTTGATAATAGAATAAATATACTCCTGCTGTCTCGAATAATAAATGATAGATATATGATACAACTTGGTCATTAATGAGCATATAAAGAATCCCCAAATCTCCTGGGATCCTTCAGTATGCGTTGTGTCTAGGTTCTCACGAGATGAATATCTCACCCGAGCTCGTGTTTAACAACTACCTTACTCCGTGCTCGTAGTAAGTTCAGAGCGCCCAAAGTTGGATCTGACCATTATGAGTCTCAAACTCGATTGTTACCTTAAGTATTGGTCAGATATTAACATGTATACCGTGTACGAACTAGATTGAATCTCGAGCTGCTCACGTCATTAATAACTAGATATTCGACTTGGCTATTTTTCTACATATTTACCTGCCAGTTGTACCCGAGCTGAGTAATTGAACTTGTGCTAATTTTAGGGTACAACAGGGAGTATAAAAACTCCATATTCTTGTGTTAATTGATTTTGCAGATTTTTTGGACTACTTTGAAAGACCATCAATGCCTCTACCACTCCAGCTCCATGACAGTTTCAGTTTTATTTGCTTTCAATAAATGTAAAAGAACATTAAATGTGTCTTTGTTTTGGTTCTAGTTTTTTTTTTTATTTTGGCATTTTCTTAGACAATGCTGGGGAGAGAGAGTACTCTATTTTTTTTTTATGCTTTGATTATGTTTTTGACCTGCGTTGGTTACTTATTTAGTTACGTGCATTGGTTATACTTGGCAGGGGGAGTCATTTTGGGACTCTTTCCATTATTTGTATATTTAAGCACTAACTTGTTTCTTTGCAGGATCTTTTAAAAAATAGATATGCCTTATCTATAAAATTGTCAAATGGGGAGATTGTAAATCCTAAAATTGGAAAAATTTTATAGAGATATCTTTTTATTTAAAAGATGATTTTAAATTCCTTTTATTGTGATTTTTGAAATTAATATCTTGGATTAATTGGTAAGGTTTGCAAATAATTCCTTATTTAGTTTGATGTTATCACAATATTTTTATAAAATGAATTTGTATTTTGGTTTTATAAAGAAAATATTTTCTGCTTATTCGAATTCATTTTTGGAATATTTTCTATTGATTTTCGTGCTTTCCAAGATAATTAACTACAGGAAATACAATATTTGAGAAATTAATTGTTATTTCTATCTTGAAAAATTTAATCTGACGCAAGTATTAACTGTCCCCGCAAAATATGTGTCTGCCGAATCATAATCAACTAAATTGGCAAATCTTCACTAATCACGAATATCTTCAAATATTCTTATTATTATTGGAGATTCTTTCTCAGCATTTATGAGCACGAAATTGTCTCTATAAATAGGCTTCTGGGGCCTTGAGAAAAAGTGAACTCTTTGGTGCATAATTTTGTGAGTGAATTGTAATATTTATGAGGGTTCATAGTTTGTATTTAAGATCATTATATTCACGTGTTCTTGTAGTAAAATGAGTGTTTAGTTTTGTAGTGAGTCTATACCACATTCATGAGTGAATACATGTTGTAATTTGAACACAATTCTTATAGTCTTCAGGAGAATATTTTTACAAGTCTTGCGTTGGGAGGATGCAAGCACTCGCTGGTCATTGAAAGGACTTCAAGTGGTTAGGCGTTTCAATCAAAATCAGATCAGTGAAGAGAAGTACAACAAAGTTGCGACAAATCTCAAGAGGGAGTCTTGTTTTGTTTAAGTCAATACTTTTGTACTTGTGATTCTTAATTAATTTATTTTATTCTCTGGACGTGGCCCAAATAGTAGGTTATCTGAAAGGGTTTCTGAACCTTGCAAAAATTCGTTGTATTTTTTATTATGTTTTGCATTGTCTTTTTATTGTGTTCAGTTTCTAACGTGACAAGTTCTTATTCTGTCCTAACAGATCTGAAATATGTTTCAATATTTAATTACCATTCCGCACTTTAATTAACTCACCTGCTTTATTTAATGGTAATTACTAAAAAACAGAATTTCACATGTGTTTGGTCTCTAGATCTTATTACTTCATTGGGTAGATATCTCTTAGTTTCCCTTGATTCTCTATGCTCTGGTTTTGTAGGGAAGTTGCACACATGGGATGACAAGCTCGTAACTCATGGTGTGAAGTTCAATGACAACGAGTTAATATGTTTCTCAAGGCTATGATTTTAGAACTTTGATTTTGGTTTTCGGTATCAATATGTTTTTTTAATATTCATGTCTTTTGTTTTACGGCTTTGATTTTGTAGCAATTAGCTTTTCAGATTTATGATTACCTCTAGCTTTTGATATCTAGTTTGGTTAAATATCGAGTACCCATTCAATTTTGCAATCTAGTATCTCTGGTATTTGAAGCAGATTTTTTTCCTTTGATATACTTTTGTCGTCAGTTATGAGTCGACGCCTATGCTCATTAGCATCGCTTTCAAACCTTCGCCAATGCCCTATGGTGTCACCTACAGACCAATGTCATACATGTGCCCTGAGGGTTGTGAGACCAACGACAAAATATTTTAGTGACGCTTTTTTATTGACCCCTTTTTTTTTTAATTTCTTTCTGGTAGTGTATGCAGCAAACAATGAATGAGACAAGGGAACATGGGAATGAAATTACAAATTACCCAACTTACATATTCATGAATGGAATGTATACTAAGTAAGAGGAATTAATCGAGTCCAGTCTAAATTTCAACTTTCCATTTTTTTCTGTTACCCCAACCAAATCAAAGAATCTATATGACTAATTGCAAAATAAGGTTCTTTATGGACTCGTCAATAATCCCCACACGAAAGTCGCATTGATTTGAACTTGGAAGAGTTTTCTAGTCCAAAAGGTGAAAAAAAAAAAAGGCTTTTATTTTATTGCCCGAATGCAATTCCCTCATCTCCACATAATTAATTAAACCCTTCATTAACCATATGTATAAATAATTATATAGAAAACCAAACAACCTATAGTATGTGGATGTGGATGTGGATGTGGATGTGAGTGAGTGCGTCTTTTTCACTTCTTCAATAGTCGAAGCAAATCTTAGTCCACAAGAATCTAATTTATAAATACTTGTGGGGAAATACAACATCTATCATAAGATACACTTTTATTTTTTTAATTGCTTTATCAATAAACTTCATGATTAACCACATCGTGATCTATCAAATCCTCCAAACCTAATACCTATGATATGAGCCAAATTAAGATTTTATTGTTTCTCCTTAAAAATATATAAATATATTCAAATCCAATTATATTAAAATAACATGCACTTAAGTCTCTTCAAATTAACATGTCACGCTAAGTTCACCATAAGTGTAATGGAAATAATATTCAACCCCATCAACTATTGAGGCAAGTAATTATTTTAATGGAAGTTTTACCTGATTATAAGATTACTTTGAATCTGATGTTTATATTGTGGTTCTTATTAACATTATTTTAAATTCTTTTATTCGTTTACTATTAAAACTTATTTATTCAGATGTTAAAGTTTTAATTTAATGTTTACACTAGTATTCTTAAGAATGAGAACAAAGTTGTCCGATTTATACTTCAAACTTCTTACAATCTAAATCTGGTTTGATTATGTTCGTGTCTCTCTCTAGAAGGTTTAGTTTTGAAAGTAGGATTTTATGGACCTATATTCAATACTAGACCTTCTCATTAGGGATTAATTAATTTATTTAAAGCAATTTATTTATTTTTAAGAACATCTCTTTATTTTTATTTTTAAAAAGTTCTTGGAAGGTGCATAACTGCGAAATGTACCTGTCCTCACAAAGGTTAACCCTTTACTAAAAGAAAGAAAGAAAAAAAAAAGCCATTGAGCAATAATTAGTTTCTTTTTGTGTTGATTAAATTATCTCTTTTTTTTTTTTTGGTATTTCTTTTATGCCTTTGACCAATTATAATATATCATAACCACCATCATCAGAGTAGAGTAGTGGATGTTTCATCATCATCTTCTTCTTCTTCTTCTTCATGATCTTTTTATCATTTCGAATTTGAAGATTATATAAATATATATTGGGAATTGTGTTTTGCATTGTCATTTTCATAGAATATTTGCAACCTTTTTATTTTTTTGTCTAAAATAATTACATTAAAATATTTAATTTTGGATAAACATATAACACTTCAAACACATGTTCAAAGTGGACAAATTAATATGGACATCAAATTGTATAGATCTACAAAGATATGTGGATCCAAGCACAGACCATGTTTGGTCTACCTACACCCAGGAACGGGATAGACTTCTTTTCTTTTTTGTTTGGAAAGGCTATTATAATTTTAAGGATGATTTATTATATGCTTTCTTTTTTTAAGAGGTTCAATTATTAATATTTAAATATATATATATATATTTATATATTATAGCTATAAAATGAGAGGGCTTCATGTAAACAAGTTTTATACTATATTTTCTATGAGAGGGAATGCTTTTGGTAATTTACAACTAAAAGTAGAGCATGCAACGTTATAGCGTGATTTATAATCACAATTGTGGTTTATAAAAGTTGAAAAGATAACCTATAGTATATAAGAAAAATGAATAGCAAATGTTGGATTTGCATCTTTAATTCGACCCAATGAGTTCCCAAAAAAAACAAAATAATAGTAATAAAAAAAAATCGACCCAATGGGTTCCCCTAAAAATAAAAGAAAATTCGACCCAATGGGACAACAATATTTAGTGGGCTTACACCCTTCGGTACAAATGACGCAATGCTTCTTTTTATATAGAGGAAATTACATTTTATATGAGATTTTTAATAGAATGTGCAAAAATATAGTTTTTTTTCAAAAAAGTTAAATTATGACTTTTTTTAAGATTTTTCACTTTTATAGGTTTATTTTCTCATATTTTTATATAAAAGTTGGTTTATGTCATAGTCTTACTCTTAATCAAGTTTTATTAATTTGGAATGGTATGTTTATAATTTAATTATTATTTTTTTAGCTTATTTATTTTTTTATATTATTTTTATATAACTAATTTTATATTAAATTTTTCTTTAGTTGTTTTGTAATTTTTCTTTTGTGATATGAATTGTGCTTACTATTTTTTTATTTATTATAAACATTTTTTCCTTATTTTTATATTGTATGTTACTTTTTTCAAATTCTGTGTAAGGTAACCAGTTACTTGATTAATCTTTGAAAACTATGTAAAAAAATCCTAGAGCTAGGTTAAATAACATGTACCAGGAGGAGTAACCAGTTACCCTGAGAGGAGTAGCCTTCTACTATAAGAGGGGTAACCAGTTACCATAAGAGGGGTGACGGGTTACTCATATTAAATATGAAAAGAAACACAAATTTGAATGAAAAAAAAGGAAGAACACTTCAATAAAAAAAGGAAGAAGTAACTATGATTTTAGTAACATAGGTAACCAGTTACATAAAGAACTCAGAAATATACACACACATCATAACGTGAAGGTAACAATTTACCCCTAGAAATATACACACAAAAAACGTGAATGTAACCAGTTACCCCCAGAAATATACACACAAATAATAGGAAGGTAACGAGTTTCCACAAATCTAAAGATAGAAAAAAAAATTCAGATCCACCCCTTTTCCTTCTCTCTCATCTTCTTCATATAATTTTTTTTTTCTAGATTTGAATATTCTCATCAAGGTAACTACTTACCCATTCATGTTTTCATATTTTTTTTAGTTTTCTTTCCAAATTTTGGTGTACCTATAAGGGTTACAATAAATAGAAAAAATTGATTTGAATTTTTTTATATATAGTGGAAAAAACTATAAAAAAAATTACAATAATAAAATATAATAAATAAATAAAATATTAAAATAATTATGTAATGTTAAAATATGTGTGAAAAAATTGGGAAAAAGGAAATGGAATGAGAAAAGAATAAGTACAAAAAAAGAAGAAAAAAGAAGGAAAAAAAAACTTAGGAAAGAAAATTAAAAAAATATGAAAAAAAAACAAAAGAAAAGAAATGATGAAGGAAAAAAATAGATGAATGAATAAAAATGAAAAGAAGAAGAAGAAAGATAATGGAAAGAAAAAAAATATGAATGAAAAAATTGGTAGAAAAAAATGAAAAAAAAAAGGAAAAAAAACAAGAAAAAAAGAAAGAGAAAAAAGCTCATATGTGTGAAAAAAGAAAAAAAAATGGAAGGATAAAATAATAAATACAAAAATAAAGAAAAAAAAGGAAAAAAAATGAAAAATGAAAAAATATGAACAAAAAAACAAAAAAATACAAGTGAAATAAAAAAAAATATATAGATAAATGAATAAAAATGAAAATAAGAAGAAGAAGAAGAAGAAGAAGAATGGAAAGAAAAAAAAGGATAAAGAAAAAAACCAGTAAAAAAAAAGAAAGAGGAAAAAATGGAAGAACAAATAAGTTAGGAAAAAATAACTGAAAAAATAAAATCACCTTCAAAATCAAAGAAAATATAGCTATGATAAAAAAATGTGACATTTCCATATTTTAGTTAGCTACTAATTGTGTTTCTCATACTTTAATATTGTCTTTAATAAATTTTCTCATACAAATTAATAAAAGTATAATTCTTATATATTTTGCACATTAATAGTATATAAAAGCCATATTTTTAAAAAGTTCCCTTTTATATAAGAAAAAAGCCTTTTTAAAAAAATATATGAAATAATAAATAAATTTTTTAAAAATCTCGAAAATGAATAAAAAAAAAGTTATTAAATATGGGTTGCCGTCAAATTTAGGAAACAAAATACAGTCCCCGACCAGCATGTTTTGATTTTTTTTTTTTCCAATCAGCCTCCATTTTTTTCCAATCACAATTGGACCAGTCCAATCATAGCGCCGATCATAAAGTTTAGTGTATTTTGTTTTCAAAGTTGTGTTCTTAGAAATGAGAACAAAAAATAATTTTTGTAGTTTTCAAAAAATAAAAGGTATTTGGTTAACATTTTCTAAAAATATTTTTTTTAGTTTTATTTTTTTTAAAAAAAAATCTTAAATAAAAAATTAATAAATATATTTACAAAGAGAAAAATCTCTTAAAAGTTTGTAATAAATAATGATATAAAGTAATGTGAAAAAAAATAATGAAAAATAAGGAGTGAGAAAATAAAGAAAGAAAATTTGAAGGAATTGAGAAGAGAGAAACTCATGCAAGAAAAAATGATAGAGAAAGTGATAAGAAATAAAGTGAAGAGATAGAAGTGATGAGAGAGGAAATAACGAGAGAGAAAATAAGGATATAGTAATTGATGAGAGAGAAAATAAAGATACAGTAAGTGATGAAAGAGAAAATGATGACATAATAAGTGATGCGAGAGAAAATAAGAAGATAGAAAATTATGAAAGAGAAAATGAAAATGTAACGCCCTAAACTCCAGGGACCATTACGGTGTGCCTTGTAAACAATGTTAAACTCGCTAATCGAGTCATTTGGCCAAAATCATGTAACTAAGTATGATTAGCGGTTTAGGGATTAAAAATTTTGGTTAAGATATAACGTTTCATTAGAACGTTTATTATATACATTGGGATCCCAAAAATATAATTTAAAGGTCTATTACAAAAAAATATTTACAACCAGCCGGTCTAAGCGGCAAAACAGGGTTTAACCCTAGCTTCTCTCCTTCAAACATCGGTCGTGGCGGTCGAGCAGCTGCATATGTACACATCGCCACCTAAGCTCTCCAACTCAAGGTTGGTCAAGCAGGCAAACAAATCCACGTAATGATGGGTATCCAGGATAAGGAACCATGCCCTCCCGATGGGATGACTATCAAGTCAATCACAATCAGATAAGTGAATTATCATTGGTGGTTCCGGTAACCATACCGGGCTAATAGCCCTGAATAAAAGAGTGACAGTGGTACAAGTCACTAAGGTGGGTTTTCGTTCCCTTTATAAATAAGTGATCCTTTCACTAGCTTAAACAGGATAGGTGCATGATGATTAGTCACCAACATAGCCTTCCTCATGACCCTAGAGTCATAACTATGGAACACTGTTCCCTAGCCATGTGACAAGCAGTCACCTAGGCCTTAGGCCCTGGCTCTGAGTAACTAGTCCTAGACTAGCCAAGCGCTTATAATTTTCATCGACCTTCAGGTCGGTCCAGCATTAATACCCCATATGAGTCATTCAACGCTGATATCGATTAGATCTAATCTTCATTCGGCCCTGTGTCCTCGACGCTTATGCTGTTTCTGACTCTCAGGTCAGTAAAACGCGGCCAGTGCCGAACCTGAATAGTTGGTGCCACACACAAGCAAGCAATGCTACCAAACATATATCATATGTCAAATATCTGAATACAGGGCATTCAGCATGCTTACTTCACAACTACCAGCATAATTAGGACCATGCATAAACACAGAGGCTCAAGCTTTGAACAATCTCATATACAATACTCAAAACATGCCCTAGTCACATGTTTCTCGTGCGACACATGCATCACACTTAATCACTTGACACGCCTCAACAATATCCATGCATGTCACATTTAAGCATTCAACATGCATCAAGAATAACCATGCATGTCACATATACACAGGGTGTAGTTTTCTTACCTCTGATTCGAGCGAGAATTAATATAAGAACGACCCTTGAGAACGATCAACCTTTAAGCCTTTAGCGGTTACCTAGTCATAACCAAATATGGGACACCATCAATAAAATGAACACCAAAGGTTCCCAAACCAAGATCTAGCCTCTGGGACATCAATCCCCACTAATCCGGGTAGTAGGAACAATCCCGAGGCCTAAAACCAAGTTCCCGGGACCAAAACCCTCAAACGGGCTCAAACTTGACCAAGGGCCTAACACCTTGGGCTGCGGCCCTAACACCTTGGGCCGCGGCCCCCAGCCACTCCCAGAGCAAGGGCCGCGGTGCCCAGCAAGGCCAAAACCTCCCCATCTGCTTCTTCGAGCTAAGGCCGCGACGCCCAAGAACAGGGCCGCTGCCCCCAACCCAGAACCATCCATAAACCTGTTTTCCATCATCCCAAACACCCCAAAAACATACCTAAACACTTCCAAATTATCAAATCAAACTTCCCAAGCTTCCCAATGATCCAAAACCATCAAATCCTGAGGCTCAAACGAACCAAAAACTCAACGATTCACAAAGTCCAATTCTAAGCTTAAAAACTTTAAAAACTTAAAACTTGAATTACCTCCAATTGAGTTGTTTCCAACTAAATCCTTCGGGTAATAAGCTTCCAACCTTTCCTAGGATCGCTATGCCTCGATCCTCGCTTGATTCTGACTCCTAGAACTCGAGATTTCTTCGAAAATGCTTTAAACGGTAAAATGAACTATCGGGAAGAGAGAGAGAGATTTTCTAACATACGGTTCTATCTGACAAGCTACTTCAAGCTTAAGTAACCTCAAATAAAACCTAATGCTCGGGGTCCCAAAAACACCCCCGGGGACATTATAGTCAAAACTCCTAGAATTTCCTCATGATCTCAATAACTCCCAATTTATCATCAAATAACATCCTCATAACTCAATATCCCAATAAAAGACCCTCGTTATGACAAAGCCGCTAATCAATAATATAAGATCGTCTCATGCCGAATAGCTCGAATATATCTCCATAATAATGGGATCTCATTCACAAATCACAATATGCACCCAAATATACAAATATGCCCTCAACAGGCCAAATTACCAAAACACCCTAATAATCAAATGTGGACCCACATGCATGCATATAACATCATATTATAATATAATTCACATAAACATGCATATTACCATTTAATAACATAATAACTCAATTATGGCCCTCCCGGCCTCCTAATCAAGGTCTTGATCCTTATTAGGAAATTTGGGGCATTACAGAAAAGATAAAAATTGAGAAGAGAGAAAATATAAGGAGAGAGAAAGTGACGAAGGAAAATGTAAGGAGATAAAAAATGATGCGAGAGAAAGAGATGTGAGAGAAACTGAGGAGAGAGAAACTAATGAGAGAGAAAGTAATGTGAGAATAAATGATGTGAGATAATAATAATTAAAAAAGTGATGTGAGAAAAAAAAATAAACAAAAAAATTGAGAATAACAGAAAACAATTTTTTCTTTTTCTCAAAATTTTCTATTTTTTGTACATTGTTTTTAAAATTTGTTTTATGAAACCAATGTTAAAGTCCCCTACTTGTTTCCAAAGAATAGCTTTTAGCTTTTAAAGACAAAAAATTATTTTTTAGTTAAAGAGCCAAACACCCTCTTATATTTTAGTCTATGATATTTCCTTAAACAATTTCCGTTTATATTTATATATGAACAATAAACACTTGGAGGAGAAGAAATGATGTATTAATTATATGGGTCACCCGTCTGCTCAAATTGTTCGATAGGCGATGAACCAGTGTAATGTTTATTCAAATAATAAAACTATCTTTTGATTTTTGTCATGCTTGTTGTCTTGGGAAGGCTCTTAAGCTTCCCTTCCAAATTTCAGACACTATATACACTCAACCATTGGAAGTTATATATTTGGAAATTTATGGCTTACACACTATATATCAACAATAAATAATAGGAATAAACTCAATAATACACACCCTAGAGACTAATTAAGAATCACATGCATACTATTAAGGAAAATCTTGAAAATTCAAGGATTAAAGCAAGATCTAGAAAATTATGTAAAATAGATAGTGAAATTACACCTCCTAAATAAATGAAATGTTAGGTTTTATGCCCTTACAAAACCACATTTCTGATGTGGTTTTATGCACACGCTGTGGTTTTGTAAGAGCATAAAACCTAACATTTCTGATGTAACACATTTTATTAGCAATAAACCGCCATAAACTACTACTTTGCAAAATGTCTCCATACTCATAAAATTATAGAAGAAAACCACTTAACATATGAAATCCAGTGGGGCATTGATAAAACATGCAAGTTGGGCCCAATAGTTTAAAATAAAAATAAAAGTACTAATGCAACGTTTAAAATAAATAAAGTTTAAGTCCTACTGATATTTTTATAATTTAAGTCCATAACATCATTCTTTAAAATCCGACATTTAAGTTGATCATTTATTCGTCCATAGGACACCCCCACGCCAGACAAAGTCTAATGTCGAAACTCCTCAAATCACAGCGTGTGCCAAAGAGAAACCCTATTTATTTCCTGAAAGGGGAAAGTAAGGGGTGAGCTAAAAGCCCAGTAAGGAAGTACAAGCAGCATACAAAGCAAACACAACAAATAACATAATCACATTGTAAGACTCATACAACATCATATCCATACATCATCATACGCCATACTTAAATGTCATCATCATACATCAATCATAAACGTCATCATCATACATCATACATCATCATCACATTCACACATCATTAGCATATTCAAACATCATCATCACATCCTTGTGAACATGGCCACCTCTCTTGTCCATATCACATTTTGAAGTAAACAGGAGGCTCTGGTCCTTGAATAATCTCGACGCGTCCGCCCAAAGAGTTACGTTATACCTTAGTAACTCGGGTTACATCTTATATCCTTAGTAACCCCTTTGTTGTGTCGCGTTCAACACGCTAACAACCATTTGTTTATTCATACAACATATAAAACACATGCAATCTAGTCATATCAACACAAAGGAAATACATAATTCATCAAATTCATCATATTATCTCAAAATAGCATTTCATACTTCATATCACATGGTACATCATCATACATAGCAATCTTTATCCTCATACAAACCAACCTTACCGTTTCATAGCATAAATATAAAGATTCTATCTAACTTTCTTACCTCAGGTTCGAGCAAAGCAAAATGAGAAAAACTTCACAACAAGCCTATAATCATAATCAAATATTTCTCTTTAGAATCACATGTAAATTCTCGTGCCCAACACGTATAGCCCATGTGTGCATGGGCCATGCACACGTGATGCAAATTGTCCATTAATTCTAAACATGCACATTTTCACATAAAATCACAAAAGAATAATGACAATTCTACCTATTATCCATTCATAATTACAAAGTAAAAATTATATGTTTGAATAATATGCATATATTTGAGCGTAAAAGTGCATTTGCATGCAACATGCATACGTGTGAGAGTTGTTAAAAAGTGACACTTTAAATGATAATTTCTACATACTCATTTCTAACATCTTCAAGTAAAAATTCAGCAACATATTCTTGTTTACCATTATTTATTTAAGTCTCAAAGTTGATTAAAATAATTCATTTAATCTCTCTAAATTTCTCATAAAATAATATCTTCATTTATTATTTTAAATTTCTTAGAAACAATAAAACTTGTAATTATTTAAGACTTAATTTATGTAAGTGTAAACTCATTACTTTTAAACAAAATAATTACTTTTAACTTAATAACATAAACTTTCAGTAACTATTTATTTTGTTTAACAATCATAAGTGAATTTAAACTCAAATATTTTCTCATTAAAAATAAAGAAAAAACTGCACTTAATAATAATATGAAAATTCATGGTTACATTTTAAAAATATCAATTTAACATATACATAACTTGGGGAAATAATTTATTCAATATAATCATTTTATTTATTTCATTTAAAAGACATTTTTTATTTTTAAGAAAAACTTCCAGCAACTATTTAATCACTCAAAAATCATAAGCTTGGATTAAAAACTATATTTTCTTCATAAAATATATATATAAAAAATGTAGGTATTCATTGAGTAAAATACCATTTTAAATGTGAAATGAAACACCCTTTTATTTACATAAAATCAATATTTCATTAGAGACATCAAATTATGCATGCAAATCATTGTCTTACCAATTTACTCACCAATTATACACAAAAATCAGCAAGCATAATTCATCATAAAATTTATTGTTAATTCATGCTTCTCAAAACTCAAATATAATCTTCATGTGTCACTAATATATCAATTTATAAAAAAAATTCAAGACAACCTTTCATTTAACCAATTAACCTAGCATGTTCTTAATATGTATAAGCGATACAAAATATAAAAACAACAGAACATGGATCACACCCCATAGGCTGAAACCTTCATAGCCCCAATCGACAAATCGAAAACTCATGCCCTAGCATATATCCATTATCATCCTTGCAATCTTATTACATAAACCATTTGATTCAAAACAACCATGAAAACATAACTATAAGATTTTTTTATTTCATGTATAACCAAAAATCTCTATTCATGCTTGCCTATATACACCACACGCCCAAGGCCAAACCCTTCATGCATCAAACAAAACAACCCATCAACCCAAAATCCATAATATCAATCAACCAAAAAATCAAAAGAGAACAAAACAATATACCATCATTCATAAACAATATTCTCAAAACAACAAGAACCAAAAGATAAGAACAACAACATTAAGACAAAAGGGTTCCCATTACCTCTCTTGCTAGAACTCAAGGACACAATAGTGCAAGAACCCAAACTATGGCTACCATTTTTTCAAGCCTAGGGTTTCGAAACCCACATAAAGAAAAGAAAAAAAATGATCTTAGATTCAAGAAGAGGTACAAATTAACATCACTATGAACTCAAATACTTACCCTAGGGATTTCGAACCCTAGCCTCTAATCCTCTTGCAACAAAATCCAAACCTATCATCACCATCGTTTTGCCTTGCTTAGAATCAAGATGTAGAGGAAACAAAATGTAATGATATGAACCTTAACCCATACCTTAGGATCCCTAGCATTGGCCTCTTCTTTCTTCTCACTACAAAAAAAAAGTAACTTTTAGTGACAACTTTTTAGTCACAACATATATTTTGTGTGACTAAATGTCACTTTTAGTAACAACAAAAAATTACTTGTGACTAAAAAGTCATACTTAATCACAAGTTGTCACTAATGTAGTTTTAGTCACAACCTATTATTTTTAGTGATAAAGTTTGTTGTGACTAAAAATACATTTAGTGACAACAAATTGTGATTTTTGTGACTAGTACTTTTAGCCACGGACATTTTAGTGATGATATAAGTAAGATGATTTTTTTAGTCACAAATTATTTGTTTTTAGTCAAAAAATTTATTGTGACTATTCTCTTCTCCTTCATGTTCTTCTTCTCTCCCTCTATCTCTAGAACTCACGAGCTCTCCCTCTCCCTTCTCTCTAAGCACACGGCAGCCACCAAGCCAAATGAGTCTTCAAGCTCTTTCTTATTTTCTATTTAAATGCCCCCAATCACCAAAACCTAGCTAAGGAAAAGGTAATTATCATTTTCCTTTATTTTCCCTAAATAAAAAATATAAATCAATTAATAATTATACTCATCCAATCAATCCCTTTGATAATTGATGACAACACACTAACTTCTCTCTTGTCTTCCTTGGCTATCCATGGCTAATAAAGGAAATTATGATATTCTCGTAACTCTAGGGTCTTGTGACTCGGGGCTGGATTTTTATCCGTTTCTGTTGCGTTTTAGGAAAAATGTTATTTCACAAAAAATGTAGATAATTTTATTAGATTTCTAAAGGAATCAGTTTTGTCTAATTCATATATCTATAACCCAAGTTATACCCATTTTACTAAGGCTAGGTTCTGGGTTACGGGAATTCAAAAATGAAAACTATATCCCTTCTCACCATTTCTTTTCCAATTTTTTTTCTTGTGTGAACACAAGCCTTATAGAGCCTTCTATCTTTATTTCCCTTTATTTTTAATTTATTTTTAAATACCTTAATTAAATAAAAAAATAAACCAATAAAAGGAAATTAATGTGTAGAAATTATTGCATGCACACCATGCAACCATACATATGCACACACTCAATTGATAAGGTGCATCTCTACCTATCATGCACCTTGGTGCATTCAATCAAAACTCATTTTATTTTCAAATTAAATTAATTAATAAATAAAATAATTAACAATTATATTTACACAATTTCTACCAAACAATTCAAACAATAATAAAAATAATTCCCTGACACTTAACAATTAATAAAAAAAATTAAAGCACATAATTAATAAAATAAAATAAAAAAAATTATAAGTTGTGGTTTAAATTTGATGTCATTTAAGCCTTGTGGTTCAAACTTGATGTCGTTTAAGGCTTGTGGTTTAAATTTTAAGCCTAGCGGTTTAAATTTAAGCCTTTCTGTTTAAGATTTTAAAGATTTTGGATTAGATTTTACACATTACATTATATTGATTAAAATTATAGATTAAAGAGACTTGGTTTATGATTTTAGCCTAAAGGATTAAAATTTAAACCTTGTGGTTTAAATTTTGATGTCATTTTAGACTAGTGGTTAAAATTTTACGCAATTTAAGGATTGCGGTTTAAATTTAAAGCTTAATAGTTTAAATTTTAAGCCTTGTGGTTTAAATTTAAAGCTTAATGGTTTAAATTTTAAGCCTAATGGTTTGAAGAGACTTGGTTTATAATTTAAGCTTGAAGGATAAAAATTTATAACTTGTGGTGTAAATTTGATGCCATTTAATCCTTGTGATCCAAATTTGACATCATTTAAGGCTTGTGGTTGAAATTTTAAGCCTAGTGGTTTAAATTTAAACCTTTTGGTTTAAGATTTTAAAGATTTTGGATTAGATTTTACACATTACATTATATATATTAAAATTATAGATTAAAGAGGCTTGGTTTATGACTTAAGCCTAAAGGATTAAAATTTAAATCATGCCATTTAAGACTAGTTGTTCAAATTTTAAGCAATTTAAGGATTGTGGTTTAAATTTAAAGCTCAATGGTTTAAATTTTAAGCCTTGCAGTTTAAATTTAAAGCTTAACGGATTAAATTTTAAACCTTGTGGTTTAAAGAGACTTGGTTTATAATTTAAGCTTAAAGGATAAAAATTTATAGCTTGTGGTTTAAATTTGATGTCATTTAAGCCTTATGGTTCAAATTTGATGCAATTTGAGGCTTGTGGTTTAAATTTCAAGCCTAGTGGTTTAAATTTTAAGCCTTATGGTTTAAGATTTTAAAGATTTTTTATTAGATTTTACACATTACATTATATAGATCAAAATTATACTTTAAAGAGACTTGGTTTATGAATGAAAGATCAAATGTACAAAAGAAAGGTACAGTATTTGAAAATCGGATGTTGGAATATGATATTTTTAAATAGGGGAGAAATGTGATTTTGAAATCTAAAAAAATAGTTGGGGTCAGGGCGCGCCGCTACACTCTTTTATTGAGCCGTGACTCTCAAGGCCACTGACCATTTCTGGGCAATTGAGCGTCGCGATTCTCTTGTTTTGAGCCGTGGCTCTCAGGACCACTGTCCATTTCTAGACCAATAGGCGTCGCGGCTCTTATTAGTGTGTGTCACAGCTCACAGGGCGTTACACTTTGAGCAATCCTTTAAGAATACTTTTTTTTGTTTCATATTTTATTTCCAATTAATATTTAGTTATAATTTAAGAATTAGACATTTCTTATAAATTAAAGAAATGAACTTTAAAAAAGTAGTGAAATTTTTTGTTTATGATTTAAATTTTAACCCTTATGGTTTAGATTTTAAGCATTGGGGTTTATATTTTCAACCAAGTGGTTTAAATTTTAAGTCATTTAAGACATGTCGTTTATCATTTAACACTAGTGGTTTAACTTTTGAGCCTAGTGGTTTAAATTTTAAGCCTTGTGGCTTAAATTTCATGCCTTGTCGTTTAGATTTTCAACATTATGTATTATATTTTAAAGTTATAGTTTAAAGATCGTGGTTTAAATTTTCAGCCATATAGTTTAAAGTTTAAGTATTGTAGTTAAAATTTAGAAATTATGGTTTGTCGTTTAGATTTTAAGCTTAACGAGTTAAATTTTAAGCCATGGATTTAAATATTAAAAAATTTTGATTTAAATTTAATCGGTTATGCCTAATATTTTAAATGAGATGTGGTTTAAATTTTAAGTTTAAATGGGACGTAGTTTAAATTTTAAGCCATTTAAGCATTGCAGTTTAATATTTAAGCCTACTAGTTTATATTTTAAGTCTTGTGGCTTAAATTTTAAAGAGTTTTAATTAAGATTTTAAACATTAATGTAGCACCCACATTATTTTGATATAATATAGCCAATAATCACATGATTGCATTGCATTACATATCATACAGTATGTATAATTTGAGCATATGCATATTCTTATAAGTATTTTCATGTGTAAGTATAAAAGTTGTGTATATGATGTCTATGTGTATGTTCAACATTATTAACCTTGTGGCATTTGAGTTGTCTTTTATGAGTGTTTGATGTCCTCAAGATATAAGAAATGATGAAATTTATGGACAAGGCATGAAATCAAGTGAGAAAAGTGAGATATAGAAGGTAAAAGATGTTAAGCGGTGAAAAATAGTACAATGTCAATTACTAGTATTTCAGTGTAAAATTGAGTGTTAATGGATATACCACATATAATTGAGGTATGATTAAGGTCTCATTTATTAAGTAAAAATAGTTTTAGAACCATTAGATCAAGTCTTGATGGGAGGTATACATAATCGGTGGTGTTGACGCAAAGTCAAAACGAGCTTAACATAAGTGCGCTACGCTCAATCGGGTAAGCATAACTATTGGGTATGAATTCATATGGACCTAAGGTTTGGTGTGAGTGTTTCACACATAAGGATAATGGGCCTAGCAGATGATTAAGTTGAAATTATTGAAGTGATAAGGTTTTCTGTTGCGGATTTTATAGCTACGCAAGTGCACGTATCGCAATTCAGTAATAATCTTGGTAAAACCAAGTATCATCCTCAAGGATTGAATCACCAATTACCAGTCGATTAATCTTTTTGTTCTATTTGGTCGATTAGACTTTTGATTCTTGTAGACAAAGCAAAGGAAAATATAGAGTGCAAAAACAATAATTACAACTTCAATAAAATAATAAGTAATAACAACACCTTAGATTAAAACAATGAAAGAGTAAATAGGGCGTTTAATCTCATCAACTATCCTCCTTATTAATCCCTAATACAGATTATCAATTTCTTCTTATTTCTACCTATTTCAATTAACGAGTTGACAAAAGCAGTTTATAATCATATTATGAATTATAAACTCAACCTAGGTGAAAATTCCCTATATTTCTATGGCAAATTTAATCACAAAGATTTCATTAACCACAACAACTCACAGAGATAGTTACACAATTAATCTAGATACTCTCGTTCCAAATTAGAATTGTGTCCTAAACAACCAAAGTAGATTCAAATCGCACTTTTCAGATTTTGATTCAAAACATATAGATAATGACTATAGATGGCCAATCAATAATCAATCAATAAACACAAATTGTAAGGAACTGAAATGAAGATGAAGAAGAGATGAAAATTGCATTAGTTCATAATAAGAATTCAAGTGATTCAACTAATAGCCCTAAACAGAAAATTAGTTCATAATTGTCATTCTAATCACCATTGAAATTAAAAACAACATAAAGAAGTAAAAAAATAACAAACACTTAAGAAATCTCCCAGCTTATTGCAGCCACCAAAAACTGTCTTAATTTGCTCCTCTGCTGTCTTCCTTTCGATTTTTCTTTATCTTTATAAAACCTAATTTTTTTTATTTCATAAATGCGGGTCGCGGCTCAACATGCACCATGCCGCGGCCCGTGTCCGTAATTCTTGAGGATCTACAGATTTGGGCCGCAACTCTCCCATAGCCATGCCGTGGCCTGTGTCTTTCATTTCTGGGATTTGGCTCTTCTATGTCGTGGTCCTCCTTAGCCATGCTGCAGCTCGAATCTCTCCTCTGAAATAATGGTTCTGTTTAGAGGGCTGGCCGCGGCTCCAAAGCTGTCATGCCGCGGCTCTTAAGAAATTTTTCAACTCATGCATTTTTAAGCTCGAAAAATCACCAACGCCTCCAAAACACGTTGAGATCCATCCTTTGTCAAAAAATATCATCGAAACTTGGATATTTCTTCTCTTTTTGGACCTTTTTCCTCCAAGTACTCAAATCTTTCTTTTATTCACAAAAAACTACAAAACAAACAAACAAAAGCATAAACCCGCACTAAATGAAAGAAAAATGACATAAAAGATTACCTAAAACACGACCTAAATATGACATAAACTAGACTCAACAAACTCCCCTAAACTTAATCTTTACTCGCCCTCAAGTAAAGATTAACTTCAAACTTAAAACAAAACACAAACACAAACAGTTAAGCCTTCATAGTGTTCACATCGTATTGTCATCATTCAAGAAATAACAACTGCATTTTTCAACCAGAATTTTAGTCCGCTCACTCTAACAATTAACATGAATGCCTCCATTGGAAATTATAATATGATTTGCAAATGAAAAAATGAACAATTAGAATACATCATTCCCCAATCCACCACTTTTTCAACAATTGAGAAAATCACAAAACAATGCTCCAACATCACTTTATTTACTTATTTTTCACTCTTTAAGTTTTCTTCTTTTTTTTCTTTTCTTTTTTTTTTCTTTGCTCAATTTTTTTTTCAAAAATTTATATACATAAATTATTGATGTTGCAAGAGCTTTTACATTTCTCTCAATCATTAAAGTACATTATTTATCCACATCTCAACGGTCTTACCCAAAACACTTCATTTCCCCCAAACTTATTTCTAAGCTTATGGCATAACTCAAGGACAAGGGAACATAGTAATGGGTACAATTTTGGCTTAAAAGTGTGGTTAAACAATTTATCAAACAGGCTAAGGCACAAAGGGGCAAACTAGGGATAAAATAATATCGGTAGGCTTGAAAGGCTCAAACGTTCCAACAAAATTGCCTAGATCATTTTCCAATACACATGTTATCAAGGATTTCGTCTCAAAAGACAAGCAATGCAAGTTCTATCCTATTCCACAATTCATTCCTCATACCCAAGTAAAGCATGTATAACATATGCTAATTATTCACATTTACACAACATATTCAAATTTCCAAGAAGCATTAAAATTAATCCAAAGAGTAATCAAACCAAGCACACGGTGTTATTCACACAATCGTTATTTCACAAATAATGACAAACGACATTATTAACGAAATTTCATCGGCTTAACTGTTCAACAATAAAGACAAAACTAAAATAACACACAGTAAACTAAAAAGAAAATAGAAACAGCATAAAAATGATAAGCCTATCCCCAAACTTAAATTTCACATTGTCCCTAATGCGACATGAAGACCATGAAGAGAAAACTTACCTCAAAAGTCATGCCACATCAGTATGGCGGAGGTGGTGGTGGTGGGTTGTATGGGTTAAACTGTGGTGGAGGGGTGAAGTAGTTTTCATCTGCAGAACTCATCATCCACCTAGTGACCAAAGCATTCAATTCTTTGACATGCACACGCCCATACTCATTCTGTTGTACCAAGTAATCATTGTAGTGCTGACTTTGCGCATGATGCGACTGGATTAAGTATTGATTCTGGCGAATGATATAATCCAGTTGATCGTGCATACGCTGAGTGTGTTTGTAATGACCCAACTACTCTAGACTATGGACCATTAATGAAAACTTAAGCATAGACACTAATCCCTAATAATACTTACAAGTGAAATAATCATACTTTATTAAAAACTTGTAAAAACAAATGTTAAACTTACATAAACTCAAAGCAGGATATGGGATCCCATTGTTTTAAAAAGTAAAAACATAACTTAATTGTAATAAAAAGGAGATTACATAAATAGGTGCGGAAAAATACACATAAACCATAAAACAAAGACTTCATCCTCGAAAATCGAAACTCTCGACTCCTTGAATCCATTCCGCCTCAATACACATTCCCCAAGCATCCACGAACCTCTCCCGCCACTATAGCTATTTTCCTGCACATATAAACATAAAAGGAATGAGCCTAATGCCCAGCAAGGAAAATCTAACATATAGCCATATACATAAAAATTCATAATGCAACATAAAAACATACTATAACACTTATGTCACATATATACTATAATGGCCATTATTACTTGGGGTCCCATAAACTAAGCAAGTCATATGCCCATTAGATTAGTGGGGTCTTGCTAGCTAAGCAAGTCATATGCCCATAATCTATTTGGGGCTTGTTAGTTGTATAGGTCATATGCCCAAGTCTACAATCATACTTAACATAACATATTACATAACATAAAATAATAAGATAACATATAAAAGCATATAACACATAAATCCTATCCTATTTTCCTTACCTAAATAACCGGGATATGAGAACTGATTTGGGACCTTGGAACACTCCTAAAAACCATTTATAATATGGTGAGTATATTGAAGAAAAGGGATGAAAGTGAAAAAGGAACTATGCTATCAAAATATACTTACCAAAAACCTTGTGCTTAAGAACTTGGATTTCCTAACCAATAATAAGAATAAGGTTAGAATGAGTAGAAGACTATGAGAATTTTTAAAGAACATAATACAGAAATGGACTAGAGTTTGGAAATACCTTGAAGACTTATATGAGCAATCTAAACCTTGAACTGAAATGTGAATAAACCTTACTTCCCCAAGTGTTTGATAAGCTTATAATTCCCAACCCAAGTGTTTACACTCTCACACTCACCTAGCAACTTGCAGCCTCGGAACTTAGAGTAATAGATGAATAAATGGCTGGGTACTAGGTCCTATTTATAGAGTTTAGGAATGAAAAGATCTTCATTTAACTTGAATAAAAATAATGGCTTTTAAGTGAAAATAATTTGAATTATCGTTCAGCAGAGGCTGAAGACTCGTTCAGAAAGGTGCTGGACTTATCAAGAGGTTGAAGGTTTGAATGGAGAACGTTTTTGAAAACTTTCAAAAATATGCTGAAGGAGGCGATATATCGCCTGGGCCATTATGCCCGAGGCAATCGTGCAACGTTTCGTGTTTTCCGTATCTTCGTACTACGATATATCGCCCCCTATAGCTGCAATATATCAACATACGCTGAATATTTAAACACGAAATTACACATTTTCAGCTTAATTTGAATTGAGTAAACAACCTTGACTAAGCCCTCTGACATTTTCAAAGCTACTGACTGACCTTAGAGTATTCAAATTTTAACCTTAATAAATTTAATCCTCAAAATACTTAATCATTAATAAACCTATACATAACATGTGTTATTATCTAATTGGTTCTTATCTAAACCTTATAGTATAATAAATATTATCCTCAATATCAGTCATATTAATCAAACCTTAGGTTAAAATTAATATTCCTAAACTATAGTTTAAACTTAGAAAATCTACAAGTACTACTATGAGTGTCCAAATAAATCCCGGTCTGAACCAAAAATCCACAGTCATAAAGATAATACTATTATTACTATTATACTACTATCTAACTTAGCTAAGTAAAGTTCTTTGGACTCTACAGTGTTCATCAATAGGCCCACCAAGTGCCAAATGTGAAGCACTACTACTTGGCCCCCTCTCATTAGTGGCCTCGACACCAATTGGATCAATCTCCTCCTCGTCACCACCTCACGAACGTTTAGGGGCGTGGCCAAGTTGAGGAGGCTCAAGAGTTGCTGGAGGAAAACCATGAACCATAGATTTAGTGATAGGCTTCATGGGCTTCCAACTTATATCTCCGTCAAGCACATGCACTTCATAAGTCTCACACAGCTGAGTGATGAATGTGTCATGTGCCAGGCCAGCAGTGGTGTTGAACTTGCTAATGCTAAGAATGCTATGCCGGATTTTTCATCCCACGTCCACTAATTTTCCCGTCATGATAGCATAAACTAAAAGGCAACGCTCCTGATCAATAGACGAGACGTGAGAACTGGACAGCAGATGAGCACTCACAAAATAAGCCCAAGCACAGGCAATGCTATTCAACTGCCAGCGGAATAAAAACTTTGGCTCGCCACCTTGATACTGAAATCGAGCCCCTGGCAAGCTCAATGTTTCGGCCACTCCACATAATCAACCTCACTAAAATGGGCCAACTACCAATGTTCGTCTTTAGTTGCTGGAATAGTATGGAGAATGAGCAAGGCATTAGACGAATCAATGTCGGAAGGCACCTCCTTGCCTCGAACAAAAACCCTTTGCTCATCATCCTGACTTGGGAAATTTGCATAAAACTCATATAATTGAGAGTAATTTGCAATATCCACGTGTAATTGTTTATAGACTATTCCCCAATTACGATGCGCAATTTCAGCTCGGATGTACTCATAGGGGGAATCATTAGAATATAGTTCTAATTGGTATTCCATCCCCCTTTCCGGGACGACAGATTTCCCATTAATTCTCTTGAACAAGTCTGCCGCCTCCTTAGTCTTAAATTATTCTATATTAAAATCAGTGGGTGGAGGCGGTGGTGTTTGTTGAGCTCGAGATGAAGAAGCTCTCTTGGAAGAAGCACCTTGTGCAGGATTTCTCTTAGGACCCATTACACCAGTACAACACAACACTGAATATCCCTAAATTTTCTGAGAAAAATTGAGCAGAACCTCCCATCTTTTCCCACTCCCAAAAAATCACCAAATTACAATAGACAAGCAACCCAACCACTCACACCAGATAAAATAACTCAATTTCTCAATAAAAATTCGCAAAAACAGTCCAAAATAAGATACTCAATGCAATCCAAGTTTCCAATAAGAAATCACGACAAAGAGAAGTGATACTTAATTGAATGTGAAAGCCCTTCTTCTTTTTATCTCTTTGGCAAGTGAGATACTCAAAATGAGGAAATGAGTTATGAAAATGGAGAGAAAGGAAGTTAGGGCTGGTGTTTAGGGTGAAAAGGAAGAGAGAATGAAGAAAAAGGGTAAAAATTTGGGGGTTTCATGTTGTCTGCGCAACACGGGCTGCGACTCAAGCTTGTCAATGCCGCGGCCCGCATCAAAAATTCTGGAAAATCTGGGGAGTCATGCCGCGGCTCTCATCTCTCCATGCCGCGCTCCTCTGGGTAACTTGAGTCCATATGCTGTGGCTCAACTTATCTATGTCACAGCCCTCTCCCATTTTTCTGAATTCCTTGGGCCTCTGGAACGAGCTATGTCGCGGCTCAATAAGACCATGCCGCAACCCTTAAGGATTTTTGTTTTTTGTTTTTTTGTTTTCATTTTTTCACGTTTTTCACAATTCCAAATGTACAAAAATAAACTAAATATCCATAATTTACAAGTGCGAAAGTAATAAAAATAATACAAATAAATAGGGTGCCTCTCACAAGCGCTGTCGTTAACGTCATTTAGTCGAACGTTAAACTCCTCTTTAAAGAGGCTTCAAAAGAAGAATTAACTTCGCCTAATCAAACATATTGCCCAGATATGGCTTCAACCGCTGACCATTCACCTTGAAAGGCTCTCCATTTTTTCCTTGCACTTCCATTGAGCCGTATGGAAAAACTTTCACAACAGTAAAAGGGCCCGACCACCTTGACTTCAATTTGCTAGGAAATAGCCTCGACCGTGAATTAAAAAGAAGTACTTGCTGTCCAGGTTGAAATGCTCTTCTAACTAGGTTCTTGTCATGCCAAGCTTTTGTACGCTCCTTATAGATTTTTGCATTTTCCTATGCCTCGTTATGAAAGTCATCAAGTTCATTCAATTGCAAAATTCTATTTTCACTAGCGATATTCCATTCCAAGTTTAACTTTTTCATTGCCCAGTATGTCCTATGTTCTAACTCAACTGGAAAACGACACGCTTTTCTGAAAACCAAGAGATATGGAGACATACCTATTGGAGTTTTAAACGTTGTTCTATAAGCCCATAGTGCGTCATCCAACTTCTTTGACCAGCTTTTCCTTGAACTATCCACAGTCTTTTCAAGGATACTTTTCACCTCCCTATTTGAAATTTCAGCTTGGCCATTTGACTGGGGTGATATGGCAATGCAGTGCGGTGGTAGACACCATAATGAGCTAAAAGTGCATCAAGTTGCTTGTTGAAAAAATGACTCCCTTCATCGCTAATAAGAGCTCGGGGTGTACCAAAACGAGTGAAAATGTTTTTATGGAGAAAGTTTAATACAGTTTTACCATCATTGGTCTTTGTCGCAGCAGCTTCCACCCATTTGAACACATAATCAACAGCTAACAGGATATACTCATTATTGTACGACGGTGGAAATGGACCCATGAAGTCAATGCCCCAAACATCAAACAGCTCGACTTCCAAAATCACATTGAGACACATCTCATTTCTCCTTGAGATATTGCCAGTGCACTGACACCGATCACAAGCCTTCACAAAAGCAATAGCATCTTTAAATAAAGTTGGCCAATAAAAACCACTCTGTAATACCTTAGTTGTTGTTCTTGTGGTTCCAAAATGCCCACCACATTGCAAGTTGTGGCAGTGGGCAAGAATAGAATGCATCTCATCCTCAGGTACACAACATCGAATAATTTGATCAGCACAATGCTTATAGAGAGTCAGCTCCTCCCAGTAATAATGCTTCACCTCAGAGTGAAATTTCTTCAACTGTTGCCTTGTCATATCAAGAGGCACAACCTTTGCAATTGAGAAAATCACAATATCTGCAAACCAAGGCACAACAGGATTTTCACTCACTCCCAATAATTGTTCATCTGGAAAGAAGCCATTGATCTGCACAACTTTCTCATTCTGACTCTCTTCTATATCTATTCTCGACAAGTGATCAGCTACAAGGTTTTCAGTACCCTTTTTATCACGAATCTCCATATCAAACTCTTGTAGGAATAGAACCCATCTGATTAAACGAGGCTTTGCATCTTTCTTAGTCATCAAGTACTTGATAGCAAAGTGATCAGTAAACCAATCACCTCATTACCAATCAAATATGGTATGAACTTGTCAAAAGAAAATACTATGACTATCAACTCTTTTTCTGTTGTGGCGTAATTCAAATGCGCATCCTTTAGAGTTCTACTAGCATAGTAAATGGAGAGAAATACATTGTCAATATGTGTGAATGCCAAAAAATTGACCAGAGCCATAGTCAACACTCAAGAGAAAAATTGAGGGTTACCCTCATTAGCCTCGGGCAAACAAAGCAGCCCAATATCTTGCCCCACGCGAGACCCATGTCTCATAGGAGGCCTTAGCGAAAATGCCCAGAAGAACACAAGAGCCTCGCTATGCGAGGCTACCCTTCCCCCGCGCACGCCTACCAAGGCCACAAAGGCCTCGCTGTGTGGGGTTGCCCTTCCCTCGCGCGCGCCTGCCAGGCCACAAGGGCCTCGCTATGCGAGGCTGCCTTTCCCCGGTGCGCGCCTGCCAAGACCACAAGGGCCTCGCTATGTGAGGCTGCCTTTCCCCCGCGCGCGCCTGCCAGGCCACAAGGGCCTCGCTATACGAGGCAGCTCTTCCCCCGCGCACGTCCAAGTGAATGCCCAAGTCACGCCTGGATACTCGCTTAGGCACCAAGGGTCTCGCCTTGTGAGACCCATCCCCAAGCCTTGTACATGCCTATTTCTAGGCCTCGTACCTGGAGGTAAGGATGGGATAAAAGAAGTATGGATCGACGCTTACGAAAATACAAAGAAACCTAGAGAATATATTTAGGTAAGGAGGACCACTAGGCATGAGATAAATGTACAAGCACGGGATGTACAACCCTGAAAAAGGGCAAAGGCATGACTCTGACATCTATGTCCTACAAGTAGTGGAGGTACGGATTTGTACAGAGAGTGGAAGCACTACATGCATACCTCTGACTATGTACCAGGCCGACACCATAACCGTCTGCTCCACCACGACCTGTGCCACTACCCTAACAATGTACCTATGTACAATCTTGTCCCCTGGGACCACAATGTATGGGGAGTCATTAGAGCTCCAGTATAAATAGATCATCACCCCTCCAGAAAAGGGGTTGGAAAATTCATTGTATGCTGAGGCTATTAAGCAATATACGAATTTTACTTCATTGTAGTTATGCATATTTACTCTTTCAAGTTCTCTCAATCTTCTTCTAAGATATCTTTGGCAATACAGTCTCAGTTTTCTAACCTTATACCGTTGACGAGATTTCATCGTCAACAATACGCTGCCCCAAAACTACACCCACAACATAGTCACTAGCGTCACACATCAATTCGAACGGTAAGTCCCAGTTTGGAGCCACAACTATAGGTGCAGATATCAATTTCTCCTTGAGTATCTTGAAAGCATGAAGGCACTCCTCATTGAAATAAAAATCCAAACCATTCATCAAAAATGAAGAGAGGCTTGGACCCAAAGGTTTCTCATTACCCTTTTTCCCTTTGTTTTTGGGATGTTTTGGTTGTGACACCGCATTTTCTTTGGAAGTCTCTCCATTAGACCCCTCCACAAGTTTATCTCTACATATCGATTCCTCTTCGATTCGAATATGCTTTTGGATCTCCTCCAAAGAATAATCCTCATTTTTATGAAGGATTCTTTTCCTATAGCTCTTCCAAGTTTGTGGTAATTTAGCCACTATAGCACCAACTTGAAAGGCCTCGGGAAGCTCAATCTTTAACACTTTCAATTTATTAACAATAATTTGCAATTCATGAATTTGAGGAAGAATAGGTTTATCACCAAAAAATTTGAAATCGAAGTATTGAGATATCAAAAACTTTTTGGTACCTTCCTCTTCCGCCTTAAACTTTTTCTCAAGTGCATTCCATATCTCCTTGGCCGATTTGGTCTCGGTGTAGAGGTCATAGAGCCTATCGGATAGAGCATTGAGGATATGACCCCTACAAAGAAGGTTGTCCTCCTCCCTCTTCCTTCTCTTCTCCACCTCCTCGGGAGTGTCTTTGTCAGATGGCTCGGCTAGAGGTGCCAAGGATGACTCAAGGATGTAGGCGATTTTGAGAGTGGTTAAAAGAAACCTCACCTTGTCTTCCCACCTAGTAAAATTGGATCCATCAAACCTATCCAATCTCACTAGGTCTTGGTTCGTGATCTTGATTGTCTCCCCTTCCATTGAAACAAAAAGGGATAAGCTTTTGAATGTTAGGAAAAAATGTTTTGCCTCAATGGAAATTGAAAATAATATTACAACTCTATGCAAAATATTACAATAGACAAGGATTGATTAAATAAAGTGTTACAACTCTATAATTGAAAATTACAAATAAACAAAGGAAATGAAGAAGATGATGAAGAAGAAGAGAATAGTAAAATACAACTCTAAGCAAAATGTTACAAATAAAGTAAAGTGTTTGAAACAAAAGAAAAGAAAAGATTACAACTCTTGAACAAGAAATACAAGTAATAGGAACAAGAGAATAAGAAGAAAACAATACAATAGAAAGAAGAACAGAAATACATGAAACTCACATTTACACAACCTAAGTGAAGAGGGTTGGGGATCACCAACTTGAACAAGGTTTAAAACCTTTGTCTGAAAGCTTATTTCCCCCTAACTCAAGCACTAAGGGATCTCTCTCAGATATTGGAAAAGCTTTCTGGAATTATCAAGCCACAAGGTGTTTCTAGCCAAGTGCTCTAATGGATAGAAATGTTGTGTCATACAAGTGAGCTATAGGCTCCTATTTATAGAGTTTAGAGACACCCTTTGAATTTCAAATTCCACCAACCCCATGGCTGTTACCAATGTTTAATTGGATTAATATGGAATTAAAAAAGAGATTTGGGAGTTATTTGGGTTTTTTGAGCCGTTCAACAAAGATTGAAAAAACTGAAAATTGGTCAGTTTTTTGGCCTGTGGCCGCGGCCACTGGTCTCTGTCCCACAGGCCGCGGCCACCAACATTCAGTGGTTGCGGCCACCGACCAATTTCAGCACTAAAAAATGTGTTGTTTTTCCAAACGGTTCCAAACCCTCCCAAATGATTTTGTAACTCCCAAAACACATTATTGGGGTTAAAATCATATCTCTAACAGCCATATCACATATGGTTTTATGAAATTCATCTCAATATTGTGTAACAACAATTTTACACAATAAAGGGTAATATTTGGAAGTTACAAATTTGTAACACAAAATATGTTACATTATTTGGATATATCTCATATATCTAAATATTGTAACTCTCTATTATATGTTACAATATGTGACACACTTTGTCACATTTATTTAATCTAAACATTATATTATAAAATAATATAACAGAAATCACCTCAAAAGAGGTGCCCCCTGGCCTAAGAAAAGAGCTCCATGGGAAGAGGTCAGAAGTAAGAAACGCACCCCCCGCGGCTCCCCTGAGGAACACAACCAAGGCAAGGGATCAGCCTGAGAACCCGCAAGACTCCTTATGCAAAAAGCGGAGGGGACTAGACATCAAAATGCAACACCCTCACGGCAAGAATATCACCGCACCTGGGGGGCACAGAGATGACGAAGAATTTTACCATGACTTGCCCTTCACAAGGGAGATCCAGGCTGAGCAAATCTCCGCCAACCTCAGAGAGCCTCGCATGACTCCATACGAGGGTACTACGGACCCAAAGTATCACTTAGACTATTTCAACAACTTGATGAGGTTAAGAGGGGTCAACAGCGGAGCAAAATGTCATTTCTTTGTTGTTACACTTAAAGGTGTTGCATACAAGTGGTTCAAGAGGATACGGCCAGGAACAATCAAATCATGGCAGCAATCCTCTGGCGAATTTCTTCAGCAGCACCGTGCGGTCTGTGATTACGTTATGCCAATTACCAGCCTCGCTAACATAAAGCAAGGCGAAAATGAAAGCCTGGAGAACTATATCCATAGGTTTAATATGGAGGCAACAAAGGTGGGAAGTTTAACCAAAGCGGAGCTCAAGATGGCTATTACAGCCGAAGTTCATCCAGGAAGCAAGTTATGGGGTAGCATGCTCAAAAGAGAAGTTTCGAATTTAGATGATTTCATTGAAAGAGCACAAAAGTACATACGTGTGGAAGAGGGCCATAAGAACATGCATGTTGAAGAAAGCAAACCTTCCTCCAGTCGCACTGCTACCAATACGTCTGATGATTCCATATAGAAGGGGACGTCATGCTAGAGGGGTCACTGACCAAGGTTAAAATTGGACGAGGACCATCCAGCCATAAAAGTTTCGACCCGAGGGGGGATAACCTAAAAAAAATCATAAAAGGGTCTCAAGGTAGACGCTTGCAAAAAGGGTCTCAAAGTAGACACTTGCAAAAAGGGTCTCAAAGAAGACACTTGCAAAAAGGGTCTCAAAGAAGACGCTTGTGAAAAGGGTCTCAAAGAAGATGCTTGTGAAAAGGATCTCACAAAAGACGCTTGCAAAAAGGGTCTCACAGAAGATGCTTGCAAAAAGGGTCTCGAAGAAGACGCTTAAAAAAATAGTAATATGCCTAATGACGAGAAGGACGCTTCTCGCAAGAAATAATAAGCGCACGCAAAAATACATAAAAGGATAGCAAGAACCCAAGGGGTCAACATATCCTTACAAGTAATCAAAGTGACCCAACGGACACGGATCACCCAGCAGTACCACTAGAGCATAGTGAGTGTAGCATTATTATGAGTCTACCAGGAAGCTTAAAGACTTCCTAATAGACTAGAGGGCAAGTGTGAATGCCAAAAATTGACTAGAGCCATAATCAACACTCAAGAGAAAAATTGAGGGTTACCCTCATTAGCCTCGGGCAAACAAAGCAGCCCAATATCTTGCCCCACGCGAGACCCATGTCTCATAGGAGGCCTTAGCGAAAATGCCCAGAAGGACACAAGGGCCTCGCTATGTGAGGCTACCCTTCCCCCGCGCGCGCCTACCAAGGCCACAAGGGCCTCGCTATGCGAGGCTACCCTTCCCCCACGTGCACCTGCCAAGGCCACAAGGGGCTCGCTATGCGAGGCTGCCCTTCCCACGCGCGCGCCTACCAGGCCACAAGGGCCTCGCTATGCGAGGCTGCTCTTCCCCTGCGCGCGCCTGCCAAGGCCACAAGGGCCTCGCTAGGCGAGGCTGCCTTTCCCCCGCGCGCGCCTGCCAGGCCACAAGGGCCTCGCTATGCGAGGCTACCCTTGCCCCATGCGCGCCTGCCAGCCCACAAGGGCCTCGCTATGCGAGGCTGCCCTTCCCCCGTGCACGCCTACCAAGGCCATAAGGGCCACGCTATGCGAGGCTTCCCTCGCCCGTGCACCTAGCGACTTAGATGCGCGCCAACGCCTTGTACAGTGAGACACACCTCACCACACCCGTGTGCGTCTCGTGAGGTACGACCACACTAAGGAGCCTCACGCCACCACCGTCTCGTGGCCCTCATGCAACCCCATCACGCCTTGTGAGACCCATCCCCGAGCCTCGTGAATGCCCGGGTCACGCATGGGTACTCACTTGGGCACCAAGGGTCTCGCCTTGTGAGACCTGTCCCCGAGCCTCGTGAATGCCCGGGTCACACATGGGTACTCACTTAGGCACCAAGGGCCTCGCCTTGTGAGACCCATCCCCGAGCCTCGTGAATGCCCAAGTCACGCCTAGATACTCGCTTAGGCACCAAGGGTCTCGCCTTGTGAGACCCATCCCCAAGCCTCGTACATGCCTATTTCTAGGCCTCGTACCTAGAGGTAAGGACGAGATAAAAGAAGTATGGATCGACACTTACGAAAACATAAAGAAACCTAGAGAATATATTTAGGTAAGGGGGACCACAAGGCATGAGATAAATGTACAAGCACGGGATGTAAAACCCTGAAAAAGGGCAAAGGCATGACTCTGACATCTGTGTCCTACAAGTAGTGGAGGTACGGATTTGTACAGAGAGTGGAAGCACTACATGCATACCTCTGACTATGTACCAGACCGACACCATAACCTTCTGCTCCACCACGACCTGTGCCACCACCCTGACAATGTACCTATGTACAATCTTGTCCCCTGGTACCACAATGTATGGGGAGTCATTAGAGCTCCAGTATAAATAGATCATCACCCCTCCAGAAAAGTGGTTGGAAAATTCATTGTATGCTGAGGCTGTTAAGCAATATACGAATTTTACTCCATTGTAGTTCTGCATATTTACTCTTTCAAGTTCTCTCAATCTTCTTCTAAGATATCTTTGGCAATACAGTCTCAGTTTTCTAACCTTATATCGTTGACGAGATTTCACCGTCAACAATACGCTACCCCAAAACTGCACCCACAGCATAGTCACTAGCGTCACACATCAATTCGAACGGTAAGTCCCAGTTTGGAGCCACAACTATAGGTGCTGCTATCAATTTCTCCTTGAGTATCTTGAAAGCATGAAGGCACTCCTCATTAAAATAAAAATCCACACGATTCATCAAAAATGAAGAAAGGCTTGGACACTTTAGAAAAATCTTTGATGAATCGTCGATAAAATCCCGCATGGCCAAGGAAACTTCTCACACCTTTCACTGACACTAGAGGTGGTAATTTGTCAATTGTTGCAATTTTTGCTCTATCCACCTCTAGAAATTTTGTGTCCCTGAACAATTCCCTCTTTTACCATAAAATGGGTTTCAACACCAGATTTGCTTTTTCACAACGATTCAACACATTTTCCAAGTTACCCAAACAAATGTCAAACGACAAACCAAAGACAAAAAAATCATCCATGAAAATTTCGATACCCCTTTCCACCATATCTGAAAAGATAGCCATCATGCACCGTTGAAATGTTGTTGGTGCAGTACATAGTCCGAATGGCATTCTCCTGAATGCAAATGTGCCATAGGGACATGTGAATGTTGTTTTCTCTTGGTCCTCTGGTGCAATAGCATTCTGATGGTACCCTGAATACCCATCCAAGAAACAATAATAACTGTGGCCTGCTAATCTCTCAAGCATTTGATCAAGGAAATGCAAAGGAAAATGATCCTTCTATGTAGCCTTGTTGAGCTTACGGTAATCAAAACAAATTTTCCACCCCATCCCAGTTCTCGTTGGAATGAGTTCATTGTTTTCATTTTTTAACACAGTCATACCACATTTTTTCGGTACCACTTGTACTGGGCTCACTCATGCACTATCAAAGATTGGTAGATCACCCCAACGTCCAACCATTTAGGAATCTGTTCAAGTACAACCTCCTTCATTGCTGGATTGAGTCTTCTCTGAGCATCTATAGATGGTTTGTTGTCTTCCTCCAATAAAATTTTATGCATTACTGTTGAAAGACTTATTACTCTAATATCCGCCAATGTCCACCCAATGGCCAATTTATGATCCCATAAGACCCTCAACAATTTTTCCAATTCTGTTTTTGAGAGGTCAGTTGAAACAATTACAGGTAAAGTCTCTTTCTCTCCCAAATATGCATAACATAATTGCTCCGGAAGAGCCTTTAATTCCAACTATGGTGGTTGTTGAATGGATGTTAATGGTTTTTCAGGCCCCTCTGCTAACTCTTCAAACTTCTTCCTATATGGTTGGTAAGAATTGATCCAATTTACATATTCTCTCATCTCAGCATCATCATCATCTACCTCATCACCTATTAACACTGCCTCTAAAGCATCACTTCGCACCCTTCTTTTCGAGATTGTCTTCTCTATCACATCCACACTATAGCAACTGTCACTAGCCACCGGACACTTCATTGCCTTCAAGAAATTAAATACCACCTCATCTCCTTGAACTCTGAGTTTAAGCTCTCCCTTTTGAACATCAATGAGAGCTTGGCCTATGGCTAGAAATGGTCTACCAAGAATAATGGGCACATCTATATCCTCATCCATGTCAATCACGATAAAATCAGTAGGAAAAATAAACTTATCCACCTTCACAAGAACATCTTCAATGATACCCCGTGGATGCTTCACTGATCGATCTGCTAATTGTAGAGTAACTGTTGTTGGCCTTGCCTCTCCCAAACCAAGTCTTCTGAACACAAATAAAGGCATCAGATTAATACTCGCCCCCAGATCACATAAAGCATGCTTACATTTAAATTTTCCAATTGTGCAAGGTATAGTAAAGCTCCCTGGATCTCTCAACTTTTGGGGTAGCTTCCTCTGCAATATTGCACTACATTCTTTAGTGAGCGCCACAGTTTCATAATCTTCCATCTTTATTTTCTTAGACAGAATTTCTTTCATGAATTTTACATAAGTGGGCATCTGCTCCAAGGCCTCAGTAAAAGGAATATTGATATGCAGCTTCTTAAACACCTCTAAAAACTTAGAAAATTGTTTATCAAGAGTAGTTTTTCTAAGTCTCTGAGGATATGGAACTCGGGCTGGTTGGTCAACAACAACTAGAGGAACTTTCTATGTACTCTTGTAATTTTCAGTGACCCTTTTCTCTGCTGTATCAGACTTTTCACCCAAATCTTCATTCTAAACCACTGATTGTTGAACACTGGGCTGCTCAATTTGTTTACCACTCCTCATAGCAATTGGCTAAACTTTCTCCTTAGGATTGACTTCAGTGTTACTAGGCAAATTACCATGTGGTCTGTTATTAAGCATATTAGCCAACTGCCCCACTTGTGTTTCAAGATTTCTGATAGAAGATCTAGTCTCTGTCATGAACTGAGTTTGAGTGTTGGTGAGGGTCAATAATGCAGCTTGCAATTCATTAGGTCTTTCTGGTGGAGCTTGATTCATTAGTTGTTGAGGCCTAGGCTATTGTGATGATGAGGCTTGATTCACTGGTTGTTGTGGCATATTCTGCTGAAAGTGACCCTAAAACTGAGGTTGCTGGCCCTGATTATTTCTCCAAGAAAAATTGGGATGATTTCTCCACCCAGGATTGTAAGTGTTGGAGAATGGATTGTTGAATGGCCTCTGAAAATTTCCCACAACTTGAACCTAAGCTTGGTCCATAGGGATGTTATTATTATTACTGACAAGACACTAATCAATAGAGTGAGGACCACCACAAATTTCACACCTAGCTACCATCTGAACTGCATTAGCAGATACAGTGTTCTGCTGTAATTATTTTGTCAAGGAGGCCACTTGTGCTGTCAGAGCAGTAATTGCATCAAGTTCATGCACCACGGCTACCTTTCTAACGCCAGATGACCTCTCATCAGACCACTGATGATTATTTGTGGCTATATCCTCTAGCAGCTCATATGCTTCATTGGCACTCTTACTCATGAATGCCCCACCAGCTGCAGCATCAATAATCGTCCTTGTTGTACCACACAACCCGTTATAAAAGTTGTGAACCAGCATCCCCTTCTCTATACCATGGTGGGGGCATTTCCTCAATGGCTCTTTGAAACGCTCCCAGGCATCATATAATGACTCCCCATCCATCTGATAGAAGTTATTGATTTCTCCCCTCAATTTAGCAGCTTTCGAGGGAGGAAAGAACTTAGCCAAAAAATTATGAGCAAGGTCTTGCCAAGTATTAATAGAATTTGCCTGAAGTGAATTAAGCCAACTCTTAGCTCTTTCCCGCAGAGAAAATGGGAAGAGTCTCAACCTTATAACATCATCACTGACCCCATTGTATTTATGGATGCCAAAAATCCACCAAATAAAAAATCTCTAGTCCCTGGTTGGAACAGAGGGATAAAGGCCACTTAATCATGCAATTGGACTCGAGCCTATAGGCCTTTTTGAATACAGGAGATTGTCTCATGAGAAATGTGGATGCTCGAAATTCAACAATTATAAAAAGGCCAAAAGCGCGTGATAGGCTCCCATAAACGCCTCATGGGTACGCCCGATATGCTATGGGCATATCGCACCAACTGTTTAAGGGCCCCATCTCGCGCCCCTACACGACACGGCCTCGCTTGTCCCCGCACCACGGTCTCGCGTACCACCAAGGGCTTGTGCGCGCTGGCCGCGCGACACCACCAGGATCCGTGCATGCTGGCCATGCGACACCACTAGGATCCGCGCACGCTGACCGCGTGACACCACCAGGATCCGCGCGCGCTGGCCGCACGACACCATCAGATCTGCGCATAGGGTGGCCTCGCCCCCAAGGGCTTCGGCCAAGGGTCACTCATGCCTAATGGCCTCGCCCTCAAGGGCCTCGCCCAAGGAACACGCATGCATAGGGTGGCCTCGCCCCCAAGGGCCTCGCCCAAGAACCACGCGTACCTAGTGGCCTCGCCCAAGGGCCACGTGTACCTCGCCTCAGCTGCGTCACGAGGGCCTTGCGGGGGAGCATCTCGCACCCTTCACCTCGAGATGCATCTCCTATGGAGACCTGTGGAAACCCTACCATCTAGAAATGAAAGCCCAAGTATGTCTCAGAAAGGTCATGTTGGTACAATCTTGTACGAGGTGCGGCTTTTAAGACCCCGTACGCCTGACCATGGCACTCATGCAAGACAAGTAGTTGGAGCACTGGGAGAGAAGGCCTGGCCTGCATGCTTCCAACCAGATGTCAGAGTCGACACCATTACCACCTGCACCACTCCTCTGACAGTCGTACGAACGAGTAGTGGAGACATCCTCATGGTACCTGGCCATGTACTTGTACCAACAACACCACCTCTGAAACCACTCTCCTGACAGCGTACTTATGTACCACCTGGTCCCCTGGACCACAATGTATCTAGGGCCATTAGAGCCCACTATATAATGAACCCCAATTCCACATGGAAGGGGGTTGGAAAATTCATTGTAAGCTGAAGCTATTAAGCAATAGACAGTTTTTACTCCATTGTTGATCTGTGTTTATCCTTCTATAAGTCCATTCTAAGTTCTCATTTAGACATCACCTTGTTTACCTTTGAGTTTTCCGATCTAATTTCGTTGACGAGATTTCACTGTCAACAGTATTTAAAAGTGTTGCACAACTCCAAGAAAATCGCCAAATGCATATGGGGGTCTTCAGAAGGCAACCCACCAAATTGGACAGTGGACTGTACCATTTGCAAGATCGTCAGCTTAATCTCAAAATTATTAGCCTCCACAGCCAGCGGTCTTATACAATTCTGTACTCCCGTTATAGTGGAAAGAAATGAGTGAATTACAAAGGAGAACTGAAGCATGGTCCTGACCCTGATTTGTACATATAAACATATCGACCTTTTGTGGGTTATTTCAGTTTATCAGTGTGTATGTTTGTAATAAAGTGTGGAGTTATGTTTGAAAACAAATTGGGTTATTTAATACTTATGTATAATATGTTTGAGAGACACTTTATGTTTAATGTAACTAATGTGAAATAAGTTTTCAAAAAAAAAAAAAAAAAATCCAGACGTCCCCTAAAAGTAATTATGATATAGTTTTAAAACGTAACACCTCAAATATGGTTTTAACTAAAATAAGTGAGGGTGTTACAATTAAGACTTTGTTTAGATTTTTAGCTTTGCAATTTAACCATTTAAACGTAGTGGTTTAAATTTAAAGGCATTTATGTATTGTTGTTTAAAATTTAAGCCTAGTGTTGACTGTGTTTTTAGCCAACGACGTGAGAACGTCAAAAACGATATAGCCTTCAAGAGAAATAAAACGACACAGACAGTTTATCAACAAAAAGTAAATAACACGAGATTTTATAGTGGTTCAGCCCTGATAGTCGGTAATAGCCTAATCCACTTAGAGATTTTATTACTGTACTCACACTCAAGATCAGATGAACCAGTGTCAACTGAGTTTCTTAGTGTAAATATTCCAGAATACAAAAAAGGGGTTCTCTCCAGAAAAAACATACTTTCTCTCTCTAGAACATAGATTAACTCTCAATTTTCCAAAAGTCCTTTTACGATCCCGTCAACCCTCTATTTATAGGCCTGGGATCCTTCACTGATATCCCCTTTAGATAGGGATATTTTATTATTCATCTTATATTTAAATTACAAAAAATATATAAAATACAACAGATTCCTCAATTTGAGTGAGGAATGAGAGATTCCCGGGTGCCTAGACCAATTCTTGCTGAAGTCGTTCCGGGGATTTTGACGTAGTCTCCTGGTCCAACACATGCATGTTGATTACATGCAAGTATTGGTCAGATATACTCCTCCAAGCTTTCCTCGGCTCAAGGTGATGCATGCTTGGCTCTCCTCGGACCAAGGTGGTCCAAGCCAACTCCCTTGGCCTTTCACCTCGGGTAGGTCCGAGCCTACCTCCTCCAACCAAGGTCCGATCGGACCTTGTGGCCGTCTCCTCGGACCAAGGTCATCCGAGCCAAGCACCTCTTGCCTTCTCCTCGGACCAAGGTGGTCCGAGCCAAGCACCTCTTGCCTTCTCCTCGGACCAAGGTGGTCTGAGGCATTTTCCTCTTGCTTCTCACCCCGAAAAAATCCGAGCATACCTCCTCCAATCAAGGTCCGATCGGACCTTGTGGCCTTCTCCTCGGACCAAGGTGGTCTGAGGCATCCTCCTCTTACCTTCTCCTCGGACCAAGGTGGTCCGAGCCATCCTCATTGGCATCTCACCTCGAACAAGTCCGAGGCACTTCACTTGGCATCTCAGTTTGGACAAGTCCGAGGCAAGCCCTAGGCTCCTCCAGCCATGTCCGATCGGACGTTGCGTAGGCTCTCCTTGGCCAAAATCTAAGTCTCAATTCTTGGCTTGTATGGGACTTCTCTTCCTTAGCCTCTTACCTCGAACGGATCTGAGCCAACCACCTAGGAAGCCTACCTCGGACACGTCCGAGGCAAGCACTTGGGACATTCAAGCCTTCTTACCTCGGACACGTCCGAGCCAAAAGAAGTTGCCTTCTTACCTCGGACACATCTGAGCCAAATGCTTGAGAGGCTCCCAAGCTAAGGTCCGATCGGACCTCCTGCCTTTATCCCTCGAGCCAAAGTCCAAACCCCTCCTTTAAGCTCCTTGGACTTGGGTTTGAACCAAACAATTGGGTCTTCGAACTGGGGTCTGAGCCAAGCACACCTTAGCCCAAATATTCTCCTCGGGTGTATTTGACTTGACTATGCATCTCTCAAGCAGTCCAACTTCTTAACTGATGTATTGGGCTACTGCTAAGCCAGATCACCCAACTAATTCATGCCATGTGTCAATTTTATTGCCACATCATCCTTTTCAAATTTTTGGGATAACATTTGCCTCCCAAGTTTATTATATGATACATTCACATAATAAACTTTTTTTTTTCAGTTGACGTCATTATAAAAAATAATAACTGTTCATCTCCATGTAGCAGACCCACGATCACTGCAAAAAAACTACCCATGATCGTGGAGAGAAAAATAGTCCCAGAATGCCAAAGGTCCAAAAATAAACAATAAACCCACTTTTTTCCCTTTAAATAACCCAACTTTACACACTTTTCTCCACACAAGCAAAAATCACATTTTTCAAAAACCTCTCATCTTCTTCCTTCTCTTTCTTCTCTTTTGGCCGAAATCCCCAAGACCTCTTCCTCTTGCCGAATCCTCAAGAACCCCAAAGGAAGCTCTTCATCTTCAAGCAAGCCAAAGATTCTCCATCCTTGAGTAAGTCTTCTTTTCCATGCCCTTTCATTGTTGTAATTTTTTGTTAAAAATTTTCTAGGAAAACCATGCCATGGCCGAAACTTCTCATAGCTTTGCTTGTTCTTGAAGTTCTTAGGAATGCTTGTACAATGTGTTAGCTTGTTGTTTTGATGATGTTTGTGGTATGGGTAACCTGAAATTACCTCTAATTTCATAGGAATTTCAAGACAAATGGGCTAATTTGACATGAATATGAGTATGGGTTTTGGGGTTTTTGATAGTATAATGGGTTTTCAAGAACATAAGAAAAACTTTTCATTTCCATGCTTTGATCTTGTTTTTGTATGTGTGAAATGAAGAAGTGTATTTAAAATAGGGACTTTAAGACTTTGCTTACACGGTTTGGGTTTGAGGTAGGAAAAGTGTATATTTAATGGTTTTGCTCATATGGTTTGCCAAGAAAAATCTGGGCAAGTATGTGGTCCGATCGGACCACATTCTATCCTCCTTGGGAGCCCATGTCCGATCGGACATAGTGGGTTGTGGCTAGGACTCTTGGAGGCACAAGGCGCGCTAGGCGCCTGGACACTCGAACCGTGGGGTGCGCGTCCTCTCGGTCGCTCCATGTCCGATCAGGCGTACCATGGATGGCTTGGTGCTGGGCTCACACGGATGCAAGGCTGAACGTCTCCTCGATCAGACTGTGTCCGATCGGACATCTTGTGGATTGTTTGGTGTTGGGCTCGCACGGATGCAAGGTTGAAAGTCTCTTTTATCATGCGTATTTAGCGTGTCTAGGCATCTGATCGGATGCACTAGGCAAGGCCACCTCCTAGCGTCAATAACGTGGTCCGATCGGACCACACCCCCATTCCTAGGCTTCGGCCTTCTTTCTTTTCTTTCAAATGCATACCCAACCCTTTGGCACGCACACTCACACGCATAGGGAATCTAGCTTCATAGGAAAACCCCAAAATTTTCCTTTTATATAAACTTTAGTAATTTCAACACCTCAAGTACTTTTTAGGCACCTTTGGGCACTAAGATTATTTTTTCCCTTGTGTGCTATATTTTTATAACTTAGACAAACTTTTCTAAGTATAAAAATAAATTTTATTCTTGGTGAATTTTTCTATATGGTTACTCACCTCCCCATGTTTTATTCATTTTTGTAGATGAATCGCTCTGACTATAAGGGAGGTGACAACCATACGGACTCCGATACATCCATCCCACAATCAATCGAGACTCCTCTAAATAGCGATTCCTCAACAAACTCGTCCACCGGTTGCACTCCAGAGGACCGCCTCCGCCGCTTCAAGCAGATTCTCCCTCGCTCAGCTTTGTATCTCCTTCACAAGGAACAGTTCCTTCAACAAGTTACTCAGTCGACGATGAGGGTGAAACAATCCAACAGACTTCCTCAGGAACATGATCCACAGGTTGCCCACAGGGCGATGCAGAAGGTGGTAAAGCGCAGTCATGCTCGCACTGCCACAACTTCAGAAAAACCTTCTCAAAAATTTGCTACCGCGATCCAGGACTTGGCTGTTCAGAAACCACGCAAGGAGGGAGAAGAAGAACCTTCCTGGTTCATTGTCGAATCTTCAAAGCTTAATCCCGCATTGTTCCAAAAACACATTGAAGCTTTAGGCCTGAGTGAGGCAAATGTGATATGTCTGAGCTCTCACCAAAGAGCCAATAGGCCCGGTGGTACATACTGCGCCTGGTCCAGGCACCATGTGCACGCCGGAGCGACACTTCTGCTACACCCATATTTCCGGTCTGTAGCGGATTACTTTAATGTTTCCCCATTCCAGATCGCACCGAATGGGATCCAGGCTCTCTCTGCGTTGTACATCCTCTACTTCCTGCATGGTTGGGACGAGCCCACCCCTCATGAGGTGCACTACTTGTTTGACCTTAGGACCAATCCTTCCCACAACAACACGGGCTTCTTCCACTTCTACCATAGGCATAGGGGGATTACATATCTCAATGGTATCTCCCACAAATCGAACCCCGGGAAGTATCACAAAGAATACTTCCTTACATCGGACATTGAGGCCAACAACTTGGCCTTTACACGCACGGGTCCATTCGAGTGACCATTTCCTACTAAGGGGATGTTTGAGCGGGCCAAGAAGTTGGCAAGCATGCGTCTTAGGGAGAAGGTTGTGAAAAAATTGGTCACTTTGGACCTCCTTCAGATGGTGGGCCTGGTGCCGTGTGACCAAGATATGACGGTGGAAAGTACCACCGGGGAGAACAACATGACTGATCAGTCCAACGCAGGCACGGAGCTAGTGACTGATCAGCTTTCTCCTGGACCTTCTCCGCTATCCCGTAGACCTGGTGACCTTGTCATTAGGGAGCCCAAACCTGAGCGCCGATCTGCCATTCCCGCTCAGCCCGAGAAAGGAAAGGCTATTCAGGTTGAGGAGGAACTCATCTCATCCTCAGAAGACAAGGATGAGTTCCTCGATCAGATCCTCAACGCAGGTAACACATGTCTAGTGAATATAGGAATATTTTTTATAATTTGGTGATTCGAGAGTAACAAAATTGTAGTATATACTTATGCATATTCTATTATGTTTATATCTCTAACAACTTTGTGTTTTCCTCTTTTGCAGATCCAGACATGTTCAGACAGTGCGTTACTTCTGCGCCAAAGAGGAAAGTTGGCGATGGAAGTGGCTCCATGCCACCGAGGAAGATTCAGAAGGTAGTACCGCCCAGTCAAGGGAGACAACCTGAGGGACAAACTACACTCCCGCCACTGACTCCCTTCACTTCCTTCCTTTGCGAGCTTAACTCCCACCCGCCTGGGTAGCTCGAGTGAGGTCCTTCGCGCTGCCAGTGACTTAGGAAAAGGACTGCTTGAGGAGATCAACCATGACGCTTCAATGCTCCAAAGCTTCAAATCCTACCCTCGGCTTAGCGTTGAAGTCGTCCTAAGAAGAGGGCTTGCTCAACTGATGAAGGTAGGTATTTTGTCCTAAGACAATTTGTTATTAATATTTTTTCTTGTGATAACCTTTTGTCTCTCATGCAGTCACTTGTCACCATCAGTCACGCTTAGCTCCGAGCGGTAGATTACAAGGAGTTGATCAAGGTGCTAAACGATCAACTGGTGGAGGCCTGGGCTACGGTAGAGACTTTAACGGTTTCATAAAAAGACTCTAAATCTAAGTTGGAGCAGGCAGAGAAATCCGTAGCCGAACGGGATGAGTCTCTCAGGAAACTTTCTGATGAGAATCAGTAGCAGGTTCAAAACAACAATTCCTTGACAGCCCAACTGGAGAAGTTGTCCCTCGAGAACAAGGAGTTAGCTCAGGATAATGAGAGACTGATCAGCGAAAATGAAGAGTTGAAGCAAGAAAAGGAGCTTGATTTAATTCGCTTTGAGGAGGCCAGTTTCGATTGCTTTTATCAGGTTTGGAAGCTGAACAAACCTCTCAATCTCGACTTTTTCACCAAGGAGGTTCAGGCGGAAGAGCTTGCCAGATGCGAAGCACGGGCTGCTGAAGAAGCTGCCAATCCTCCTGCACCTGCTCCCGCCTCCTCTGCCTTATCATTCCGAGCAAGAGGAGCAGCTGAAGCCGAGGAAGGGGTTGATCAACCCACAAGAGAAGCACGCCAGTGACTCCTTAGCATAGTTTATCACAGTTTGCTTTACTTTGTATATTGTTGCTCGGATCAGTGAACTATTTTGACACTTAGCACTTTACTTTTTTCTTTTTTGACTAACTCTAAACTTTTAAGTCTTTATTGTGAATAGTAAAGTTCCTAAATGCCTTAAATTTCACATGAGTATTTAGTTTTCTAACTTAGAAATTTTTACCATTCCATAAGTCCATACTAAATATACTTCCTCATGCTCTTATTGCTCTAACTTTTTATGAGCATAAATTTTATCATTACACGAATATCCGTTTCTAACTTCAAATTTTAAAAACTCTAAGTTACTTAAGCTTTGTTAAACAAGTTAGCTTAATGGCCTTTTCTGACTTCCAAACTTACAAGTCAGCCCAAAAATGAATATATTTGCTCGTGCTCTTATTGCCTGTGTTGAAGTAAACCCAGTATACCCTATGTGCCCCCCAAGTGATTGAGGGTTGATAAATCCTTGATCACTTGCTACTTGATCGAATTTGTCCGAGTAGTTACTACTCGTGAAACACATAAAATATATGAAGATATTTCAGTAGTTGACCACTACAAAAACATTATTTAAACGTTGGTCCTTCATATCATGATACCAACCAGTTGAACATTGTCCGATATATATTTACACTTAGTTTTTAGAAGACCTGTTTTGTTTAAATCATTATGACAGTTGAACACTACCAAGCAAGAATAATCAACACATATGCAAAATTTGTAGCAAGATTCAACCACGTTGTGCGTGGTCTCTTTTATTACTCGTAATAATAAGTGACAAAACGTGTCTAACAACGAGTTCTAAACAAAATAACATTGTTCAAAATGATGTGACTGGGTAGCAAATAACCATTTCACAAACAAAAAACTTAAATAACAAGTTAAGCACTTGATACAAAGCTACTACTCTGCAAGCAATATTTATTGATAATATTTTCTCAAGTGCTCGCCATTCCAGTAGTTCCTGATCAGCTCTCCATTCAACCGAGCAAGCTTGTAGGTGCCGGGCGGCAAGACTTGCTCAATTTGATACGGCCCTTCCCAGTTTGGTCCTAGCACACCAGCTGCTGGGTCTCTTACAAACACCTTTCTAAGGACCAAATCTCTGACCTGGAACTTTCGATCTCGCACTCTGGAATTGAAGTAGCGTGCCACTTTTTGCTGATGAGCAGCAACTCTTAGGCTTGCCTCCTCTCTTCTCTCTTCGAGGAAGTCCAATGATTCTGCTAACAACTGATGGTTCTCCTCTTGGTTTTACACGGTCCTTCTATGAGATGGTGGATCTATCTCCACAGGTAGCATGGCCTCATACCCATATGCCAAAGAGAATGGGGTATGACCAGTTGCCGTCCGAGCAGTAGTCCTATATGACCAAAGGACCTCTGGTAACTCTTCTGCCCAAGCACCCTTAGCTTGCTCCAGGTACTTTTTTAGAGTGTCCTTCAATGTTTTGTTTACCGCTTCAACCTGCCCATTGTCTTGAGGATGGGCTACCGAGGAGAAACTTTTGGTGATGCCATGTCGAGTGCAAAAATCGGTAAATATGTCGCTGTCAAATTGGGTGCCATTGTCAGACACTATCTTCTTAGGCAGACCATAGCGACATATTATGTTCTTAACCACAAAGTCCAATACTTTCTTCGATGTGATTGTGGCCAATGGCTCGGCTTCAGTCCACTTAGTAAAATAATCTACCGCGACCACTGCAAACTGCACTCCTCCTTTTCCTTTGGGCAACTTCCCGATCAGATCAATACCCCACACCGCAAAAGGCCATGGACTTTGCATTTGCTTCAAGACATTTGGGGGCGCTCTGGGTACTTTAGAAAATCTTTGGCATTTGTCACACCTCCTCACATATTCCATAGAGTCTTCGTTCATGGTAGGCCAGAAAAATCCTTGCCTCAAGATCTTTTTGGATAGACTCTGCCCCCCAGCATGATCTCCACAAAACCCCTCATGCACCTCAGCTAGTATGCTCTTTGATTGGTCGGGTGTTATGCACCTGAGTAGAGGTAGGGAATACCCTCTCCTATACAACACTCCATCTACCATGGTGTATATAGTAGCTTGCCTCATAACCTTCCTTGCTTCATTACTACCATCTGGGAGGGTCCCTTGCTCAAGGTAAGCAATGATGGGAGTCATCCAGGTATCGGTTATCATGATTGGCATGGCCTCTTATTTGTCAATGCTCGGCTCCGCCAAGTATTCCACCGGTACTATATTCAGAGTTTCGGCGTCTTTTGCACTAGCAAGCTTTGCTAGAGCATCAGCATTGGAATTCTGCTCTCGTGGTACTAGCTTGATGGTATACTCCTCAAACTGGGCTAACAAATCTTTGGTTTTGTTTAAGTATGCCACCATGCATAGGCCCCTTTCCTGGTATTCCCCCAATACTTGATAGACCACTAATTGGGAATCACTGTTTATTTCCACCGATCGGGCACGTACATCTTTAGCCAGTCGCAAGCCTGCTAAAAGGGCTTCATACTCCGCCTCATTGTTAGAAGCATTAAATCCGAATCTTAGTGCACAATGAATTCGGTGCTTCTCTGGTGTGATTAATATTATCCCAGCTCCTGAATGGTGCTCATTTGACGACCCATCAATAAAAAGTTGCCAAGTAGGAATTTCTTCTTTCTGCCCAGTAACACCTTCTTGCTCGTCGGAGACCTCAGCGATTCCGGTACATTCAGCGATGAAATCTGCTAAAGCTTGACCTTTAATAGCAGTCCTTGGTTGGTACTTGATTTCAAATTGGCCTAGCTCAACCGCCCATTTAAGTAGCCGACCAGACGACTCCGGCTTCTATAAAACTTGGCGAAGAGGCTGGTCAGTAAGGACCTTGATGGGGTGTGCCTGGAAGTATGGCCGCAACTTTCGTGATGCAAGTACCAAGCAGTAAGCCAACTTCTCGATCATGGGGTACCGGGACTCCGCTCCTATCAATCGCTTGCTAACATAATATACTGGGTGCTGCACCTTATCCTCCTCACGTACTAAGGCAGCACTAACAGCGTGCTCCGTGACTGCTAGATACATAAATAGGTCTTCTCCATCAACTGGCTTGGAAAGAACAGGAGGTTGGGCCAAATGCTCCTTTATCACCTGGAAAGTTTGTTCACACTCTGCGGTCCACTCAAACTTCTTGCCTCCTTTAAGCAGGTTAAAAAATGGGACGCACTTGTCTGTTGATTTCGAAACGAACCTGCTCAAAGCCGCAATCCGCCCAGTCAAGCTTTGCACATCCTTTATTCTTGTTGGAGACTTCATCTCTATGAGAGCCTTTATCTTCTCTAGGTTTGCCTTTATTCCTCGGGAGTTAACAATAAACCCAAGGAATTTTCCAGAGCCCACTCCAAATGAACACTTGAGGGGGTTTAACTTCATGTTATACTTCCTCAATATTGCAAAGCACTCCTCTAAGTCTCCCACGTGCCCCCCAGCTTCCTTTGATTTCACCAGCATATCGTCTACGTATACCTCCATGCTCTTGCCGATTAAGTCACGAAACATACCATTCACCAAGCGCTAGTAGGTAGCTCCTGCATTCTTTAATCCGAAGGGCATGACTTTATAGCAGTATAGCCCTATATCTGTTCGGAAGATGGTATGCTCTTCATCAGGAGGATGCATGTTGATCTGGTTGTACCCCGAATATGGATCCATGAAGGACAAGGTCTCGTGACCAGATGTTGCATCTACTAACTGGTCTATTCTCGGTAAAGGAAAGCAATCCTTTGGGCATTCTTTATTCAGATCAGTAAAATCTACACAAGTCCTCCACTTTCCATTGGGTTTGGGCACCAACACTGGGTTTGAAACCCAAGCTGGGTAGTATGCCTCTCTGATAAACCCGTTTTCCTTCAATTGCTCTACCTCTTCTTTAAGAGCCTTTGCTTGATCCTTATCTAGCAATCTCCTCTTCTGTTGTACTGCTGGATATCTTTCATCCACGTTGAGCACGTGGTTGATCACAGTTGGTGAGATACCCACCATATCCTTGTGAGACCAGGCGAAGACATCTTGATTCCTTCGCAAGAATTCTACCAGCTGTACTCTCACTTCAGCTTTCAACTTCTTTCCAATCTTGACCCCTCTCGTCGAGTCATTCTCATCTATAGGGATGATAACTCTACAAAATAGAGTTATTTTACCACTTTTTATGTGCTAATTGTTGCTTAATTCTTGAGTTTTTAATTGATTTATTAAGTTTTTAAGTAATTTTGAATTTATTAGGGTTATTTTGATTTTATATATTTTTGTGTGTTTTTATAGTTAGTTTGTTGTAGTTAATTATTTAAGTTGTTGTGTTTAGGGAAGTAAGAAAATGTGTGTTTTATTGAAACTAAATGTTAAATTAAATTAAGTTGTAATTAATATTTTCAAATAATTAATTTGGTTTATTTTATAATTGAAAATATTTTATCATGACTTAATTTATATTATTTTGTGTAGGTAATTTTTTGCATTTTTGTGCTTGAAAGAAGATAAAAATAGAATTAAAACTGAAAAAAGTGAAGAAAATTGTGGCATTTTTGTAACATTTTCGGCCCAGCCACGTGAAGCCCAGGCCCGTGCCTCCTGCCCATGCTCCAGCCGGCCCACCATTTCCTCCAAGCCAGCCGTACAGACGCTGAAGCAGTCACCAGCTCCCCACGCCTCTTCCCAGGTCGCCAGCTGTCCACTATTTCCTTCCAAGCTTTCCCAAATGCCTCAACTTAGCATCACTCCATCATCAACCTTCCATTTCCCAGCGCCAGCCCAAACCAAGTCATTTGGGCCAATTGCTCCAGGCCCAATAGCAGTCCAAAGCCTCCCAACTGCCACCTTTTTACCCATTTTCTACACACTTTTTACCCCAAAATCATCATCACTCCTACAATTTACCCCTATTTACCATATTATTATTAATTTAATCAATTTACTTAATTTAAATTGATTATTTTAATAATCTCATTTTGGCTATAAATAAGGGTTTTGAAGACCATTTTGGGGTGCTTAATTTTGGTTACCATCTTTTTTTCTCCTATTTTCTCTCTACCATTCTCTCCTCCATTTGGGTTTTTCAAAAGCATTTTGCAAGTATGTATGTCATTTATTTTGTAATTTCTATTCTAGTTATGTGCTTCTAATCTTTTTCATAAGATTATTAAGATCATGATGAAGCAACTTGTAACTAGGTAATATTTATGTTGTATGTTGATTTCCCTTGTAATGCAACAAGTTTATGGATTTTTCTTCTTCATATATTTCTTTCATCTTAAATATCTTGTATTTTAGATTGTTAGAACATATTTACACTTTGTTCTTCATTAGTGCATAAACATAATATTCTTTGTGTAAGATGTGTCATTAAATTGTACACATCCATGCTTAGAACAAAAATATTGTGTTTTGCCTCATAAATAATGTTCATTGATTTATTTGTTATTTCATTAGATTGATTTACACTAAATGCTTTGAAATTATAATTTTGAAAAGTGAAGAAAAATCATATCTTTTTATAAGAAATTTGTGCTTAAAATTATAAATATTTTTGGAAAATGATAGTTTGAATTATTTTAACTATCACTAAAACTTGGGAATCAATATACTAATAAATATTATTAAACTTACACTTTGTGGATTCTAGTATCTTAATAATCTTTTCTTTTAACACTTATTTTCAACTCATTATTGCTTTATTTTTATTCTCTTAAATAGCTTTATTTTTCAATCTTTTATTTTATGTTCATAATATTAAAACTCATCAATATTTGGAACTAGGTTAGAATTTATTACTTTTGATTTAAAATAGTTTTCTTTTTTATTTTAGACAACTTTTTTGGGTTCGATCTCATGCTTACACCAAAACTATTCTATAAATACGATTCGTGCGCTTGCGAGTATAAATATTTAAAACATATTTGTTTTGGGTCCATCAAGGGACCTCCTCTAACTCCTCGGACGGTCCCACATCACTTTCATAATCCCCAAAGCGAGGATCAAAATCTCTTCCCTCGCTTTGGGCAACGCCCTATTTGGTGACTTCATCACCGGATGGGGTCTTCTGCTCTTTCAAACTAGGAGTGCTCTCCTGGCCACACTCCTCTAACATCTCTTCATCGTTCACCACTACAAGACTCTCGTCTACATCCATCTCATCCACCTCCTCTTTCTCAACACACACAATCATGTTGTTCTCCTTGGCACCTTTCTTCGCCTTAGCTATCGAGGCATTATAGCACTCTCTAGCTTCCCTTTGGTCTCCTTAGATACAGCCTATGCCAGCGCTGGTCGGGAACTTCATAGATAGGTGCCAAATTGAAACTACCGCATGCAAGTTGGTGAGTAGTGGTCGACCAATAACCACATTGTAGGCGGACGAGCAGTCAACAATCAAAAACTCAGTCATCACGGTTTCATGCTTGGGGGCTTCCCCCGTCGTGACTGGTAACTTGATTGTCCCAGCTGGTGACAGTCCTTCTCCGGTAAACCCATAAATGACGTGAGAGCAAGGCTTCAAGTCATTGATGGATAGCTTCATCTTTTCAAAAGAGTACTTATAAATAATGTTTACGGAGCTTCCCGTATCAACCAGAAATCTTTTCACCTTCATATTAGCTATTTAGACTGTCACAACAAGAGGGTCATTGTGAGGATACCTCACGTGTTTAGCATCTTCTTCAGTGAAAGTGAGGGACTCACTTTCATACCTTGGGTTCTTGGATGGTCGCTCCTCCACCGTCATAACCTCGGAGGTGGATGCCACACCCAACTCATGACGAAGGGTGCGAGCATACCTCTCTTTCGCCTTGTTTCTATCCCCAGCAAGATGTGGTCCTCCACATATAGTATCTAATGTGAAGTCCACAGGTTCAGGTTGCAAAGGTGGGGACCGTTGCCGCTTGAAACCAGGATTATTGTTGCTCCCCTCTCCCTGGGTCTTCTCTACTTTGTACTTTTTTAATTTCCCCGACCGGAGGAGAAACTCTATCTCATCCTTAAGGTGATTACATTCATTCGTGTCGTGACCATAGTCTCCATGGAAACGACAGAAATTGTTCTTATCCCTCTTACTCATCTCCTTCTTGATTGGTGGGGGTCTCCGGTAAGGGACCTCCTGATGACTGGCTAGATAGATCTCCACTCGGGTCGCCGAAAGAGTGCTGTAGTTGGTGAATCGAGGTTCATACTTCGTTGGCTTGTCATTTGATCCCGACTTAGCCTTTTTCTCATTGCGGCGGTCAGACCCGTTATTCCCATGTTTCTTACTATCGCCTTGATCATTTCCGCTATCCTTCAGAGTATCATCTGATCCACTTGGATTGTTCAACCCATTTTCTCCTTTCTCAATAGCATCATCCAACTTCATGTACTTATCCGCCCGGTCCAAAAACTACTGTAAAGTTGAAATTGGATGGCGGTGGATGCTGTCCCATAAAGGACTTCGATAAATAATACCGGAGGAGATTGCCACCATTTTCCCTTCATCTCCAACCGCGGTAGCTCGATTGGCTTCTCTCATAAACCTTTGAATGTAGTTCTTGAGAGACTCATCTTTACCCTGCCTAATATCCACCAAGTGGTTGGCGTAAACAGGAGGGGTTCGGGCAGTACTGAACTGCCTGCAGAACTCCTTCCTAAAGCTCTCCCAAGAGGTGATGGAGTCTGGTTTGAACTTCCAGTACCACTCCTGGGCTGTGTCTGACAATGTGGTGGGGAAGACTCTGCAGCGGTAGTCATCACTCACCCCAAGCAGCTCCATCTAATCTTCGAAATTTCCAACGTGTCTTACCGGGTCTGCCTTTTCTGTATAAACTGGCAATACCGGTGCTTTGTATTTCCTTGGTGGTTGTTTTGACAAACTTTGGACTGCCGCCGTCAAAGCATCAAGTTGGGCTTGGATGCCCGAGGCCACTGCTGGGGACGCACTCTCGGGACCGCCTGGTCGGGCACTCCTATCCGGCACACCATCATCGAGTATTTCTACTCGACTGGTAGGACGGATTGGCTCCTGCCCTTCGACCGGGACGGTCCTCCTTCTGTCATCAATGACATCCCTCAGGTCCTTCTGAGCAGTGTTCTTTCCCAACCGGTCGAACACCGTACTCCGAGTCTTCTCGGAAGGTCTGCTAGGTGGAGCGTGCTCCTTGCCATTACGCTGGTTAGGATGCCGTGGTGGCTTTCCTGTTTGAGCTGGTTGACCTTCTCCTCCTCGTCGGTTATTATTCTTCTCCTTCGACTGGTTGGTGTGGTGACTGTCAGCTTCATCACGCCCATGTCCATCTTTGAATTGGGAAGTCTCTTTACCACGAGGAGCTTTATTGTGCTCCTGCTCAGAAGGTGTTTTCTTGCTGCCTGACCTATGACTCCCTGACCTGGAAGTCTCTGATCTGTGGCTCCTTGAGGGGGTCTTAGAGTTTCCCCTCTGGGTTGAGGCAGTGCGCGAACGAACTCCCTCCTCCTCATGACCAGGTGGGTTATCACCATCCCTGCCTGGCCTATCAGTTTTCTTACGACCAGCTTCTGTGGTCCTTGCCTCTGGGGTGGGTGTCACCCCAGGTGCAGCTTGAGCATTGGCTCTGGTCAGTTGCGTAGCTGCCTCCAAAGCAAGTGCAGCTTCGCGATGTCGCCTATCGGCCTCCTTCTGCTGTCGACGGATCTCCTCGCTCCTAGCATCCATCTCCCGTCTCTGCTTGGCCATTTCCTCAGCAAAGGCCTCCTGCCTAGCGTTGAACTGAGCTAGCTCCTCCTGGAATGCGCTCATGGTCTCCAACTTCTGGAGCTACATCCTCGAGCACGACCCTAGGCTCATTCTCACAATCTTGAACGCTGGGACCCTCTGATCTAGCATGCTCCTTAGAGGTGCTTGCCCTCTTGGAGGCCGCGGTGGTGTTCTTAGGCGCCATATTACTTCAGGGACTGTTTGTCTTTCTCTTCAGGCTCTCAATGAAAGCACCAAAATGTTGACTGTGTTTTTAGCCAACGACGTGAGAACGTCAAAAACGATATAGCCTTCAAGAGAAATAAAACGACACAGACAGTTTATCAACAAAAAGTAAATAACACGAGATTTTATAGTGGTTCAGCCCCGATAGTCGGTAATAGCCTAATCCACTTAGAGATTTTATTACTATATTTACACTAAGAAACTCAGTTGACACTGGTTCATCTGATCTTGAGTGTGAGTACAGTAATAAAATCTCTAAGTGGATTAGGCTATTACCGACTATCGGGGCTGAACCACTATAAAATCTCGTGTTATTTACTTTTTGTTGATAAACTGTCTGTGTCGTTTTATTTCTCTTGAAGGCTATATCGTTTTTGACGTTCTCACGTCGTTGGCTAAAAACACAGTCAACACCTAGTTTAACCATTTATGCATAGTGGTTCAAATTTGATGCCATTTATCCATTGTGGTTTAAATTTTAAGCGTAGTGTTACAATTTTCATTGGTTTTGGTTAACATTTGAAAGGTGGTGGCATTTGAATTTAGTATAAAATGTAAGATATAACTAGAGATAAACTAAAACAATAATAGACCATTCATATTTCTTTCTTAAATACATTTTAACATTGTAGTAATTTAGAAATGTACTGTTATCCAAAAAGCAGGTATGGGTGATGTGGCAAACATTTTTAACACATGGCTGACACCTGGCAGAGGTTCTGTTCGACCATCGACCAGGAAGATTCCTCTGACACAGCATTTGGGTTTTATATACGACCAGCTTGGTCGTGTACTCCGTATATTTTGAGATAATCTTGTAAAATTGTAATCATATCCGAGATTATCTCCCATGATTCCTGATGAACCGATTATTTAGGAAAGAATATCTGTAACTAATTTATGTAATCATCCTTGAGTCTATAAATAGAGAAGAAATAGCTCAAGGGAGGGACTTTTCGGCGGATTTTGCTTTATGCTTTAGAAGAGAATTTTAGCTATTACCTTTCAATTGTATTACTTATCCCTCTAAGGCTTGTGAAACTCGAAGAACCCTAGTTCTTTGATCACTCCTTTGAGAATCAAGATCAATAATAGCTTAAGTGGACGTAGGTAATTACCAATTCGTGGGGCCGAACCACTATAATTTGTTGTGTCGTTTACTGTTCTTTCCATTAGATTTATTTCAATACTTTCTATCACATCAAGCATTTTTTACTCCGTGTCAATTGACCAAAACGAGGGTCAACATGTAAAAATCTACATTTCTTCAAGTATTCACTACAAAACCAACCCAAAACAATTGTCAAACTTTTTGCAAGGTCAAACTAGGTCCATACAAACTCTAAACTCCTGGAAATTCTTGTCGGCTATTATCAACACACAATCATTGCTCTTTTCAGTGTCTTTCATGGCTGAAAAAGACACAGCAGCAAAAGCATTAAGCATAATAAAAAATGAAAATAAAAAAATGACAACACCACATAAAAGTAAAATCATTTAACAATAAAAAAAATAATTAGAACTCTCAAAATCTTCACAAGTATTAGGTATTGTCTTTGACATGGCCAATAATTCACAAATTAAACCAAAAAGATTAAGATAAAAACCTAGAGTGGAAAGAAAGACACAATAACAAATGTGTACTATGTAGCGTATTTGACTCATGACTGCAACAAAAATAGAAAAGATTAACCACACTACAGAAAAATAAATATTCAAAATTAAACCATGAGTTTGAAAGGGAAAAACTATAACATTTAAGATGTAAACCATGTGTGCATTTCTATAATTAACTTTGGCATAAATCTTCAGTCAGAGTTAGATCCTTCATTCATTTGTTTGAAGTTCCCATGAACCCACAATTCTATTTCCATTTCTTTCCTCATAAAAAAAGCTTTATCTAGTCCAATTTCAAAAACTGATTTCCCCGCCATCAATAATTCAACAAACTTTATGAGATAAATGCCACAATCAGTCATGCAACATAAAAAAAACAACTTATATCATAAAATTTTCATCAATACAAAAAAATATATTAATTAATACAACTAATTTATTTTTCAAAACTTACATATTTTTTTGGAATGGAGTTGGTTCCCATGAAAACTCAAAATCTTGACATCCTAAAGCATATCATTGTCTTTTTTCATGGAAGCGCAAGTACTAAAAAATGTAAGGAAGAATCTTACAGTATTTCTTCACATGATTTGTTACATTCTCATCACCATCTTCATAATAAGAATCATAAATAATGATTTTTCGCTTGTCAATCTCAAGAACTCCTAAGCACCAATTATTTAAGTGTTTTCTATTAGGGTTTTATGCCCTAATTAAAACTCAATTTCTTTGTAATCTTATTTATTATCAATAAAAGAATAGAAATCATTTTTTGACTTGGTCAATCACTTTGCTCACATGTTTTATTTTCATGATTATTTGTTTAATATAAACTTCTATTAAATCCTGAGCATATAGCTAATCGTATTTATAGTGACGTAATCACAGTGGAATATAAATATGATTATATATTCAAAAATAAGTTAGTCCTAAGATTAGTCAGTGCACAAGATTTACACTGACTTTCCAATCTACGATATGATCTACTTACACATTGTAGTGTTATGTTCTTTCCAGAACATTAGCAAAGTAGATAAGATCGGAGGTATTTGTTACATCGGACAAGACTGATGTTGACAGTTGATAGGATAAGTAAACATACCTTTATTATCTATTCTAGTCATATCATATATTTGACCATAGGTCAATTCAATCTCAATTCTGAGTGGTTAGTATTCTAACTGATTGTATTATTTGAGTTCTTTGACTTGTTCATTACCAGCTTACCCTACAGACTAGCCCATACTTACATCTTGGGAACTCGGTAGTATAAATGAGTGGGACTGTTAATCAAATATATGGACATCTATATCTTCTGATGAAGAAGTGAAACGATGGTATCCTTTTAGTTTGGTTCAAGGTGTTAAATGATAGAGATCTCAATTCTGAGGGGTAAAACGGTATTCTAGTCCCATCTCATTGAAGACCGTCTATAGAGGATTGAGTGACAACTATGGTTGTAACAATGGATAATTAATTGCATAAATATATTTGTTATAGAGCGTTCTATGAATTCAAGAGTGCAATTCCAAGTCTTTAGTGGAGTTACGAGGAATTAATAAGTTAGCAAATTTATGATAACTTATTGGAGCTTGACTTCATAGGCCCATGGTCCCCACTGTACCTTGGATAAAATCATCTAAATAGTCTCGATTAATTGATTTAATTATCAATTAGAATTATCAAAGCTGACTAGGTCAATTTTGGATAATTTCACAGAGTTATGTAATTTTGAGAAGAAAAGGGAAATTAGAGCAGATTTATTAATTAAGATAAATTGGTATCTAAATTAATAAATAAGTTTAAACCAAGGTTCAAATTATAAATAATTAATTTGATAAAGGATTTGAATAATTATTTAATTAATTAAATCAATAGAAAATAATACATGCCTTGATTTTAAGTCCAATGAGCTTATAATCAAATGAGAAATTCACGACCCTAAAGCCCATGATAATTTCGACCAAGGGCTGTTAATTGGATATCATTTTATTGATTTTTTTAATGAAATAAATGACCTAATTGATTCTATAAAAGGAATGTTAAGAGAGAAGTCAAAACATAAGTTTAGATTTCTGAAACACGAGTTTCTGATAGGTTTTAGATTCTCTCTAAACATAAGTCTTTTTTCTAAGCCTTATTGTTCTTCTCTCTTCTTCTCTCTGTATCTATCTCATGTGTTGAGAATTGTCCACCCTAGTCTACGTGATTCCAACGATACTTTGGAAGGTTGTGAAAAAAATTGAAGATCGGTTCAGTTTCTTGGTAATACTCTACGCCAGAAAGGATACAAGAGTTAGAGAAACTAAAGGAATGATCATTCATTCCACTGCGTATAATGTAAGTATTCTTATCATTATTTCTCTTTGAATTCAATTTTAGAAACATGTTCTAGGTTATCTCATATTAATTTGTTTAATATTAGATCTACATGAAAATAAATAAAGATCTTTTATAAGCTTTCCCAACAACTTACACCTTGAATAAAAAAATGACAAATATACAAAATCCACATCCAATCATGACTTCCCATATAATATTGATTTTCCAAGAATCCTATTAATTAAAGTAACTTCCTTGCTCTAATTAAAATCTTTTAACTGAGTTTCACTAACTGCTAGTTGCCTAAGAAATACATCAAAAATGTAGTTTGATGTAGTACAATTTTGAAATGTAGTAGAGCAAGTATGACAAAGAGTCTTCCTTCTCAAATAATAAAGTGATATAAAAATATGCTGCAATATGAAAAATGAGGGGGGAAATCATTAAACAATATAAAAGAAAAATAATTTTCAAAGTGTGCAAAACTAACATGAAATAGCATAAAAAAAATTATAATCTTACTGAATCATCAAGGAGACCGTTCTTGTCATATAAATCATGAAACCACTTCTCATAATTAATACATATGTCACCATATAGGAAAGCATGCATTGTGGCATAAAATAGATAGAATGGTTCATTTTTAGACCTAAAAAAAAGATATTAATATATAAAACAATAAAATTAACAAAAATATTCAATAAGTACACCAACTTACCTATTCTTCTTAAGACCAAGTTTGTACCATGAAAAATCTTTCTTCCAACTCCATAGAAGGCATATCATAAAAATTTCTCTCAAAATGAAATCGTCCAATGAAATGAGCTTCCTTTTTTCTTCGTTCAATGGACAAATCCAAAATAATTGCTGACAAATCATGAGTGTATGAAGAACAAACAAATTTCTTGGTTTCTTTCCCCTTTTCTTTCTTGAATATAATTTCTTTATCTCATGCGCATCATGATTGTCATTTGATGATTGTGATAAAATATTGAAGCTTAGATAGTCTCAAAATTATTTGATGATTGAACAATAACAATCTCTTTATCTCCAACATTGCAAGATTGCGAAAGCATCTTCAATCTTGCAAAATCATTATCATAACCATTATCAATTCTGTTTGTTGCTATTTCTTTGAGTTCATTTTCAATTCCTTCCACAGTACAAACCTAAAAATGAGAATGAGATACACAAATTAAGAAAAATAAACAAACAATTTGTAAAAAGTAAAGCAAAAATAATAAAAAGTTTTTCAATTCAAAATTATGTTAAAAATTATACCGGTATGATTGCTAAAGGAGCAACACATTCTACACTGTCGAAGTCATTTATACTTTGATTCAAATCATTTTCAGATAATGAGTTCCCCTCTTGAGAAGACTTTCCATCTTTTCTCTTCTCCTTCTCCAAGAGCTGCCTTGTTTGCATCATGTTTCTTCATAAAAAAACTCCATAAAATAAAAATAAAAAAAACTCGTCATTCCCTCCTCATTATCCTTCACCTTCATTTTAATATCAACAATATTTTTTTTCATTGCAATATTGTCTTCTTTGAGTTCCTGAAAAAAAAATAGGAGGGGAAAAATATATGATAAACAACATGGCAAAAACAAAATATACCACAAATTGTAAACAACATATTTTCAAAATACAAACTAGACACAACAAAAACATAAACCTACGTGATAACAATAAAAACGAACATTCAACAATGAAATAACTTCTTCACTACCACTACTTGAACTAGAACTTTTTCTCTTCTTGCTTTTGGAATTATCATAATCTTTTTCTCTCCCTCTTTTAAAACTTGAAGAGCCACAAAGCATACCATGATGGTATGAATTTCTTTCATCATTAGAGAAGGTTAAAGGAACATAAACCCATACATAAAAAAAATAAAAATATTAATATGACAATCCTAAATCGGAAAGCAAGATAAAATAAATTTTTACCTTTGATCTTCTGAAGAAAAAAAATTCCAAATTATTTTTAGGTGACAACTCTTCTTCTCTTGCTATCAAATCAAAATTCTAGGGATTTTTGTACCAACATGAATGGCAAACGATGATGCAAAAATAGGAATCACCTCAAATCCCCAAACTTGGAAGGCAATAAGGAAGCCACACAGCTCATATCCTATCTTTGATGAATCTAAAGCGCTTGTGAGGTATTTTATTGTTTCATTAAAAGATCGGCGACCCCAAGGATATGCCTCAAACTTTTCTTCATCCTCAACTAATTTGAGAACAAAGTCATCAACCAACCTATCACCTCTTTTACTTGCTAATATGTTTTCAACAATGTATACTTTGACTAACTTAATGGCATCTTTAGCATCAATATCAATTCTTCTAGATTTAATAAAATATTTCAACTCATTTCTTGAAATTGATGATTTTCTAGAGAAGTATTTATCAAGTTTTACTGTTATGATTGCTAACATCCACATTGGAAGGAATTTTAGAACAATTTAAACTTGTTAGAATACCAAACTCTTCAATGCCAAACTTTGTTATGTTACCTCCAAAATTTAGATGCAGCTCATTTCCATTAGAGCTACCGTCCTCATGAAGAAGAAAGCATGCATGATCATATATGATGGTTCAAGTGATGCATCCAAATCCAAAAGAAACCCATTGTTTCAACTTTTGAAGTTCTTCATTACTAAGAAAACTTTGTATGCACCCAATATCACTTCAATAACATTGAGCTTGAATGTTAGAATGAAAACTAATTTATCTTCACTTAAATTCTGCACAGAAAAATAAAAATGAAAAAACAGTTAAGTTAATTATATAAACAAGTATTATAAAATATAAACAAAAAATTAAAAATAATTTAATTTAAACTTGATAAAACTTTTAAATACATTATTAAGCATAAGAATAACTTACTTGAATCATATCCTTTGTTTTTGTATTAACAATTGATAATGACTTCTTATCTTTCTTACCAGAAGATTTGGGAGACATATCTAAAATGGTGATAAACAAAAATAAACAATCAATCACAAATAAAATTAACAATTAATCATAAAAATCTATCTAACATTTCTGATCAAATAATGCTCAATTAAAACAACAATTACCTTGAAACATAGACAGTGATAGAAACTTGTTTATAGATATGAAAAAATATCAAAATTAAACCACATGCACAAATATTCATAGAAGCACATACAATGATTTGAACTACCCGATTATTCTTTATTTTGCATAATTAAACTACTTGTACAATGTACACTAAGAAACAAGTCATCAATCTAAAAATGAAGTATTTTCATATTTTTAACAAAAATTATATAGTGATTTTGCAAATTGGATTTTGGAATCCCTAACATAAGTTGGTGTTCAGGCGGCAGGTACATATCTTCTTTCTTGAGCACTGCGGCGCTACATATATAGCACCGCGACGCTCAGGAGGCATTTGCAAAAATGTTGTCTCGCAAGCCGTTATGCCAATATCTATTTTGCAACCTAAAATTATAAATTTTAAGCTATTTAAGGCTTGCGGTTTAAATTTGATGCTAATTAAGCCTTGCTGTTCAAATTTTAAGCATTTAAGGCTCGTGGTTTAAATTTTAAGTCTAGTAGTTTCAATCTTAAGCCTTGTGATTTAAATTTTTAAAGATTTTGGTTTAGATTTTATACATTATGCTATATAGTTTAAAGAGACTTGGTTTATATTTTAAGCCGAGTGGTTTAAATTTTAAGCCTAGTATTTAAATTTTAAGCATAGTGGTTTAAATTTTAATACTAATAGTTTAAATTTTAAGTTCCGTGGTTTAAATTTTAAGCCTAGTGGAATAAATTTTAAGCCTAGTGGTTTAATTTTAAGTCATTTAAATTTTAATTCAATTAAACCTAGTAGTTTAAATTTAAACCCATCTAAGCTTAGTGGTTTAAATTTTATCCCAGTAGTTTAAATTTTAACCCTAATGGTTTAAACTAATTATATCAATATTCGTAACTTTTTGTTGAAAGCTTCAATCTTTGAGAATCTATCTGTAATGGCCTATTAAAATCCCCAAAGGACAAATGACCATAAAACTAAATGTGATTTTCTTATAAGATTCTTAACGCAGTTGTGTATAACATAGATCAAAATATAAACACACCAAACAAAATAATCCCCTGTCAAATACTAAACTCGGTAGATAAATAATCTTGAAATCATCAAAAGAAAGCAAAATTAAAACCAACCAAACTCAATTGAAATCAGCACAATCATTATCAAACACAAAATATGTGTACAAATATATACTTGTATCATGTGTATGCCTTACATGATCAAACCGAAACAAATAATCCCATAATTACAATCAAATTACTATACTTAAATTATAACCTTGAAATCATCATAAGAAAGCATGCCAAATTTGTGAAACGTATAAACATCACACGTGAATGATCATTGAGATGAAGGGAAATATTAAATACATCATGTCACATTTTTTTGTCATAGAATTAATTATATACACTTGGCTGCAAGATTTAGTATGGAACTGCTAATTGCCTTATCATCACTATTTTTTTCGACTAAAATCTTCTGTAACAAATTTTATTTTTGTTTGCAGCAGAGGACAAATGGTCTTGTACAAGATGTTGTTTGTATGGGAAATGGTGGCCATCTAAGAGAAGGTATTTTATTCACACCAAAACATTTTCCAAAAAATAAAAAGAACAATTCTTTTAAAAAATTACAGTTTATTAAGCATCCTGAAAGAGCTGATTCAAGAGATGTTTCTGAACCAGGATCTATTCAAGAAAATAGAGTTCATAAACCAAAGTCTTTGATGAGTGTTGTGAAAGACAATTCCAAAGGAGCTTATTCAAGAGGTATTGCTGAACCTAGTAGTTCACTCTCAATTAAGACAGAGAAACATGAAAGTGAGCCAGACTCTGCTCTTAAAAGCAGAGGTTAGATGCGAAATTCTTTGAAGAATCGAAAAGAAGATCACCTAGAAGAACTGAGTCAAGAGATATTTGCAATGCCCTGGAAATCCCTAATGCGGTTTAATGGTTGGATTAGTAGGTTGGGAGGGCCATAATTGTTTAATTATGCTATTAAATAATTATATGCATGTATATGTGAATTATATTTTAATATGATGTTGAATGCATGCATGTGGGTCCACATTTAAATTATAGGGGTGTTTTGGTAATTTGGCCCATTGAGGGTGTAATTGTATATTTGTATGCATGTCAGTGACATATTGTTGAGACCACATTATAATGTGGGTTTGTTCGAGCTTTTCGGCATGAGACAATCTTGGAATATTAATTCGCGGTCTAGTCATAACAGGTTTAAGTTCGGGGCTCGGGATGAGTCTCGGGGTAATTTTAATGATTAGAGCGTTGCCGGGAATTAAAGGGAAATGGGATATGAATTATTGGTGTTTGAGAATATCGATAATAGTGTGAATTGGAGAGCGTTAATTATGATTAACGAAATAGGTGGGAAATACCAATTTTACCCTTGGGAGCCTTTAGAAACCCTTAATTGACCTAGGGGTATTTTTGTCTTTTCACCCCTAGGATAGATATAAGCCATTTAAGGCTGTAGAAAGGTTGAGAAAAACAGAGTATCATCTAAAGCTTCTCCCGTACCTTTCTCCTTCCTGTTTCCTTTGTGATTTTTGAGCCATTTTTTAGGATTCAAGCTCGGGAAGTAAGTCTTGGGAGCTTGGGGGTGTGTTCCACCAATGAAGAGCATCATAATCTGAGCTTAAGGTAAGTTTCTAGCCATTAAAATCCCTAGTTTTCTCTGTTTTAGCTCTGGTTTTCAATTAGGATTTCTAGGTTGGATGCTTGGTTTTGTTGGGAGTTTTGGCTAGGGTTCTTGTGGTTTTGATGCTTGGGGTATGTGAGGATGGTTTTTGGTTTCATTTGGCATCAAAAATGGGATTTGGAAGCATTGGAATCGAGTTAGAACTGAAGGAGTCGAAGAAGGAGGTTTCAGGGGAGAGTTGTTATGGGGGTAGCGCTACAGCGCCCATTAGAGGGCGCTATAGCGCTACACAGGATTTCAGTTGGCGATTTGGGGGTTCTGAGTATAGCGCTGGGGCGCTATTGAGTAGCGCTGTAGCACTACTCTGTTCCTCTAGAATCCCGTTTTGAGTGTTTTTAAGGGTTTTTGGCTCAGGTTTCAATCCTTAAGGCCCGGGATCGAATCTACTCACCGTGTGGGCATGTTTCGAGGTCCCGAGAGTGGGGTTTAGGTCAAGACCCTTTCATTGTTTATTTTCATTAATGGAGGTTATAATTGGTTATGATTAGGTAACCGCTAAGGAATCAAAGGTCGATCATTCTCAGGAGTCGTTCTTATTATATTTCTCACTCGAACTGGAGGTAAGAAAACTGCACCCTGTGTATATGACATGCATGATTGTTGTTGAGGCATGTTGGTTGATAAATGTGGACATTGATTGCATATTAAATGTTAGCGAATGTTGTTTACTTGTGTATGGCATTGATTAGTCAGGGATGGCACTAGTCGCATATACTGACTTGAGAGTCAGAAACGGCATAAGTGTCCTGAACACAGGGCCGAATGAAGATTAGATCTAATCGATATCAGCGTTGAATGACTCTAAGGCATTAATGCTGGACCGACCCTAAGGTCGACGAAACTTATAAGCGCTTGGCTAGTCTAGGACTAGTTACTCAGAGTCAGGGCCTAAGGCCTAGATGACTGCTTGTCACATGGCTAGGGAACAGTGTTCCATGGTTATGACTCTATGGTCATGAGGAAGGTTATGTTGGTGACTAGTCATCATGCACCGATCTTGTTTAAGCTAGTGAAAGGTTCACTTATCTGTTAAGCCCCGGTGACCCTATCGTCACATGGCTAAAAGGGAGTTGTACCCACCTTAGTTACTTTTCAATTGTCACTCCTTTATTTTGGACTGAAAGTCTTGAATGATTATTATGATCATTGTTGATATTATATTCATGTTATATTGTGTTTTCTTGCTGGGCCTTGGCTCATGGGTGCTATGTGGTGCAGGTAAATGGAAAGAAAAGCTCACCGAGCCTTGAGTGGATAGCTTAGGTGGTGATGTGTACATATGCGGCCGCTTGACCACCACGGCCAAGGAGTTCTTAGAGGAACTAGGGGTTTACCCTATTTTTGCCACTTAGGTCGGCGGGTTTGTAAATTTGAAACAGTAATGACCATTTTGAGTTGTAAATAACTTGTAAATATTTTTTTATGGGCCCATGAACAGTTTATGTTTTAAATAAAATATATCCTTTCCTTTTGATTAGTTTTCCACCTTAGCCTGTTAATAACACTTAGAAGCACGTTTTTTAACCAAAGGACTCGGGTAGCGATTCAAATTTTTAGTTCACCGTAACTATTCTGGGGTAACCAGGGCGTTACAATATTGCTGAAGGAAAACGTTCATTCAAATAAGGCAGGCAAAAATGGAAGTGATCCAGACAATGCTCCCAAAAAGATAGGCCAGAAATTAAATTCTTTGATGGATGCAGAGGTTGCCCCGCTGGAAAGAGAAAACTCAATAAATACTTTAATGGAAGAGAAGACAGAAACTGATTCTTTAATGAAATTAACTAAGGCAGAAAAATCTGAAAGTGAGCCAGATTCTGCTACCAAAAAGCAAGGACAGAAACCGAATTCATTATTGAAATCAGAGGAAGGCTATACTAATTCTTGGATGTCTAGTGGAAATAAAATTTTAAGGTCATCTCATCTTAGAAACACTGATGATCAGAAGAGTATCGAAAGCTTACCTTCTAAAAATTCAGTTTCAAAGAAGAGAACTTCAACAACAACTGATAATGTGAAAGAGTTGGCACCTGAACTTGATGAGAACATAAGAGAAAATATAGCCTCCTATCAAAGGGGTCGTGGAAAGAGAAAAATGAGTACATTGAATCAGGAAGCTGATACTGGGTCCCTGTCAGATATCAAATCAGAATTAGATGGTTCATAGGTTGAAGAGAAGCTTCCAGAATCTGTAAATCTCAAATTGATAAAGGTTCCTAAGGATATTGGTTGTTTAGAAGAAAAAGATCAGGGGAACTCAACAAAGCTTGGGCTTGCTGCGAAGGAAAATAAAGAGAGTGTTGTTGCTTCAGAACATGTGTTTGCAAACAAGGAAACTGAAGGCCCTTGCCAGCCCAAGGAAAAACTACAAGAGTAGTTGTAGCGTCTCGGAATTTTACTTAGTAGCAGTAGTAGTAGTAGTAGTAGTAGTAGTGGTAGTAGTAGTAGTAGTAGTAGTAATAGTAGTAGTAGCTGTAGAATTTTAGTTTTCGTGGATATTGGTCAAAGCCGGGATTTAGTTAGAGACTCATAGAAATAGTTATGGATTTTATAAGTTTAACATATGGTTTAGAAATATTAATTTTATCATAAGGTTTGATTAATGAATATAGTCCTAAGAATATTATTTATTATAACATAAGGTTTAGATAGAATAATTAAGAATGTGACACTTGTCACATGTATGTTTATTAAGGATTTAAGGTTTTTGATGAATAAATATAATCATGGATAATTCTAGGAAAGTCTAGAACCTTCTATCATATGTTAGGATCACGTTTCACTCAGTCAAAGTGGTTTAATAAATTCAAGTGTACTGAAAGTGTGCAAAAACGTGTTTAAAATATCAGCGTATGCCAATATATCGCAGCTATAAGGGTCAATGTGTCGCCTATAATGTTAGGAGTGTGTCCTAAAAGCATGTAAAGACATTTGTTTTTTCTGTGAATAAATAAATACAATAGTTTATTATTATTGTCATATTTAGATTGTTAAATTATTGTTTGAATAATTTTGTAAATATCATAAAAATTCCATATTCATTATTGAGGGTGTGATCTTGTATTAGTACGAGAGAATTAAGATCACATGAATGAATAAAAATAGTCAACAACAACAAATTAAAGTTATGGAATTCTTTAATTGGAGTTGTAAGTACGGTTTACTGAGTATCATAATGATACAAATAATCTAGATTCAGATTATTGATGTGGAAAGACATCTCGGTAAAGGTGCTTTATATAATATGATTATATATGACATGGACCGATATGAATTAAAGTCTTTATCCAAAAACCATTTAACAATAAAGACTTGTAATTCATATCATAACTGATGATCATTTATAGATCAACCTAAATCCTGAGTGTTCATGAACTCCTGTTCATATTTATTAAATCTTTTGATTCACTCGTTAAGGTCTCTTCAAAGAATGAGGCTAATGACTTTTGTTTTGGAGATTTAATATCATGGATGGCTGGGAACATGTATCAACAATACGGAATCTAATCTTTCCTAACGGATCGTATATTAGTTCCCTTAAGGGTTAATTCTGGAACTGAATGATTTTGAGCTCAAATCTATAATTAGATTATAGATTAATTATTCACTAGTGAATTAATGGTACTTAAGGAATAAGAAGTAAATTAGAAAGGTTAAATGGTAATTCTTCCATTCTAATTTATGAACTAATTAATTAGAGGGTTGAACTATTGTAAGATGGTTATATCAATGGACGACTTAAGAAAAAGATTTCTATAAAAGTATATCTATAACATAAAGAGTGCAGTTCTGAATTTATAGTGGAGTAATATCATAATTAATAAATTAACTATTATAATTAAAGAGTTTAATTATTTAGTTTCAATTTATTGGAGCTTAATGTTATAGGTCCATAGTCCCCAAAATGGCTCAAACAATCACAGTCAAAGGCAAATACAAAAATTGGGCAAAAATGACTTATGTGATAAGTAAAATATTTTTCTATGTATCAAACATAATTATTGTTTAATTATGTGTAATTAATTAATTATTTGATTTAACAAAAAAAAATATAATTAATTTATTTTTGGGATTTTTGGTATTTAAATAATAATAAAATTGGGAAAAATCACATGCCTGCACATGCATGTGGTACACGTGTGGCACAGTGCACAGGCACTGTGCTACACACATAAGAGATAGACTTGGTCTCTTGATTCCACAATTTTAGTTATTTAAATATTAAATAAATAATGAGATATTTTGATTTGATTTAAATATTATTATTTAAACAAAAATCTGATAACTGGTTAGTTATTTTGAATTTGTTTAAAATAACAAATATTTTAATATATTGGATATTATTAAATATTGGATATCAGTTTTCACAGAACGTAAGTTTTCAGGGATAGAAAAATATCTAGGATTCTCTCAGAGAAAAAGATCAATGACAAAAACAAAGGTCATTGTTCTTCACAAAACCTAGGTCCAAACTTTATCAGATCTCATGTGTTGAGAATATCTGATAAATAGTTATTGCCTATTATTTGTATAGCAAGCCCACACTCGTTCTTTGGGTGACTGAGAACATTTTGGAAGATCTTGGTGTGAGATCTCAAGGATTCAGCCATACGAAAAGATAGCAGCAAGGAAGGACCTGAGGTAATGTTTCTATTCTTGTCCTTGATTCAATATATATATGAGTGTGAAGAAGTAGATCTAGAAATCTTATGGGATTAATCTGACAATTTGATTGTTGTTCCACTGCGCATAATCTCTGATTTGATCAATAAAAATCAACATATAATTGATACAGAAAACACGTCGAATTCGCACGAACGAAACCACGGACCCTCGGGGCATAGGTAGGGGTGATATATCGCCTACCCTAGGCGATATATCAGCTCCAATGGCCATTTTTGAATTTTCGTAGAATTCTGAACTACAAACCACCCTCAACAACTTTAACTCGTTCTTGAACGTTTTTTACCGAGTTCTGGGCATCTGTTGAGCGAAAAATTCATTTTTTTAATCATTTATTTATTCATTGAAATGGGAGTTAGTTTCACTCCTTGAACTCTAAAAATAGGACCCTTCACTCAGTCATTCTATTCATCATTCAAACACAGTTCAGAGCATACAAGCTGCTAAGTTCATTCTAGAGAGAAACACTAGGGTTTTGGGGTTAAAGCTTTCAAATCTAAAGCTTTTATAAACACTTGGGAAGTAAGCTTTTTGTGTGATTTCGGTGTTCGAGGTATAGATCGAGGTTTTAAGCTATCCAAGGTATTCTTTATCTTCAGGTTTAGTTCATTATAGTTTCTATTATTCTTTCATTTTTCTTCAAATCCTAACTTGTGATAGTGACTTTTGGTTAGGTGTTCAATTTATTTGAAACATAAAGTTTTCGATAAGTTCTTATCCCGATGGTTTAGATCTTCTCTTCATCTTACTTTTCTTGAGGAAACTTATGGTTTCTTATGTTTGCTTTTAGGAGCTTCCAATCCCGCTCTTGTCTCCAATATCCTGGTTTGTGGTAAGGAAAATTAGGTAGTTTAGTATTATGACCTAGTTTATATAGTTTATAATATAATTTATGTTTGTATGACCTAACATTTCAGGTACAATAAAGAGGTAAGTGTGTCTGGACCTAAGGTGTCCAATGATGTATGATAGACTTATGTCCGGTAGGCTCGGTTGCCAAAACTTTATGACAGACCTAAGTGATGCCCGGTGTATGATGGACTTATGTCCGAGGCTTAATTGCCACCCCTGTATAAACACTTATCTTTTTATTATATCTGACTTGTTATTATGACCTATAACCTATAGTTATGACTATGACTTATGACCTATGATTTATGATCTATGACTTATGATTTATGGCTATGACTTAGATTATGATTTATGATATGATTTAGGTTATGATATGTCCTAGGGTTTATTGTTGTATGATTAGTATAAATAAGTTTTGGTATGACTTTTGTTAAATTTATGATATGTTTGATTATATGATTATATGACTAACTTTTGTTTGTATTTTCCTTATTGGGCTTAGAAGCTCATCCCTTATGATGTTATTATTTCAGGCAATTAAGGATAGAAAGGCCAGTGACGAGTGAGACCTAAGAGCTTCGTAATGTACTCGTGAGGACCACATAGTCGAGGAAGATCAAGCGGGCCTATATTTATTAAAGCATGTAATTTTAAAGTTTTATTTAAATGTTGCTCATTTTTATGCTAAAGACAATTATTTTATTTTTGTAAAACCATGGATCCATATATATTTATTTTCAAGGTTTTATTCAATAAAAGAGCAATATTTATGAATTTTGATCCGACGCTGTGTTTTCAGTAATCTATGAGAAATTAGGGCGTTACAGTAGTTCACTATAAAGTCTGAGGCTATTGATGGCAATGATAATCTATCAGCTCTAAGGACTACTAAGAAAAGAAAAAGGGCTGGGAATTCTTCAAATAACAACACTAATGAAGAATCTGGTCTTAAGTTACCACCATATTTCTTTTACCATGTTACTAGTACAAATAAATTTTTAATTCGATGGTCTGCACATTGTGACACTTTAGCTTTTTCTTACTTGCTGATTCTACATGTTCAGCAATCCAAAGGTAAGGACTCTACAATTACAATTAAAAAGAAGAAACATATATCGAATTATAATTAAAATTGACAAATGTAAGGACCCAATGGTAACTCAGATTAAAATGACAATTAATATAAAAAAAATCAAAAAGAGCTCCACCTCAAATACTTAACAAACTTACTAATACTAGTAATAGATCTGCATTGTTCAGCTAATCTGATGCACATATCTCAAAACTCCAATCAATCATATCTTACTTCAAAGTAGTTATTTTTACAGCAATTTGACTTGGACCCTTTCTCCATTTTTTTTTCAATAATGAAAAAAATCAATTAGTTTAGACCACTAGATCAGTGAACTAGTTTACACCACAAGCTTAGTGCTTAATTTTTCTATAGGGAAAGTATAAATTAGCTAATTTTAATATTTAAAAGATATATAGTGAATATCATTGTTCTACATTTTCCTAATATTCCATGAATGAATAATTAATAAACTAGCGAGAGATCATTAACAAAAAATACCAAGCTTACTCAATACAAAATTAAACAAGACAATATATAAATCAATATACAACCTCTCCTCTACGGGCCTTAGAGTATATAGAAGGTATTATTCATTAAACTATAAGGGTCTCATTTACATACCAGATTTTATAACCAATTTGGTCTGTCTACTGAGATTAAGAAGATTATAAGTAGACCTGGGAGTGCTTGATCTCTCTCTTTCTCTCTAATATGGGTGATAACTAATAGTTTCTTATAACATATTATAGATAACTTTGATCTAAGGAATTGGCTTTCATTGATTTATGAAAGTCATGGAGATATGAAAGTGGAAACAACAGATGTAAGTAAGGAGCAAAGACATCAAAATTCTTGGGAGTGGATGTGGCAATTACCCTATCACCAATAAATAAATCAATTTTGAAGAAAGAAATTACCCTGTGACCAATATACTTAGCTCTGCGAAGGCAGTCCTGGTAGAGCTACAAGAAATAAAGATGGAATTCATGCTTATGCATTTTCAAGCAAAACTATTCCAATTTTTTACCATATTTTGATGTTATTTTTAGAGAAAATTACATTTTGTATGAGATTTTTAATAGAGTGTGCAAAAATATGACTTTTTTAAGATTTTTCACTTTTATGAGTTTATTTTCCCATATTTTTTTATAAAAGTTGGTTTATGTCATAGTTTTACTCTTAATCAAGTTTTATTAATTTGGAATGGTGTGTTTGCAATTTGATTATTATTTTTTTAGCTTATTTGTTTTTTATATAACTAATTTTATATTAAATTTTTCTTCGGTTGTTTTGCAATTTTATTTTTGTGATATGAATTGTGTTTATTATTTTTTTATTTATTATAAACATTTTCCCCTTATTTTTATATTGTATGTTTCTTTTTTCAAATCATGTGTAAGGTAGGCAGTTACTTGATTGATCTTTGACAATTATCTAAAAAAAAATCCTAGAGCTAGGTTAAATAACATGTACCAGGAGGAGTAACCAGTTACCCTGAGAGGAGTAACCTTCTGCTATAAGAGGGGTAACCAGTTACCATAAGAGGGATGACGGGTTACTCATATTAAATATGAAAAGAAACATCAAACTTGAAAGAAAAAAAAAATAAAGAACACTTCATTAAAAATAGGAAGAAGTAACTATGATTTTAGTAACATAGGTAACCAGTTACCATAAATAACCAAAAAATATACACACACATCATAACGTGAAGGTAACCAATTACCCCTAGAAATATACACACAAAAAACGTGAATGTAGCCAGTTATCTACAAAAATATACACACAAGGAACGGGAAGGTAACAAGTTTCCACAAACCTGAAGATAGAAAAAAAAAATCAGATCCACCCCCTTTCCCTTCTCTCCCATCTTCTTCATATAATTTCTTTTTTCTAGATTTGAATGTTCCCATTCATGTTTTCATATTTTTATTGGTTTTCTTTCCAAATTTTGGTGTTCCTATAATGGTTACAGTAAAAAGAAAATGCTGAAAAAATTGATTTGATTTTTTTTACATATAGTGGAAAAAACTATAAAAACTTACAATAATAAAAGATAATAAATAAATAAAATATTAAAATAATTATGTAATGTTAAAATATGAGTGAAAAAATGGGGAAAAAATAAAATGGAATGAGAAAAGAATAAGTACAAAAAAGGAAGAAAAAAGAAGGAAAGAAAACTAAAAAAATATGGAAAAAAAACAAAACAAAAGAAATGATGAATGAAAAAAATAGATGAATGAATAAAAATGAAAAGAAGAAGAAGAAAGATAATGGAAAGAAAAAAAATATGAATGAAAAAATTGGTAGAAAAAAAATATAGAAGAAGAAAAAAAGAAAGAAAAAAAAGCTCATATGTGTGAAAAAAGAAAAAAAAATGAACGAATAAAATAATAAATACAAAAATGAAGAAAAAAAGGAAAAAATATGAACAAAAAAACAAAACAATACAAGTGAAATAAAAAAATATAGATAAATGAATAAAAATGAAAAGAAGAAGAAGAAGAATGGAAAGAAAAAAAAGGATAAAGAAAAAAATTGGTAAAAAAAATGAAAGAACAAATAAGTAAGGAAAAAATAACTGAAAAAATAATTAAAAAATGACGGAAAAAATAAAAAAATTGAAAGAAAAAAAATCAACTTCAAAATCAAAGAAAATATAGCCATGATAAAAAAATGTGACATTTTCATATTTTAGTTAGCTACTGATTGTGTTTCTCATACTTTAATTTTGTCTTTAATAAATTTTTCTATACAAATTAAGAAAAGTATAATTCTCATATTTTTGCACATTGATAGTATAAAAGCCATATTTTTTTAAAAAAATTCCCTCATTTTTACCATATTTTCGTAAAAAGCCCTTATTATTAAGCTAAATAGCCCATGAGTTAAGGGCTTGGAATGGTCTGGTATAGGGGCTGGCTTGAGCTCTTAGACATTAAAAGGTTTGAACTTTGAAGTATCAAAGCAAGCCCAACCAACCGAAGAATAAATCTGATAAACCTATTAACGTTCAACCTCTCACCTATTAAGATTATTATTAACACTAGAAAGTTTAAGTTTGATGATTGCATGTTCTGATGAGATTGATTAAACCCTAAAATAAAAGAACATGCTATACCATATTATAAAGTACTACATGCATACATAAACATTAGAAATCTAATAATATCATTTCAAAGAAATTCAATATTCATGCCAGACCTTGTTTTTCAATACTTGACGAAAACTATGCAAAACTTGACCAAATCACTTTGGATTTGAAATAAATATATGACTAATTTCAATAAATGCAAACAAATTATGGTTACATTGTAAGTTGAGTGAGGAGTGACTTTGTTATAATCTAGACAGTTTTTTTTTTTGGTAGTAATCTAATCATATGAAGACTGAAGATTGAGTGTGTTTTTGTTTAACCAACCATTCAACTCATTTTTTTTCCTACCGTTTTTAGCAAGGGAATTTAGACATAATAAAATAAACGTTTCAAAGTATTATGATATTAGTTTACCCTTGTGTATAGTTAACCTACCTTATCCTTAACTATGGTTAGTTATACTAACCGATTTCCCCAACTGATTATATATGTACCCCAATCAGCTTTTGTAAAATAATAATATACAATAAATCATTTTGGTCACTCTCTGAATATATTTCCTAATATGATATCAGCCAATTCACAACCCCAAACTGATTCTTGAACCATTTCTTCTCCTTCACTTCTCCCATGCATGAACAAGAAACAGACCTCAACGGGAGCAACCTTCCTCATCCATAGATTCTGACATGCTACCTCCCTCTCAGACGTCGACCACTACTGGATAGAGGACCACTTTGACTACTTCCGATCCACCTCTGTGTGATCGACCTGCTCAAGAAGATGCCAACAATCCCTACTTCATGGGCATCGGAGACCACCCAGGTCTGATCTTAGCTTCTCCACCTCTCACATACACCAATTTTCAACAGTGGGCTCGTGACTTCAAGCTCTCCATGGGTGCGAAGAACAAAACTGGCTTCCTTACTGGAACCATTCCCCAACCCTCTTTAGATCACCATTTGTTTCATCCCTGGAGCAGATGTAATCAAATGGTTATGTCTTGGATTATTCACTCAGTTTCACCAGAAATCAAGAGAAGTATCATCTATCTTGATTCCGTTGCTGCAATGTGGACTGAGTTAAACACAAGATTCAATCAAGGAAATGGGCCTCGCATCTTTGATCTTCGGACATCCCTCATATCACTTCATCAAGGAGATGATTCCGTCAGCGCCTATTTCACTAAACTGAAAGCAATTTGGGACGAGATTACTAAACTTCGACCAAGAATGCCATGTACTTGTGTTGCTGCCAATGATAGCATTGAGCTACAGAATCTTGAGCAAGTTTTGCAATTTCTTACGGGATTGAATGAGTCCTACCATACCGTTCGATCTCAGGTTCTTCTTCTTGATCCTTTTCCTTCTATTTCTAAAGTTTTTTCCACCATTGTGCAAGAAGAAAGACAGAGGAAGATACGACCCTCGGCTACCACCAATCTCATTGCTGCATCTACTTCCAACCCACCGTCACTTTCGCCATCAAGAACAAAGAAGACGAGGCCTACTTACTCTCACTGTCAAAAGTCAGGACACCTCAAAGAAAAATGCTACTTCATCCATGGTTTTCCTCTTGGATATGGCACCAAAAATGTCAACAATAAGCCTGCTGTCCATCCAATTGCTACCTCTGTTTTACCTTCTCCTAAACTGGGCAGTCAAGCGGCTATACAGAATTTAATTGCTATGCTCAGCACTCAGCTTTAGCAAGCCCATGCTCCCAACGCTGAGACACAACCTGTGATCTCCAACATTTCTGGTAACTTTGTATCTCTTTCTCATTATTATTGGGTTATTGACAGTGGTGCTACTCACCATGTTAGTTGCAATTTCTAATTTTCTACATATTTTTCTAACCTCACAATAGCCTCTTATCTTACTTTGTCGAATGGGTTGAGAATAAAAGTGTGTAAATATGGTATTGTAAAAATAAACAAAAATATGACCCTGAATAATGTCTTATATGTCCCTGATTTCCAATTAAATTTAATATATGTACCTGCCTTGTTATACACTCACAATTGCACTCTTTCTTTTTCTCAAATTCATTGTCTAATACAGGACACATCACAGAACAAGATGCTTGGGATTGCTAAGCGCATAGGACACTTGTACCTACTGCAACAAGACAAGACCCTTTTACCTTCTTGTTCTTATGTACATTCTAAGAACTCTTGTAATAATTTCCATACTTGGCATACACGGTTAGGACATCCTTCTATGAAAGTTACCAACAAATTGAACAAAAGTTTACATTTTTCAACTTCTTCAAATAATAATGTTCCTTGTCATGTATGTCATTTAGCTAAACAAAAATAAATTGCCTTTTGACTCTCATAATAATATGGCTCCTAATGCTTTTGATTTAGTACATATGGATATTTGGGGTTCTTACTCCATTTCTATATTGGAAGGATATAAATATTTCCTTACCATTGTTGATGATCATACTAGATTTACTTGGGTCTATATGTTGAAATGCAAATCTGATGTTCAAACTAGTATCCACAGTTTTATACTTATGTTCTCACTCACTTTTCCATTGCCATAAAAGCCACACGATCGGATAATGCTAAAGAACTCAATCTTAGTTCTTTTTATGCAACAAAACGCATTCATTTATATAATTCTTGTGTTGAGCATCCTCAACAAAACTCTGTTGTTGAGCGCAAGCATCAACATATACTCAATGTAGCTTGGGCTTTAGCTGTACAATCCAAATTACCTCTATCATATTGGAATCACTTTATTACTAATGCTGTATATCTTCTCAATAGAACACCATCTGCACTCTTAAAATTTAAATCATCTTTTGAACTTTTATATGCTAAAATTCCTTCTTATGATCATCTTCGAAATTATGGCTGTCTTGCCTATGCATGTACTCTTGATAGTAAACGAAACAAGTTTACTCCTAGATCTCATGCTTGTATATTTATAGGCTACCCCCAAGTATGAAAGCATACACTCTACTTGATATACCTACTAACCAAATTTTTCATTCAAGAGATGTCGTTTTTTATGAGCATATATTTCCTTTGACTCAACCAAGTTCTATTGACACTTTTGACTCTGTTTTTGGCAGCAATCAATCCTCTTTAGATTCCAATACCGAGGATATGATCTCGGTCCTTGCTAGCACATCCAATGAGCAGCCACTCACTACTTCTAAAGTTGGCCGCCCACTTAATCGACCACCACATCTCAAGGATTATATATGTGAGTATTCTACTGCTCACCCTTTAACTAATTTCATATCCTATGACAAATTTCGTCCATATTTTCGAAATGCTATACTTGCTGCCCATACTTTGGTCGAATCTACTAGCTACACACAAGCCTCCAAGCTTCATGAATGGCAATCAACAATGCAAAATGAGCTTGCTGCCCTCATTGCCAATAACTTGGAACATTGTTTCTCTTCCCCATGGCCACAATATCATTGGCAACAAATGGGTATACAAAATAAAATATAAGTCCAATGGTGATGTTGAAAGATACAAGGCACGTCTAGTAGCCAAAGGATATACTCAACAACAAGGTATAGACTACTCTGAAACTTTTGCACTTGTTGCAAAATTCAATACTTTAAAAAGTATTCCTAGCCCTAGCTGCCTTAAATAATTGGAAACTACACCAATTGGACATAAATAATGCTTTCTTACATGGTGATTTAGATGAAGAGGTTTACATGAAACTTCCTCAAGGCTATTAACCTAAGGGGGAGCTCCCACTAAATCATGTTTGTAAGCTTAACAAAAGCCTTTATGGTCTCAAACAAGCATCAAGACAATGGTATGCTAAACTTAGTACCACTTTGCTCCAAGAAGGTTTTACTCAATCACATTCCGATCATTCACTTTTTATTAGGACTAATGCTAATAATTTTTTGGCTGTCTTGATTTATGTTGATGATATATTTCTAGCAAGTAACAATAATCTTGATGTTGATGATTTCAAGCACAAATTAAACTCCAAGTTCAAACTTAAAGATCTTGGACCATTACGTTTTTTTCTTGGCCTTGAAATAGGTTGGGCTTCTAATGGTATTTCTGTCTCTCAAAGACCCTTTGTTCTACGATTATTGCATGAAACAGGTTCTTTAGGTGCCAAACCTTTTTCAACTCCTATGGAACCTAATATTAAGTTGAGCAAAGATGATGGAGAGTTACTAACCGATCCTAGTTCATACAGGAGTTTAATTAGTAAATTGATTTATCTAACCATTACAAGACCAGATATTTCTTATGCTGTGAACAGGTTAAGCCAATTTTTACAAGAGCCTAGACAACCTCATTATAAGGCTGCTCAAAAACTCCACCAATATCTCAAAGACAATCCTGCTCAAGGCTTATTTTTTCACTCAACTACATGTTCACAATCCAACAATGTTGCTGCCCCACATCTTTCAGCATCTATTATTCAGCTCAAAGCTTTTTCAAATGCCGATTGGGCTACTTGTCCAGATACAAGACATTTCATCACTAACTACTGCATCTATTTGGGCAAATCTCTTGTGTCTTGGAAATCTTAAAAGCAAACCACAGTTTCAAGATCTTCTGCGGAAGTTGAATACCATGCTATGGCCAACACAACTTGTGAACTACTATGGTTACTTGCTTTGTTAAAGGATTTCGGGATTCAACATACACAACCAACCATCATGTATTGTGACAACATCGCTGCCTTGCACATCTCAAAGAACCCCGTCTTTCATGAACGTACCAAGCATGTTGAAATAGATTGTCACATTGTTCGACAGCAAGTTCAAAATAGCCAATTGAAGCTTCTTCATGTCCCATCACAAGATAACTTAGCTGATATACTCACAAAACCCTTGCTTCCTACTCATTTTCAAAACTTATTAAACAAGATGAGTCTTACAAATATGTATATTTCATCTTGAGTGGGAGTATTAGGATATTAGTTTACCCTTGTGTATAGTTAACCCACCTTCTCCTTAAGGATTATACATGTACCTGAATCAGCTTTTGTAAAATAATAATATACAAGAAATCCTTTGGTCACTCTCTGAATATATTTCCTAATACAAAGATAAATTATCTTTCCCTTAAAAAAAAGGATTAATTATCTAATTAAGAATCTGATTCAGAACAGTAGTCGGAAATAAAATCCAAATCGCAATTAATCCTTCTGTCTCTATAATAGTTGTCCAAAAAAACAAGAAGAGATTTGAGTAATAAAGAAAATTAGCAAAATGACCAAGTCTGACTTCTCTTCAGGAACAAAGTTAAATCAAACCAATCAGACAAATACAGGTGGACAAATCCAACGATTTCTTCTCAATCAATAGAATGGCCACCCTTTCTTCTCACTGTAAAAATTTGAAAAAAAATAAAAAAATTAATGCAGAAAAAGGTTTGTTCGTGACAAGAATAGCAGTGAGTGCATATTGATCTGAGCTAAAGCTTTTCAGCCAAATTCAAAGGCTTTTTTTAAATATTTTTTTTTATTTATCGAATACCCAACCCAAGAAACCAAAAGAATAGGGGATAATACAGTCGTGTTGTTTTTGTTTCGATTCCAAAAACAACACATTTTGGATTGAACCCAACAAAAACATCTGGCTTTGTCTACAAAAATGCCGTCCCAACAGATTTTGCCCATAACCCAGCATACCCAATTGTCTTCGTATCCATTTCCTGAATCGAACCCTTCTTCAGTCTCGCCTAGTAGTTCATCTTCAGTAGACACAATGTTGCTCAAGGTTGAAGATGACCCAACTGCGAGGCTTCTCATTTCTTCGTCGTTTGAAAATGAACAGGCCTCCTTCCAGCCCATTAAGCCCCTTCTTCCCAAGATAAAAACGGCTAAGACGTTTTACCAGCACCGGCGACGGCGAACCAATAGTGAAGATTCTATATCTTCGTTATCTGACATCGAAGGCCGTCGATCTTTGAGGCGTGATGTTGGCCACGCCGCGGCCGAGACGTTCTTGCTCACTCGTCTGAGTTTAAAGCTTTTGAGATATCTTGGGTGAGTAAGTTTTTATCAGGTTTTGTTGCTTTTTGTTTTTTAATATGGTAATTGGTTTCGTGTATTGTGGTTTGTGATTCTTGTTTCTTTTTAGATCATCCATTTTGGCAATTTCGATCTGTTTATTGAGCAGCTTCATTTGTAGTTTATTTGATTAATGTAATCAAGCTGCAAAAATTGGCCTTGTCTTTTTTCCTTTCACAATCAGTTGTATAATGATGAATGGAGGACATAGTGCTAATTGGATGAAATTAAGGTCTTAGGAAGGAGATGTAGCTAGCCTTTGTCTAAAGTTTGTTGTAATTGCCTCTGAGGAGTACACTTCTTTCTTTTTCGTTTCAAATGATTTTGAATAGAAGACACACACAATACAATCAACTTCATAAAGAATGGTACCGATGGACATTGTTAGAGTGTCCTGATTAACATGTGTTTAGCTAAATTTTAACTTGTTAGAGTGTGATGTATTAAGTTGATGGTAAATTAGAGGGTAATTGATCTTAGGTAGAAAACAACATAGAGGGAAGAAAGATAAACTGTATGGAAGAGTGATGATAAAAGCAATTGCAAGTTGTTGAATTGTTGGATTATTGAATAGTTTACATTAGAACTCTGGCATATTTTATAACCATCCTGGTAATTCTTGCCATCAATGGCAAATTATAAAATTGGCCAGTTTTAATTTGTACAATTCTGTTTTATCATGATAATTTTTTTAGCAGCTTAAATAGGTACTTCTAAAGCTTCTTTAAGTCTTCTTCCCTCTTTCAGAAATGGATGTTCCCTAACCATTTTTCTTATATTCAGGGTAGGCTACAGATGGATGACAAGATTTCTTGCACTTGGTTGTTATGCATTGTTACTTGTACCAGGCTTTTGTCAAGGTCTGCAGCATTTATAGTTGTCTGTTTATAAATATTGTTATCAAAGTAGAAATCAGAAAAATCAGTGCATGGGAGAATAACTAGCGTGCCTTTTCATTTCAGTTGGTTACAACTATTTCTTCTCCAGTCAGATACGCAGAAGTATTGTTTACGGCGATAAACCAAGGAATAGGTAGGATATATAGAAACTTTGTGCATTTTTGATATTCTGAATCTTTTGATTTCTGGATTTGTCGCATTGATACTGAGTTGTTTTGCAGGCTGGATCTGTATCTACCTAAAAATAGTGATGGGCCAAAACCAGTCATTGCATTTGTAACTGGTGGAGCCTGGATTATTGGGTGAGTTAGATTTTCCCTTGATTAATATTAATGAACACTTGGTCATAGTTAGTATGCCGTAATATTTATGTTGGCTTTTTGTAATTAAAAAATATTAAAGAATGTATTCTGGCATCTGGTTCTGGTTATCAGTTCAAGCTGATGAAACAATGTATTTTTAGATAGACAGGAAAAATAAAAGCAATGTGGAGGTGAAGAGCAGCTGGATCTGCCAATTAAAAACAGAAGTAGCATTCTGGGTTGCATAATTACTTTATGTCTTAACATCTCTCTCTCTCTCTTGGCTAATGCAGCTATAAAGCATGGGGTTCTCTTCTGGGTCAACAGTTATCAGAAAGGGACATTATTGTGGCGTGCATAGATTACAGGTAATGTATTCTTTTCAAATGTTTATGTACTCTACAAATACAATTCCCATTGTGGACGTCGACTGCCTGTGATGCTAACTTTTGTTATTGAAATCTTCATGTAGAAATTTTCCTCAAGGAACTATTAGTGATATGGTAGCAGATGCTTCTGAAGGTATCTCATATCTGTGCAATCATATTGCAGAATATGGAGGTGATCCTAATAGGTAATAATCATATATATATATATACTAGGTGAAATTTTCATGTTCAACATACGAGCCTCTCCACATGAACTCATTTACATATTTCTATGACCACCATCGAACCAAGAAACTTGTGTTAGATACAGACTTTTTATTCATAAAAATAATTCATATGATATGTGGTTTTTTTTAAATTTTAAATTAAATACTTTGTATTATACTGAAAAGCACCTATAAATTTCAATTAAATAATTATTCAAAATATATAAAATTATAAATTTAATATTTTGAGTTAATTACATTTTAATTATTTATATCGATACATTTCAAATATAATAAAAATCTACACATAAATGTAATATAAATAATATCAACAATCTAATAAAGAATTTAATTTAGATATTTTAAGCAGATTAATTTTTGTTAAATAATTAATTAATTGTTGTAATTGTGTTAGTTTTACTGTTTACTTTAAATAACAAAATCCATTAATTCAAGAAAATTTCTTTATATACACACTTTTTATATATAAAGTTATTCTTCATTCATACATATATTAGATATAATATATATATATATATCTAATGTTTTTCTTGTATAGGATTTATCTAATGGGACAATCAGCTGGTGCACATATTGCAGCTTGTACTCTCCTGGAACAGGCAATTAAGGAGGCTGGTGAAGGAGAGAGCACTTCTTGGAGTGTCTCGCAGTTAAAGGCTTACTTTGGTTTATCTGGCGGGTAAATGTTTGTTTACATTTTTCACTAACTTTGAGAAATAGTCATAAGGTGACCAGTAACTAGACAATTTCTTTTTTGCTTTGCTTAATGACTTCTTAAAAGAATATAGCCTGGAGTTTTGGATGATCAACTTAATTGTTTGGAGGCCATAACTAGTAGGAATTTTCTTCTTTCACCCCCCTCCTTAAGTATGTTTCTGGGAATAGCTGAATGCAGTGCTTTGATGGCATAGTTCAGCCAATAATTCTTGAGAACTCTTCTCATTAAGTTTCTGAATATGGACCTGGAAAACTCTAAAATATAGCCATATAGGGATTTGGAGGTTTTTCACATTAGCCGAGCTTAGCCTTTTATTTTTATGGTCTACTCTATGGTTGAATGATAAACTCAATGTTACCAATCCAATAGTTTTGGATAATCGCTGTCATTTTGGTTTGTTATGAATTTGACTTTGACAATCATGCAAGCAAAAAGTTCTGGAATGGTTATTCTGTTTTTCCTTTTCTGTATTGTCATTCTGTTTCTTCTGTTTTAAATTTTTTGTGTATGTAATATGTATGAAAACTTCTTTCAAGAAACAACTTATATATATATATATATAAGGAAATTCTCTTATAGGGGCTTCACTTTAAGTCCTATCGGTGGGGCTCTCAGTGTTCTTGACCCGTGGACAGTTTTTGGTGTGATTTTTTTGTATGACCGTGTATATTGTAGCTATTTAGAGCATCCTGCAAATTTTCATAAAATTTCGAATAGTTTACAGTGTCGAAAACTAGGTTCAAACATGTTGTTGCACGCGTGACTAATTTTTTTTATGCGCGTGGAAATCAACATGTTTGAACCAAGTTTTTGATACTGTAAACTATTCGGAATTTTCTGAAAATTTGCAGGATGCTCTAAATAGCTACAATATATACAGTCAAAAAAAAAAAAGTCGCGCCGAAAACTGTTCACGGGTCAAGAAACACTGAGAGTCCCACCAGTAGGGCTTAAAGTGAAGCTCCTATAGAAGAATTGTTCTATATATATATTTATATATGGATTGTTGTTCTTATTTAGCAGTATCTATTGCAATTTGCACAAAAACAGGTATAATTTGTTTGACTTGATAGATCATTTTCACAGTCGAGGTCTCTACCGTTCAGTCTTTCTAAGGTACTTCTCATCTATTGAAGTGCATTATAATATTTCCTCTAAAAAAAATTAGGTTGTAATTTTATTTCTGCCTCCTAAACCTTTTTAGTATAATGGAAGGAGAGCAATCTCTTAGACGGTTTTCTCCAGAAGTGATGGTACAGGACCCAAACATTAAAAATGCAGTGTCTCTCCTGCCTCCCATTATTTTATTCCATGGTACAGCAGATTATTCCATACCATCAGATTCCAGGTAAAGTCTTCTCTGAGATCAAGCCCTCACCCTTTTTTTGTTTTCATGGTTAATAATTTTTTTTATGTGGCCATATAAGTTCAGTGGCTTGCTCAGGTTTTGGCTAACATATTCTTTTGCGCAGCAAGAAATTTGCAGAAACTCTTCAGAGCCTTGGAGTCAAAGCTGAATCAATTTTGTATGAAGGAAAGACTCATACAGATTTGTTTCTTCAGGTAAAAGGGACTTAAGATGCCATTTCTTTAGTTTCATTTTTTTATTTCCATCTCTTTCTATTGAAGAAAGAATTATGCTATTATAATTTTCTGTACAAAATTTTCCACTAAATTAGGCCTCTCTCTAAACAAGTCAAAATTGGCTCCCTTGCTTTCATTTTTCACTCTATCTCATTTCTACCGATTTAATAACATTTCATTCTCATTCAATACATTACTAGAATAAATTGGAATTCTTAAATACTTGAATAGATTGGAACGCCTAATTCTTCAATGGTTCATCAAGAAACTACTCTTTCTTATTTTCGTTTCACCAATCTATTATCTTGTCTGCTTCAAATGTCTGTGATGTCAAATTTATTTCCACCTTGTTTTTCTTATTGTAAACTGGAAGTCGTCAGTCTCATTAAGTTTCCCACACCCTTTTCATTTGTTCATTTAATAACTCTTATCTTTCTTGGGGCTGCTATTCAGGATCCTATGAGGGGCGGTAATGATCAAATGTTTGAAGATTTACTAGCTGTCATCCATGCTGATGACTCAGCTGCCCAGGCTAGAGACGCAGCGGCTCCTCTCAGAAGACGGCTTGTACCTGAGTTCATGTTGAAATTAGCTCGCAGTGTCAGTCCATTCTAATTATTCTTTAATTCATTGAGTTAGTGTGAAAGCTCATAATTTGTAGCTTCAATCTACTCATTCTGTATATATCAGTGGCAATTCCAGCTATTTTCTTCAATTTTGTGTCACCTTTACTTTTCCCTCTCTCTTCTCGGACAAAGTATGCTCTTATGCATTTCATTTCCTCAGTATAACCACACTTGTATGGACATTGTAACTATACGGATAAGAAAGAAAAAGAAAATGGTTTCAGGATCATACTTGGGCCCAGATTATCAAATTTTATTTTTATTCCATCAGTATAACATACATGGAGTTGCACTGATCACCAGGAAAGTTCAAGACAGAATATAAAAACACACAAATTAAAGAAACATAAACACATATTGGTGTAGCTTCCTTGTCTTGCAAACCATGTTCAGCCAATCAGTAAAGTTACTACTTTGCTGCGGCTTTGCCACCTTTGCCTCCTTTGCCCTGCATAGCCAAACATGATTTTTGTTACTTTTTGATAGTATACTCATTAACCAAACATCTATGTGTTTTATCCATAAATGGGAATAGTGGGATACCTTCTTCTTGGTTTCCTGAGGCTTTTGTGCAGCAGCCTTCTTTACAGCCGGCTTTGAAGCCGTAGCTTTTGCTGAACCCTCACCAGCCTTGACAGGCTCCTTCTTGGCTTGGCCAAAGAGCTGAGTGCCAACTGGTTTTTCAGCCTTCATGCTTGCCATAACTATTGAAACTGTTTTGACAGATTGAGAAAAAAAGAAAGTTTTAAGGGATAAAATCTATGTGACACTGGCTTGGTTTGCCTCATTCACTTCCAGCATAACATATATATAGTGGATTTTTGCTCAGTTGTGACAAAGGGAATTGGAATCACAAGTTACAGCAAGAAAAAAGTGATGATGAGAGGGGAATGGTTGTATTTCAGGATAGCGGAATAACTGACATGATCACTTGTATTGTAAGGGCAGAGCACCGGATGCTTTGCTTATGAAAATTTTAGCTGCCATTATTTTGATAGATAGAGAGATATACCTATCTAGTAAGGTATAAGCGAGTGTGGAATAGCATCAATCTTTGAAAGGAACTAATATGCTATCAACTGAATTACCATTGGCTTTGTTTACATCACCAAGATATTTACTATAATATCTGAAAATGGACTTGAATTTTTCATAGGATACATGTAAGAAATCATTGGTATGAAACTGTTACTTGGAATGAATTACATCATATTTGAGTATTAAAGAATCATATTAAACTTTACTGGTGGTGGTAGATTTTTCTGCTAATAATTTTTTTTGATTGGCAAGCATTAGAACCACATCAAGGGGCCCCTCCCTTTGATTAGGGGGGAAAACATTACAAAAGTTGGTTCTAGACGATTTAGCAATTTGGTCTGCGATTACATTGGAGTCTCTAGGAACGAAAGAGATAATACAAGCCTCAGATTGCATTCATCTGGAGGTTTGGAGGATGAAGAGGCAGGCAGGTACAGGCTTGTTGGGTATGAAGTCAAGCAGCGAAATTTTAGCCCAAAGTCCAAAAGGTTTGTTAGGGGAAGGCAGGAATCCAACGAGGCTGATGCAATAGTTAGCCTATCCAATCCAATATTTATATAAATATATAGGTAAATTTCACTTTCTATGCTTAATATTGGGTGCTAATTAAAATATATCTTAGGTATATTAAAGATTTCAAAATAATGCTACATTTTGGCACTCTACCAAAAATACCATCCTCCCTTCCCTCTTCTCTCTTCTTTCTTCTCACTTCTCATTTCTCTCTTCCCTCTCTCTCTTTCTCGGTTCACTCTCTCTCACCTCTCGACACCACCAACACCACCATCATACTAAATATTGCATTTCGAACTGATTTGGGCATGATTTTTGGGTTTTTTTTACGATTTTTTTTTCAGATCTAAAACTTTGAAATCTGTAGAAAATCGACACTGTTCGTGGTGATTCGATGGTGCTCGATGCCAGCTTGATGGGGCCTTCAAAATCAAGATTTTCATGAAAAAAACGAATTTGCTTGATGGTGGTTCAATGGTGCTCGATTCCAGCTTGATGGACTCGATGCAATTCTTGCAAGAGACATACTTTTTCACTCGGGTGTCCGTTTGAGGTGATGCAGCATGTCAAATGTGTAGATCTTGAAAAAATACCCAAAATAAACCTAAACGAATACCCGGATGAAAAATTATGTCTCTTGCAAAAATCACATCGAGCCCATTGAGCTGACATCGAGCACCATCGAACCACCATATAGAAAGTCATTCTTTTCATGAAAATCTTATTTTGAAGGCCCCATCGAGCTGGCATCAAGCAATGTCGATTTTCTACAGATTTCAGAGTTTTACATCTGAATTTTTTTAAAAAAAAAATCCAAAAATCATGTCCAGATCTGTCCAAAATGCAGTAATTAGTGTAAAATCATTTATTGGCATATTTGATCAAATTGACAAAATTAATTAAAGATGTATTTTCGAAATATATTGTGTGGTATTTTCGAATTGGTTTGGTGTGAAATGTTTTCTAAAATCAGCTTATTCTATATATGTTAATAAAATAAATATATATAATTTCCTATAAAAGATTATCTTGTCTTAACTTTTGTATATATGGAAACTATTGGTATTTATTTTAATTTCGTAATCTGATTGTCCAGAAACCGTGTACAGCTTGCAGAGATAATGTATATATTGTTTCCTTATTTATTTAAGGAAACTGGGTTTAAAAAACTGTCCAGGTTCAATGAATCTGTTTGAAGGGATTGGCAGTCTGTTTGAACAGATTCTGACTAACCTGTTTGGGAATATTTTCCATTTATTGGATGATTGGTTTCTGATTTTTTTTCCACGACCTAAAAAGATTTTAAAGTGTATATAATCATCCTTAGGTCGTTGGTTTTTGATCATCTCTCTTGGTGTATTATTTTCAAAATATTTTCAAGTTTTAGAGAGACTTTTTTATTATGTGAAGAACTTGAGTCCAGCAGCAAGTTCTTAGTGGTTTATTATAGTGTACTTCTGTATTATTTTCTTTGTGCTAATTGTGCAGGTAGAACACACTTGGACATTGTTCATCTAGCTTCGGAAGAAGTCTTGCTCGTGAGTCCCTTTTCGGGAGGAAAAATGCAAGTGTTATGATTTGAAGGGAGTTCAAGATCTTAGCACTTTAGAAATTTGATTAGGAGTTTAGATTACAACAGTTGCGACAAATTCAAGAGGGAGTCTTTATTTGTATAAGTCAATTTGGTTTTGTAATCAATTAGATATTCTTCTAATAAATTTCATTCTCTGGGCGTGGCCCCGTGGACTAGTAGCAATCTGCAAAGATTGCTGATACCACGTATAATTTCGTGTGTTCTTTACTTTATGTTCGTTTTCATCTTCTGGTGATAAAACTGTTTAAACATATCTGGTTTCTATTCAAATAGACTCTGTGTCCATTTAAACATTTCTGTAACAGTTCAGCAATTAATTATTTAATTTGAATAATTAAGTTGGTAATCATAAAAAATGGAATTTCAATTGGTATCAGAGCGGTTCACTAAACTCTTAGTGAGATCTTGTGGTTATTTTCCGTTTGATTTGTTTTGTGTGAAATGTCTTTCTTTGCAGAAGGTAGTTCGGTGTCTCGACCTCCATTGCTTAATGACTCAAACTATCCATATTGGAAAGTTAGGATGAGAGCTTTCATAAAAGCTCAAGATGAGAAAGCACGGAGAGCGATTTTGTCTGGATGGTCACCCCCTACTGAAAAATGTGAAGATGGAAGCACAATTGTAAAATCTGAACTTATTTGGGATACATATCCTGTTATAATAATAAAGCTCTTCACGCCATTTTCAATGGTGTTGGAGAAAGTTTTATAAAACTTGTTTCCACACGTGTCTCGGCTAAAGATACTTGGAAAATTCTTCAAACTCAGTTTGAAGGAACTGTAGACGTCAAAAGGTCTAGATTTATTATGTTACAAACTAGGTTTGATGACCTTAGGATGTCTGATTCTGAAACACTATCTGGATTTTATGAGAGATTATATGATATTTCTAATGAGTATTTTGCACTTGGTGAGAAACTTGATGATTCTGTTCTTGTTAGAAAAATTGTTCGAGTTTTTCCTGACAGGTTCAATGTTATGCTCACTGCTATAGAAGAGGCAAAAAACTTCAGTACTATGAAAGTAGAAGAATTGATGGGGTCACTTCGTACCTTTGAGTTAAATCAAAAGATTCGTCAAAAAGACAAGCCAAGTACTTCCAAAGAGAAAGAGAAAACCATAGCTTTCAAAAGTACTGAAAAAGAAGTGTCAGAAGATGAAGATGGTGATAATGAAATGGAAATGCTTGCAAAGAATTTTTGAAAATATATGAATAATATAGGAAATAAGAAGTTCAATGGCAAGCCGTCAAAAGGTAATCCTTCTTCTCTTAACCTTTTCAAACTAATAAAAAAGGTATTCAGTGCAGGGAATGTGAAGGATTTGGCCACATCCAGTCCGAATGTACAAACACCTTGAAAAAGAACAAAAAATGTATGATTGCTACTTGGAGTGATAATGACTCTGAAATTAGTGAAGATGAGGAAGGTAATGTCGCTTTCACTTCTATTTTACCTGTTTCTAAATCTGAAAATGAGAAAATTGTTTGCTTGAATAATGTTTCAAAAGATGAAGAAAATTCTGATAGTAATGAATCTGAATTGAATGATGAGTCTTTGAGGGAATCTTACAAAAATATTTATGGTTCATAGGTGAAAGTGTGTTATGAAAATCGGTTATTTTTAGGCCAAAATAAAGATTTATCCTTTGAAATTAAACAACTTACTAACTTAAATGAAAATTTTGAAAAAGAAATAATTTCAAAAAATGTTGAAATTAATAAGTTGTCTAAAGATTTGGATACTCTTGAGAAAAATGTAACAATGTTTAACCCCGGTTCTACTGTTTTTGAGAAAATACAGAATGCATGTCAAAGAAGTCATGTGGGACTTGGTGCTTTAAGTTCTCAAAAATCAAAGAAAACTGTCTTTATCTTGGCTGGGATGCTATCGTCTAATGTTCCTGTGTCATCTTCACTGAAATCTGTTGCATCCAGTACTGGGATTGTTCCAACAGAATGGACACAGTCAGCAGGTAAATCCAATGGAAAGTTTGAAAAATTAATTCCAATCTGTCATTTTTGTGGTAGGAAGGGTCATATTCGTCCTAAGTGTTTTACTCTTATGAATTTTGCCAAAAATGAATATTTTGAGAAATTCAATTATTTTGATAATTTCAAAAGAGTAAAAAAGGAAAATGTTCAATAAAAAAAATATGGATAAAAAAGAGTAATTGTTTTGCTGGTTGTACTAGTGAATATGATAGATATGCTTCTTCATATTTTTGGTATTTTGACGGTGGTTGTTCAAGACACATGACAGGTGACAGGTCTATTCTTACAGACATAAAACCTATGCATTGTGGATCTGTTACTTTTGGGAATGGAATTGGAGGTAATGTTCTTGGAATTGGTACTCTTAACTTTGAAGGGTTGCCTAGATTCAAAAGAGTGTTACTTGTGGAAGGACTTAAAGCTAACTTGCTTAGCATAAGTCAAATTTGTGATCAAGGTTATACTGTTAACTTTGATAAAGAGAATTGTTTTGTTTTAAACAAGAATGGTGAGAATGTTCTTGAAGGTTTTAGATCTAGTGACAATTGTTACACTCTTCTGCCTTCTATTATGTGTCTATCTGTTGTGAGTAATAACACTGATGTGTGGCATGCTAAACTTGGTCACATAAATTTCAAAACTTTGAAAAAATTGTCACAGGCAGGGATTGTTCGTGGTTTACCTAAGCTAGGTAGAGAATTTGATGGTAAGTGCAAGAGTTGTCAACTTGGTAAGCAATTAAAAATTACACATAAAAGTGTTTCTGACATAAGCACTTCGAAAGTTTTAGAATTGCTTCACATGGATCTTATGGGTCTAATTCAAATTGAGAGTTTAAATGGGAAAAGGTATATTTTTGTTTGTGTGGATGATTTTTCTAGATATACTTGGGTGGATTTCTTGAAAGAAAATTATGGTACTTTTGATGCATTTAAAACTCTTTGCTTAAAATTAAAAGTTGAAAAAGATTGCAACATTGGAAAAATTGTTCGTATAAGAAGTGATCTTGGTAAAGAGTTTGAGAATTCTGTCTATGATGATTTTTGTAAGTCTGTAGGTATTTCACATGAGTTTTCAGCTCCCAAAATACCTCAACAGAATGGAGTTGTAGAAAGGAAAAACCGCACTCTTCAAGAAATGGCTAGAGTAATGCTAAATAACAAAAAATTGACTAAACGGTTATGGGCATAAGCAATTAACACTACTTGCTATATCATAAACCGTGTTTTTCTCCGTCCAGGTACATCTAAAACATCTTATGAAATTTGGAAAGGTAAGAAACCAAGTGTGGCTTACTTTCATGTTTTTGGATGTGTTTGTTACATTTTGAGAGATAGAGAAAATATTGGTAAATTTGATGCTAAGAGTGATGAAGGTGTTTTTATTGGATACTCCACTAAAAGTAGGGTTTATCATGTGTATAACATGAGAACCCAAACTGTAATGGAGTCGGCTAACGTTGTTATTGATGATGCCAGGGATTTTTCTGAGTTTTCTACTGAGGAAGAAATTGATAGGTTTATTGATGAACCTATTGAAAAACACGAAGAAGCTTTTGTCAGTGATACTACTGTTGCAACGTCTAGTCCATCTGTTCCAACAGATCACGAATCCGATGAAATAGATTCTGGACAAACAGAAAAGAAATTTCCAGATATTATTTCGGATGAAGTCCAAAAGAAGCCATCAACCAGAGTTAAATTAAATCATCAACAAGATTTAATACTTGGAAATCCAAAAGGTAGTATGGTAAGAAGAAGAAGATTTAGTAATGTTGTTCAATTTGTTTGTTTCTTATCTTTAATTGAGCCTAAAAATGTGAAATAAGTTTTAACTGATGAAAATTGGATTAAAGCTATGCAGGAGGAATTGGAACAACTTTTTAGAAACAAAATGTGGATTCTTGTGCCAAGACCGTTGCATACCAATATTATTGGCACAAAATGGATTTTCAAGAATAAATCTGATTAATTTGGTACAATTGTGCGAAATAAAGCAAGATTAGTGGCACAAGGGTACACACAAGTGGAAGGAATAGACTTTGATGAAACATTTGCACCTGTTGCAAGACTTGAATCAATTAGATTATTATTGTCTATTGCTTGTTTGATTGATTTCAGGTTGTTCTAAATGGATGTCAAATCCGCATTTCTCAATGGGATCTTGCATGAAGAGGTATATGTTGAACAACCCAAAGGGTTTGAAGATCCCCATGCACCTGATCATGTTTACAAATTGGAGAACGCTCTATATGGTTTGAAGCAAGCCCCTCGGGCTTGGTATGAGAGACTCTCTCAATTTCTTGTTTCTCATGGATACAAAAGGGGTGGAGTAGATAAAACTCTGTTTATCAAAAATATTAAATCTAACATAATTATTGCTCGGATTTATGTTGATGATATTGTGTTTGGTTCTACTTCTGACAATGAGGTGCAGGTATTTGTGAAACAAATGAAAGAGGAGTTTGAAATGAGCATGGTGGGAGAATTGACCTATTTCTTAGGTTTGCAAGTCAAGCAGTTAGATGAAGGGACATTTGTTTCTCAAAGCAAATTTGCTAAGAACTTGGTCAAAAAGTTTGGACTTGAAAGTTCAAAGTTTGCCAAAACACTAATGGGAACAACTGTGAAGTTATCCAAAGATGAAAATGGTGTCAAAGTTGATCCTACACTGTATAGGAGTATGACTGGTAGCCTTCTTTATCTCACTGCTAGTAGACCTGATTTGAGTTATAGTGTTGGTGTGTGTGCCAGGTACCAAGGAAATCCCATGGAGTCTCATGTTGCACCTGTCAAAAGAATCATTCTATATGTTCATGGGACTATTGATTATGGTATTTGGTATTCAAAAGAAACTAACTCTAATCTAGTGTGTTTTAGTGATGCTGATTGGGCAGGTAACACTGATGACAGAAAAAGCACTAGTGGAGGATGCTTCTACTTGGGAAATAATCTAGTTTCTTGGCACAGCAAGAAACATAATTCTATTTCACTTTCAATAGCTGAGGTCGAATACATTGCGACAGGAAGTTGTTGTGCACAACTTTTGTGGATGAAGCAAATGATGATGGATTATGGGTTTGATCTTGACATTTTAAATATTTTTTTGTGATAATACAAGTGCAATTAATATTTCAAAAAATCCTGTGCAACATTCACGTACTAAACATATTGATATTCGTCATCATTTCATAAGAGAATTAGTTGAAAATAAAGTTCTTGTCTTGGAATATATTGAAACACATAAACATATTGCTGATATTTTTAATAAAGCTCTTGATTCGGTTCGCTTTGATTTCCTCTGAAAATCTTTGGGGGTTTGTTCACTATAAATTTTCTTGTTATTGTGTTGTCACTCTTGATAAAAAATGTGTTGTTTAACTTTAAGAAAATTGTCAATTAATTTGAAAATTTTATTGTGTGTCAAACTAGATAATCTGACTTGTGTTTATGAGCTTTTAGTTGTATATTTTTGAGAGAAAAATAATCAATTTCTCCTAGGCATATTCGAGTAAATCAATCAATGTTTAATGTTTGAGCTTCCTTTTGTGTAGCATTGTTTCAAGCTCATGTGCAAGAATAGAGCTACCTACATCAGTGTGTGAAAGCCGTCTTTTGAGTAAGTTTGAACTTTGTATTTCGGAGTTATAAAGAGGATACGCTACCATAGAAAAGGGCTACCACTGGTGTAGTGTGACAACGTCTTCATGGGTTACAATTATTTACGATTTCGAAAAAGACTTATTTGTCATTGGGCAATGTTCCCTTGCATACACTATCACACACTTATGCTTGAAACTATGCAAGAAAAATTGTACACAGTTTGAAATAAAAAAAAAATGTGTGTAAGACTCATACATGTTGACTGATTCACTTAAGAATATGTGTTTGTGACTGAATTGTGCATTATTTCTCTCGAATATTCTTTCTAATATTTTTTTATTTTCACAAGTGTTCTTATCCATGGTATTCACTAACATTTATTTTCAGTTGCTTGATTTTATTATTTTCAGGATGACTCTCTTTGATCAAAGCACATTTTTTTTTGTTGGGTTTTATTTTTGTGCCTTTTCATACAATATATATATATATTTGAATGACAAGGAAATTCATGGTGGACCGAATCTTTTTGGTAATTTGTGAAATTGGCATTTATTTTGTGTGATTTAATATATTCTTTGTCTCCAAGGAATTTATTTTGTCCACTTTCTTTATTTGGAATACCATGATTTGTCTCTTTATTGTTTTGTACTTTGTTTAGCATTTTTTTAATAAAGAAAAAATATAAAAAAGGGGAAAAGTTCAATAAGAAGATTGTGTGGGGTTTTTTGTTACCTTTTTAGTGTTGGCATTCTCTATTTATTTTATTTCCTGGGTAAGTTTGTTATCTTGATCGTGTGTCTTAAGGTTTGTTTCATTTTATTTTTATTTTAAAAAAAATAAAAAAAAGGGAAACCTCTTTTTGCCATGGGTGTCCTAAATGGGAAAGTTATGTCCTTAAAAAGCTTGTCACCACCCATTTTCTCCTCACCCACGATCCCTCTAAGCCTCTTCTTCTTCTTCTTCTTCTTATTTTTTTTCTCATTATTTTTGTAAGTGTTTGCTTTTCAGAGAAGGAACAATGGTGAAAACTCGTGGAGCTTCCTCTAAGAAGACCCCTGCTTCTCAATCCAGAAAGGTGCCCTCTCCGTCGCCTCCTCCATCTGTGTCAACGGCACCTCCATCTGCTCCAGCACCAGCAACATCTATTGGGAAAACTCCCAAATCCAAGGCACGCAAGAAGGTGTTTTCCCTCTCTACTGAACACCCCATGGTGTTTCCAGATATCACGACTGATATTGTCGAAATCGCACCACCATCTGAAGTGGTGGTGCCTTCTTGAGCCAAAAACCTTTCTCCTTTTCCGATTGAATCGTCTCTAGCAGCTAGGGCAAAATCCAAATCTGTTTCATCCTTTGCCAAAGCTGTTGCTGCTGGGTTACTCAAGCTACCCATGAAGCCGACCAGACCAAGAAAAACTTTGTGGCTCCCAAAAGGAAATTGGGGTTGGAATCATCTTCATCTCCTTTGACTCCTGCCTAGAAAAGATTGAAGGCTCATCCCCCTTCTCCGTCTTCCTTTGAATCTGACCCCGAGGAAGCGAAATCTGAGTCTGAAGCAACCCATGATACCACCTTATCTGATGAATCTGTTCCTGACAATGCTGAATCAGAGGCTGAGTCTGATGAGCCAGAACAAGAAGACATTGTCCCCTCTGAACAAGAAGCTGAATCTGACACAGAGCCAGTTGCAACTCCATTGTCATCCAAGGCTAAAGGCAAGATACCTATTTCTGATTCTACACCATCTCTAAAACTCTCAAGTGTAAATTTCAAACCTTATTCTTCTACTTTTTGTTATAACGACAATGCTCGTGATATGGTTCTCTATGCTCAAAGGAAATTTCTCATTGAGAGAAATTATGTCTTGAGTGATCATCGACCTTATGGTGTGCTAACAGTGCTTCAAGATCGAAAATGGACAGGTTCTTTGGTTAAATTTACTGGTTTTATGGATAGAATAGTCAAGGAATTCTATGCTAATCTTACTAATGAAATTATTGAACCTAAATCTCCTCTGTATTGTAAAGTGTTTGTTAGGGGCCATTGGTTCTCTTTTTCCCCACAAGATATTTCCCATGCTTTGCATCTTCCTCTTGATGTTGAGGATGATGATGATCTTGCCTCTCTTGACAAGGATGCGGTTATCACTGAATTAGTAGGGCAAAAAATGGTATGGCCATCTAATACAGTTATCTCGGTCGCTAATCTCACCTACACTTATGCTGTTCTCCATAAGTTTACCACAACAAATTGGAAACCAACTTCTCACACCGCAACTATCTCATTTGACATGGCTTCTTTTTTGTACAAAGTGGGGACCGGAATTGGTATAAACTTGGCTATGTTTATCTATGATCAAATCATTGGATTTTGAAAAGGTAATAGGAGAAACTTGAATCTTCCTTTTCCTCAAGTTATTTATAAAGTGTTGAGTATGCAGAAAAAAGATCTCCAGCGTGATCAAGAAGACTTGGTGGCTCCCACTACTGCTACTTCCTACAAAGCCTCTGCTCCAACTACTGAAGCCACTGATGTTCCATCAACTAAGAAAGTCAAGCCTCAATCTCTGAAGTTTGCCTCGGATGACATTCCTCTTGAATCCTCCTCTGTTCCCACAGATTCAGGACCTGTTGCTACATAACTAGCTGCTGTTCGAGCCTCTGTTGATTCTTTGGCTGCTCGAGTGATGACGATTGACGGATTGCAATGTTCTGTGTTTGATGCTGTCCAAACTCTGTCCAAGGATCCAGCCGTTTAGTTTTAATTTTTTTTTTCTTTTGTCCTAAGAACATTGATACTTTCTTTTGTCTTTTGTTTTATGTTTCTTTGGCTTCTTTAAAAGACACAAAGGGGGAGAGTAGACTTCCAAAAACCTGCTTTGTTTGTTATGTTTAACTCTGGACCTTCTTATTTTGAGGGGGAGTTAAGTCTTAGTTTCTTTATATGTTTGTTATAAGTTAATGCATGTTTGCAGGGGGAGTTTTTTTTCTCTTTACTTGTAACTAACATTTGTGTTGCAGGTTTTTTGAATTAATTTTGTTTATCAAATTGCCAAAGGGGGAGATTGTAAAATCCTTTATTGGCATATTTGATCAAATTGACAAATTAATTAAAGATGTATTTTCGAAATATATTGTGTGGTATTTTCGAATTGGTTTGGTGTGAAATGTTTTCTAAAATCAGCTTATTCTACATATGTTAATAAAATAAATATATATAATTTCCTATAAAAGATTATCTTGTCTTAACTTTTGTATATATGAAAATTATTGGTATTTATTTTAATTTCGTGATCTGATTGTCCAGAAACCGTGTACAACTTGCAGAAATAATGTATATATTGTTTCCTTATTTATTTAAGGAAACTGGGTTTAAAAAATTGTCCAGGTTCAATGAATCTGTTTGAACGGATTGATAGTCTGTTTGAACAGATTCTGACTAACCTGTTTGGGAATATTTTCTATTTATTGGCTGATTGGTTTCTGATTTGTTTTCCACGACCTAAAAAGATTTTAAAGTGTATATAATCATCCTTAGGTCATTGATTTTTGATCATCTCTCTTGGTGTATTATTTTCCAAATATTTTCAAGTTTTAGAGAGACTTTTTTATTATGTGAAGAACTTGAGTTCAGCAAGTTCTTAGTGGTTTATTATAGTGTACTTCTGTATTATTTTCTTTGTGCTAATTGTGCAGGTAGAACACACTTGGACATTGTTCATCAAACTTTGTGAGAAGTCTTGCTTGTGAGTCACTTTTCGGGAGGAAAAGTACAAGTGTTATGATTTGAAGGGAGTTCAAGATCTTAGCACTTTAGAAATTTGATTAGGAGTTTAGATTACAACAGTTGCGACAAATTCAAGAAGGAGTCTTTATTTGTATAAGTCAATTTGGTTTTGTAATCAATTAGATATTCTTCTAATAAATTTCATTATCTGGGCGTGACCCCGTGAACTAGTAGCAATCTGCAAAGATTGCTGATACCACATATAATTTCGTGTGTTCTTTACTTTATGTTCGTTTTCATCTTCTGGTGATAAAACTGTTTAAACATATCTGGTTTCTGTTCAAACAGACTCTGTGTCCATTTAAACATTTTTGTAACAATTCAGTAATTAATTATTTAATTTGAATAATTAAGTTGGTAATCATAAAAAATGGAATTTCAATTAGTGTGGTGGTGGTGTTGGTAGTGTCGTGAGGTGAGAGAGAGTGAACCGAAAGAGAGAGAGGGGGAAGAGAGAAGAGATGGGAGTATTTTGGGTAGAGTGTCAAAAAATGATATTATTTTCAAATATTTAATATGTCTAACATATTTTTTAATTAGCACCCAATATAATGTATAGAAACTTAAATTTCCCAGTATATAATATTTATGTTATATAAATATATTTATTTTAATAAATTTTTTATTGGCTGCGTTATGAATTTATGCGTACCCTTCCGCACCATGTCCTAAAAGCTCTAAAGAGAGTAAAAAAGATCTATTTGATTTAATTTGCTGGTATTAGCTACTTCAAACTTTCGGATTTAATATTACATTACAGTATTAAATTTATAATGTTGATGACTTTATATTAGATTGCTAATGAATGAATATTGATATTCACAAATAAATATATGTCCTTTTTTTAACTCTATGATATATCTCCCATAACACACTTATACTAAGTATATATCATTTTTAATATTTATCACAAAACTATCCGTTTACCTACTTGAAAATGACATAACTACCCCTAAAAACATAACCTAATACCAAAACACAAAATACAAGGAAATACCTCTCAAATTCGAAATCACCAAAATCTTCTTATTCTATCTTCTCACAAATCATCACACTTACATTATAAATTTACAAAGAGCTACACATACAGATTTCGAAACTTAAATAACATCACATTGTGAGAGGCAAAATTTCACGAAGTTAAAGAAGTTTATCAAGCAATTGATGATGAGAAAGTAATATGTTATTTATAGTTTGAGTGTGTTATACAATTGTTTGAGTCAATTTTTTACTTAAAAAGGATTAAAATTATTTGTGTTGAGATAATGAATTTTGTTGGACCAAAAAGTGGTACGTGCACTCGCAAGTGCACACATTTTTAATTGAGTATAAAGAATGTATAAGCACGAGGTTGAACCCAAAAGAATTGCATAAAATTAAAGAAAAATAAATTTAATCTAAATTGTTTTCATTCTAACCTAGTTCCAATAATGATGACATTTTTGGTAACAAAATGAACTATTTAAGATATGGAAATAACTAACTAAAAGATTATATTAATCGTTTGAGCAAGAATTATTAAGATTTCAGATTCTACCTAAGTATAAATAATAAAATTTATTGATATACTGATTCTCTTAATTATTTAGAAATCAATCTAACTATTTTCTAAAATAGATTTTCCTTCTGTTGACGCCACTTTTCGTCAACTTAAATAGTAGAGCAATTAAACAATAAAAAAAAAACTGGAACAAATGAACGAAGAGGAAAACAAGAGGATTTTGACGTGGTTCAGCAGTTAACTCTGTCTAGTCCACGAGTCTATATTATTAAGACTTGAGAGTTTTCTGGAAACTTTTCAGAGAAGAGTTGTCCAGTGTTTTCTCTCAAGAAATCAGAATTCAGTCCTTTACAAATGGTGATTCCTTCTCTATTTATAGAGAAGGTTTTAGAATTCATTTCCACATATTTCGGGAAGATATTCTGTAAATCAATTGAAATAATAATATTAAATGCATTATCTCCTACATACACGAAAATGTCCCATGAAGATCGGGAACGGATAACAGATTGAATGATATTCCTTAAATATTGGGATTGTATTATAATAAACACATTCACACGTAATGGGTTATCCCAGATGACTCATCAAATCTTTGAGATAAGCAATTGGTTTTGAGTCTATCAAGACTATGAGTCAATTACGAGCTTGCTACCCAACTTCGCGCTATGTTTGGGATAAATAGGTGCTAACGAGGCTGTCACATCTGAGTTTACACTTCACGAGCTTGAGCTATCTCGCCTGGAGGCAATCGGCGAAAAATATATTCAAGTATCATGCCATTGCGAGCTCAGAGAATATTTGAGATTACACATCCTCGAGGTCGTTGTTTTACTTCAGAGAGGTTTAACGGTTGGACCATATGATGTCTGTATATATTTCGAGCTCACACCTGACGAGCCCAGGTTTCGGGGTCATAACTTCTTATCTCGAAATCTGGGTGTAACATTTTGCCCCCTCAAAAGTATCAATTCGAATCCCGTGAGAAGGAAACTTTTGAACTGCCCTTCTTGGAAATCGTACCATCAATTGTAGTCGAGTGTAGACACGCGTTAGCCAGGTACCGGATGGTCAGAGTACTTGAGTGCTTTTTATACCGCACGCACATCCATCCGCCTGCCACCTTTATGGCGCCACTCTTCCCTTTGTCACTGGCCATTTGATCAAATATTGAAATTGGCCAATGGTCCAGATCACTTCGTCGTTTGGTATCCTCTGGAGCCTATAAATATGCCATCATCTTCCTCATTTTAACATTACGTTTTCAGAAAGAAGAGAAGAACAAAGGAAACCAGAACTTAAAAACTTCAGTCCTTGCATGTTCTCTATGCCGAGGAAGCAAAACACCGCTGGTCTGTTTGACTCCGTGAGATCGTTCTTGCAGCCAATCCTTCAGTATTCAATTTCTTTGTATCCACCATCTACATTGTGTAAGTATCTACCCTTGACCCCATATATCTGTGTTTATGCTTTGTTTTTTCCATGCATGTTTTACGTTGTTGCACTTTTAGGCATGTTTGCTAGTTTTGTACTAGGGTGCTTTAGTCAATACCGTGTAATTTTTAGGCTCTTCTGGTGTTACTGGTTTCCCAAACTCAGATTTTGCATGAATGAGGCAAATTCGGTTCTTTTACTGGGTTATCTTGATTCTGAACATCATATCGTGTAGACCAAGAAACTAGGTATAGGATTAGGGTTTTCAAATTGCACGTTTCCCAAAAATAGCACTTTCTGAGTAACCACTAACTTCTTTCCTAAAAATCCAGGATTTTAAAAAATAAATCCACCTTTCCCTCTTCACGTGGAATACATGCTCCGAGCTTGATCTTGTTCTTTTGATCGAGGTTGGACCGTCTTGATTTTTATTCTCAACCTCTTGTTCGTCTGGCCTTCACCCTTTTGCTCTCTTGCTAGATGCCGCAGAATTCGGAAAAGCGGTGGGGGTCAATACTTGCGATTCTTTACTCACCGACAACTTCGAGCCTGGAGTCACCCTTTACTCAGAACCAGCGCCCTGATTCGCGAGCACGAACTAAGGTTTGAGCAAGAAGACACCCGAGCTCACTTTCGACGCCAAATTGACGAGGTTGAGGAGAAAAAGAGGAAAAAACTAAGGGTCGCGATCTATCCAGACCTGGACCCCGAGCCCAGACTGATCCTTCTCGGCCCTACTCTTAAGGTGATGGTCGTATTCAAATCGGGCGATATCAAATTTTCGCTGATGGAAGAACCATCAAATCCCCCATATACCTCGCAACCAACCACTATTCCCACCTCGAGGGGAGAATTTTTCGAGGCCGAGCATTATTGGAGCTCAATTTCTTCACTAGGGAAAATCTCTGACATCTTGGCCCTCCAAGGAATTGGATTATCAGGCTCGCTGAGGTGTCGAGCTCCTACCTCCCATGAGCGAAGCTGTCGCGCCTCGGGAGATGGTAATCCCAAAAATAAGTTAAAGTACGCGGCTTGGAGCCATGAGCATATGAGGGTAGGGGACTTATTGCCCTTGAAGTCCTTTTTCAAGGATTTTTTGGAATTTTTCGGGCTCGCTCCCTTCCAACTCAACACCAACTCATACAGGGTTTTGTCAGCCCTGAGGTTGCTTTACCATGAGCTAAAGTGGGAAGGACCTTCACCAAAAGAGATCTTGTATCTCTTTTGTTTGAAAAGCAACCCCTCCCGAGCTCGAGGAGGGGATGGCTTCTATTACCTCTCGAGCTATCCCCAGGAGAAGAAGATCTTCGAAGACCTGCCGAACCATCCCCCCAACTTCAAACTCGCGTTCTTCTGGACGGACAGCTTGGCTCCCTCAAGATATTATTCGTTCAGGCAAATTCGTAAGAATACGACCCTTTTCTTTTCATGCTCTAATTTTTGTTTAAGCTCGAACCACTCATAACACCTTCAATTCTTCAGCCAACTATCACCGCCCTACTCCCATGGACAAAATGAAGGAGCACAAGGAAGCCTTGCTTCAACTCCCTTATGGTAGGCGCTCCCATTCCTATCTTCTTCATGAAGATAGGCTTCGAGCTTGTGGTCTCCTGGAGAAGAATCAATCCACAAACGACTGGTCCAACAAGAAGTACACCAATTGGGAGTCTATGCCTCTCCCAATCGGCAGCCTTTCTTTGAGGCGAAGCTCTAAGGCACGATCCCCATCTCGCCATCGTAGGAGTTCGTGCTCGGGGAACGAGGCCAATGACGAGGCTTCGAGCTCGAGTGACAGAGGTACGGTCATCCTTAGCTTGGCCTTATGGTCTCCTTCGCTACTTAAGCATAAGCCCGACACCTTAATCCTGTGTGAAGATGATAGGAACCACTTTTATGTATGGTCCTGGGTAGATGAGAGGGTTCATAGGTTTGATAGTTTGTTAGGGAAGTATGATACTATGTATAGTTTGAACGAGGTCTGGGATGGAATAGTTGTCCAATACGGGACGAATGATTATAGGGACCTTTTCAGGTTGACTTCCACATATAGGGAAGGGACTCCCACTGCCTCTTTTGAAGATGGGGGAATTACGTGGTCGCCGAGCACGAGCTCAAGGGAGAGTTCCAGATAGGTTTTTCGTCACTTGTCCTTTATTCCTTCAAATGTTTGCATTACTCTATTGAGATCGTCTTCTAATGTGATTTGATTATGCAGGTACTATGGACTCCGATCTCGACACCATGCTTGCCAGTGGCGAGGGGGCCAAGAAGAGTAGGCGCCTGAGAGCCTTGCAAAAGTCAAATCGGCCTGCCAAGGTCCTTAAGAGGACTGAGAAGACCCCTCCTCCCCCAACTCCTACTGTTGCGAGCCCAGCCTTGGATCCGACTCCCCAGGTCGAAGCTTCCACCATAGGTGTCCCCCTTGTGCCTTCTGCCATCATGGTTTGCTCAATGCTCGGCCCATTTTTGAAGAATCCTGCGACCTCCAAAACATGCATGTTGTTGATTTATACTCATGTTGATAAGTATGTTGTCGACAATGCTGGCGGGACTCATGGGGCCACACTTGGCTCGAATGTCATGTCTCGGGTAGGCCAGAGTATCAGCAGTTTCGAGGCTCCCATGTGGCAATTTTTGAACAATGCTAGGGATTGCAACACTCTTTACGACAAGAGTGTCAAGCTCGCTGCTGCGGTAACCTCTCTCACCTTATTATTTGTTGTAATTGTGCTTAGTGTATGTTCTAACTTGATTTGTTTGTTTGTTAGTCTCTTATTGCCTTTGCTCAGCTTAATTACAAGTTGAACAACGAGGTTCACTCAAGCATGTCCTATGCCCAAGAGTCGAAAGATCTTCAAATTAAGCTCACTGACAAGTTCAAGGCTGCAAAAGTAGAGATGGAGGATGAAGCCGAGCAGATGAAAGCCCGGATAACTGAGCTCGAGAAGTTTAATGCCAGGCTCGAGGAGCTTGAGAAGATCAATGCCAAGCTTGACGAGGAGAAAAAGGCACCTTCGAGATAATGGAGGGAGAAAAGGCTCGTCTTCTCGAAGAGTTCAAGAAGAAGAAGGATCGGGCAGTTGACCTGGCCATGTACAGGATCTGGGCCAGTAACACCGATCTAGATACCAGCTTCCTAGGATCTTTTGAGGAAGAGCTCGTGGCCAAATGGCAAGCTCGGCTTGATGCGGAGGAGGCTGCTCGGGAGGAGGCAGAGAAGGCTAAGGAGGGCGCTCCTTCCTCCTAAATCTTGATCCGGGGCTGCATCCCTTTGAAACCTTTGTAATAGCTTTTATCTTTTGTTTTCTATGCCCTTGGGGTTAAGACAATTTATGGCTCATAAAAGAGTTATTTTCTTATGATATTTACAATACCATATTTGACTTTACTTTAATATTTTTGCTTAACATCTCTTAAACTGAAATGTTTTAAGCAATTTATATTAAAGGTTTGCTTGTCTGTTTATTCATACAAACACGTGGTGGATTTAAGCTCGAGTTTCAATACATTCATGCACAATTTACTCGATGTATCCGTGTCCGATCTCGTTACTTGTCAAGATCGGAACTTACTTTTACCATGCACTCGAAAGTACTTATATGGCATGTAAGGCGGGTAGTTTAGTTATATTCTGCTTTTCTAGTTACTTTTTCTCATCCTCAGGTAGCTCCCCAAGGTTATGAGGTCAAAACTTTCCTTTTGCAAGATATTCCAGCCTCGATCTTGACTTAATTTGAGGTGGATTTATCTATGTCCCATCTTTTTTCGATTAGTTTTAGCCGGTTTGTTCCAAACCTATTTAGGTCGTGTTTTTGGTTCGTAATCCATACACTTATATATTTTTGATCTAGTTATATCTAGATCACGCATTTGGTTATATCCAAATTACCTTGGCTCGCGCATTTGGTTATATCCAAATACTTTACTTTTAATGTCCAAATTATTTTAGCTCACGCATTCGGTTATATCCAAATACTTTACTTTTAATATTTTGGTTATTTTAGCTCGCGCATTTGATTACATCCAAACACTTCTTTAATAATTTGGTTATGTCCAAACTATCTTAGCTTGCATATTTGGTTAAATCCAAACACTTCTATTCTTTAATAGTTTGGTTATGTCCAAACTATGTTAGCTCGAGTATTTGGTTAAATTCAAACACTTTTATTCTTTAATAGTTTGGTTATGTCCAAACTATCTTAGCTCGCGTATTTGGTTAAATCCAAACACTTTTATTCTTTAATAGTTTGGTTATGTCCAAACTATCTTAGCTCGCGTATTTGGTTAAATCCAATCACTTTTATTCTTTTCGTGTATGCTATTTTTTATTTTTTCAAGCTTACGGTATATATACCACTAATGCCCCCTTAATATCCTATGAGTGTGACCATAGGTTATTAAATTAAGAGAGTGTGGATGCTCAAAATTCCACGCTTGTGACAGGTCCAAAACACGCACATTTGGGTCCCTACTGCGGAAAAGACCTCACGCAGCTGGACGCACCTCGCCCAGGCCAGCGCCTCGCGTGCCCATGGTATCCCAGAAAGGGCCTCACGCGGTTAGATGTACCTCACCCAGGCCAGCGCCTCGCATGCCCATGGCATCCTAGCAAGGGCCTCGCCTCGCCTCGACGCACCTAGTGAAGCAGCGCCTCGCACAAGGGCCTCTCACGAGACCCGTCTCGCACCTGCCCTCCCTCGGTGCACCCAGCGAAGCAGCGCCTCGCACAAGGGCCTCTCACGAGATCCATCTCGCGCCTGCCCTCCCTTGGTGCACCCAGCGAAGTAGCACCTCACACAAGGGCCTCTCGCGAGACCCGTCTCGCGCCTGCCCTCCCTCGGCGCACCCAGCGAAGCAGCGCCTCGCACAAGGGTCTCACGAGACCCGTCTCGCGCCTGCACTCCCTCGGCGCACCCAGCGAAGCAGCGCCTCGCACAAGGGCCTCTCACGAGACCCGTCTCGCGCCTGCACTCCTTCGGCGCACCCAGCGAAGCAGCGCCTCGCACAAGGGCCTCTCGCGAGACCCGTCTCGCGCCTGCCCTCCATTGGCGCACCCAGCGAAGCAACGCCTCGCACAAGGGCCTCTCACGAGACCCATCTCGCGCACATATCGCCCACATCTCATGGATGGCCTTATGGTGCTTTGGACGTCTCGCGACAAGGAGCTCGTCTTCCGCCAAGGGTCCAAGGGCCCCATCACGCGCTGTGACCCCTACATGCATCAGGTATCTCGCACCCCGCACGTCAAGATGATGTCTCCTATGAGAACCTACGGAGACTCCAACATTTAGAGGTAAAAGACCAAGTACAATTCAAAAAGATCATACAAGTACGGAGCTCATATGTGGAACGACCTTTGAGACCCCATATGTCTGATCCGAATATTCATGCCAGACAAGTAGTGGGATACTAGGAGAGGGGACATGGCCTGTATGTTTCTAACCTGATGTCAGTGTTGACACCACCAACAGCACCACTACGCCTGGTGTCACTCCTCCGACACTCGTATTGAATAAGTAGTGGAGACATCCCCACGGAACCTGACCATGTACTGGAGCCAACACCACTACCCCTAAGACCACTCTCCTGACAGTGTACTCATGTACTACCCCTGAGACCACTCTCCGGACAGTGTACTCATGTACCATCTGGTCCCCTCGACCACAATGTATCAGGGGCCATTAGAGCCCACTATAAAAGGAACCCCACTTCCACTTGGAAGGGGGTTGGAAAAAACAATGTAGCACCATACCATAAGAAATACAAGTTCATTTCACCATTTTCTTTCTGCAAGTATTATCTAAGTTTTTTTTTAGGTTTTTGAAGTTCTTCATTGATAAGCTCTATACTTTAATTTTTCCAACTTAACTTCGTTGACGAGTTCTCACCGTCAACAGAGAGTTTGCAAAAAATACAGCATATTGAAACGAAAATGAACTTTATTCCGAATTGAACAATTTATTAACAGAGGCATAGTAAAGATAAACAAGCACAATTACAGGTGACATCATTCCTACACTATTGATAGTAAGGTCATAGATGTTCGGTATTCCATGTTCGTGGTACCAATTCCCCGTTTAATCTTGCCAATTTGTAGACGCCAGGTCGGATAACTGATTCGATTTGATAATGCCCTTCCCAATTAAGCCCGAGCACGCTAGCGGCTGGGTCTCGCGTAGCTAGGAACACACGCCTTAGCACCAAGTCTCCCAATCTGAATTTTCTGTCCTGAACCCTTTTATTGAAATATCGGGTAGCTCACTATTGATAAGCTGCATTTTTTAGTCGAGCGTCATCCCGTCGTTCTTCAATCAGGTCCTAACTTACTTCGAGCTGGGATTGGTTCGAGGCTTGATCATAAGCGTGGCTACGAATGGTGGGTATTTTGACCTCGATTGGTAGCATAGCCTCGCATCCATATGCTAGAGAAAAATGGGTATGCCCTGTTGAAGTATGAGTTGTGGTCCGATATGCCCACAAGACTGGAGGCAACTCCTCGGGCCACTTTCCCTTAGCTTCTTCCAATTTCTTCTTCATAGAGCTCTTCAAAGTTTTATTCACAGCTTCGACTTGGCCATTCTCTTGGGGATGGGCCATAGAGGAGAAGCTCTTTATTATCCCATTTTTCTCACAAAAATCGATAAACAACTCACTATCGAACTGAGTACCATTATCCGATACTATCTTCCTTGGCATTTCATATCAGCAGATTATATTTTTTACCACAAAGTCCAAGACCTTCTTTGAGGTAATTATTGCCAGAGGTTCAGCCTCGATCCACTTCGTAAAGTAATCTACCGCTACTACTGTGTACTTAACTCCGCCTTTGCCAGTTGGCAATGAACCTATGAGGTTAATTCCCCAGACCGCAAATGGCCATGGGGAGGTCATCATAGTTAGCTCAGACAGTGGAGCTCGTGGGATTGTAGCGAACCGTTGACACTTATCGCATGTCTTGGCGTAATCAAATGAGTCTGCTTTGATAGTGTGTCAGAAGTATCCTTGGCGTATAATTTTCTTTGATAAGCTATGCCCCCCAGTGTGGTCCCCACAAAATCCTTCATGTATTTCTTCTAGGATCCTCTTGGCCTCGGTTGGAGTCACACATCGGAGTAATGAAATAGAGTATCCTCTCCGATATAGCCTTCCTTCCACAATAGTGTATCTGGGGATCTGATACATCAATTTTCGAGCCTTGTTCCGTTCTGCTGGGAGAATGCCATTTTCAAGGTACTCAACTATTGGAGTCATCCAGGTTGGCTTGGAGTTAATCATGCCGACATTTTCTTCCTCAGGTTTTCTTATACTGGGTGTCAACAGATGCTCGATTGGTACAACGTTTAGCTCGTCGACCTCGGTGGATGTGCCGAGCTTGGCTAGGGCGTCTGCATTCGAATTTTGTTCTCGGAGGACCTGCTCTATTGTGTAGAACTCAAAATGTTCGAGAGCTGCTTTTGATTTTTCTAAATATGCAGCCATTTTTGTCCCACAAGCCTGGTATTCCCCTAGAATTTAGTTGACCACCTACTGTGAGTCATTGTAGCAATGTATCGCCTTAGCCTTGAGTTCCTTGGCTATTCGAAGTCCTGCCAGCAGTGCTTTGTATTCAGCCTCATTGTTAGATGCTTCAAAGTCAAATCTCAAGCTAGAGTGAAATCGGCTTCCAGTTGGAGTGATCAATATGATTCCTGCCCCCGATCCATTTTCATTGGAAGCCCATCGACATAAAGTTTCCACAACTCGCGGGCTGGGGTTATAACTTCGTTGTCAGTCATTCCAGTGCATTCCACTATGAAGTCTTCCAGGGCCTGTCCTCTTATGCTTATCCTCCGATGATAAGTGATCTCGAATTGTCCGAGCTCAACAGCCCATTTTAGTAATCGGCCTGAGGCTTCTGGCTTTGACAAGACTTGCCATAGTGGTTGGTCGGTCAGTACATGGATGGGGTGCGCTTGAAGGTAAGGTCGGAGCTTTCGAGATTAGTGAATTAGGCTGAGAGCCAATTTCTCCATTAAGGGATACCTCGATTCTTCCCCCAGTAACCTTTTGCTAACATAGTATATTGGCTTTTGCACCTTCTGGTCTTCTCGGACGAGCACGACGCTAATGGCGTGCTTGGTTGTGGCGAGATATAGGTACAAAATTTCTCATGTGATAGGTTTCAACAAGATAGGAGGCTCCACAAGGTGCTTCTTGAGATCTTGAAATGCTAGCTCGCATTCCCCTGTCCACTCGAATTTTTTGCCCCCTCTCAAAAGGTTGAAAAATGGAAGACAACAGTCTGTAGATTTCGAGATAAACCTACTTAATGCCGCCATCCGTCCAGTCAAACTCTGGACATCTTTATGCTTTCGAGGTGAGGACATGTCAATTAACGCTTGGATCTTGTCAGAATTAGCCTCTATTCCCCGAGCATTCACAATGAAACCCAGGAACTTCCCTGACAATACTCCAAAAGAGCATTTCTGGGGGTTGAGCTTCATGTTGTACTTCCATGGCACAGCGAAGCATTCTTCAAGGTCGTCCGTATGGTTATTGTTATGTTTAGATTTAACTAATATATCATCAACATAAATTTCCATATTATTACCTATTTTCTTGGAGAACATCATATTTACGAGCCGTTGGTATGTGGCTTCAACATTCTTGAGCCCGAACAACATGACATTGTAGCAGTACAGTCTTTTATCTATCACAAAACTCGTATGCTCTTGGTCTGGGATATGCATGGAAATCTATCCAGAATAAGCGTCCATGAACGACATAAGTCCATGCCCGATTGTGGCATCCACGAGCTGGTCGATCTGAGGTAGGGGAAAGCAGTCCTTAGGACATGCTTTATTGAGGTCCGAGTAATCGATACAAGTCTGCCATGTTCCGTTAGGTTTTGGAACTAACACCGAGTTAGCGACCCAATCAAGGTAGAAGGCGTCTCGTATGAATCGATTCGCCTTTAACCTATCGACCTCTTCCTTCAGGGCTTTCTTTCTGTCGTCATCCAAGAGTCTTCATTTTTGCTGCTTCGGGGGGAAGCTCTTGTCAATGTTAAAGGAATGGCTTATCACATTCAGGCTTATCCCCACCATGTCCGAATGTGACCATGCGAAGACATCTTGGTTCTTCCTCAGGAAACAGATTAATTGCTACTTTGTTTCCTTCGATAGGTTTTTCCCTACCTTTACAGTTTTTGGGGGATCGACCTCCTCGAGCTTGATCTCTTCGAGCTCTTCTAGGGTCTCGAGATTAGCCCTTTCTTCTACTCTTGGATCGATCTCTTCGTCTATTTTGAAGACTGTCCCATCCTTATTCTGAATTACGACAAGCGTTTGTGCACTTGTTTATTTCTTTCCTCTAATGGAAATGCTATAGCATTCCCTCCTTGTGAGTTGGTCCCCTTTTAGAGTCCCGATGCCACTAGAAATCGGGAACTTGATGGCCAGATGCCTTACAGACAAAACTACCCCTAGCCCTACTAGGGCGGGTCTCCCGAGCAATACGTTGTAGGCCGATGGAAGATCCACTATTACAAACTCCATCATCTTGGTTGTCGAGACTGGGAAGTCTCCCAAGGTTATGGGGAGTTCGATGGATCCCATATAGGCAATCCCTTCTCCTGAAAAGCCTTACAACGTCGTTGCACAGGCCTTTAGGTCGCGAAGCGCGAGTCCCATCTTTTCTAATGTGGCCTTGTAGAGGATATCTACTGAGCTCCCGTTATCAACCAGGACTAGGTGTACCCTCTTGTTCGCGAGCTGAAGGGTGATGACCAGCGAGTCGTTGTGAGGAAACTATACATGAGACGCATCATCCTCAGTAAAAGTTATGGGTTGAGATTCAACCCTTTGCTGTTTTGGAGCTCTGGGTTCGGGTTTGTAGGGAGACCCGTCACCAGTTTTCAGCTCATTCACATATCGTTTCTAGATGTTCCTGCCCGATCCTGCAATATGTGGTCCCCCCAAAATGGTTATGACATCTTCTCCATTAATCGGAGGGGGTCGTTCGTCCTCCCTTGCTCGGGAGTTGTTATTCTGGGCAGGTGGAGCTACTACTGCCCTCTGGCTGGTGGAAGCCTGATTGGGGTTTTAGTTCCTAACATATTGTATGAAATATCCTCTCGAGATCAATCCTTCAATCTCATCTTTTAATTGCCTGCATTCATCAGTTGTATGTCTGATATCTCTATGAAACCTACAGTACTTGTTCGAGTATCTTTTCGCCTTTTGGTCCCTCATGGGGTCGGGCTGTCTGAAAGGGACCTGGTTTTCATTAGCCAGGTAGATATTCTCCCGAGACTCGTTGAGCTCGGTATACACTTTGTATACGGAGAAATATCTTTCTCCTTTCTTCTTCTTTCCCCCTTCCACCTCGGGATTATTCCCTTCATTCTTCTTTCTTTTAGAAGGGTTGTCCCCAGGGGGTTTTGAGGTCGTAGGATTCACCGAGGTCGAGGCAGAGTTTACATTTGTTGTTGTAGTTATGGGCTGAGAGGTCATATTCAGTGCTGACCTTGCCTCTTCTACATTAACAAACCTTTGAGCTCGTCGATTGAACTCGGTTAAGGACCTTACGGGCTTTCTCTGCATATCCTCTCAGAGATGACTTCCAAGCATAACTCCGTCTTGGACAACCATTGAATGGCCACTATCGTTGATGTCATGAGCTCGGGCAACTTCCAAATTAAACCTCGTGAGGTTACTTTTCAGTGTTTCATTCGACTGTTGTCGTACATTAGTCAAGGCAGATGCCTCGGGCCTAATGCCGACCATGGATTTGAATTGCTTCTTGAAATCTCTTGATAATTGATCCCAAGAAGCAATCGAATGTCTCTTATACTTCTCAAACCCGTTCTTTGCTGGTCCCATGAGCGAGGCTGGGAACAACATGCATCTGAGCTCGTAGCCCACATTATTGGCTCGCATGATCGTGTTGAACGTGCTTAAATGATTGTATGGATCCGAATTCCCATCAAATGGTGGGACATGAGGAATTCTGAATCCCTGAGGAAACGGGGTGCTAGAAATATGCGGGGCGAAGGGCTCAAGCTCTTCATCGAATTCTTCGTCCTGCTCTCGACCTCGTTCATTTTGTAAGAGCCTGAATGCTCTTTCTAACTGTTCGATCCTTTCTTGGACTGGATCTATAGGGGGTTTGACTTAAAGCAACATGAATTGATTATCGTTGATTACAACTCCAGTTCCCAACCTCGGCGTGGGGTGCTTGCGCCCGTTGAGATGGTTTCTCAGGTCCGAATTCGGGAGATTGTCATTTCCCCAATTATGGTTCAAATGTTCTCGTAAATCTGGGTGATTTCTTTGAGTCCTAGTGTTTCTACATTCCTAGTCATATATGCTAATCGATCTAGTGTCACCCGAGCCTTTACTGACATGGCTCATTTCATGGTTGTTTCGAGACGGGTTTCTTGCCGGTTGTCTCGTCTCAATAGTGTGAGACCGAGACATTTGTCTTCTCGTAGGTTGGGGACCCCTATGCTCCCTAGTAGCCTCCCCATTTCCATGCCTTCGCCCAGCTCGCCTTTCCTTATCACCATGGGTCAGTTGTGTGTTCCTCTGAGTTGGTGAGGGATACCTTATTGGCGATGGTGGGTGCCTTATTGGTGATGGTGGTTGCCAGCCATTACGGGGCCTAGAAGGCCCTGAGTTCGCTTGATCTGGTTCGGGAACGTTCTGCACGTTACCAGGATTTTGGGTCTGAGCCTCCGTGAGGGCTCAGTTATTCCCTACTCCGGCTGGTACCTCCGCAGTTGGGTTGGCAGGAGCTCCAGCTCGGTTACTTCTCCGGGGCCTTGACGGAGCATGCTGTTCTGCTGGCGGCGGAGGTTGCTCCACTCTTCGGGTGGCAGCGTTTTTGTGTGGCCGCCCTCTAGGCCTATGTGGTGGAACATGAACGTCCCACAGAGGTGGAGCCTGGGCCTCTGGTGGAGGTGGGGCCTGAGCCGCCTGTGCCTCAACAGCTAGTCTGGCTAGCTCTTCATTGCGCTTCTTGGCCTCTGCCAACTGCTTTCGCAGTTGATGATTTTCGAGCTCCATTATCGGGACATATCATTCAGGATTGTAGTACATGTCCTCATCGTCCCTGGGAGCCGGTGGTCCCCGAGAGTCGGATGAACCACTCCTCTCATCAGGGTCCGAGTTCACCATGGGTTGCTTTCCAGGGCGTCGGGGGTAGTCAGCTTCATCTAAAATTTCCTCCTCAAGAACATTGGGATCATTTGCTGCCATTGTTGATTCAGGAGGCTCTTTGACTGAACAGACTCACGCATGTACTGTTTAATGGCTCTCAATGAAAGCACCAAACTGTTGACACCGCTTTTCGCCAACTTAAATAGTAGAGAAATTAAACAATAAAAAGAACTGGAACAAATGAATGAAGAGGAAAACAAGAGGATTTTTACATGGTTCAGCAGTTAACTCTGCCTAGTCCACGAGCCTATATTATTAAGACTTGGGAGTTTTCTGGAAACTTTTCAGAGAAGAGTTGCCCAGAGTTTTCTCTCAAGAAATCAGAATTCAGTCCTTTACAAATGGTGATTCATTCTCTATTTATAGAGAAGGTTTAAGAATTCATTCCCACATATTTTGGGAAGATATTCTGTAAATCAATTGAAATAATGATATTAAATGCATTATCTCCTACATACATGGAAACGTCCCATGAAGATCGGGAACGGATAACATATTGAATGATATCCCTTAAATATTGGGATTGTATTACAATAAACACGTTCACACGTAATCCATTATCCCAGATGACTCATCAAATCTTCGAGATCAGTAATTGGTTTTGAGTTTGTCAAGACTATGAGTCAATTACGAGCTTGCTACCCAACTTCGCGCTATGTTTGGGATAAATAGGTGCTAACGAGGCTGTCACATTCGAGCTTACACTTCACGAGCTGGAGCTATCTCGCCTGGAGGCAATTAGCGAAAAATATATTCAAGTGTCATGCCATTGCGAGCTCAGAGAATATTCAAGGTTACACATCCTCGAGGTCATTGTTTTACTTCAGAGAGGTTTAACGGTTGGACCATATGATGTTTGCATATATTTCGAGCTCACACCTGATGAGCCCAGCTTTCGGGGTCATAACTTCTTATCTCGAAATCTGGGTGTAACACCTTCCCTTCAAAATTATAACTTCTAAGTATTAAACGTGAGACAATTTTATGAAACTACAAATAATCAAAAAAATATTATTTTTAGCAAAATATAAAACCAAACTTTAATAATTTCTAATTATAAAAAATACTTGATATTAAAGATGAAAGAAATTACTGAGAGAAGTGAAAATCATTAACAATATATTGTACTATTGAGAATCAATATAAAAATAAATACTTAATTAAGTATACTAGGTTTTATCTTTCATCTTAATGATAAGAGAACTTAGAAACTACTAACAAAATAAGTAAATAAAAACAATGTCTCTGAGCATGTACAAAGTTTTCTCTGTTTCAAACGATTTATTTTTTTCTAAAAACCTAAGCATCTATTTATAGTAAGGTAAAAGGACTAATAGTGAACTAAATTTACTACAAATTGTATAGGGTAATTTTGCAATAAAAAAATATTAAATTATGCACTTGCCACGTGTCACAAGCAAAATGGTTGATTTGGGTTCAACTAATTCGTGGCAGTCACTCATTGGTTGAAGTGGGCTTTAATGGGACACTTGTCAAGACCTCATTTGGTCAGAATGGGACACTTGGGAGCATGTAAAGTAAAGGAAAAAAGCATTTCAGCATGTGGTTGGGTTGTGAAGATGAAGACCGCTCGCGGAGAGAGTGTGTGACCCAAATGGTTGGTTGGTGGCAGGCACGTGAGCCACACGCGTGAATCGGGCGAGTAAGCTCTAGGGGATAGGCGGGTCCCAATGGCTGGCATGTGCAGTACGCAGCATGTGGCACCAGGGGGGGAACTCCATGAAATGACCCTATTTTATAGGGTAATACTAACTCTAACCCCACATTAATGTTTCTCATATTTTTAACCTTATACCCATGTGAAAAGACTAGCTTACCCTTATTAACATTAGGCTTCTTCCTCCCATTTTTTCCCTTCCCATTTCGTCTTCAGCCCCTTCTCTCTCTTCCTTCTCTCTCATAAAGAGAATAAACACTCTTCCTTCTCCCTCTCTCTCAAATCATCATCAAAGAGAAATCATCACAATTTTTCTTCTCATGAAGCTTTGGAAAATGATGTAATTTATCATAATTTTTTTTTCTTCTCACCCAAGTTGAAGAAGATTGAAGATTCTCCCAAACTTGAAGAAGTTTGAACATTTGATTTGATAATGAGTAAGTTTTTATTTATTTATAGGTTATGGGTGTCTTGTGTAATAGTTTAAATGGAATTTTGGAACTACTATACACTAAAAAATCTGTGAAAAGAAATAATTTTATGTTGAGATGACGAATTTTCGAATGATTTTCGCGATTTAGGTCACTGTGTTCACACATTATTCACACTTGGTTCACATTTTCGCGATTTAGGTCATTGCGTTCACACTTTGTTCACACATTATTCACACTTTGTTCACACATGATTCATACTTGGTTCAGACTTGGTGCACGAGTACTTAACACATGATTCACATTTGGTTCACATATGATTCGCACTTGGTTCACACATACTTCACACTGGGTTCACACACAGTTCACACACGGTTCACACACGTTTCACACTTGGTTCACACATGCTTCACACATGCTTGCTTCACACATTTATATCTTATTTCTTTTGGCTAGTTTTACCTAATAACCTTGGATTTTGAACCTTTTGTCATATGTTATACAGGTCAAACACATATAAATATTGTGGTGTTATATAATGGATCGTGGGAACAAGTTTTGAACGAAGGTTGGTCATTTAGTGCTAAACAAAGCAAGGGTATGAAGGTGCCAAAGACTATCACTTACAATAGTCTTGTTGATCAATTGTATACTTCAATCGGAGCTGACAAGTCTCGTATTGATCTTGACTTAAATGTAATCTATCATTTTGGAAGTAAAGGTATCCTTCCATCTTTGATTAGTAATGATGATGATGTTGCTTTTTTTCTTGATGAGATAGGAACATCTATCAATCATCGGACACCCCTATGTGTGTCTACTATAGAGAAGAGAAGTAATGATCCTTTGGTTACTAAAACACGTGAGTTGTATACTATTTCTCCAGTTGAAACTAAAGTGAATGATGATTTTTGCATTGATGGCAATGAAGACAGTTGTGATGATGATAATAATGATGCAGATGGAAATGAAAACAGTTGTGATGATGATAATAATGATGCATTAAGCTCAAATGATAATGAAAATATTGATAGGCCTACCTGCAATGATGTACTTGTGAAGCATAATTTACAACAGTCAACCTCCAATGAAGTATTGAAGAGCCATGATTCCTCAAATAATAGAGGTCGTAAAGTAAGACAGGTTGGTGAAGATAATCTATGGAGTACTCCACTTTTGTTGAATCAAGGGGAAAAAGGCTCTACTTCAGCCTCAACAGCTCAATTACTGACATCTTCTTCGAGTATGAATTCGTGGGAAATAAAAGAGGGTCAAATATTTGAGAACAAGCAAGAGTTGAAGATGAAACTTCATCTTTATGCATTAAAGAAAAACTTTGAGTTTAAAGTAAAGAAGTCTGCAAAAAATATATGGTGTACAGTATGTGTTGATGATAAATGCAAATGGAGGTTGAGGGCTACAAAATTGGTTAATTCCAATATGTTCGAGGTTCGTAAATTTCTCGGTGAACACACATGTTCATTGGATGTTCGACATAAAGATCACCGTCAGGCATCCCCATGGATTATTGTGTTGACCCAAACTCTTCAGTCTCCTTGTTTTGATGATTAACAAATATTTGATTATTATTTGTTACTAATGACTTGTTGATTTTGTAGCAAAAACCAAAGTAAATTGGCATTTCAAAGTCAAACTTATGACCAAGGGCAAAATGGTCATTTTACCAAATTTTCTGGAAATGACCCGAAATGGACTTCAAGACTCAAGAAGCTCAAGATAAAGGTTTAATTTCATTTCTTAGTCTTGTAAAGTGATTGCAAGTTTACTTTAAGTCATAAGTATAAAATTTGGCTCACTCACGTACTAAAAATGGTGATTTTTCAAAATGAGAAATAAATATCCTAAATTCACTTTTAAGAAAATACGGTCGTAACGCAATTGGACTTTTTGAAATCGGATAAACGAGCTAAAAGTTATAAAGAATTGAAAAATGGGAAAATAGCATAATTCAGACTTTTGCTCTTTGTTTGCCATCCGGAATTCCGGTTCCCCATCCGGACTTCCGGTTTGCGGCTGGCAGCTTCAAAAAATAACCCCCAACGGCTATAAACGGCTAGTTTTTTCCCAAACTCTATATAAACTCGTTTGTCACTCAAAATTGGAGGTTGGCTGAGCATTTATTACATATATCAAACCTAATCCATTGATTTCAAAGAGCTCTCAAAGTTTAAATCATCCAAACTAATATTCACACACTTGAGCCAAAATTTGTATTTATTTATTCTAAGTGTGCTTGCTAATCACTCTAGGTTTCTCATTGTATCATCATACTTCTAGAGTGATTTTTGCTTGTAATATCAAACACATTCCCATATTGTGATTGAGGTGAGGTTGGCACCGGTTTTGTAAACAACCCGGTTAGAGTGAGATTGACACTTCAACAATCCGAAAAAGAGGTTGATAGTCCTTGGTGGTGGAAAACTATTGTAAGAGGTTTGGAAATACCTTGGTGAAAAATTCCCGGTTGTAAGGGTTAGTCAAGCCCGTTAACTTGGCTCGATAGTGGAACTCAAAGCTAGGTCCATAGCTTTGAAGACCAAGGACGTAGGTGGCTTAGTTCTACCGAACCTTGTAAAATTCGAGAGTTTGCAATTTCTTAACCTTAACCTCTTTACATTACAAGTTTGATTATTTGCTATATCTATTTGATTGCCATATTATTTGCTTTTACTTGATAAATTTGATTTATTGCATAATTTGGCATATTAAGTTTTAAATTTCCGAAATTAGTTTAAATTTCCAATTCACCCCCCCCCCCCCCTCTTGAAAACATATCTTGGGTTAACATATTGGACATGTCATAAGGAGAAAATTTGAGGGTGATAATGTTAATTACAAGCCAAGGTCAATTGTAAAAGATATGAGTTTATCATATGGAGTTCATATGAGCTATGCTAAAGCTTGGAGGTGTCGAGAGCATGCATTGGCTTACATAAGAGGTACACCAGAATCATCATTTCAGAAACTTCCCTCATTTCTATACCTGATGGAGCAAAAAAATCCTGGAACTGTTACTCATTTGCAGATGGACAATGAAGGTAGGTTCAAATATTGCTTCATGGCCTTAGGTGTTTCTATAATGGGGTTTAAAACATATATTCGCCCAGTTATATGTGTAGATGGAACCTTCTTGACTACTCGGTGTGGAGGTACTTTGTTATGTGCCATGGGACAAGATGCTAACAAGCAAATATATCCAATTGCATTTTCAGTAGTTGACTCAGAGAATAATGACGCTGTTGGGTTTTATGCCCTTATAAAACCATGTCGGACATGTAGCACGATTTCATATTATCAATAAAAGTAGTAAAAATCATTTAGTTTGACAACCGTGTTGCTTGCTTGTTTTATTACATGATTATTGAAATAATACAAACATTTATAAAATCCCGAACATATGAATAGTTACAATTATAGTGACTAGGTCACAGTGGATTATAGTTGTAATTATATGTTCAAAAGAACGAGTCCTAAGATTAGATCAGTGCATTGGATTTTCACTGATTAGGCAATCTACGATATGATCTACTTACACATTCAGGGTGTGATGTCTTGTCCAAGGCATCGACCAAGTAGATAAGATCGGATGTATTTAGTTACATCGGACTAGGACCGATATTGATTATTGATTGATAAATAAGTATCGTTGTTATCAAATCTAATCAATGTCACAACGTTGACCATATATTAAGTCGATCTTAATTCTAAGTGATAATATTCTGCTAATTATATTATTTAAATCTTTTGACTTGTTCGTTACCAGCTTACCCTACGGTCTAGCCCATACTTACATCTTGGAGATTTATTAGTGTAATTGAGTGGGAGTATTATTCATAGATACGAAATCTATAACTTCTGTATGAGAAGTGAAAAAATGATTTCCTTAATTGCTTTGTTCAAAATGTTAAATGATTGAGATCTCATTTCTGTGATTAAGTTCACAGAAATATCATTTATAAGGAACTTAGTGGGAGTTAAGGATAAAATACTGATGATGGGTAAAACGGTAATTTGCACCCAGCTCGTTAGTAAGTCATCGATAGAGGATTGACTGATTGTAATGGTTATAACAATGGATAACGTATTTATGGTTTTGAAAATACGTTCTATGAATTCAAGAGTTCAATTCCGAGTCTATAGTGGAGTCACGAGGAATTAATAAGGTAGTGAAATTATTCGTAAATAAATTCACGCTAACTTGTTGGAGCTTGATTGCATGGATCCATGGTCCCCGCATCACCTTTGAGTAAATCATCTAGAATGTCTCAATTAATTGATTTAATTATCAATTATGATTTTTAAAGTTGACTAGGTCAATTTTGGAAAATTTATAGAGATATGAGATTTAGAGAATAAAAGAGAATATTTGGGTAAATTTATTAATATTGATAAATTGGTATCAATATAAATAAATAATATTAAATCAAGTTTCAAATTATAATTAGTTAATTTGAATAAGGATTTAATTAATTAATTAAAAAAAATAAAAGGTTTTGAATTTAGGCCTAGTTGGGATTTAAATTAAAAACAAAGAGATTGAGCCCAAGTCCATTTATGGCAGCCCAAGGCTTTTATTTTTGTTTATTATTTTTAATTAATTTAAATTTAAATAAATCTCATTCAGTTGCCTATATAAGAAATATGATATCTAGGGTTTTCATAAGGAAGCAAGTCAGTCTTAGTTGATTTGGGTAAGTGAAAACCTAGACACTCTAATCCTTTTTGAGCCACAATCTCTTCTTCTTTTCTAGATCTTTATCTCATGTGTTGAGAACCAGCCTACACTAGTTCTAGGTTGATCAAAGACTTGGTGAGGAAGACTGTGTTGCTGATCTTGTTCAATCTCTTGATAATACTCTGCTACAGAAAGGAATCAAGGGTTAGAGAGATTGAAGGATGGAGTTGTTCCAGTTCCGCTGCGTAATGTAAGTTTTTACTTTACTCTGTATTTGTATCAATTTCATAGGAGCATGTTCTAGGAATTTTCATGTTTGTTTGATAATATGTAAATTGCATGAAAATAAATAAAGATCCTGCAATGAGTTTTTCCAACAGACGCATGGTTGTATTTTCTACTGAGGTTGAAGGAAGCGATTGGTGAAGTGGAGAATCTAGTATTCGTGTCTGATAGACATACTAGTATAGCAAGTGCCTTGACTAAAAATTTTCCTGAGGCACACCATGGTGCTTGTATACATCATGTTAGCATGAATATTCGTGCGAAGTTCAAAACTGACCATTTCCGTGAAGAATTCTTCCTTGCAGCGAAAGCTTATAGAAAGTGAGAGTTTTTACGCCATTTTGAGAAGATTAAATTCAAAGATCTTGCAATTGCTCAATACTTAGAGAATCAAGTGGGTTTTGAAAAGTGGGCTCGTTCTTTCTTTCCTGGTCATCGATATAATTTAATGACTATAGGTATTGCCGGAAGCTGGAACAATGTCATTGCTGAGGCACGTGGGTGGCCAATTACTTGTCTCATGGAATTTATGAGGCACACTTTACAAAAATGGTTTTTCGAGCGTCGAACTGCAGCATCAGCGGCTATAGGTCCTCTTGCCACAGAAGTGGAAGCTGATTTGCGAAAGTTAGCAGACAAGTCCACTACCTCGTTCCCTTTTCCGTCTAGTCAGTATGAAATAACAGTATTGGATGGTGATATTGATGGAGATGTCGACCTGAGCAGGAAAATATGTAGTTGTAGAAGATTTGATTTGACAGGTCTTCCTTGTGAACATGCTCTAGCTAGTGCTCGAGATCGTGGCATTAGTCCATATAGTTTATGCTCCAGATTCTACACAGTTGAAGTGTGGTTGTCATCCTATGGTGGATCTGTATATACGCTGGGTAATGAAGAATCTTGGGTGATACCAAATGACATAGGAAGTATGATGATAGCTCCTCCTTTAGTGAAGCAGAAGGCTGGTCGTCCAAAGAAGAAACGACGTTTATCAAAGGGTGAGAAGAATAGCAAACAACATAGATGTAGTAGATGTGGTGTCCTGGGCCAAAATCGAGTGACGTGCACCACTGTTTGTCCCCCGCCGTCTAGACATGCTTAGTTTGTACTTTTATTGTTTTACTTTGTACTCTTCAATTGCGGAATTTGAATTTTTAGATTGGTTCAGTAATACAACTTTTTGTGTTAAAGTTTGTTGTTTCAGACACACCTAATTCATACATGCACGTAAATCACACATAATTCACACATAGTTCACATCTGATTCACACATATTTCACACGCGGTTCACACATAATTCGCACATAATTGACACCTGGTTCACACTTAATTCATGATAAATGAGTTTTAGACTTGTTTATCTATGTATTTTTCAGGTAAAGTATTAGGTGTCGAAGGGATTAGGTGAATTAGGTGTGGAAACATGGGGAAAATTGACAAAATGACAAAAATTGGTAGAAAACGGTGTTTCAGAGCAATTTCTGCGACTGCAAGAAGGGTGTCTTGCGGCCGCAATTCCAGAAAAGTTTTGGCATTTCTAGGACATTCCCGCGACCGCAGGAATGACATCCTGCGACCGCAGTATATGTTCACACTTAATTCACACCTAATTCACACATAGTTCACACATGATTCACACATATTTCACACGCGGTTCACACATAATTGACACCTGGTTCAAACTTAATTCACACCTAATTCACACATAGTTCACACCTGATTCACACATATTTCAATCCCGATTCACACATATTTCAATCCTGATTCACACTTAATTCACACCCAATTCACACATAACTTAATAAGATAAAAGTGACAAAGATTTATCCATTCCACTATTAAGATGAAATAAAGGAAGTCATTCAATACCATTTAATGAGAAGAAGTTGACATAGTTTCTTCATACATCCAAAAGTAAGATACATATATTTAAATAAAAGACAACTATGGTTGTAAGTTATGGTAAAACAAATCTACACAAGTCTTTTTTCTAAAGAAATCCATGTTGTCGTCATTTACTTTGGATAACAGTTTTTTGGCTAGCAAGTACTCCAGATGTTTGATGACATATACCCCACAATCGCCACTGCAAAGGAAATAAAGTTTTTTAATTATTGGAAGACCATAGTGATTATTTGCAATATAAATATGGTTAACAGAGTTATACCTAGTTTTGGTCTGTGGCACTTTTTCTGTGCCAAGTCTTGTGAACTCAAAACGCACTTTCTCTGCTTGTAGTTGGACATCTTTCCTATGGCTTAACAGCCCACTGGATTTAATTAGAAATGGTAGCATTTTTCCCCATTTGCTCATTTTATTCTCAAACTCCTTGTTGGAGACCACAGTGATATCAAAGTCATAAGCTTTTATAAGATAGCTTGTCAATGACATCTCTAACAACACCCAATGTGTCCCAAAAAAATTAATCGGGATAAAAACACCGTCAATGTCTTTCCAACTCCTTTTAAAATTGTTATCATCACCTACCAAGTAATCAAGCACTTCTTTTGGCCAAATGTAGCTTGATTTGATTTTCCTCTTGTTGAATTGTTCCCAATGTGGTTCGAAGAACTGTTGGAACATAGAATCCACGATGGTGAATCTTTCAGAGTAAGTCTTCTTGTAAGTGTACACTCGTTTTTTCATCAACCCTAAAGCTGCATCAATGTGCTGCATGCCAAATATTATAAGTATATATACATCACATTCAAATTATATATATTTTAAAAAAAATTATTTCAGTAGTCTTACCAGTCCGTCCAGCCATGTACGTAGTGTAAGTAGCTGAATAAACCATTTCGCTGTGCACGAACCAGCCAAGAGAGAAATAGGCTTATCATTCTTTTTTAAACCAATTACCCATTTCTTAAAACATCTCATTTTCTTTTCTTCATATGGCTGTAGGGGATTAATTTCACAAGGATCAGTTACAATTGTCTTTGCTTTCTTTTTCTTCCTAGTTGGATCCCTCCTTCTCTTGAATTCCACCCCAGCCATATCTTCAGGAGATACCACCTTACAGCTAGGGCTATCTTCTCCAACAAAGTGCTCCATAATAAATGTACGGTGTAGTGAAGCAAGATGCTCATCTGATAATGAATCCTCAGAATCACTACCTTTACGTTGCGAGAGCACTAATTCAATTAGATAATCCAACTTCACCTCCATTCTTTGTTGGTTACTTTTCAAAGTGTCAATATTAGCTAACAACTTTTCGTGGTGGGTGTTAATTGGAGTTGGTATCTCTTTCTGGTCTTGCTCCTGACGATGCCCATCTGCTACATCGGGCTTTGTGGGAGATTCCTCACGTTCTTCCCTTTCAAACTCCAATTCCACATCATCGTCTACAAAGCTAATAACACGTCCCATGAGTAGTTCATCTGGTCCTTGAATAATAGAGTCATGAAATTCTTTCTCTTCGGGTCTTGGATTGAGTGTGGCCTTCACAAGATTCTGCAACAAAATAATAAATTAATAAGGTATAAACATTACTTATAAATCACAAACTCAAATAAAATCTTAACGACTTACACTTTTTTTCTTAAATACACCTTCAATATCTTTCTCTTTCAACATTTTATGCGCTGACCAGCTAAGCATTCTTGGAAAGGCAAGGGGTTGTTGATCAGCAAATGCAGAGAACTTTGTGAAAATTTCATAGGCCCAATATTACAGAGCAATGGCATAATCATAAATTGTGTACTGAGGTGCTGGTCTTTTTCTCTTTTGCTCAACATTCTTCAAGTATTTATTCCTTAGCCTTTCCATATCTTTTGTCAAGCCGAATAATGTCTTCTCGTACGATAATCTCCCCCAAGGATAGTTGAAGAAGTCATCTTCATTTTCCACCATGGAAAGGACATTAATAAAGCATTTCTTCTTTGGTTCACTAGGTAATAAAAGAGAGTCTACCAAAAAACATAGACCTAATTTCCATACGTCTTCTTTCACATCGCACCTTTTGAATCCATCTTCCAACTCTTCTGAAGACAAACATTCTTTATTGTTCAAGTATGTCTGGAGATGTCTTTTACTCTTGGTCATTTCTTTATACTTTGCCTGATCAGGAGAAATTCCACAATTCAATCCAGTGATCAAACCAAATTCACTAATTCCAAACCTTGTATTCTGACCACAAATATTAAAATTCAAGCAGTATTCGTTCTTTCCTCTACCAACAACTCTCCTAAGCAGTAACTGGTGAATAATAACTCCAGAATATTGTAGAGGCGGAGCTAAGAAGAATTGCTTGAATGGTGACTGTTTCGTTCGTTCCAACAAGTCAAATGTCATGAACTTAGTTATTATTGTACTCATAATGCTCCCTCCCCTATACGCAGCCTTTGCTGGATAATTCCTTTCAGTAGGAAGCATGAGGAGTGACATCTGAAAAGGTAAATTAAATAAGCGCTTAATACATAACTCAGATATATTCACACTTTCTTCGCATACGGTTCACACATGGTTCACGCATAGCTCACCCAAATTCACACCAACCTCACACATAATTCACACCAAATTCAGACATAGTTCACACTAAATTCACCTCTGTTCACACAAAATTCTAACAAAATTAGTATTTAATAAATATATACACATAATAATCCATAAGCCATCCCACTGTTGGTCTTGCTTGAGCTAAGATATTTCTCAATCAAAAACCCAAAACCTAAAAAAATATTACTTACATTCAGCAGAAATAAAATGATATTTCAAATGAGTTTTTCTATATCATTAAAAGATACTAGTTTTTCAATTAAATTCACATATAAACATTAAAAGAACATAAATTGTTGTGAAGTACACACTCCATAAGGATTCAATTAAAAACAATGGAGATAAATATGGTACCTATTCTTTAGCTACTTTGAGCATGTTTGGCATTTGATAATACTCATTCATATATTTGATAAAAACTAGTGCATTTGAGTTACAAGTTCCTTCCACAATTGATTTTCACTTATACATCATACATAATATGCTAATAAATTTATTACAATAAACAAAAAGAGATATATACACACTAGAAATTGAGGCCGTGCAGTTTTATAATAAGGTTAGTTAGTGTAGTTTCCTTTTATAATTCACACATTATTCACCATAAGTTCAGAACATGGTTCACACACCATTCACACCAAATTCACACATGGTTCACACATCATTCTCACATTGTTCACCATAATTTCAAAACATGGTTCACACATCGTTCACACACTATTCACACCAAATTCACAGACTATTCACACTAAAATCACACATGGTTCACACCAACTTCACTTCATACATGGTTCACACTAAATTCACACCACAATCACACATGGTTCACACCAATTTCATACATTGTTCACACTGAAATTACATATGGTTCACAATAACTTCACTTCACACCAAATTCACACTAAATTCACTCCTTATTTCCCAATTAAAACATGCCTCAAGTAGTTAGAAATTTAACCAAAGTCCAAACCTTACATTCTTCTAACATGTTTCCAACCACAACCATCAAATCTCAAAGCATCAATATGACAAATTCAAAATAAACAAAGGAGTCATAAATAATATAACAACAAGGGATCCAACCAACAATACCTTGGGCTAGGGTATCGAGCTTGCAAGGGGAGTGTGGGGTCTTAGGTGTTGTAAACCTTGGGCTCTGGTGACGTGGGCTCGACGATATGGCTGCGAAGCACGGCGAGGCAGCAATGTGGGTTCGTGGGGTCGGGAGCAAGCGGAGGGGATGGGGGCTGTGGTAGATTTGAGAGAGAGAGAAGGAAGAGTGTAAAAGGGGCTGAAAATGAAATGGGTAAGAAAAAAAGGTAGCTGTGGAGATGATGATGCAACTGGGAGGACATGCATCGGTGTGGGACGAGGTGGGTGCTGGCCGGAGACGACAACACCACCGCAGCTTCGACGGGAAGATAGTTGGGTTTGGGAGGGAGGGTTTTCAACGGGAAGGGGATGTGAAGAGTGAAACTGAAATAGGGTCCTTTCTAATTATTTGTTTAACAAAGGGGTAATTTTGTCTTAAAGAGTCACAAATGTGAAAAACTTTAACTAAGGGTTAGAGTTATAAATATAGGGCTGAATAGGGTTAATTAGTGTAGTTACCCCACCAAGGGGTGGTTTGGGTCTTTGGTTGTGTGGGCCTACTATTGGTTTTGGGCTTTCTCTTCTTTACAAAAATGCCAGTTTTCTTTGTTTTGGACCTTAAATTTGTGATTCTTCAATTCCTTTTCAAATCTGCCAAAAATGTTATTTTTTCTTAAAACAATGTTCAAATTAAATCCAAACAAAAATATTTTCAACATAAAAATATATCACAATAATTCCCTGCAAATATTAATCAAAAGTCAATTTATTTTTATTTTTTAGAACAATAAATATGCATTTTTGGGCATTTATCACAATCCTCAACTAGCTTATTCCTAGTCCCTAGTAATTCAAGCAAATAAAAACATTACCAAGTTGTAAAAATATATCAATATCTGCAAAATTTAACTAAGCTAAACAAATAAATCAGTGAGAACTTTAGAAAATACTATTTAAAATCTATACAAGTTGTAATTCTAGTTTTTTGTGTGTGTGTGTGTGTTTCCTAAATCATATTCTTCGTTTAATTAATAACACAAACAATATCGAAAAAATCACTAAAGTAAAAAGTCTCAACTTCGAATCCTCACAGGAATTGAAAATATTTTAAAAGAGAATGAGTTCACACTCTTGGACTTGGAAATATGTATCAATTAATGCTCAATAGGATAATCATTTTTAGGACAAACAATTATTGATCAATAGATAGGCTAACCAAAAATTTTGGAAATTCAAATGACAAATAAACTTTCGGGATTTCATTACAATACCTAGAGCCGAAAAATCAAAGAAATAAACATAAAGTTTATTAACTAATATTTACAAAAAAATATGAAACAAGAAATTATTGATTTACTTTTAAATTTAACCTTGCTATGTGACTAGAATTTAGAAATGTTGCACTTGTTTTTGTTGTTTTTTTATGGGATATTTGGGACATAAGTACCAATGATTGGGGAAAATACCCGGTATGGACCCAAATTTTTTTAGCGGGTAAAGTACCCAAACATCCTAAAACTGTAATTCCGTCCAATTCCGTTAATAGGATCTCTGTTAGTGGGTCATAGTGGACACGTGTAGGCTCTAGATTATCTTAGGTTTAATTTTTAAAAACTAAAAAAAAAATATTTCCAAATTTATTTTTATTTTTATTATTTTATTTTTAAAACCTAAAACTAAAACCCCCCAAACCCATGGAGAGAAGCCATTTTCTAGGAGGCTACAAGGAAGACGTTGACGGTGGAAGAAGAAGCCATTTTTGAAGAGCTAAGGAAGAAGAATGATTGGGAATATGGAGGGTGAAGGTTCATTTTGCTCTTCTGGTCGAGTACACAACAAAGGGAGGTATCGAGGTAGGGGTCTAGTGAGGTATGATGGAGTAACCTGTGATTGTGGCTTAAAGATGGCATTGAGGACCTCTTGGACCAATCAAAATCCTGGTAGAAGGTTCATAACATTCTATAGAATGAAAGTAAGTTTTTTTAAATTTTCTGGTGTTCTTGGTTATTCATGGTTTGAATGGTGTTCTTGAAATAACTTGTATATTATCTGCCTTATTACAGTCAGAGGGGGGATGTGATTTTTTTCGTTGGGTGGATCCAGAAACTTGTCAAGGTGGAAAGGGTGTGATTCCGGATTGGGTCAAAAGAATTGAAGGTGAAGATTGCAATGGGGAAGAAATGTGGGTAATGATCAGAGACATGTAGAAATTGGTGACAGGGAAATTGGGAAACAAGTTTGTACAATGTGTGCTCATCCAAACAGTGGTCTTTGGTTGAATATAAGTTGGGGGAAACTATTTTTTTTTGGTAGTTGTCATTGTGCTAGTATTGTTGCTGAAGTAGTGGTGGTTTTACAAATGTAATGGTCTCATGAGTTGTAACAATGACAAAGGAATTGAAATGAAATTGTGCTGGTTTTTTGTTTGTGAAAATTGGTGTGTTTTGATTGACAATTTTATGTTAAATTGTGTTGAGGGCACTTGGTTTATTGGTGCATTTAACAAATGACATAATAGCAAAATAATATCAATAACATAGGCATCATATTTGAACATCAACATAAAGACCAATACAACATTAACCAGTTTTCAGCAAGTTTGAGGTGGTGCCTTTGGTTAGATTAAGCATATACATAGTACATATTGACAATAATTTAAGGGTTGTACCTTATACATAAAATCAAAATTAAGCCAACATGTCAAAATAAAGTGTTTTAGAAGTTAATTAAAACAAAGTCAAGACTCAAAATGAAATGTTCCAACTGCCTAATCTAAGGATATTCAGTGGTTTGTGGATGTGGCTAAGATGATGAAGCTTGTGCCACCTCTCTTGCCTTTTGTCTCACCTTCCTCTTCTTTCTTTGGATAGTTTCTAGTGCTGGATTTTTCTTTGGTGGTCTTCCCATTCTTCTCTGTTGAACAGGGTGCAAACAGCATACCTTAGCATTAATAAGCTATAATTATCAGTTCATATCAAAACAAAAGGAATAAATTTTCCCCAATACCTGTTCTGTAGGCTAACTCTTACAAGTACGTCGAGAGTGACCTTGTTTCCCATAGTTGCTTCAAAAGTTTGCCTGACCTACTCTTCGAGCTTTTGTGGCATTGGGGGCAGGAGGTTCATCTGGTTCTCTTTTCCTTGATTTCTTAGGTCTCCCAGGCAAGACATTCTCACTAGGTGGACAAATAGGATTCTGTCTTTGATTTGGCCACTTATCAGGTGATGGCATTGGCTCTATAATACCAACATACTGAGCTATAAAGCCTCTTTCTTGTAAGCTGAATCCACAAAATCCATCACAATTAAGTTGGAGCTCCAAATGGCCACCAAGGCATGGCCACAAGGTATACCAGCTGACTGGTAACCTCTACAAGTACACACCCTATCCACCAATTTCAAAGAGAACCACTCTGAGTCACAAAAATGTACTTGCAATTTGTGTGAGTCTGCTCTAGTGGATTGGCAGTGTTTGGCCACATGCTTTTTCTTCTCAATGACCTCCCTAAGCCTCTTTCTTATAGGATGCACCCATTTGGAAACACTCTCCTTTTTCACACATAATCTACTCATTAACCAGAACCGAATATTTTCTAGCAAGGTAATGATAGGCTTCTCCCTTGCATCCAATATTGTTGAGTTGAAGCTTTCCCACAAATTATTCAATAACATGTCACACTTGACATGGAACCTAAAATGACTCTTGCTCCACTCACTTGGATTTTTATTCATCAACTAGTCTTATGCCTTCTCATTAACCTCTTTAAGTGATGTCATTTTTTTCTTGAAGTTCTCGGGTGTTGTAGCCCTTGCATGTTCCCACAACTTTTGTTTTAGCAAAAGACTAGGAAACTCTTTCTTGAAGTTGGAATGTAGATGTCTCACACAAAATTTGATTTCTGCACCTTCAAATACAGAACCCAAAGCATTCCCTGAGCCTTTTTGTCTATCACTAATCATAGTGATTTTTATATGATCTAGTCCTTCAAAATCCTCCTTCAACAAATTCAGGAACCAAGTCCATGTATCTGTGTTCTCCTTTCCACAAACAACATATGCAATAGAAAACATAGAGTTATCAGCATCAATACCAACTGCAACCAATAACATACCTTTGCAGTATCCCTTGAAGAAGCACCCATCCAAACCGACCAGTGGTCTATATGCTTTGAACCCACCCTTGCAAGCTTTCAGGCATATGTAGACTCTTTCAAACAACCTTCTATCATTCACAATGTTGCTCTTAATGATGGTTGTGCTCCCAGGATTCAAGGGAAGAATTTTCTTGCAATAATCCTCCAATACAACATACTACTCAGCCACAGATCCCTTTAGTCTCTTCTTTGCCTTAGCCTTTGCATTGTAAAAAAAATGTCTGGTTGTGTGGGAAAACTTAGTGTTGGAGGTTAGCTCCTTGAAGTTACTATAATGCATATTTGGATTCATTCGAAATTGAGGCAAGAAATGTTTAGCCAACCAAGTTGCATCATTATGTTTGTTGTTAAAAACAATGCCACAGTTATGAACATCCACTAATGTGTTCACTCTGAAAGTTGTGTTGTCCCTTTTCTGTACCCGAGCATATAGGCACCAACCACAACCTTGTGCTCTACAAACTGCTTTAAGCTTTGTTTGGTTGTTGAAAGTGTTGACGGTGAGAACTCGTCAACCAAGTTAAGTTAGAAAAACAGAAATGTAGAGATTATCAAAAGAAAAGCTTTAGAAATCTAAGTGGAAACTCCAAGAATAATTGCAGAAGAAAAATGATGAAATTAATTTGTATTGATTATGGTGTAGTGCTACAGTGATTTTTCCAACCCCCTTCTAAGTGGAAGTGGAGTTTCTTTTATAGTGGGCTCTAATGGCCTCTGATACAATATGGTCCAGGGGACCAGGCAGTACACAAGTACACTGTCAGGAGAGTGGTTTCAGAGGTAGTGGTGTTGGTACCAGTACATGGCCAAGTACCATAAGGATGTCTCCACTACTCGACCGTACGAATGTCAGAGGAGTGGTGCAGGTGGTAGTGGTGTCGACTCTGACATCTAGCCACAACCACGTACACCATGCCCCCCTCTCCCGGCGTTCCCACTACTTGTCTAGCAGGGACACCATATTCGTACTCTGACTCCTTTAGGTTTGCAAGCACATTCCAAAAGATACGTATGAGAGTTAAACTTTGCTTGCTGGGCTAAAGGGGCTAGGTGTGAGAGGTCCCGCGGGGTACCCGGGTACGTGGTCAAAGCGAGGCCATCTCACGCGAGACCCCTAAGGGCATCCTCGGCACGCACGGGGGCTCCTGTTGGTGTGGCATGGCGTGTGCAGGACGAGGCCTCGCGTGTGAGGCTCGGGCGCACATGGATGAGACGAGACGGGGGCCTCGCATGACCACTCGGGTGCGGATGGACGAGGCAAGGCGGGGGCCTTGCGTGTGCGGCTCGGGCGAGTAGGGTTGAGGTGAGGCTGGGCCTCGTGTGACCCCTCGGGTGCGTGCGGACGAGGCGAGGCGGGGGCCTCGCGTGTGTGGCTTGGGCGCGCGGGGTTGAGACGAGGCTGGGCCTCGCATGACCCCTCGGGTGCGTGCGGATGAGGCGAGGTGGGGGCCTCGCGTGTGCAGCTCGGGTGCGCGGGGTTGAGACGAGGCTGGGCCTCGCGTGACCCCTTGGGTGCGCGAGGACGAGGCGAGGCGGAGGCCTTGCGTGTGCAGCTTGGGCGCGCGGGGTTGAGACGAGGCTGGGCCTCGCGTGACCCCTCGGGTGCGCGCAGACGAGGCGAGGTGGGGGACTCGCGTGGCATGGCTCTTGGGTCTCTCGGGGCATCTTCATTAAGGCCTCCTATGAGACATGGGTCGTAAGGAAAAATATTGGGTTGCTTGGATTGCCTAAGGCTAATGAGGGTAAACCTCCATATTTTCCCTTGGTGGAATTTGAGCATCCACACTTGCCCCCCAGTCTAGGAGAGGACCTTTAGGTGCTTTTGTAGACTCTTCTCTTTAATTCTTATAAATAGGCCCCCATGCCAAGTCTATTAGTTACACTCAATCTTCTTAGCTTAGTGGTATTTAGACTTTTGCTCCTTTCAAGAGGTAAGGGGTTCAATCCCCCACAACCTCACTTTTATTATAGTTTCCTCTTTTTATATATATATATATATTTGGGCTAATTTTTGGTATGTTTATACCCCTTCATAAATTTGGAGGCTAACACATCTTTTCTATTTATTTTTGCAGACGCGTATTTTCGACCATTTAGCTATTTTTGACCGTGACGGTACTTTTGGCCCCCAACCTCCTTTTGACCACGACAGCGTCTCATTTTTACTGGTTGAGGTATATTCTCCTTTTCCCTCGTTTTCATTGGGTCAATATTAGCACCACTCGGGATGGGGTACTTTGGCCTGAGCCTGTCGTGAGTTAGTTTTAAGGCATGATCCTTTATTCACACCCCGTGGCGGGTCATTTAGAGTGTTTGTGCCTAGAAGTTTTGAGCCCATTCCTTTGTGTTTTGTAGCCATCCTCTCATTTATACGTGAACCCCTTTTTGCTTTCAGGACGAGGTCTCATGGCCAGTGACGGTCCGTTCGGCATACCTCCGGGGGTTGAGTTTGTTGACTTGTCTTCAGACTCAGAGTCCCCTGAGGAAAACCCTTACCAAGACTATGACTCCTTAAGGCAGGCACGTATCTGTCATCTTGAGCACATGGATGAACTTAGGTGTAAAATTTGGGTGGTGGAGAGTGAAATCGACTCGGTGTTGAGAGGAGACGGAGAACCTTTCCTCCCTGACCTTAGTGACCATGTAGCGAACCTTAGGGTGACCCTTTTAGATTTTTAGGGGGAGTTGGAGTTTATGGAGAGACATCTTCCACCTGAGCCTTCCAGCCCATCCTTGCCTGACGACTATCATGGGGCTGCTTCCGCTTCTCTTCAGCCCTTACTTTCGGTCTTCCCTAGAATAGCGCTTCCGCAGCCGGTGCCCCGGTGGAAGACTCTTGTTAGGAAGAGAAAATGGAGGGTCAAGTGTTCTGTCTCTTCCTCACCTTTTTCTTTCGGTTTTGTAGATATGGCGAAAGGTGGACGACGATAGGTGTCCATTAATGATCGGGATGATGCCCCCTATTGGCATCGACCCTGGTATCCCACGTCTCTGAGAACAAATTGAGGGAAATTGTAGATCACTACCATGTTCCTCCAGAGTATGCCTTATACACCCCTTCGGGCAATTGCCGGGCTGACTGCCCTGGTCCCGGCTTCGTGGCCCTCAGTGAGCATATCCTGAAGATGGGTGGTACCATCCCATTACACCCGTTCTTCATCGCGGTCCTCAACTACTTCAACCTTGCTCCACTTAAGCTGGCACCCAACAGTTGGCTGACGTTGAGCTGCCTCTTCATCGCGTTTGTGAAACTTGTCAAACGTGCCCCTACGGCACTAGAGGTGCACTTCCTGTACAACCTCATGCCCTCTCCCAGATCCAAGGGCTTCTACTTCCTGCAAAAAGCCAACAGCGAAGTCCCTTTGATAGACGGAGCAGTGTCCAATCCGGGGTCCTGGAAGCAGGACTTTTTCTTCGTGAAAGGCCCTCTTTCTGTTCGCGAGCATTTCCGTTCCACTCCCAGTATGTACCTTGAGCTACCTTTATTTCTCTTTTTTTTTTTTTGAAACTTATTGTTTTACAACTTATGTGTGTGTCGACATTAGTGTGGATTATGCCGAGTAATTCGCCGTACTCGAAGTTGTTGGGTCGGAAGCGGACGCTGTGAATAATCTTATCAACGCTGACCTTGCTGTGAAAAAGGTTGCGTACCTATTCATTGTGGAAAATCTGAACCTCCACAAGCTATCCCCGGTTTTAGATCCCAGGTTGCTGTGGACCATCCCTGGGTCAAAGAAGATGAAGGCGGCATCGGCTGAGCCTTGCCCGGATGAAGGTGAGGCTGAGGATGTGCTGGAGGAAGCCTACCTTGAACGCGGGGGACCTTACCAGCTGTCCTCCTCTCCTGGGGGATGCCCTCCCTTTGTCTCTTTCGACCCGGACATAGCCTCCTAATCCCAAGGCCAACATGCCATTCCGGGGCATTTTGTTTGCCCCGACCCCAAGGACTTTGACACTTTCCCTTAGGCTCCCCTCGACCCCGGTCCATCGGGGGCTTACTTTGCCAATCTTCCTGCACCCCCTTCTGATCTACTGGGGCCTCACTTTTCCAATTTTCCTGTGCCCCCTCCCATCTCGGAGAGTAGGTTGTCTGTCCTTACCCAGCCAGGTGCCCGTGACTCGGAAGGGGCACCCTGGGTGAATTGCATGGAAACCTCTTACGGGTGGCGGTACGTCCAAATCGCCTCAGACCTCCCCGAATCTGACTGGAATGGTCTTGGGAGTTTCGCCCTGTCGGACCTTGAGGAGACTCTAAGGCACACTACTGCTTGGGTGAGTTCATTCATCTTGTGTCGGCCTTATTATATACAGATATATATACACATATTTTTTTTTGTTACTTATCATTGCTGTTGTTAACTTTCTTGTGCAGGCCTATACTGTGGCTCAGCGGTTTGCTGACTCGGCTCACAATCTTTCTGCGTCGAGTACCGAGAGGGACCGCCTTACGGCCCGGGTCCAGGAGCTCGAGAGAGAGCTTGGTGAAACCAAGTCTAAGCTAAAAAAGGCTCGGGCAAAACTTGTTGTCTCATCAAAAAGGAAGAAGAAGGCGGTTGCCAAAGCCATGATGTTGTAGGAAAAAGTTACCAGCCTGGAGGGCGAACTCCAGGGTACCAAGGCTATTGCGACTGCGTCGCAGAAGAGAGTCGCTTCCTTAGAGGCCAAACTCGAGGTTGCTAGGGCCGATGTAGCCGCGTCGCAGGAGAGAGTTGCTTCCTTAGAGGCGGACAGGACAGCTATTGAGTACAGGTCCATAGAGCGCGCCCTCTACGGTGTGTGGAGGCAGGATCCCAACTTTGATTTTTCTTCTTTTGGCGAGCACGTCGTTGCTCGGGCGGTTGGGTGGAATGCTTGTGGCAGGAGGCCCTGAGGTCGTCATTTCATCATTTCTGTCAGCTATCCCACTGTGGGTGTATGCTCATTTGAGCCTTTGTAATATTATTACTATTATTAATTTTTTTTGTAAATCTTGCCATGTTACCAAGACTCCTTTTTTAATATATACATGTGTGGTTATTCATCTCTTATTCCTCTGTGTTTGAGGTCTTTTTGAGCCTGTATGATGGGGTTCGGTAGGTTCCCCTCTTTTATTTATCAGGCTAGAGGTCCTTTGGAACCCATGTGAAAGGGTTCAATGGGTCCTTTTTTGGTGCCACTTGATTATTTTTATAAGGATATTTTGACCCCTTGGGTTCTAGCTATCCTTTTATATATTTTTGCGCGCGCTTGTTATTTTTTTGCAAGAAGCATCCTTCTCATCATTATTCATAGTACTATTTTTGCAAGGGTCTCTTTTAGGACCCTTTTTGGCTAGACGGCTTGGTGGCCGCTCTAGGCTTATCGGTGGGTGCTCTTTTTGGGGCTTCTCCCTTTGAGAGAGTATCTGCCCTTATTTGGGAGCTCATTGTTGTTGTTGTTTTCTTTTTTATATAAGACCTTTTGGCTTCCTTGGTGTTCATAAGGGTAGCTAATCCTTATGAACTTCGGGAGGTGCCTTGCAAGGTTCCCTCCCTGTTTGTTAGGGTTCACCATGCCCCGATACAAGGGGTCCTTTCAAGGATCCTCCTTTTTAGGAGCCCTTTTTAGGATCCTCCTGATAGAGGGTCCTTTGTAGGATCCTCCTTTTTAGGAGCCCTTTCTGGGATCCTCCTGATAGAGGGTCCTTTTTTAGGATCCTCCTTTTTAGGAGTCCTTTTGAGGTTCCTCCTGTTAGAGGGTCCTTTTTAGGATCCTTCAGATAGAGGGTCCTTTTTAGGATCCTTCTGATAGAGGGTCCTTTTTAGGATTCTCCTGTTAGAGGGTCCTTTTTAGGATTCTCCTATTAGAGGGTCCTTTTTAGGATCCTCTTGCTTGCTGTATGTTTTTTCCTCCTGTCCTGCCCCCCAAATGTTTGGTGAAATTTATTTCGGCAGGCACTTTGGCTGATGCTTGCATAGAGAAGAAAAATAACACTTGAAGTTGCGAACAGTTTCATTCATAGCATGTGGTTTACAACGACATATATAAAAAAAAGGTTACATCTAATTGGGAGGTTACCTAGGTAGCCTCTTTGATTCTTACTCACTAAGCTAACATAACAAGGAACAAACTAAACATAGGTCCTCTTTGCACCAGGTGCCGAAGCCTCACTGGTAGCATTTCTCGAGGTGTTCTGTAACTCGTGGGTCTAACCCGTGTGGGTCATACCTTCATACACAACCATTGCCATCTGCACCGATGGTTTTGTGGCTGTGCGGAGGGACATGTTATAGCATTCCCTTGCTTCCTTCTGCTCCCCTTTCATGCATGCTACTCCCCAGGGGTTGGGAATTTTATAGCTAGGTGATACACAGAAGTTATTGCCTTCAATTCTCTCAAAGAGGGTCTCCCTAATACTGCATTGAAGGCTGAGGCACAATCCACCATGAAAAAGTTTGCCATTATGGTGGTTTGCCTGGGTTTTTCCCCCATGGTGAGGGCTAATTCAATTGCACCTAGGGGATGTATCGAGTCCCCTGTGAACCTGCAAAGGGAGGAATTGTAGGGTTTCAGGTGTCGGATGCTCAGTCCCATCTTCTCCAAAGCGGGGCGATGCAGGATGTCTACAGAGCTTCCATTATCCACTAGGACCCAATGTACTCTCATGTTCGCAAGCTGGACAGTTAGCACAAGGGGGTCATTATGAGGGAAATGTACCCCCTGCGCGTCTTCTTCAGTGAAAGTTATTGAGTCATTCTCGCCCTTGAAACTCTTCGGGGGGCGTTGATCCAAACTTAAGACGCACGGTGGTGGACTTCGTCTGGCCTCCTTGGCATATTTGTCTCGTCTCTTCCTTGAATCACCTTCGAATCCTGGACCTCCAAAGATGGTCCTGACCTCTCCCTGTACTTCTGGGGCAACCTCTCGCGACCGCGGCGGGGATGCTCCTTCTTCTGGCCTCTGGTTCTCCTTACGCACATATCTGCCCAAATGTCCCCTGCAGATGAGCTCCTCGATTTCCACCATCAAATGGTTGCATTTCGCGGTGGTATGACCGATATCCTTGTGATATTGGCAATACTTGTTGGGGTCTCTTTTAGACCGGTCTTTTTTCATTGGAGGGGCCTTTTGAAAGGGACTTGATTTTCGTTTGTAACGAAAATATGCTCTCTCGCATGGGTGAGGTCAGTGTAAAAGGTGTATGGGCCCTGTAGGCGCTCATCAGAGTGTTGATGCTTCCGGGGTCGATCATCTCTTGTTCCCTCATAAACCCCCTTCTTCTTTGCACCGTTTTGGTTTTCTAGGATCGAAGGTTTCGGGGGCGACGGGCCTTTTCCAGCTTTGAGGTTCTCGTGACCATCCTCCACGCGAATGTATTTTTGTGCCCGCTCGTAGAAATCATCCAAGTTTGTGACCTCCCTCTTGAGCATGTTATCCCATAACTTGCTTCCTGGGCGTACTCCAGCTGTGATGGCCATTTTCAGCTCTCGGCGGGTCAGGCTCTCTACTTTAGCTGCCTCCATATTGAACCTGTGAATGTAGCTCTTCAGACTCTCGTTTTCTCTTTGCTTCACATTTGCGAGGCTGGTGCCTGACATCATGTAGTCTCGCACGGCGTGGTGCTGCTGGAGGAATTCATCAGAAAATTGTTGCCAAGATCTGATGGACCCCAGTCTAAGTCTTTTGAACCATTTGTACACATGTCCTTTTAATGTGACAGCGAAGCAATGACATCTCGCCCCGCTACCAATTCCCCTCAGCTTCATCAAGTCGTTAAATGTATCTAGATGGTATTTTGGATCTGTGCTTCCTTCATAGGGGGTCATATGGAGCTCCTTAAAGTTGGTTGGGAGTCGGATGGCTTGGATCTCCCTGATGAAGGGTGACTCATGATCAAATTCTTCCTCATAAGCTTGACCTCCGGAGGCGGTGATGATCTTGCTTCGCAGGCTCCTCATTTCTGTGTCCAGGTCCTGCCTCCTCTTGCTTAGGGAGTCTCTCAAAGCGGACGGGTTAAGATCCCCCTTTCCTTTTCCCTCTCGAGGCGCCATAGGGGGCGTGGTCCTTTTACCCGCCCTCTTCTTGTTGAGCTCCTCCCGTAAATCTGAGGGTTCTCTCTTTAAGGTGACCTCGTCATCGTTGCGAGGGGCAGCATTGGTCTTCGGTTCTGGTTTCTAGGCCTGCTTCGGTGGTTCGGGATGTTCGCGTTGCTTCGTTCGGGGGGTGTTACTAGTGGAGAGTCGCATCTTTCCATCATCTACTGGGACAGTGGTTTCTACCTCCCTCTGGTCTCTCTCTTTACGCTTAGGGAGTGTCACGTTTGATCTCCCTTGCAACAACCCATTTAGCACTTCTTGCATGTTTTCTAAGGTGGTCTCTAGCCTCTGGTTCTTGCGGTGAAGTTCTCGTATCTCATCTTCATAGAATTGAGACTTCGAGCTTGAATTGACGGAGTGGACCCGAGGGTGTTTGTCATCCCGGCGCTTCGATGGGCCTGGATCCTGTCGACCGTGGTTTGGCACCTGCGGCGACTTTGGAGGCAGGAACTCATCGGCGCCCCTTGCTGGGGCAGTCGCCGACCTTGGACGATCCTCCTCAGGTGGGACTGCTGGGGACGAGGCCTCCCTTTCCTCTCTGGGTGCCTCAGGCTCCCTTGGGGCCTCCATGTTTGCAGGTGGAGGAGGATCCCTCATGGAGGCTTTTAGCTGATCTCCATCAAGGTGGACTTCCACCTCGCGCGGCTCTCTCAACCGTTTCGAACATCGCGACATTTTTTTCTTATCGGAATTGACGGAAGAACAGTGACTTACAATCTATTCTTCCCACAGACGGTGCCAAACTGTTGATGGTGAGAACTCGTCAACCAAGTTAAGTTAGAAAAACAGAAATGTAGAGATTATCAAAAGAAAAGCTTTAGAAATCTAAGTAGAAACTCCAAGAATAATTGCAGAAGAAAAATGATGAACTCAATTTGTATTGATTATGGTGTAGTGCTACAGTGATTTTTCCAACCCCCTTCTAAGTGGAAGTGGAGTTTCTTTTATAGTGGGCTCTAATGGCCCCTGATACAATGTGGTCCAGGGGACCAGGCAGTACGCAAGTACACTGTCAGGAGAGTGGTTTCAGAGGTAGTGGTGTTGGTACCAGTACATGGCTAGGTACCATGAGGATGTCTCCACTACTCGACTGTACGAATGTCAGAGGAGTGGTGCAGGTGGTAGTGGTGTCGACTCTGACATCTAGCCACAACCACATACGCCATGCCCCCCCCCCCCTCTCCTGGCGTTCCCACTACTTGTCTGGCAGGGACACCATATTCGTACTCTGACTCCTTTAGGTTTGCAGGCACATTCCAAAAGATACGTATGAGAGTTAAACTTTGCTTGCTGGGCTAAAGGGGCTAGGTGTGAGAGGTCCCGCGGGGTGCCCAGGTACGTGGTCAAAGCGAGGCCATCTCACGCAAGACCCCTAAGGGTATCCTCGGCATGCACGGGGGCTCCTGTTGGTGCGGCATGGCGTGTGCAGGACGGGGCCTCGCATGCGAGGCTTGGGCGCACATGGATGAGACGAGGCGGGGGCCTCGTGTGACCCCTCGGGTGCTTGCGAACGAGGCGAGGCAGGGGCCTCACGTGTGTGGCTCGAGCGCGCAGGGTTGAGGCGAGGCTGGGCCTCGCGTGACCCCTTGGGTGCGCGCGGACAAGGCAAGGTGGGGGCCTTGTGTGTGTGGCTCGGGTGCGCGGGGTTGAGACGAGGCTGGGCCTCGCGTGACCCCTCGGGTGCGCGCAGACGAGGTGAGGTGGGGGCCTCGCATGTGCAGCTTGGGCGCGTGAGGTTGAGACGAGGCTGGGCCTCGCTTGACCCCTCGGGTGCGCGCGGACGAGGCGAGGCTGGGGCCTCATGTGGCATGGCTCTTGGGTCTCTTGGGGAATCTTCATTAAGGCCTCCTATGAGACATGGGTCATAAGGAAAAATATTGGGTTGCTTGGATTGCCTGAGGCTAATGAGGGTAAGCCTCCATATTTTCCCTTGGTGGAATTTGAGCATCCACAGAAAGCATATACAAATTCTCAATTTGTACTTATGAATTATTCCCTTAAAGCCTCTCTAAGTTGGTCCACATTAGCAAACTCCAATCCAAGAACAAACTTGAAATCTTCCCATTCATCTCTTGGGACAAATTGCTTTCTACTTTGCTTAGATCCACCTTCACCATCATCATTGTCTAGGCTTTGCAGTTCATCTTCATCCAGATAACCTCCATCTGAGTTGTCTGCTTGGACCTGCCCACACACTTCATTCTCAAAACCCCACTATCAGCTAGGTTCAGTAATATTCTCTTCATATTCCCTCTCTTCTTCATCATCTAGGGCATACTCTTCTTCAATAAAATCTGTCTTCAGCAGAGTTTCCTTGGCCCAAATTAGCATCTAGTTGGACCTCCTCTTGTGTACTTTCTCTAGCCCAATTCAGGCTCTTCATGGACCTGAGTTTGACTTGATGTGTGGCCCAAATCAAGCTCTTCATGGGCTTGGTTGGTTTCCCTTGGAATCTGGCCTAAATTAGCATCTTCATGGACCTAAGTTTGGCTTGGTGTGTGGCCCAAATCAACATCATTTAACACTTGGCTTTCATTTCCCATGTCACGCTCATCTACAAAGTTGGCTGCACCCTTACTTGTGCTGCCAGGGTGTGGCTGGGATGCTTCGAACACCTCAGCTTCAACTTGGGTAATGTCACCCAAGTCATAATCATCTATGGCCAAATCTGCCCCATCTCTGAATTGTTCCCATTCCTCACGTTCCAGAATCAATATATCTTCTTCATCCTCATCACTGCCAACATCTTCACTATCCTCATCATCCTCTACACTTTTAGAATCATACTCATCATTCTCTTGACCACTTTCCCCCGCAATCATCAAACATATGCATAAAAAAGTCCTCTTCACCATCACCCTCTTCTCCTTCTACATCCTCTTAATCATTTATGACCCTTTCAAACTCCCTCTTATCCATGACATAGTCATCTGCTTTAGCACTAACAACCACATCTACCCTAACATCAACATCATTAGGTAGCTCCTTAATGACACATCTTTTCAATGTAGCTGGGGATGAGGAACAACATGTGGGGGGGGGGGGGGGGGGGGGGTTACATGTGGTACTGGTTCCAAACTGGTATCCCAACCAAGTTTCAAGACTTTCTCGAGCAGAATTATATAGACATCAACATCTCTATATTTTTTTTTTACCTCCGTGTCTTCCAACAGCTCAAGCACATTCTTGTTTGTGATTAATCTCTTCCCAACATGGAACTCTTTACCTTTCAGTGTGAACCAAAAACCAAAAGGAAGCTCATATCCAAGCTCCTTCAAAAACCTCTCCATGTCAAACTCATCCATTACACAACCATCCAAACAAGCCACCTGTCCTCCCTCATATTTCAACTTTCCATTTGGATTAAACCAATTACCCCTGTGATGTACATTTAGTGTGAACATCTCTAAATTCAATCCTAGCCATCCAAAATTGTCAAACCTTAATAATCCCCCACATACTTGAAAACTCAGCACATGTTAAAACAAAAGACAACCACAACCCCATCCCAATCCAAAGATTCCACAAAAACAGTGCGTGGGACAGTAAAATACATCTCTTTATAACCAAAACTGTCAAACACTACTATTAATGTACTTACTAAGAATTTAGTAAAAAAAATGTATAAAAATGGAACCTAATGCAAAATCTGGTGGTCCAAAAACCCATTCATGATTTCGTGCAAGCACAAGCATAACATAAACAAACACATAGCCACTTTTTGTCTGAAAACTTACCATAAATGGGACCTGGAATCGATGCTTCCCTCCACGACATTGTAGTCGTCTTCTCTGGCAAGCTGAATCAGAGAAAATGCCTCCTCCTCCGTCGTCCGTCGTCTTTTTCAATGCAAGGCTCGTCATCTTCGTCAACTTGGCTTGTCTTCTTCTTCAATGGGGTTTTCAAGATTTTGGGTATTTTTCGTGGGTTTGGAGCATAACTGAACTTTGGGGGGTTTTAGTTTTTAGGTTTTAAAAAATAAAATAATAATAATAAAATTAAATTTGAAAATATTTTTTTTAGTTTTTAAAAATTAAACCTAGGATTAATTTGGAGCCTACACTTGTTTACTATGGCCCACTAACGGAGACCCTATTGATGGAAACAGAGACCTTATTGACGGAATTGGACGAAATTGTAGTTTTAGGATGTTTGTGTACTTTGCTAAAAAAAAGATTAGGTCCATGCCGGGTATTTTTCCCAAACATTGGGTACTTATGCCGCAAATATCTATTTTTTTAATAAGAGACAACATAGATATGTATATGAAGTAAATAATGGAGCAAGGTTTTATTTTGATTTACTTTGAATTTTTACCAAGCTACATGGATATAATTGTTGCTCTTGTTCTTTTTTTTTTTTGAGAAGACAAGAGACAACATATATGGATTACAAGAAAATTTAAATACAAGGAAAATAAAATTACATTTACAGGCTCTTTTCTAACAAAAATTATCCCTCTAGTAATTATCATGTATTTAAATTCCAAAAAATTTAATTTTACCAACTCTAAAGATCAATATATATATATATTCAAAAAGTCATTTTATCAATTCTCACCACTCATAGAAAAATAAAGCTTTAAACTTAGGATTTTTCTCAATAGAATATGTTAAAAATTAATCTTACCATATGTTTGGTTCGTGCTTAAAATATTTATAGAATTACTTCTCTCTAGCTCAGAAATAGTATAAACTATTTTAACAATAATATTTCATTTTTACTTAAATAATATTCTTAGCAAAATTTTGATTCAAAAGTTGAACAAGGTAATAATTTCAAATCCACGCATGAATATACTTACTACCCCAACTTAAATGAGACAATGTCCTCAATGTCTAACTATGTATATGACAATAAACATGAAATGAATACATCCCAAACAAAGAGATAATGCAAAAATATAGATATTGATCTCTAGAAAAATAAATGTAAAAAAACTAACATAATGGAATAATATAAACAAAAACATACTAAAATAAAACAAAGCAAGAAAAATAAAACAAGGAGCATTTGGAATTTTACTAACCTGGATAAATAGGATCGTGAAGAAGTATTTCATCTACTTTAGGTGTTTTCAATTCTAAAAATGGTTTTAATCTTTGTCCATTTACTTTAAAAACATTACAAGTTTTAGAATTATCAATTTCAATAGCTCAATGAGGGAAAACAACATGAACAGTAAATTGACCAGACCATCTAGAACTTAATTTACCTGGAAAGAAATGCAGATGAGAGTTGTTCAAAAGAACTTTCTAACCTGGAGAGAACTCTTTCCTTAAGATGTTCTTGTCATGATATAGTTTTGTACGCTCTTTATAGCTTTTTGCACAGTCATAGGCATTATTCCTCAATTCCTCTAATTCATTTAGATGAAGCTTTCTCTAATTACATGCTTTGTCTATAGCAAAATTTAATTTTTTAATTGCCCAATAGGCTTTATGATCTAACTCAACAGGAAGATGACATGCCTTCCCATACACAAGTCTGTAGGGTGACATTCCAATGGGAGTTTTGTACGCTCTACGATATGCCCATAAAGCATCAATTAATCTCAAAGAACAATCTTTCTTAGTTGGCTTCACAGTTTATTCTAGGATGTGCTTAATTTTCCTATTGGATATTTTAACTTGACCACTAGTTTGTGGATGATAGGGTGTAGTGACTTTATGTGTAATACCATATTGTTTCATCAAATGTTCAAATGCTTATTAAAAAAATGTGTACGTCCATCACTAATGATAGCACGGGGTGTACTAGAACGGGAACAAATATTTTCTTTCAAAAAATGAAGCACCACTTTGTGGTCATTTGTGTGGCATGCAATAGCTTCAACCTATTTGGACACATAATCAACACCAACAATAATATACAAATTACCAAAAGAGTTAGGAGATAGATCCATAAAATCAATACCCCAAACATCAAATACATCAATAATAATAATAATAGGGATTATAGGCATCATGTTTCTTCTAGATAGACTTCCTGACTTTTGACAACGTTCACATGATTTACAGTATATATATGTATCATGAAAAATTATGGGCCAATAAAATTTGCATTGTAAATTTTTTGTAGCAATCTTTTTACCGCTAAAATGACCTCCACAAGCATGATTGTTGAAGTGATTTTTCTCCAACAATGTATTAAGAAATAATAAGGTAAATTAGTGCTTGGTAATAAACCGTGATGAAAAATGAAATGAATTCACAAGAACACAAATCTTTTACGTGGTTCAGTGGTTAAAATCCACCTAGTCTACGAGTCTATATTATTGTTGTTTCTCTCTCTATTTTGGCAGAGTTTCAGTATTATAGAATAATGGTCCCTCAAGCATCCTACATTCCCAATATTTATAAGGGAATTCCATAGACAGGTTTGGGTAACCGCATGAGTCAATCACGCATATACATATTTATTATATTTAATACATATATTTCCCATTTATAATGGGATATGATTTGATCATAAAGTAAATGTTCTCCTAATATCTGGGACATTAAATATGACAATCTGGTCATAAATAAAAGCATAAAAGGACACGAGTCTCTAGGGATCCGCGGGCGTGCAATATATTCGAATTACCACGAGCTGAATATCTCCTCCAAGCTCGTACTTCGACCACATGTTTGAATATTATGAGCTCGCGCTTCACAACCTTCATGTCTATAGCTCGGGTTAAACCTAGGACGCCTAATACCACACATGTCCACATGAAACTGGAGTTGTCTGCGTGGATAATAAGATTATATCATTCCCTTGGTTATTTCTCCGTATATTTATTTTCCAGCTGTACCCGAACTGAGAGAATGAACTCGGGCTAAAATTAGGGTACAACATTTGCCCCCAATCTCCTGCTCGTGTATGATGTCATCACTTTCTGACCTACATAGTAGGGGCTTTTAGACTTCTGTTACACAAAACCACGCCTGCCCACTACTCGAGTACTGGACACGTGGTGTACTGCGATTGGCGTATGTTTAGGTTTCGAGGACTGCAATAATTGTCTTGTCACCTTTTTGCCGCCGTTTTGTCTATTTAACCTTGGCCCTTGGATCTTGAAATAACCCAATTGGATGGCCCAAATCAATCTACACAATTTACGTATAAAAGGAATGGGCAAGTTTTAGACTTCACCACCTTTCATTTAAAAAATTTCCTCTTCTGCACTTCCAAACCTCTTTCCTTTTACAGAAATCCCCAAAAAATTATTCGCCGCACCCAGTCGCTTAGAATTTTTCTAGGAACTTCCCTTCGCTAAGTCTACATATCACCGTCGAGAAACACATTGTAAGCATTTGATTCTTCGGTTTTAAGAATTTTTTCTTTTTTTAATGGACTTTTGTTCCTCACCATGTTCATCCGCAATATTCACTATAGCCACTATTAGACTACTTCTAAATGTTTTTAGGGAATAGGTTTCGACTTAGGTTCAATGGGTGAGTCCAAAAATAGCTCTAGAAATAAGACATACATAAAACTGGGGAATTTCTGGGTAAATCTGGGTAATTTTAATGGAAAATTAATTTAGAGAATACCCACTCGGGATAAAGGAGATGAAAGGTTTTTTGGTTTCAAACTAGATAGCTTAGAGGTTACGTTTCTTGGGTGGTTTTGTACTAAACCGCATCCCAAGGTAAGTAGTGGTTTGGCAATCTGACACACGGATCCCTAAATATCAGGGGTCTGTTAGGAAACCGAGGCGCGTAACTTAGGGTATCGCGTGGCATCATGCGATGGGGCTTAGGCTAACCTCAGCTCGTATAACAAAAGCAAACCATTCCCCCCTTCGTATCCTCATGTCATAGACCTTAAATCCTCTTAGGTAGCCTACTAACTAGGTCGTTAAGCTTGTTCGGCGATCTGATGGATCCTCAAAAGAAAACCGCCTCAAAGAAGAATGCATCAAGCTCGTCCGCTCAGAAGAACAAGGGGAAGCAGATCGCCCTAGAGTCTCCCATCTCGCACTTCGGTCCGGTGGTGGAGAAGGAGCTGGTGGTTGACCCAAATGCTTACTTTGAGGCTGAACGTATCATATCAAAGATCATGACCCAGGGGAGGGTGAACAAAATCATGCTGAGCCACAACATATAGGTCGGGACCGGAACTCTCATTTCCTGTCCTGCATTTCAAGGAGAACGGAGTTGCTCGCCTCTCCAAGATGACTTCGCGGCTCGGAGTGATAAACATCTGAAGGCTGGGGCCTTTCTTCCCCTGGAAAAATGCTTCGCAAACCTTTTAAATTATGTGAAGTTGGCTCCATTTCAACTCCCCCCAAATTCTTATAGACTTTTAGCGGGGCTGAAATATTTATTTTTGAAGCATGAGTGGGAGGTCCCCACCCCGACAGATATACTATACTTTTTCTGCCTCAATGCTAGCCCAGAGCAGAAAGGGCGAGGTGACGGATTCTATTATCTCACAAGGTTTCCCAACTCAGCCCCCGTCATCGAGCTTCCTAGCCATCCCAATGACTACAAAGACTTGTTCTTTATGTCGAGTGGGTTCTGGAATTGTGAACACCGATACTTCAACCGACCTCGTAAGTTCCTTACTTTGTGACTTCAAATCGTGACATTTTATTCCTTTCAAGATATTTCTTTTGTACATGTCTTAACTAAATTTGTTTCTCATGCAGCCATATTTGCAAGGACGGGAAAGTCCGTGACCCTCGGGGGTCAATACGAGAAATTGTCTGGGCTTCCTCCCAGCGAGAAGGACTTCCTCCAGGTCGTGAATGACATCATGATGCTGGCGTGTAAGTTGATCCCCGAAGGTCAAACATTGGCCTTGAGGTCCTGGGCTACCATTCCGATGATCCGCGAGCTTCCTTCCTCTCAAGAGGAGGCCTTACCAGCCATTGAGGGTGAGGGGGAAGAAGAGGACGAGGTGCCTCTTGTGAGGAAAAGACGGGCTCCCGAGGTTATCAGGGGACCTGATTTAGAACGAGTTGCATCAGGGGTAGCAGCCGGCCCCTCCGACAAAGGTAACCCATACCTGTAGCGTCCCAAATTTTCTAATAAGGCTTAGGGCCTTGATTAGCGTGCCTGGAGGGCAATAAGTGATTTATTATGTTAATATGTGAATTTGATGAGTATGTGATTAGAAATGCATGTTTAGGTGGATTAAATATGCATGTGGGTTCCATTTGGTTGTTAGGGGCATATTTGTAATTTTAGCTCGTTGATGGCATAAATGCAATATTTGTGTATATTATGGTTGACACCACGTGTGAGTGGTGATATTTTTGTGATGCATGAATCGAGACAGTCTTGGGGAGCAGTTTAGCTAGAAAGTCACAACGGGGTCAAATACCCGGCTCAGGAGGAGCGTAGGGGTATTTTGGGGATATTATATGTGTTTGGAATTTATTGAGTAACGAGTATTCGTTTGGTAATGTTTCGGACATGTCAGGGTTAAATAGGGATTTATGAGAATACTCGAGGAGTTAGCGGGATATGGAAAATGACAGAATTGCCCTTGAGGTTAGTATAGGAGTTTTATTAGAAGAAGGGGCAAAGTGGTAATTTGGCCTTGAGAATGGATATACTTGGCTGAAGAGAAGTCTTTCACGTTACTCACACTTTGGCATTCACTTGAATCTTTTGGAAGCTTTAGAGGAAACCAGAAGCAAGGATAAGAAAAGAAGAAGAAGAAGAAGAAGAAGAAGAAGAGTTGATTTTCTTTGGGATCAAGGGAGGAATTCAAGGCTATAGTTTGGGAGGCTAGCAGTTTGGAACTTTGGGAATTAATTCATTCAGAGACTTAGTAAGCTCAAGGGTAAGCTTTTTAAACTCAATTCTCTCTGTTGAATTCTGCTGGAAGTATTATGCATGTGAGCTGAATTGTGATTTTCTCTTGGTTATTTGGAGAAGTCTTGGGGTTGTTTATGAAATGGTTAGAATGTTAAGCTTATGGGAACAAGGATTTTTGGTATAGGCCTTGAATTGGGTTGATTTTAGAGGGTTTAGCCTTTAGGAAAACTTGAGAAAAATGGAGGTTTTTTGGGTTCTGAGGCTCGAGCCGCGGCCCAAGGCTGGGTATGCCGCGGCCCGTGTGTGCGTGAAGGCCTGGGGAGGCCTCTGTTCTTGAGGTACGCCGCGACCCTAGGAAGGGCATGCCACGGCCCGTGTCTCTTAGCAGGGAGCCATTTTTCCTCTGTTTTGGGGCGTGCCGCGATCCTTCAGGGGCTGGGTCGCAGCCCTAATTCAATTAATTGGGCGTTTGTAGGTTTTTGGCTCGGGAACCCAAAAGTTAAGGCTCGGGATGGATTTTATCACTCGGATTGATAGAATCCAAGGTCCCATAGACTAGAATTATATCCCAAAGCTATTTAATGGATTAGAGCTTGAAGGATGGCTTTTGTTGATGCGTTGTGACTAGGTTTTTAGCGAGGCTCGGGTTAGAGGACTGTGCTCGGGATTTCGGTGCTCAAGAAGCTTGGGACACAGGTTAGAAAACTGTTGTACCCGTAGAGGAGGGTGTGGCCCTATAGTTTGTATTGCAGGGTATGGCCCTATGTGATTGAATTGCAGGGTGTAGCCCTAATATTTATGTTATGTATTTGTTTAAGTATTTCTTGATTATATGTGAAGGCCGAGAGCGGCAGGAAGCCGGGTACGGAAATGGGACGGGAATGGAGTTAAGCATGCGGAGTGCAAAGCCGAGTATGGAAAGGGGCTGGGAGCGGCGTTGAGCACGCGGAGTGCAAGCCGCTAGGGTGAGACCCTTCATGGGTGCTTGAGTCATCCTCACGGTGTAGACCGCGAACCCAGGGCTTGGTAAAGCGCCAGGGACGACATGGCCGCTATGTGTTTAGCCTGCTGGCTGCTTTGTTATATGCTGATTGAGAGATATGCATATGTTAATTGTTTGTGTTGAGTTTTCTTGCTGGGCTTCAGCTCACGGGTGATCTATGGTACAAGTAAGGGCAAAGGAAAGGTCGACCAACCATGAGTACGGAGAGCGTGAAGTGACGTGTACATGTTCGGCCTGCCTAGCTGCTACGGCCAGGGGTATTTTTGGGATATGTGATGTATTAACCTTAATTTTGTCACTGAGAAAACCCTAAATGTATTTTGAGTTGTAAATTTTTTCTAAACAGTATTTTGGGATCTCAACTGTAAAAATTTCTAACATTTTCAATGATTATCCAAATATTTTGTATTTAATGACTGAGAACGGGTTTTATCTCAACATAGCTACACTTTTAACCTAAAACCTCGATTAGCGAGTGATTAGCACGTTTTAAACTCACTTAGTAATGACTCTAAGGAAGTAAGGCGTTACAATACCCCTATAGGGATTGAGATAGGGCTGTTGCTGATTTTAGGTCAGTTCATTTTAACCCAAATTAGCTTGTCCATTGTCATCCTCATAACCCAGATCGTAATATAACCCTGCTCCAATGCGTAGACCACCTAGTGGTGCGCCATGACAGTAGTTACCCTAAGGGCACAATTGTTGTTGACAACACTTTCAACTTTAGATCTGCCATTTTTGAGGAGTATGGAACCAACCATAGGACCTAGTCTTCTCTGCTCCAGGGTTCATTTCCTCTGGGTTTAGACAGTACGTAGATGAATCCATCCCTGAGGAAGGACTTGAGCCTGAACCCCTCAGGATCCCAGAAATACTAACCGTAGGCTCTCCCTCTCCTCCATTAGCTCCAAGGTCAGAGGTCGTGATAATAGACTCCTGCCCCAGCCCGGAGGGTAGGGTCTTTGTTTTCTCTTTCCTTGTATATGTTTTCGACAACTTTATTTCTGAACTAACTCCTTTTTGTTCTTTTCAGGTGAAGAGATGTAACAACCCGGAGCTCCTGACCTCCGAACTGCTTTCCAAGCGAGGAAGACTGGCTTGGGCCCCACTGTAAAGAAGCTCAGGATCTCGAAGAAAACCCCCTGCAGCGGGCAACACCTCAACATCCCTTGCCAAGGGGAAAGATGCGAGCTCAACTCAGGAATTAGTTCTGGCCAGCTCTGTTACCGCTAAGGTTCCCCCTCCTCCTCCTCCACCTCGATTTGCGCCTCCTTAGGCCCAAGTAATACAAGCTGAGCCTCCAGCCCCCACCGTCCTAGCCCTGATCATTCGAATACCAGTGGATCCCCAGGATCTGGAAAAGATCCCTAAAGCTTTTCGAGGTATCATTTATGAGACAACGAGCAATATGGTGGGTCTTGCTCATAAGGCCAGCTCGAGGGATCTAAGGACCATCGAGGAGCGCAGCCCGGAGAATGTCATGGAATCAGCTATGGGGATGAACCTCACTATAAGTTGTCTTTCCTTGGTGAAAATTTCCTTCTTATTGTGATCAAGGGTATATCTCTGACTTGTTTTGTTATTTTGCAGTTTGTCCTAGCCCAGTATCGTAGCATAGCCCAGGCTAGGGCTAGAAATGATGAGCTCCGGGCCGAACTAAATGCGACCAACATTGCCCTGACAACTGTTCAAGAAGGCGAGCATGCCGCCAAAGCTTCCTTGGTGGCTGATCAAAAGAGTGAGCATGATGCCAAGGCCGCTGTCATCTCATCACAGGAAAGCGAGCAGGCTGCCAAGACTGCACTGTCTGCCCTCCAGGCTCAAACTGCACAACGTCAGGCCGAGGTTGATGAAGCCAAAGAAAAGTTGCTCGAGGCCGAGGCCGTAGTCAAAGAAGAAAAGATGGCCTCGTCGTCTTCCATGGAAGAGATGTTATACCAGTGCTGGGCCTTCAACCAGGATCAGAACTTCTCTTTTATGGAACCTTGGCTGTGGGATCCGTTCCTTGAAAAATTGAAGGCTCAGGTTTTGTAAGAACCGTCAGAGACTGGGGATGCTTCCGGAGTAGCCGAGGGAGATGGCGAGGAGGTAACCTCGGCTGGGCGAACTGGCGGAGCTCAGTGATACTTTTTTTTTTGTATTTGTTTGTAATTTCTTAACAGTTTTTTTTATTATTAAACAATTGCCTTCGGGCTCAGTTCGAGGTTTTTCTCCTCAGTTTTTTTATCCATTTATCTTTCCTTTACTATCTCTCATGTTTATGAATCCTTAGACTTGTACATTCGAGATTTTAGGAATCAACTTTTAGATCGGGATAGAATTTATTGACCTTGGTTATATCCAAGTTTTGTTTGTTGATTTGTATCATACTTGTTAAAAGTTAGGCCTTGAACTTGATTATATCCGAGGTTTTTAATTTATTTAAACTTAGTTCATGCTAGGTTTATTGATAACACAAGCTTTAACAAGCCCTTGATATTAAACAATTTTCCCAACTTTCTAAGTTTCGGACCTAGTTGCGTCTAGGGTTTTAAATGATTTAAACTTAGTTTGTGTTAGGTTTATTGATAATACGATGCTTTAACAAGCCCTTGATATTAAAAAATTTCCCCAACTTTCCAAGTTTCGGACCTGGTTGCGTCCATGGTTTTAAATGATTTTAAATTTAGTTCGAGTTAGGTTTATTGAAAATTCGAACTTTAAAAAAGCCATTAAATAATCAATATTTCTAAGCTTCTAAATTTTGGTCCTGGTTACGTCCAGATTTTAAACGATTTCAACTTAGTTCGCGCTAGGTTCATTGAAAGCTCAAGCTTCTTAAAAAGTTGTCGAATAATCAATTTTTCCAAGCTTCTAAGTTTTGGACCTGGTTGTATCCATGGATTTTAATGGTTTAAACTTACCAAGCAAGCTTAATTTTTCCAACCTCGGGTTATATGCCCCCCAAGTAACTAGAATGTAGAAACTTTCTTGGTTGCTTTTACAAAACTAGAACACGAACTCATACTATCTTAAAGATTATTTAATAATTCACCTATTATTTAATCAAATGGATTTTTATAAATAACCCTTACAATGATGGTGGTGCTACTGATAATATTTTTTCAAATGTAGGGCATTCCAGGTCCGTGGGACTACTTCCCCATTCAATCGAGCTATCTTGAAAGCTCCTTCTTGCAAAACCTCAACGGCCTGATATGGTCCCTCCCAATTCAGGCCTAAAACACCATCCTTGGGATCTTTATTTGCTAGAAATACCCTTTAGAGAACCAGATCGCCCAATCCAAATCTACACGACTTAACTTTAGAATTAAAATAGCGAGTGATTTTTTGTTGATAATGGGCGAGCTGTAACTGCAATTCTTCTCATTTTTCTTCAATCAGATCAAGGGATGCGTTAAGTAGTCCCTCATTTTGCTCTTGGTTGAATGTCCTTTTCCTGTGAGTGGTTACCATGGCTTCGACTGGTAGGACGACCTTGCTTCCAAAAGTTAAGGAAAAAGGAGTATGTCTCGTGGAGGTTCTGTGAGAAGTTCGGTATGCCCAAAGTACCCGCGAGAGCTGTTCGGGCCATAATCCTTTGGCCTCATCTAACCTCTTCTTCAGGCTCACCTTTAGGGTTTTGTTCATAGCCTTGACCTGTCCATTGGCCTGTGGATATGCTGCCGAGGAGAAACTCTTAATAATGTCATATTTTTCACAGAAGTCGGCGAAGAGATCGCCATAGAATTGTGTCCCATTGTCTAGCACAATATTTTTAGGAAGCCCAAATCGACATATAATACTCTTCACCATGAAGTCTAGGATTCTCTTTGAAGTGATGGTTGCCAGAGGTTCGGCTTCTACCCACTTTGTGAAATAGTCGATTGCCACCACCGCGAATGGCTGCGGGGATGAGATCATCGTTAGCTCAACTGGAGGAGCTCGAGAAATCATGGCGAAACGCTGGCATTTGTTGCACTTCTGGACATACGAGATTGAATCTTTTGTTAGAGTGGGCCAAAAATATCCCTGCCTCAGTATTTTCAGTGCTAGGTTTTGCCCCCCCCCCCCCCCCCCCAGCATGATCTCCACAAAAGCCTTCGTGCATTTCTTGCAAAATGGTTTTAGCTTCCTCGGGCAGAACACATCGTAGGAGAGGCAATGAATGACCACGTCGGTACAATGTCCCATCCACTATCACATACCTCGGAGCTTGATATAGTATTTTTCTTGCATCCTTTCTATCCTCAGGTAGCCTTCCTGTTGTGAGGTATTCCATTATGGGAGTCATTCAGGTCGATCTTGTGTCGATCATTTCGACTTCTACCATTTTTGTTACACTCAGATTCTCCAAGAATTCCATTGGCACTACATTCAATGTCTTAGCTTCTTTGGTGGTGGCAAGCCTTGCCAAAGCACCAGCATTAGAGTTCTGCTCGCGAGGTATCTGTTCTACAGTACTGTACTCAAATTTGGATAACTCTCGCTTCATCTTAGCTAGGTAGGCTTCCATCTTGGTACCTCGAGCTTGATATTCTCCCAACACCTGATTAATTACAAGCTAAGAATCACTATAGCATTAGATGACTTTTTCCTTGAGCTCCCTTGCCACTCTCAACCCAGCTAGTAAAGCCTCATATTCAGCTTTGTTGTTGGATGCTTCGAATCTGAATCTTAGAGCTATATGAAATAGATGCCCTTCAGGGGAGATTAAGATGATCCCTGCTCCCGATCCGTTCTCGTTCAATGATCCATCCACGAAGATTTTCCATAATTCCTGCACTGGTTCCCTCAAGAGCTCCTCTTGAAATCTGGTGCATTCAGCCACAAAATCAGCGAGGACCTGACTTTTGATTGAGGTCCATGGCACGTACAGTATCTCAAATTGGCTAAGTTCGATAGCCCATTTTAACAGACGTCCTGACATTTCAGGTTTTCGCAACACCTACCTTAAAGGTTGGTCGGTCATGACGCTGATTGAATGGGACTGAAAATATTGTCGGAGCTTCCTGGAAGCCAATATCAGACAAAATGCCAGCTTCTCTATCAGTGGGTATCATGACTCATCTTTGAGAAGTCTCTTGCTTATATAATATACTGGTTTTTGCGCACGGTCTTCTTCTCGGACTAACACGGCACTGACTGCATTTTTTGTCACAGTGTTGAGTCTAGTTTATGTCATGGTTATGTGGTGTTTTAGGTAGTCTTTTATGTCGTTTTTATTTCATTTAGTCTGGTTTTACGCTTTTGTTTGTTTTTTTTTACAGTTTTAGTGAATAAAATGGAAGATTTGAATTCTTGGAGGAAATTTGTTCAAAAAGAGAAAAAATACCTAAGTTTCGGTGTTGTTTTCAACAAAGGATGGATCTCGGTATGATTTGAAGGCATTGGTGATTTTTTAGGCTTAAAAATGCATGAGTTGAAGAATTTCTTAAAGGTCGTGGCATGGATAAAGTTGAGTCGCAGTCAGCCTCTTAACAAAATCAATGTTTCAGAGTTGAGACTCGAGCCGCGGCATGGCTAAGGAGGGTCGCGGCTTTGTAGAGATAAATCCTAGAAATTAAAGGCACGGGCCGCGGCATGGCTTTGGGAGAGCTGCGACCTAGAGGTACAATTCTCAAGAATTAAGGACACGGGCCGCGACATGGCTTTGGGTGAGCCGCAGCCCGCCTTTCTTAAAAATGAAAAAAAAAAATAGGTTTTATAGAAGAAAAAAGGGAGAAACCATAGGATAGACAGAGAGGAATAGTGGGAGATAGTTTTGGTGGCTGAAAAGCTTGGATAATTCTCAAGTGTTTGTTATTCATCTATTTCTTTATGTTGTTCTTGAATTTTTTTGTGATTAGAATGACAATTATGAACTAATTTTCTGTTTAGGGCTATTAGTTGAATCAATTGAATCCTTATTATGAACTAATGTAAGTATCATTTCTTCTTCATCTTCTTTTCAATTCCTTACAATCTGTGCTTATTGATTGATTATTGATTGGCCATCTATAGTCATTATCTGTATATGTTTTTTAATCAAAATCTGAAAAGTGCGATTTGAATTTGCTTTGGTTGTTCATGACACAATCATAATTTGGAATGAGAGTATCTAGATTAATTATGTAACTATATTTTTGAGTCGTTGTGGTTATTGCAGTCTTTGTGATTAAATTTACCATGGAAATATAGGGAATTTTTACTTAGGTTGAGTTTATAATTCATAGTAAAATTATAAACTGCTTTTGTCAACTCATTAATTGAAACATGAAGAAATAAGAAGAAATTGGTAATTTGTATTATGGATTAATAGGGATGATAGTTGATGAGATTAAATTCCCTAATTACTCTCTCATTATTTAAATTCAAGGTTTTGCTATTACTTATTGTTTTATTGTGTTCTTGAGTATTGTTTTTGCAATTTATATTTTCTTCTTCTTTGTTTACAAGAATCAAAGTTTAATTGACCAAATAGAACAAAAATATTAATTGACTGGTAATTGGTGATTCAGTCCTTGAGGACAATACTTGGTTTTACCAAGATTGTTACTGAATTGCGATACGTGCACTTGTGTAGCTATAATTTTCACAACACACAGCCAAATAAAGAAACTGAGGTTAGACTTAGATAACACTGGGGGCTCGGCTAGGTGCATTTTTAGGTCGAGTAATGCCTATTCTCACTCCTCAGTCCATTCAAATTTATTGCTTCCCCTGAGCAAGTTGTAAAATGGTAGGCACTTGTCAGTAGATTTTGAAATGAAACGATTCAAAGCTGCCACCTTTCCAATCAGGCTTTGAACTTCTCTATGTGACCTGGGTGAGGGCATTTCTACCAACAACCTAATTTTGTCGAGATTCGCCTCTATTCCCTTCGTGTTGACTATGAAACCAAGAAATTTTCCTGACGCCACTCCAAACATACACTTCTGAGGATTCAGCCTCATGTCATACCTCCTTAAGATTTCAAAACATTCTTTCAGATCGGATACATGGTTATTGGCAGTCTTGGATTTGACAAGCATATCATCAACATACACTTCCATATTTCTCTCGATCTGATTAGTGAACATTTTGTTGACTAAGCGTTGATATGTAGCTCCGACATTCTTTAGCCCGAAGGGCATGACTTTATAACAATATACGTTATTTGGGGTCATGAAGCTAGTATGTTCCTGGTCCGCAGGATTCATCGCTATCTGATTATATCCAGAATACACATCCATGAAGGACATCAGCTCGTGACCTCTCGTGGCATCTACCAATTGATCAATCCTTGGTAATGGAAAGCAATCCTTGGGACAAGCTTTGTTCAAGTCAGAGAAGTCGATGCAGGTCCTCCATTTTCCATTTGGCTTTGGGACCAGCATGGGATTGGCAACTCAGATCAGGTATTTTTCTTCTCGAATAAACCCGCACTTCAATAGTCGAACTACTACTTCCTCAAGAGCTTCAGCTCGAACTGTTCCCAAGCGTCTCCAATTTTAGGATTTTGCAGGCACGTTCTTGTCCAAAATTAGAGTGTGCATGATTACATTTGGGCTTATTCCCACCATGTCTTCATGTGACCAGGAAAAAACGTCAAGATTCTCTTGTAAGAAATTGATCAGCTCCGTCTTATTTTTATCATTTAGATTCTTCCCAATCTTTACAACTGTTGAAGCTTCATTGGGGTCAATGTTTACCTCCTCGAGCTCCTCTATATCCTGGAGCTCTGATCTATCTTCGCCTATTCATGGGTCAATGCCATCGTGTTGGGCGTTGTTATTGTCTTCTTTTTGCTGAGGTTCTTCCATCCCACAAGTAACTTCTACTTCCCAGGACTCCTCGCCTCCGTCATTTATGACCATAGTTTGCTGCCCGGGTTGTGATTTTCCCTTCATAGAAATGCTATAGCATTCTCTAGTAGCGAGCTAGTCACCTCTGATAGTGCATATTCTCGCAGCTGAGGGGAATTTTATTGCTAGGTGGCGGATAGAGGTTATGGCTTCAAATGCCATCAACGCAGGTCGGCCCAAAATCACATTGTATGCGGCTGGACAGTCGATTACAACAAACTCAAGTAACTTGGAGATAGTTCGTGAGCCTTCTCCCAATGTTACCACTAATTTGATCATCTCGATGGCTACTGACCCTTCACCAGAAAATCCATACAGAGTCATTGAGGTCGCCTTCAATTCTGTTACATACAACCCCATTTTTTCCAAGGTGGACCTAAAATGTAGATTCACAGAACTCCCGTTATCTACTAGTGTCCTCTGGACCCTCCAGTTGGCGAGCTAAACAGTTATGACCAGTGGATCATTATGTGGGAATTGGACGTGGCTAGCATCCTCTTCTGTAAAAATGATTGGTTGTTTTTCCAATCGCTGTTGTTTCGATAACCGCTGATCCGGGACGAACTCCACTATGTTATGGGATTTAAATTCGTTAATGTATCTCTTCTGGGCCGTTAATGTATCTCTTCTGGGCCCCTCTGCTCGTGCCTGCCAGATAAGGTCCTCCCGAAATGGTGGCTATATCTCCCCCTATTATCGGAGGAGGATCGTCCGAATTTGCTTGAGCTTCGGTTTGACTTACTGGAGTTTCGGGGGCTGACGTAGGATTTGGTCCAGCTGGCTGATTAGGGACTGCCCGGTTTTGGGCGTATTGGGTTAAAGGTCCCACTCTAATGAGAGTTTCGATCTCATCCTTCAGTTGTCGACAGTCATCAGTGTTATGACTAATATCATTATGAAATCGGCAGAACTTCGAAGGATCTCTCTTCGCTCTTTGGTTTCCATGGAAGGCGAGTAGAATTTTCCAAGAAGATATGCTCCCTAGTATCCGTGAGGTCGGTCTAAGTGGCATAAACAAGCTTGAATTTCTCTGCAGATTTATTTTTCTTTGTTCCACTCTGGTCACCCTCACCATTTCCCTTCCTTTTGTTACTCTCCCCTTGGTTATTATGGGTAACGGTTTGAGTCGTAGCTGCAACGTTTGTTACCTCTCCAACGGGCTGGATATGGATCTGGCTGGGTCCTGCGATGGAAGCTCGCGCCTCTTCCAGGTTAATCCATCTTTGAGCTTGTGGCAAGAACTCGTCCACACTATTAACTCCTTTTCTCTTTAATTCTTGCCATAGGTCACCCCAACGAGGATTCCCGTCCTCATTGCCATGAGCTTGGAGTTGTCATCGACATCCCTAGCTTGCGCAACGACATTGGAAAATCTACTTAGATATGCCTTCAATGTTTCGTCAGGTTTCTGCTTTACATTGGCTAATGAATCAGCCTTAATCTGAGCTGCCTGGGAAGCCCGAAATGATTTTTTGAAGTCAGAAGAAAACTTTTTCCACGAACTTATAGAATGCCTCTTGTATTGCTTAAACCACTACCTGCCTGGCCCGATCAGAGTTGAAGGGAATAAAATGCATCTTAGATTGAGTTCGACATTGTAGGCCATCATCATGGTGTTAAACATCCTGAGGTGGTCTGACGGATCTCCATCTCCATCAAACTTTAACAAGTGTGGCATTCTGAAGCCTATCGGATATGGCCGCCGCAATAATTGGAGCGAAAGGCTCAAGCTCATCCTTTGAGTTGCAATTGTCTTTATATTTTCTAGATAAAAGCCTCTTCATTTGCTCTTCCATCAGATCTAGCCTCTCAAGGGTTTTGTCTCTGGTCCCTAGGTTATCTAGGGGCTGTTCACCAGCTCTCATCCTATCGTACACGTTTGATGGGTTATTGTCCCTCCAAGTTCGAGCTTGGTTTGGTGGGGCATTCCCATTATCACGTGCTATGGAAGGACCTCCCTCTTGTCGAGTATAACTAACATCTTCATTTCGAGTTGGATTCCTTCTCTGGGAATTTAGATGATCATGAAAATCAGGTTGTAAATCATATTGAGGGCTTTGTTTAACACCCTAAACTCCAGGGAGCATTATGGTGCACATTTTAAACAGTGCTAAACTCGCTAATCGAGTCATTTGGCCATAATCGTGTAACTAAGTATGATTAGCGGTTTAGGGATTAAATTTTTGGTTAAGATATAATGCTTCATTCATTTGTTTACTGTATACATTGGGATCCCAAAAATATAATTTGAAGGTTCATTACAAGTAAATATTTACAACCAGCCGATCTAAGTAGCAAAACAAGGTTTAACCCTAGTTCCTCTTTCAACTCTCGGCCGTGGCAGTCGAGCAGCCGCATATGTACACATTGTCACCTAAGCTCTCCAACTCAAGGATGGTTCAGCTTTCTTTTGCCCTTACCTGCACCACATAGCACCTGTGAGCCGAAGCCCAGCAAGAAAACTCAATATGCTCATTATCAGTAATATCATGTCATCAAACCATAATGTGCATGCCTAGCAATAACAGCCTTAATCAAACATGAAAATAAGTTCTGATAATGATGGGTATATAACATCAACCGATGATCATAATAATCATCCAGGGCTTTTAGCCCCAATAGAAGAGTGACAGTTGTAATAGTCACTAAGGTGGGTTTCATTCTCATTAGCCATGTGACGATATGGTCACCTGGGATTTACAAATAAGTGATCCTTTCACTAGCTTAAACAAGATAGGTATTTAATGAAATAGTCACCAACATAAACCTACCGAGTGACCATAGAGTCACTACTGTGGGTACCGCTCCATTAGCCATGTGACAAAACAGACACCTAGGCCTTTGGCCCTGACCCTGAGTAACTAGTCATAGACTAGCCAAGCGCTTATAATTTTCATCGAACTTAGGGTCGATCCAGCATTAATACCCCATATGAGTCATTCAATGCTGATGTCGATTAGATCTAATCTTTTATCGGCTCTGCGTTCATGACGCTTATGCCGCTTCTGGCTCTTAGGTTAGTAACACGCACAAGTAAGCAATGCTACCAGGCATATATCATATGTCAAATATCCGAATATAGGGCATTCATCATGCTTACTTAACAATTGCTAGCATAATTAGGATCATGCACAAACAGAGAGACTCAAGCTCTAATCATTCTCATATTTAACATTCATGGCATGCCCTAACCACATGTTTCTCGTGCATCACAAATAAGCAAGATTTGCTAAGCATTTAATATGCATTCAATGTCCACATTTCAACACTCAACATGCCTTAATAATAACCACTCATGTCATATATATAGGTTGCAGTCTTCTTACCTCGAGTTGGAACAAGAATTAGTAGAAGAACGACCCTTGAGAACGATCAATCCTTTGATCCTTTAGCGGTCATCTATTCATAACCAAATATGGAATCCCATCAATAAAATAAATCATAAAAAGGTTTATAATCTAAAACCTCATTCCCGGGACCAATCCCGTGCTCTTGTGGGTTTCTGTCCCAGCCCTTCCTTGTGGGTTTCCATGGGAATTCCTAGGTGGTTGTGAAGGAGGCACCGAGCTTGAGGTTGTAGTTCTAACCGATCGACTAATATGCCGATGACCCCTATGACGGCCACTGGGATGAGCATTCTGACGGTCTCGCCCTGTAGGCACAGAACTTGGGGTGCCAATTCTGACTGAACGACTTGGTTTGGATTGGTTATTCCTATGGGACTTGTGATACCCACTTTTCCTCTTTCCAAGATTAACGTCGATTGTGAGAGGGGGTAATCGAGCCAAAACCTCCTCAATTTGCATGTTTGCCTTAGTGAGATGGCTTCTTAACTGCATATTTTCCATCTCAATGGCGGTTTAGTAATCTAGGTTTGGATTCGGTGGCAATGACGTCGAACTCCCAGTGTTGCCATGACCTGCCGATTGTTTTCCCGGACGTTGCTAGACTTTAGGGCCATGCTCGTTCGAAACAGCGGTATGATAGGCCTCCTACCCACTAGGCTGTTCTATCTCATTGTCGTGCATTGAGCGAGTAAGCACCATGATGAGATTCGGCTAGGATTTTGATGAAGCACTAATTTCCCTCTCAATGAAAGCACAAAACTGTTGACGTGGTTTTTCCTCAACAGTGTATTAAGAAATAATAAGGTAAATTAGTGCTTAGTAATAAACTGTAATGAAAAATAAAATGAATTCACAAGAACACAAATCTTTTACGTGGTTCAGTGGTTAAAATCTACCTATTGTTGTTTCTCTCTCTATTTTGGCAGAGTTTCAGTATTATAGAATAATGGTCCCTCAACCTGTCATACATTTCCAGTATTTATAAGGGAATTCCATAGACAGGTTTGGGTAACCGTGTGAGTCAATCACGCATATACATATTTATTATATTTAATACATATATTTCCCATTTATAATGGGATATGATTTGATCATAAAGTAAATGTTCTCCTAATATCTGGGACATTAAATATGACAACCTTGTCATAAATAAACGCATAAAAGGGCCCGAGTCTCTAGGGATCCGCGGGCGTGCAATATATTCGAATTACCACGAGCTGAATATCTCCTCCAAGACCACACGTTTGAATATTATGAGCTCGCGCTTCACAACCTTCGTGTCTGTAGCTCGGGTTAAACCCAGGATGCCTAATACCACACGTGTCCACATGAAACTGGAGTTGTCTACGTGGATAATAAGCAGATATCATTCCCTTGGTTATTTCTCCGTATATTTATTTTCCAGCTATACCTGAACTGAGAGAATGAACTCGGGCTAAAATTACGGTACAGCAATGATCATGACAAAAAGATATGATCTTAGATTGATCACAATTTGGAGTACATCTACGTACAATCTGATCAGGACAATATTTAAACAAGTATGGATCATCCCAAATAATTTTTTTTTTTTTTGATAAATACCAACAACTATTACAATTAAGTCCTCAAACAGCCAGAGCTACAAAAACAGGACAAACCCAAACAGACTCAATACAGATTCCCATTACAAATTCCCAAACCAAACTAAGTTTCTTTGACTAATTTTCTTTGGCATTATATATGTAATTCTTGTCTTTACATTGAATTTCGTATTCTGTACAATCTTCTCAGGTTGAGTAATTTTCCCCAGCCAAAAAATCTCATTCCTCACCCTCCAAAGTTGGTAAACCAGAGCTGCAATGGCAGCCGAGTAGACCTGCTTCCTAAAAGTATTAACTTTGGCCCGATCAATCCATCTAGTCACTTTCAACAGAGTTGTTGAATTAGTTTTCCAATTCAACAAAAGCAGAACTTGCTGAAAGCAATTGATGGAGATTTCATGGTGGTGGTGTAGTAGTAGTAGTATTTTAGATTTCGTGGATTTTGGTTCAAATCGGGACTTAGTAGGATACTCGTAGCAATAGTTATGGATTTTATAAGTTTAACCTATAGTTTAGAAATATTAATTATAGCATAAGGTTTGATTAATATTTTTGGTCATAGAAATATTTTAATTATAACCTAAGGTTTAGATAGAACCATTAAGAGTATGACACTTGTCATAATCACATTTATTTAAGTATTTTTAAATAAAAGAAAGTTCTAGAAGCTCTAGAACCTTCCAGGACCATTAAGAGCATGACACTTGTCATAATCATGTTTATTTAAGGATTTAAGTATTTTTAAATAAAAGAAAGTTCTAGAAACTCTAGAACCTTCCAAGAACCATTAAGAGCATGACACTTGTTATAATCATGTTTATTTAAGGATTTAATAAAAGAAAGTTATAGAAACTCTAGAAATTTCCAAGAACCATTAAGAGCATGACACTTTTCATAATCATGTTTATTTAAGGATTTAATAAAAGAAAGTTCTAGAAACTCTAGAACCTTCCAAAACTATTAAGAGCATGACACTTGTCATAATCATGTTTATTTAAGGATTTAAGTATTTTTTTTTAATGGGATAGTTTCACTCCTCAAACTCTATAAATAGGACCTAGTGCTCAGCCATTTTCTTCATTCTTCAAGCTTTTAATCAGAGCCTCTAAGGTGCTAGTATTACTATAGAGAGATACACTTGGGTTTGGGATAAAAGCTTTAACATCTTAAGCTTTATAAACACTTGGGTAGTGAGATAAAGTGTGTTTTTGATATTGAGGTGTAGATCGGTTCTAGTTCATCCAAGGTAATATTATTCATAAGTTCTATTCTTTATGATTCTTTAGTTTTCATTCAGATCCTAACTCGTTGTTTCAACTCTTGGTTAGGTATTTAAGTTCTTTCAACTTAAGGTGTCTTTTCGGTAAGTTTCTTCTTGGTGATTTAGTTCTATTCTTTTCATCTCTTTTCTTTAGAAATACTCACCATTCTTATTGTTGGTTTTAGGAGTGTTCCAAGTCTCGTCCTTGTTCTCAAATATCCCGCTGTTGGTAAGGAAAATTGGATAGTTTTTATATTCTTATATGTTATGATATGTTATGTTATAATATGATATGTTATCATATGTTTATGTTATAATATGTTATGTTATGATATATGATTATGTTTTCATGTTGCTTAGGGGCTCACAGTTGCTTAGTTAGCAAACCTCAATGTATTTTGAGGCTCATAGTTGTTTAACTAGAAAACCCCAAATGTTTTTATGTTGCTTGGGGCTCACAGTTGCTTAGCTAGCAAACCTCAATGTATTTTGAGGATCATAGTTGCTTAGCTAGTAAACCTCAATGTTTTATGTTATCTAGGGCTCATAGTTGTATAGCTAGCAAACATCGATGTATTTTGAGGCTCATTGTTGCTTAGCTAGCAAACCCTAATGTTTACCATGTACATGGGTCAGAGTTGTAATAGATGTGTTATAATCATATGTTTTGATATAGTCTTATGTTTATGTTTTATGTTATTTGTTTATAGATTTTCCTTGTTGGGCATTAGGCTCACTCCTTTATTTTTTAGTGTGATGCAGGAAATTAGATACGGAGGCGGAAGGATTCTTGGTGGCTTGGCTTGTGTGTTGAGGATGGATGGAATGGATGGGCTGCGTGTCGATTCGAGGACGACGTTATTTTTAGTCTCTTTAAATTATGTTTTAATGTATTTTTCTCATTTAGCTTTGTAAACAACTTCATTTAATTTAAAGTTATGTTTTATTTTAACAATGGGATCTCATACCGCTCATTTATGTATTTCAATATTTACTTTGGAGTTTTTAATAAAGTTACGATTATTTCTTATGTATGTATTATTTAAATTGGTAGCTATGTCTAGTAGTTTTAATGGTCCAAGGTCTTAGAAATAGTTGGGTCATTACAGTATTTTATCAAATATTTGCCCTAAGACAACTCCAATAGCATAATCAGAAGCATCACACATTATTTCGAAAGGAATGTTCCAAGTAGGAGGTCGAATAGTGGGTACAACAGTCAAAAGTGTTTTCAATTTTTCAAAAGAAACATGACAATCATGATTGCAAACAAAAAGCATTATCTTTTCCAAGTAAATGACACAAGGGCTGTGACTTTTTTCTAAAGCCTTTTATAAATCTCCAGTAAAAACTGGCATGGCCTTAAAATGATCTAATTTCTTTTACAATCATAGGTGGGGGGGGGGGGGGGGGGGGGGTTTTGAAAAAAATATTTTTTTTAGCTTTGACAACTTTGATTCCCTTAGATAAAATCACATGTCCTAAGACAATTCCCTTTTTACCATAAAATGAAACTTTTCCCAATTAAGCACCAAATGTTTTTCCTTACAACGAATTAGGACCAGAGAGAGATGGTATAAACATTCATCGAATGAAGATCCAAAAATATAAAATCAACCATAAAGACCTCTAGAAAATGTTCAAGCATATCAGAAAATATTTAGACCATACACCTTTGAAAAGTCACAGGTGCATTGCATAGTCCAAAAGGTATGCGTCAATAAGCAAAAGGTTCCAAATGTGCATGTAAAAGTGGTCTTCTCTTGGTCCTTGGGTGCAATAGGGATTTGGTTGTATCCAGAATAACTATAAAGGAAACAGTAGTAGGCATAACCAGCAAATCTCTCAAGCATTTGGTCAATAAAGGGCAATGAGAAGTGGTCTTTTCTAGTGAGGGTATTCAATTTTCTGTAGTCGGTGCACACTCGCCATCCAGTTTGGATTTTGGTGGGAATTAATTCATTGTTTTCATTTTTTACTACAGTAATACCATACTTCTTAGGAACAACATGGATAGGACAAACCCATGAACTATCAGAAATATGATATATAATACCCACATCTAATAATTTAAGTACCTCTTCTCTAACCACTTCTTTCTTGTTTGGATTCAGTCTTCTTTGACATTCACGGGTTGGCTTTGCATTTTGCTCCAGATAGATTCTATGCATGCATATAGAGGGACTAATTCCCTTGACATCTTCAATTGTCCATCCTATAGCTTCTCTACGATTCATAAGAACTTCTATCAATTTTTCTTCATGTTCTTTGTCTAAAGCAGATTCTATGATCACAGGAAATGTTTCAGATTCTCCTAAGAATACATATTTCAAATCTTCAAGTAAAGCTTTAAGATCTAACTTTGGTGGGTCAGAAAGTGAATGCACAAATTCTAATGGAAGAATAGGTTCAACTGACTCAGTTTTTTTTTTTTTTTTTTTTGTTCAGTAAAGGTGTTGACTCTAACAAAGAATTTATACTATCAACAAAACAATCAATATCCAGATTTATGCCAAAATGATTAACACAATTTTCAAAATAATTGTCTTTGTTTAGAAAGAAATCGTGTGTTTCAGACTCAATATATTTATTAACAACATTAAAACACATTCAATTCAATAGTCATATTTCCAAATGATAATTTAAAAATACCATTATGACAGTTTATGATTGCATTAGATGTGGCTAAAAAGGGTATACCCAAAATGATAGGGATTTGAATATTCATGTTTTCAATAGTATGAGTATCAAGAACAACGAAATCAACAGAAAAAATAAACTTATCTACCTTTATTAACATATCTTCTATAATACCTATAGGAATTTTCACAGAAAAATCAGCTAACTGAAGAGTCATTAATGTTGGTTTCATTGCTCCTAGACCAAGTTGCTTATAAACAGAGTAAGGAAAAAAATTTACACTAGCTCCTAAATCAAGTAAAGCTTTATTAATTATATGAACTCCAATAACACACGGAATTGTGGGACACCCAAGATCCTTATGTTTAAGAAGGCTTTTATATTGAATTATAAAGTTGGCTTGTTCTGTTAAAAATTACTTTTTCTGAACATTGGTGTTTATTTTCACAGTACAAAGTGTTGGATTAGCTTTTACAGGATCTTTATTTATTTTCATGTATATCTAATATTAAACAAATTAATACGAGATAGCCTAAAACATATTTCTAAAATTGAATTCAAAGAGAAACAAAGATTAGAATACTTACAGTATACGTAGCGGAATTAAAGAGTCATTCCTTCAGTTTCTCTAACTCTTGTATCCTCTCTATCGCAGAGTATTATCAAGAAACTGAACCGATCTTCTATTTTCTTCACAGCCTTCCAATGTATCCTTAGAATCACCTTGACTAGTGTGGGAAATTCTCAACACATGAGATAGATATAGAGAGAAGAAGAGAAAATAACAAAGAAGCTTAGAAAATGACTTGTGTTTAGAAAGAATCTAAAACTATCAGAAAACCAGTGATTAAACTTCTGTTTTGACTTCTCTCTAAGCACTCCTTTTATAGACTCAATTAGACAATTTAATTTAATTAAAAAATCAATAAAATAATAGCCATTTTAAAACCCTAGGTCGAAATTATCATGGGCTTTAGGCCCGTGAAATTTCCCATTTGATTATAAGCCCATTGGATTTAAAATTAAGGCCTGTATTATTTTCTATTTATTTATTTAATTAATTAATTATTTAAATCCTTTATCAAATTAATTATTTATAATTTGAACCTTGATTTAAACTTATTTATTAATTTAGATACCAATTTATCTTAATTAATATATCTGTCATGATTTCTCTTTTTTTTTCAAAATTACACAACTCTGTGAAACTATCCAAAATTGACCTGGTCAACTTTGATAATTCTAATTAATAATTAAATCAATTAATTGAGACTATCTAGATAATTTTATCAAAGGTACAATGGGGACCATGGGCCTATGAAATCAAGCTCCAATAAGTTATCATAAATCTAACAAATAAATTTACTAACTTATTAATTCCTCGTGAATCCACTATAGACTCGGAATTGCACTCTTGAATTCATAGAACGCTCTACAACAAATATAGATACGCTATTAATTATCCATTGTTACAACTATAATTGTCACTCAATCCTCCATAGATGGTCTACAATGAGATAGGACTAAAATACCATTTTACCCCTCATTGTATTTTATCCTTAAAACACTTAGTTCCTTGAAAATGATATTTCAGTAAAGTAATTTAATTACTGAAATGAAATCTCTATCATTTAACACCTTGAACAAAACTAAAAGGAAACCATCGTTTCACTTCTTCATCAGAAGCTATAGATGTTCATATCTTTGATTAACACTCCCACTCAATTATACTACCGAGTTCCCAAGATGTAAGTATGGGCTAGTCCGTAGGGTAAGCTGGTAATGAACAAGTCAAAGAACTCAAATAATACAATCAGTTAGAATACTAACCACTCAGAATTGAGATTGGATTGACCTATGGTCAACTATATGATATGACTAGAATAGATAATAACGGTATGTTTACTTATCTTATCAACTGTCAATATCACTCGTGTCCGATGTAACAAATACATCCGATCTTATCTACTTTGCTAATGTTCTGGAAAGAACATAACACTGTAATGTGTAAGTAGATCATATCATAGATTGGCAAGTCAACGTAAATCCTGTGCACTGACTAATCGTAGGACTAACTTATTTTGAACATATAATCATATTTATATTCCACTGTGATTATGTCACTATAAATAAGATTAGATATATGCTCGGGATTTAATAGAAGTTTATATTCAACAAATAATCATGAAAATAAAACATGTGAGCAAAGTGATTGACCAAGTCAAAAAATAATTTCTATTCTTTTATTGATAATAAAATGAGATTACAAAGAATTTGGGTTTTAATTAGGGCATAAAACCCCAAAAAACTCCCACTTGCACTAATTGAAACTAATGTCTTAATTTTACTAATCCCATTTCCTTGATATGCTTATCAAATGTAGCTTCTGGTAGTGTCTTTGTAAACGGATCCACAAGATTGTCTTCAATTGCAATCTTCATAACCTTCACATCTCCCCTGGCCACATATTCTCAAATAATGTGATACTTCATTTCTATATGCTTATTCCTCTAGTGACTTCGAGGTTCTTTTGAGTTGGCTATCGTTCCTGTATTGTCACAAAACAACACAAACGGTTTATCCATTTCTGGAATAACACCAAGATCCGAATAGAACTTCTTTAGCCAGACTATTTCCTTAGCTGCTTCTGACGCAGCTATGTACTTAGCCTCCATGGTGGAATCTGAGATTGTAGACTGCTTTACACTTCTCCAAATCACAGCTCCACCCCCAAGAGTAAACACCATTCCAGAAGTAGACTTCCTGTCATCGACGTCAGTCTGAAAATCTGAATCGGTGTAGCCTACAGGATTCAGAACACCACCCTTGTAGACTAACATATAATCTCTAGTCCGCCTTAAATGCTTCAGGATATGCTTAACTGCTATCCAATATTCCGGTCCTGGATTTGACTGATACCTGCTCACTACTCCCGCTGCATAGCAGATATCTGATCTACTACACAACATGGCATACATCAGACTTCCAACTGCAGATGCGTAAGGAACTTTTCTCATTGCATCTTCCTCTTCAGGAGTCTAGGGAGACTGCTTCTTTGAAAGATGAATTCCATGGCGGGACGGTAGACACCCTTTCTTGGAATTTGTCATTGAGAAACGTTTAAGCACTTTATCTATGTAAGCTACTTGAGATAGAGCTAAGAGTCTGTTTTTTCTATCCCTGATGATCTGGATACCTAGAACATAACTTGCTTCACCCAAATCCTTCATTTGGAATTGAGTGCTCAGCCAATTCTTCACAGCTGATAATTTCTTAACATTGTATCCAATGAGTAAGATATAATCTACATAAAGAACTAGGAATACCACTATTTGGTTTGCCTTCAGTTGGTAAACACAGGGCTCATCAATATTTTGTTCAAAGCCATAGGTTTTGATTATTTCATCAAACCTAAGATTCCAGGAACGAGAAGCTTGCTTAAGTCCATAGATGGACCTATTTAACTTGCAAACTTTTCCTTCTTGTCCAACTACTTTAAATCCTTCTGGATGATCCATATAAATGACTTCGTCAAGCTTTCCATTAAGAAAAGCTGTCTTGACGTCCATTTTCCAGATCTCATAGTCGAGAACGGCTGCTATGGATAGGAGGATGCGAATGGATTTGAGCATGGCTACCAGACTAAAAGTTTCCTCATAGTCCACGCCTTCTCTTTGGGTATAACCCTTTGCCACTAATTGAGCTTTATAAGTCTCGATATTTCCATCAACACCTCATTTCTTCTTGTAGATCCACTTGCACCCAATGGCCCTAAAGTCACTAGGTGCTTCCACAAGATCCCAGACAGAATTTGAGTACATGGACTCTGTTTCCTGTTTCATGGCTTCGAGCCATAGTTCATTTTTAGGGCTAGCCATTGCCTGTCTGAAAGACAATGGATCATCATCACTAGTTTCACCAACAACCATATTGGTTTCACCATCCAAACCATAGCGAACTGGGTTCTTAGAAACCCTCCCACTATGACGAGGCTCCGTGACTGTTTGCTCAGGAACAGTGGAACTTTCTTCATTTAAATCGACTCGCGTCGGTTTTACTTGAAGAGTGGGAATTTCATCATCAACTCGTGTTGATGACGATGGAACATTGGTTGGAGTCAATTCTTTAACCATCTCCTCTAAAACTACTTTGCTGCGAGGTTTAAAGTTCTGGACATAGTCATTTTCCAGAAAAGTAGCATTTGTAGAAGTAAACACTTTCTTTTTTGAATGACTATAGAAAAGTCCACCCCGAGTACCTTTAGGATAGTCAAAAAACATGCAAACTTCAGTTCGCGGTTCTAGCTTTCCCTCCTTTTTCCTCAGGATGTGAGTGGGACACCCCCAGATTCTATAATGGCGTAAACTAGGTTCACTACCATTCCAGCATTCTAAAGGTGTTTTGGGGATTAATTTAGACGAAACGACATTGAGAATGTCATTCGCAGTTTCAATTGCATGTCCCCAGAACGAAGCTGGTAAAGTTGAGTAACTAAGCATGCATCTAACCATTTCCAATAAAGTTCTGTTCCGGTGTTCCGCTACACCATTTTTTTTGCGGAGTACCTGGGGCAGTAAATTGTGATAAAATCCCAAGTTCAGTTAAATGATCTTGGAACTGCATATCCAAATATTCTCCACCCCTATCAGATTGCAAGATCTTTAATGTTTTACCTAATTGGTTCTGAGCCATCACTAGGAATTCCTGAAACTTTGAAAATGTTTCTAATTTCCTATGCATTAGGTAAAGACATGAGTATCTAGAGTAATCGTCAATGAAAGTGACAAAACACTCAAAACCTCCCCTGGCTCGTACATTCAAAGGTCCACAAACATCTGAATGCACAAGACCAAGTGGTTCTTTGGCCCTATCACCCTTTGTAGAGAATGAAGCTTGATCAGTTTTCCTTCTAGACAAGATTCACAGACAGGTAATTCACCTAAGGTGAGTTCCCTCAAAGGTTTGTCCTTTGTAAGTATTTGAATCCTATCATAGCCAATGTGACCTAGTCTCAAGTGCCATAAATACGTCATATTATCGTTATCGGTCTTTTAACGTTTATTGGTCCTAGGTTTAGCTACTATGAATAAATCATTATTAAGAGCGAGGGGTTCGTTAGGTTGCAGAATATAAAGCTCGTTTTCCAAACATGCAATACACAATTGTGATCCATTGAAATAAATAGATATATTAAAACTTGTGAAAGTCATAACAAATCGTTCTAATTGCAACATGGAAACTGAAATTAAATTTCTACTAAAATCTGGTATAAAAAAATACATCTTTTAAAATTAAGTATTTATTTTTGAACTTCAGACGAGCTATTTCTCTAGCTTGGAACTTAACAAACGCTCCGTTCCCAACTCTAAGCTTTAAGCCGCCTTCGTTCACTTCCTCCCACGATTCAAGAAGCTGTAAAGAATTACAAACATGGTTAGTATATCCAGAATCAATAATCCAAACATATTTATCATTCTCTAAAACACATGTTTCCAAGATAAATGAACTATAATCATTACCTTTGTTTTTCGCTGCTAGAAACTTAGGGCAATCTCATTTCCAATGCCCCTTCTCTTTGCAGTGAAAGCACTTATCTTTACCTTTCTTGTTTTTCTTGTTCTTCCCCTTAGGCATCTGTGCACTTGGTTGTGCACTCGTCTTTGCAGCCTTTGCAGGCTTTGGGTTGTTTGTTTGTCCACATTTCCTCTTGTTTCCAGCTTTCGAAGACGAAGCTGGATGAGCTTCAACCTTAGCTAGATCAGCAACAACATCAGCAGTCTTATTTTCACCTCCTTTACTAGGTCCACCCATGACAGGTTCAATAATATGAAGCTCGTTCATGAGCTGTGCCAGACCATAGTTGAGTTGAGCACAAACGTGCAGACACGGTGCCATCCGAGAATTTACGGTGCCACCACGAACATGCAGACACGGTGCTATCCAAGCATTTACGGTACCATCACGAGCATTGACGGTGCCATCACTAACGTGCGGACATGGTGCTCGTTCTGGGGATTCCTCAATCATGAAGAATTCAGAGTTGTCACCAATCAACTCTATGTTGATATTCTGCTTCCAATTAAGGAAGTTTTCTCTAGTGAGTTTCTCCATCGAAAGTTGAGAAAGGATGGAAGTAGACACAGACACTACTTAGCTTAAAACTACCAATTATCAATAAAATAGAAATCAATCACATTTGCTCAATAAAACTTCTATTCACACAAATTTCACGAAATAGCACAACATATACCAAAATATGTAAGATATGAGAAAAAATACCAAAAGCAATCATATCTCTATTTCTTTAGGTTTTTAACTAATCTATGATATCCTTGTCCCGGTTGGCGAGAGTCAAAAATACCACTAGTTAAATAGAGTTGTAAACTCATTTAATAATGGACGCCACTATTAACAACCTACTATTCGATCAAAATAAGAAAACAAAATCTCTTATTTTATGAGCTAGACCCACGGTTTCGATAATCATAGATTTAGTCCTAGTAGTCACCGTAGGGGTGAGTCGAGTAGAATTTGACCTATTATAATCTATCTTTCGAGATCTAACCTTATCAAAATAACTAATGAACACCTTTCGTAGGGGGACGAATCAAAGCGCCTCGAGGCCCCATTAAGCTATTGACTATGTTAAACCAACGGTGGAGATCGAATAAAATTATTAAAATAAGCTCATTATAAATTTTTTAAAAAATAGTATTTTTATTATTTATTTTTAGAAAATTAATGACTATGGTTTTCCAAAAAAAAATAAACAGATTAAAATTTTTAAAACCAAAGTCCTATAATTTCTTTTTAATTCTAAAGTGTCACATTGAAACAAATTTAATTAATTTAGAATTAATTCGTTGCTAATCAATATTTAGGTTTAAGTAATATAATGAACCTATACAATTAAGTCCATCTCAGGTACATGGGCCTTAACAATTGGGCTTGTGTGGAGGAGGGTTGTGTCCAGTATGTCGTTCCCACTACAAATGCCCCCTATCTTCCATACAATGTCCAAAAGACATGAATTTAAACCTTCGTTTTATTAATTGTTATTAATTGATTAGGCCCACTATAGTCATGCAAAGCAAATGGGCCTTCACAAGTGGAATCACCCACAAGAGAGGAATTTAAACTTTACATTTTCTAATGGGCCCAAATAAAACCTATCATTTTATGAATATTTTATTTGGCAAAATCCATATATCTAACAAACATATGGGCCACTATATGCATCTAAGCCCAATTGCAAAAATACCACACGTAGTGCAAACAGACATGTTATAATTGGATGGGCCTAATCATGTTACTATATGAGCAATTCTATTAATTTATGCAAAAATAGAAAAATTTATTTCATTTGCAAAAATACCACAATTAATTATCTAGAATTTAAAAAAAATTCAAATTAATTAAATTTTTACAAAAATAAGTCAATTTAAATGAAATTTATCAACAATTAACAATAGTTAATTTAAATTTTATTTATCAACAATCAACTTGATTGTTGACCACGATTTTGGCCAACGACGAGTAGACGTCAATACTACAATAAACCTTCAAGAGAAAAATACGACACTGATCATTTTATAGTGGTTCAGCCCCAATTTATTGGTAATAGCCTAATCCACTTGGAGTTGTGATATATATATATATATATCCTACACTTAAGATCAGATGAGCTTGAGTCAACTGAGTTTCTTAAGTGTAAGTAGAAAAATACATAGTTTCTCTCTCTAAACTCTCTCAGATAATGCTCCAAGAATACCCCAAGTAATAGTCCCAAAGTCTCCAAACTAGAGAGTTTTTCTCAATCTAAAAAGATCAGATCCCCCAAATGATGCCATGAGCTATTTATTTATAGGCTCATGGATCGTACATCAGATATCTCCCTTTGACCGGGTCCTTGGTTCTTCCAACAGACTTTAATTAATAAAATTTAAATAACAATAATATTATCCTGGGATATCTGAGAGAAATGATTCGGGTTGAATTTGTTACTGAGGACATAGGCAAGCACCTCTCATCGGCAAAGCACACCTCTAGCACACCTCTGGTCGGTATAGGCAAAGCACTCCTCTAGCCGGTATAGGCAAAGCACTCCTCTAGCCAGTATAGGCAAAGCACTCCTCTAGCACACCTCTAGTCTAGCATGACACATTTCTGGTCTAGCAAAACACTTTACTGGTCGGGCAAGACAAATGACTGCTCGGCCAAAATAAATGACTGGTTGGCCAAAACGATTGACTGGTCGGCCAAAACAGATGACTGGTCGGTCAAAACGACAGACTGGTCGGCCAAACTCCTAACTGGTCAGTCAAAAATCTTCACCGATCGAACATAAATTCTATCAGATCGGTCAGATCACTTTATCACAACTCCAAAGAGCCAACACATTTATTGACTATTAATGTGTCATTTACTGACCATGCATTGCCACTTGTCACTTCTGATTGCCACGTCATCGAATTGAAATTTTGGGGATAACATTGATTTTAGGTTAATTTGAAAAAAATATTAATTTAATTTAAATAGGATTTATCAACAATTAACCAAAGTTAATTTAAATCCTATTTATTAAAAAAATATTTTATTAATTGGCTGAAAAAAATGATATTTTTCAAAATTTAACCAATTTTAAATTTTAAAATCAATATTGTTGACGGTGAAATCTCGTCAATGAAATTAGATCGGAAAACTCAAAGGTAAGTCAGGTGATGTTTATATAAGAACTGAGAATAAACTTTAAGGAAAAGTAAACACAGATAAATGATGGAGCAAGTCTTGATATATTTCTCAATAGCCTCTACTTACAATGAATTTTCCAACCCCTCATTCTGAGGGGTCATGCTCCTTTTATAGTTGGGCTCTAATGGCCCCTGGGTACATGGTGGTCCAGGGGACCAGATGGTACACAAGTACACTAACAGGAGAGTGGTTCCCAGGGGTAGTGGTATCGGCTCTGGTACAAGGTCAGAGATCATGGGAGCACCTCACCTCCTGTACCTGGTCGTGCCTCCACTACCTGCCTGGTACGGGTGTCAGAGGAGTGGCTGGTGAGGACCACAGATGGTACTTTGTTCGTACCTCCACTACTTATCTGACGTGGGTACTATGTTCGTACTCTAACTCCTTTCAGTTCGTCAGTGGACTCCGTACCTCATGAGATCAATGCCATGTGACCCTCATTTGCAAGGCATAGATGCGAGGTGGTAATGACCCATGCACTGGCCGTGCCTTGCAAGGCTCCTAGTGGGGAAGGGCCTATCTATACTTGTCTCCTTGCGGCATGGATCCAGACTAGTGACGTGACGATGCAACGGCCTCCCGAGAAGATGGTAGCCTACGGGCCTCGCTCGGGGTGCGCGCGCATGAGGGCCTCGCTGGGGGCGCACGCATGGAGGGCCTCTCTGGTGGCGCGTGCCTGATGGCCTCGCTAGGGGGCGTGCACGCATGAGGGCCTCGCTGGGGGCGCGCGGCTGATGGCCTCGCTGGGGGCCCGCACATGAGGGCCTCGCTGGTGGCGCGTGCCTGATGGCCTTGCTAGGGGTCGCGCACATGAGAGCCTCGTTGGTGGCGCGTGCCTGATGGCCTCGCTAGGGGGTGCATGCTTGATGGCCCGAGGACCCAATGAGAGTGTAGGCATATGGGGGTCTAAGTGCGTTCTTTGGGTCTTTTATAAGCGTGGAATATTGAGCATCCACGGGTGTATGTCTCGAGTGTCTTTGGCAGCGTTTACACGTATGAGTGCATCTTGACCCGTGAGCATGTCAGCCTTGCGCGGGCACGTCGGACCTCACTATGTGAGGGCCTTGTGCACCTATCCTCTTGCAGTATTCATTGTGGCCCCTTAGCTTAGCAGGGCCAAACCTTGTGGCTCATAATGTGTTGTTTCTCAGGAGATGATCTCCTGTATTCAACAAGGCCTACAGGCTCGAGCCCAATAGCATGAATAAGTGACCTTTATCCCTATGTTCCAACCAGGGACTAAAGAGTTTTTATTTGGTGGATTTTTGGCATCCACACTTGCCCCCCAGTCTATAGGGAGGCCTTTAGGCATTCTTGTAGACTCTTCTCTTCCTTTTTATTATTCCCTTTTTTTTTTTTTTGGTATTCATCATGCTCGAGGTCCTTTGGAACCCACGCGAAAGGGGGTTCGATAGGTCTCTCTTTGGTGCACCTTGGTTGCACCTATAAGGATATATTGACCCCTTGGGTTCTAGTTATCCTTTTATATATTTCCGCGCGCGCTTATTATTTGTTGCGAGAAGCGTCCTTCTCGTCATTAGGCATAGTACTATTTTTGCAAGCGTCTTCTTTGAGACCCTTTTTGGAAGCGTCTACTTTGAGACCTTTTTTGCTAGCGTCTACTTTGGAGACCCTTTTTACGGGCGTCTACTTATGAGACCCTTTTTGCAAGCGTTTACTTATGAGACCCTTTTTGCAAGCGTCTACTTTGGAGACCCTTTTCTCAAGCGTCTGCTTTTGAGGTGATCTCCCCTCGGGTGGGGACTTTCATGGCTAGATGGTCTTCGTTCGATCTCCAACTTGGTCAGTGACCCCTCTAGCACGATGCCCCCTTCTATATGGAATCCCCAGACATATTGGTAGTATGGCCACTGGAGGAAGGTTCTCTTTCTTCGACATGGAAGTTCTTATGGCCCTCTTCCACACGTATGTACCTTTGTGCTCTCTCTCGAAGTCGTCAAAATCTGAAACTTCTCTTTTGAGCATGTTACTCCATAACTTGCTTCCTGGACGAACTCCGGCTGTAATAGCCATCTTGAGCTCCGCTTTGTTTAAATCTCCCACCTTTGTTGCTTCTATAATGAACCTATGGATGTAGTCCTTATAACTTTCATTCTCGCCTTGTTTGATGTTAGCAAGGCTGGTAGTTGGCATGACGTAGTCACACGCTACATGGTGTTGCTGAAGAAATTCATCAGAGAATTGTTGCCATGACTTTATTGTTCCTGGCCTTAACCTCCTGAACCATTTGTACGCCACTCCTTTAAGAGTAACAACGAAGCAATGACATTTTTCTCTGCTGTTGACCCCCCTTAACCTCATCAAGTTATTGAAGGAGTCTAAGTGATATTTTGGGTCTGTAGTACCCTCGTACGGAGTCATGCGATGCTCTCTGAAGCCAGTGGGCATTTGTTCAGCCTGAATCTCCCTTGTGAAGGGTGAATCACGGTCGAATTCTCCGTCATCCATGTGCCCCCCAAGTGCAGTGGTGATCTTGCCTCGAGGGCTTCGCATTTTGGTGTCTAGTCCCCTCCTCTTTTTGCATAAGGAATTTTGCGGGTTCTCAGGATGATCCCTTGCCTTGGTTGTGTCCCTCGGTGGAACCGCGGGGGGTACGTCTCTTACTTCTGACCTCTCCCCATGGAGCCCTTTCTTCGGCCAGGGGGTGCCCCTTTTGAGGGGACTTCGGCCTTGTTCTTATGACCATCATCTTCTCTCTGCCTATGCTTTTGGGGACATTTCGTTGGCCTATGTCCCCCATGGTACTTTGCCTGGGGGGTTTTACTGGCGGAAAGTTGGGTTCCCCCATCGTCTATGGGGACAGTGTTTTCCCCTTTTTCATGCTCCTTCCCTTTACGCTTTGGGAGGGGTATGCTTGACTTCCTTTGCCGTAGGTTGTTTAAAACCTTCTGCATGTTCTCTATCATGGTTTCCAGCCTCCTAGTCTTTTTATGCAACTCGTGAATCTCATCCTTGTAGAAGCGTGTCCTTGAGCTGGAACTTACTGAGCGTACCCCGGGACCCTTGCCTGGCCAGTGCGTCGAGGGACCGGGGTCCTGGTGGCCTGAGCGTGGGGTCAACCGGGGCCGGTTAAGTGGATACACTAGTGGCTCTGAATGACCTCCATCGGGCTGGATAACTGGGGACAATGCTTCCCTCTCCTCCCCTGGGGGAAGAGGTTCTTCTGGCCCACCTCCATGCTCGGGCGGAGGGGGGTCTTTCTTGGAGGCCCTCCGCTCTACTTCATCTCGGTGAACCTCAACCTCTTCTATTTGTCGTAGGCGTTTTGAACGTCTTAGCATCTTTCTTTGTTGGAAGTGATGGAAGAACACTGGCTTGATGCTTGTCCTTCCCACAGACAGCGCCAAACTATTGACGGTGAAATCTCGTCAACGAAATTAGATCGGAAAACTCAAAGGTAAGTCAGGTGATGTTTATATAAGAACTGAGAATAAACTTTAAGGAAAAGTAAACACAGATAAATGATGGAGCAAGTCTTGATATATTTCTCAATAGCCTCTACTTACAATGAATTTTCCAACCCCTCATTCTGAGGGGTCATGCTCCTTTTATAGTTGGGCTCTAATGGCCCCTGGGTACATGGTGGTCCAGGGGACCAGATGGTACACAAGTACACTAACAGGAGAGTGGTTCCAGGGGTAGTGGTGTCGGCTCTGGTACAAGGTCAGAGATCATGGGAGCACCTCACCTCCTGTACCTGGTCATGCCTCCACTACCTGCCTGGTACGGGTGTCAGAGGAGTGGCTGGTGAGGACCACAGATGGTACTTTGTTCGTACCTCCACTACTTATCTGACGTGGGTACTATGTTCGTACTCTAACTCCTTTCAGTTCGTCAGTGGACTCCATACCTCATGAGATCAATGCCATGTGACCCTCATTTGCAAGGCATAGATGCGAGGTGGTAATGACCCATGCACTGGCCGTGCCTTGCAAGGCTCCTAGTGGGGAAGGGCCTAGCTATACTTGTCTCCTTGCGGCATGGATCCAGACTAGTGACGTGACGGTGCAACGGCCTCCCGAGAAGATGGTGGCCTACGGGCCTCGCTGGGGGCGCACGCGCATGAGGGCCTCGCTGGGGGCGCACGCATGGAGGGCCTCGCTGGTGGCGCGTGCCTGATGGCCTCGCTAGGGGGCGCGCGCGCATGAGGGCCTCGCTGGGGGCACGCGGATGATGGCCTCGTTGGGAGCCCGCGCATGAGGGCCTCGCTGGTGGCGCGTGCCTGATGGCCTCGCTAGGGGGCGCGCGCATGAGGGCCTCGCTGGTGGCGCGTGCCTGATGGCCTCGTTAGGGGGTGCATGCCTGATGGCCCGAGGACCCAATGAGAGTGTAGGCGTATGGGGGTCTAAGTGCGTTCTTTGGGTCTTTTATAAGCGTGGAATATTGAGCATCCACGGGTGTATGTCCCGAGCGTCTTTGGCAGCGTTTACGCGTATGAGTGCATCTGGACCCGTGAGCATGTCAACCTTGCGCGGGCACGTCGGACCTCACTATGTGAGGGCCTTGTGCACCTATCCTCTTGCAGTATTCATTGTGGCCCCTTAGCTTAGCAGGGCCAAACCTTGTGGCTCATAATGTGTTGTTTCTCAGGAGATGATCTCCTGTATTCAACAAGGCCTACAGGCTCGAGCCCAATAGCATGAATAAGTGACCTTTATCCCTATGTTCCAACCAGGGGCTAAAGAGTTTTTATTTGGTGGATTTTTGGCATCCACAAATATCTTAACTATTTTCCAAAAATATCTTGTGTTGTTACAACTATTAGCTAATATTTTAACCATTTAAAATATATATATATAAATAGTTATAGCAACCCTAAAATATCTCAAAATAGTTAAACAAATTTAAATATCCATAAAAATATCTAACTAACAATATTCAAATTTCAAATAATTTAAATATTAAAAACTATAGAATAAAAAGATATTCATATTTTCAAATAAAGATTTAATAAAAAAATCAAGAATTTAAATGAAAATATCTTAAATATCTGATATCTTAATTCTAATATTTTAATATATTAAAAGATTTAAAATTAAGTTGTTAGTCTATTTTTAAATTTGAATTTGAATTTTTGTAGAAAATATATAATTATTTAAATCCCAACTAACAAAAAATATCTTATTTTTAATAAAAATGATTTTAAATGATAAAACAAAAAAGATATTTTTTGTTTTGATTATAAATAATTTATTTCCAAAATTTTATTTTTCTTGAATTTAAAAAAAAATTAAATTTTTTTTGGATGAATAGTACTTGTGGGTACTGTTCACCTGGTGGCTGGTATGCATGGGCGCTCGCGCACATGGCAGCCGGTGCAAAAAAAAATTTGAAATTTTTTTTGTGCAATTTTTCAAACCAAAACTATTTTCTAATTAATTTTTAACATGTTTTACACAAAATAAATCATATATAAAAATTAATAGCATAGAAAACACTACAAAAATAACCTAAAAATTGCTAATATTCACATAAAATCAATATGCTTCATAAAAACATGAAAACCATCCAATTATTCAATCATATCAAATGATCCAATTTTAAACATGTTCATGCATGAAAATAAAGATTACCAAATGCTCTGAGGCCAGTTGTTGGATTAACTTTTACATGATCTTTATTTATTTTCATGTATATCTAATATTAAATAAATTAATACGAGATAGCCTAAAACATGTTTCTAAAATTGAATTCAAAGAGAAACAGAGATTAGAATACTTACAGTATACGTAGCAGAATTAAATAGTCATTCCTTCAGTTTCTCTAATTCTTGTATCCTTTCTGTCGCAGAGTATTATCAAGAAACTGAACCGATCTTCTATTTTCTTCACAGCCTTCCAATATATCCTTAGAATCACCTAGACTAGTGTGGGCAATTCTCAACACATGAGATAGATATAGAGAGAAGAAGAGAAAATAATAAAGAGACTTAGAAAAGGACTTGTGTTTAGAAAGAATCTAAAACTATCAGAAAACCAGTGATTAAACTTCTGTTTTCACTTCTCTCTAAGCACTCATTTTATAGACTCAATTAGGCCATTTAATTTAATTAAAAAATCAATAAAATAATAGAAATTTTAAAGCACTAGGTCGAAATTATCATGGGCTTTAGGCCCGTGAAATTTCCCATTAGATTATAAGCCCATTAGACTTAAAATCAAGGCCTGTATTATTTTCTATTTATTTAATTAATTACTTGATTATTTAAATCCTTTATCAAATTAATTATTTATAATTTGAACATTGATTTAAATTTATTTATTAATTTAGATACCAATTTATCTTAATTAATAAATCTGTCATGATTTCTCTTTTCTTCTCAAAATTACATAACTCTGTGAAGCTATCCAAAATTGACCTGGTCAACTTTGATAATTAAATCAATTAATTAAGACTATCTAGATGATTTTATCCAAGGTACAATGGGGACCATGGGCCTATGAAATCAAGCTCCAATAAGTTATCATAAATCTAACAAATAAATTTACTAACTTATTAATTCCTCGTGACTTCACTATAGACTTAGAATTGCACTCTTAAATTCATAGAACGCTCTATAAAAAATATAGATACGCTATTAATTATCCATTGTTACAACCATAATTGTCACTCAATCCTCCATAGATGGTCTACAATGAGATAGGACTAAAATACTGTTTTACCCCTCATTGTATTTTATCCTTAAAACACTTAGTTCCTTGTAAATGATATTTTAGTAAACTAATTTAATAACTGAAATAAGATCTCTATCATTTAACACCTTAAACCAAACTAAAAGGAAACCATCATTTCACTTCTTCATCAGAAGCTATAGATGTTCATATCTATGATTAACACTCCCACTCAATTATACTACCGAGTTCCCAAGATGTATGTATGGACTAGTTCGTAGGGTAAGCTGGTAACGAACAAGTCAAAGAACTCAAATAATACAATCAGTTAGAATACTAACCACTCAGAATTGAGATTGAATTGACCTATGGTAAACTATATGATATGACTAGAATAGATAATAACGGTATGTTTACTTATCTTATCAACTGTCAATATCGGTCCTGTCCGATGTAACAAATACATCCAATCTTATCTACTTTTCTAATGTTCTGGAAAGAACATAACTCTGTAATGTGTAAGTAGATCATATCATAGATTGGCAAGTCAGTGTAAATCCTATGCACTGACTAATCTTAGGACTAACTTATTTTGAACATATAATCATATTTATATTCCACTGTGATTACGTCACTATAAATAAGATTAGCTATATGCTCGGGATTTAATAGAAGTTTATATTAAACAAATAATCATGAAAATAAAACATGTGAGCAAAGTGATTGATCAAGTCAAAAAATGATTTCTATTCTTTTATTGATAATAAAATGAGATTACCCAGATCTTTTCTAGAGGCATACTACCTAGACCGCATGTGATATTTTTTTAAATGTTGTGCCGTCTCAAAAGTTGTCTCCAAGACACTACTAGAACTATGAAATGGTCGTGAACTTGGTTTACGTCATTATGGAATTTGGTGGTGTCATGAGGAAAAAGGTAGAAAGCTAGAACAATGAGATAAGGGTTTGCTTGTTTGATGGCTATTCTAAAGGTACTCAGGGTGGTCTGTTTCATAGTCCAATAGACAAGAAAGTGTTTGGCTCTACAAATGCTACTTTTCTAGATAACGACTACATAATGAATTTCAAGTCTCATAGCAAAATAGTATTAGATGGAAAAACGATAAACTATTGTTCCATCCTTACCGACGCAAGTCGATGAAAACAAGGTACATTTAGAAACCACTAATCCAAGTCAGAAAGTTATGATGCCTCGTCATAGTGGGAGGATTTCTCGGAACCCGGTACCTATGATATGGATAGTGAAACCCACAAGTTGGTTGGGGACACAAGTAACAATGATTCGTTGGCCTTTAAATAGGCAATGGGTAAGTCTGAAAGGGGTTTTTGACTCGAAGCCAAGTACCAGGTAATAAAGTCTATGTACTCTTAATTTGTTTGAGATCTTGTAGATGTGCATTGTACTTTAGCCCCATGGGGTGCAAGAGGATCTATAAGAAGAAGAGAGGAGCTGATAGAAATGTCGAGACATTAAAGGCTCGACTCGTGGCAGAGAGAGAAATTTGACTTAGAGAAAACTTTTTCTCCGGTAGCCATGTTAAAATTCATTTAGTATACTCTTATCCATAGTCACAACTCTTGATTAAGAGATAAGGCAAATGGACATCAAAGAAGCATTTTTAATGGCTATCTTGATTAGACAACTAACATGCATCAATCAGAAGGATTTAAAGTAGTTGGACAAGAAATTCGGCAAGCTGAGTAAGTCAATCTATGGACTTAAACAAGCTTCGCGCTCCTGGAACTTAAGGTTAAATGGAAACATTAAGACCTGAGTTTTTGAAAAAAATATAGTTGACCCTTGTGTTTGACGACTTAGGGAAAAATACATTGTGGTGTTTTGAATCCTTTATGTAGATGATATCTTATTCATTGGAAACAATGTCAAGAAATTGTCAAACATAAAGAACTGGCTAGAAACGAAATTCCAGATTTCATTGTAGCAAGTCGTGTTCTTGGTATCCAGAACATCAAGGAAATAAATAACTGAACTTTAGCTCTAACTCAAGCGACCTACTTTAGTGAGGTGCTTGGTCATTACTCTGTAACAAATTCTGAGAAAGAATGTTTAGTGTCTTGACATGGAATTTATTTTTCTAAGCAGCAGTCTCCACAGACTCCTCAAGAGAAAGAAAAGATGTAACGAATTCCTTATGCATTTGAAATTAGAAGTCTAATGCATGCTATGTTCTGTGTTGTGATCGAAGATCTTCTATGCAGTGGGAGTGGTGAGCAAGTGTCAGTAAAACCTTGGAAATAAACAATAGATGGAAGTCGGTATCTTTGATGGACTAGAGACTATATGTTAGTCTTTTCAGGTGGATCTTTGTACCTGTTAGGCTACACATATTCATATTTTAGACTGATGTTGATGACAAGAAGTCTACTTCTGAAAAATGTGTTTACTCTTAGGGGTGGAGCTATGATTTGGAGAAGCGTTACGCTATCTGCCATTTTAGAATCCATTTTGGAGGGTGAGTACATAGCTGCGTCTATGGCAGCTAAGAAAATAGTATGGCTAAGGAATTTTTATACGGATCTCGGTGTTATTCCAGAAATGGATAAACCACTCATTTTGTCTAGTGACAGTAATGAGGCAATAGTGAATTCGAAAGAACCTCGAAGCTACAAAAGAGCAAAGCATATAGAGAGAAAGTACCACATTATTGAGGATGTGTGGCGAAGGTGTGAAGTGAAGGTGATGAAGATAGCATTGTAAGGAAATCTTTCATATCCCTTTACAAAGATATAAGTAGAAAACATAATTGTGAAGCATGTAGAATGCATGGTTTTGAGAAACATGTCCCATTTGTTTTAAAAGGGCAAATGGGAGTTTGTTGGGTTTTATGCCTTTATAAAACCAGGTCGGACATGTAGCACGATTTCATATTATCAATAAAAGTAGTAGAAATCATTTAGTTTGACAACTGTGTTGCTTGCTTGTTTTATTACGTGATTATTGAAATAATACAAACATTTATAAAATCCCGAACATATGGATAGTTACAATTATAGTGACTAGGTCACAGTGGGTTATAGTTGTAGTTATATGTTCAAAAGAACGAATCCCAAGATTAGATCAGTGCATTGGATTTTCACTGATTAGGCAATCTACGATATGATCTACTTACACATTCAGGGTGTGATGTCTTGTCCAATGCATCGACCAAGTAGATAAGATCGGATGTATTTAGTTACATCGGACTAGGACCGATATTGATTATTGATTGATAAATAAGTATCGTTGTTATCGAATCTAATCAATGTCACAACGTTGACCATAGGTTAAGTCGATCTTAATTTTGAGTGATAATATTCTGCTAATTATATTATTTAAATCTTTTGACTTGTTCGTTACCAGCTTACCCTACGGTCTAGCCCATACTTACATCTTGGAGATTTATTAGTGTAATTGAGTGGGAGTATTATTCATAGATACGAAATCTATAACTTCTATATGAGAAGTGAAAAGATGATTTCCTTAATTTCTTTGTTCAAAAGGTTAAATGATTGAGATCTCATTTCTGTAATTAAGTTCACGGAAATATCATTTATAAGGAACTTAGTGGGAGTTAAGGATAAAATACTGATGAGGGGTAAAACGGTAATTTGCACCCAGCTCATTAGTAAGTCATCGATAGAGGATTGACTGGTTGTAATGGTTATAACAATGGATAACGTATTTATGGTTTTGAAAATACATTCTATGAATTCAAGAGTTCAATTCCGAGTCTATAGTGGAGTCACGAGGAATTAATAAGGTAGTGAAATTATTCGTAAATAAATTCATGGTAACTTGTTGGAGCTTGATTTCATGGATCAATGGTCCCCGCATCACCTTTGAGTAAATCATTTAGAATGTCTCAATTAATTGATTTAATTATCAATTAGGATTTTTAAAGTTGACTAGGTCAATTTTGGAAAATTTACAGAGATATGGGATTTAGAGAATAAAAAAGAATCTTTGGGTAAATTTATTAATATTGATAAATTGGTATCAATATAAATAAATAATATTAAATCAAGTTTCAAATTATAATTAGTTAATTTGAATAAGGATTTAATTAATTAAAAAAAAAGGTTTTGAATTTAGGCCCAGTTGTGATTTAAATTCAAAACAAAGAGATTGGGCCAAGTCCATTTATGGCAGCCCAAGACTTTTATTTTTGTTTATTATTTTTAATTAATTTAAATTTAAATAAATATCATTAAGTTGCCTATATAAGGAATATGATATCTAGGGTTTTCATGAGGAAGTGAGCTTCAGTTGATTGGTAAGTGAAAACCTAGACAGTCTAACCTTTCTTGGCCACTCTCTCTTCTTCTTCTCTGCAAGATCTCTATCTCATGTGTTGAGAACCAGCCCACACTAGTTCTAGGTTGATCAAAGGCTTAGTGAGGAAGACTGTGTTGCTGATCTTGTTCAATCTCTTGATAATACTCTGCTACAGAAAGGAATCAAGGGTTAGAGAGATTGAAGGATGGGGTTGTTCCAGTTCCGCTGCGTAATGTAAGTTTTTACTTTACTCTGTATTTGTATCAATTTCATAGGAGCATGTTCTAGGAATTTGCATGTTTGTTTGATAATATGTAAATTACATGAAAATAAATAAAGATCCTGCAAAGAGTTTTTCCAACAGTTGTGGAGGATATGACATATTAGGTTGGGCATGGATTTGATTTGGTATTTGAAATTGATGCCCTTGGTTCATTGGAGGTTAGTTCTGTCTCCATGAAAAGTTTGGACGATTTCTCCAATTTGTATTATAGGTGGGAGAAAATTGGCTATCATATGGTTTCCCATAAGCTTGAAGAGCGTTAGCTTCATCAGAGAATGCTTCTCAGTAAATAGGCAATGAAGGACGAGATTGGGTATTATGACTTGAATTAAAACATAGAGAACAAACCTCATTCCTAGGTGTCACAGGAGCATTTATTGTTTGACTTAATGACATAGCTTATACCCTTATGGTTAAATTTGATAAAGATATTTTTATATCTATGTCATCTTTTACATCGTAAATTCCCACTCTCTTAGGTGCATTGGATGCTTTCTATCTAGGATCTAGATAATTCCACTGTTGTGAATTTACTGACAAAGTTTCAAGAGACTCCCAAGCCTCTTGCCCTTAAAATTGTAAACAAAATTTTGTATGCATGAATTGAATCATTTGACAGTTTGAAGGAGTTAGACCATCATAAAAACATTTTACTAATATCCATTTTTCAAATCCATGATGTGGGCATTTTAACTACAAATCTTTAAATCTCTCCCAACACTTGTAAAATTTTTCATTATCTTTCTTGGTAAAATTCAAAGATTTCTCTCCTAATATTATTAGTTTTGGACATAGGGAAGAAAGTGGTTAAAAATTTATTAAATAATTGGTCCCAAGTAGTTATGGTGCCAGCTGAAAGGGAGTTTAACATGGCTTTAAACTTATCTTTTAATGAGAATGGAAAAAGTCTATGCCTAATAGATTCATTAGAAAAGTTTTGAAATTTAAAAGTATAACAAATTTCTGAGAAATCTTTAAAACGCATGTAGGGTTCCTCTCTATCTAACTCATAAAAAATGGTAACAATTGAATTATTGAGGGTTTAAGCTCAACATAAGTAGCATTAGTTTCAAGAAAAACAATGCATGATGGAGGATTAGAAAAAATGGGAGATAAATACTCAATAAGAGTTTTCTCCCGAGCAACAAGAATTTCTCGATTTTATTCCACAACGGCTAAATATTCACTTATAATTTCAATCAAAGATAATCTTCTTTTAACAAGATGTTTTTTTAGAATTTCGTTCCCAACGACTCATACACCAAATATTGCAATTTTTTTCAAAGGAGGAAGAGTTACTGTATTAGAAATTATAATAATAACGTTAAAATAATACAGAAAATTAGGAGGCAGTGCCTACCATAAATATGAGAACAGAAATAAATAAATGCACAGTATTTAAAATAAAAATAAAGTAAAGAGGCAGTACCTACAATAAATATGAAAAGAATGAAACAAAACTAAATATAGAACGCTTAATAATATTAATAATACTAATATTAATATAATATATATTAAATATAATAATACTTACAATAACACTAATATTTATAACTGATTCTAATTCATATATATACGTAATATTTACGACATTAATAATAATAATAATTATAATATTAGAAGAATTGAACTAATCTGAATTAAAATAATTTTTCTTTTTGCCGTTCCTCGACAACGGCGCAAAAAACTTGTTGGACTAAAAATTAGTACATTTTAAAATTTATCAACACGCAAACACATGAATTTTAAATTTAGTAGAAAGACTATGTAAGCACGTGGTCGAACCCAACAAAATTGCGTAAAATTAAAGAAAAATGAGATTTTTGGTAACAAAATGAACTATTTAAGATATGAAAATAACTAACTGAAATATTAATTTAATCGTTTGAGTAAGAATTTTTCAGATTCAAGATTCCACCTAAGTATAAATAATAAGATTTATTGATGTATTAATTATCATAATTAATTAGAAATTAATCTAACTATTTTTTCTAAAATATATATTTTTTTTCACTTGAAAATTATAACTTCTAAGTATTAAATGTGAGATAATTTAATGAAACTAAAAATAATAAAAAAATATTATTTTTTAGCAAAATATAAAAAAGAACTTTAATAATTTCTAACTATAAAAATACTTGAAATTAAAGATGAAAGAAATCATTGAGAGAAGCAAAAATCTTTAATACTATATTGTACTATCGAGAGTTAATATAAAAATAAATACTTAATTAAGTATATTAGATTTTATCGTCTATCTTAATAATAAAAGAACTTAGAAACCCATAATAAAATAAGTAAATAAAAACAATGTCTCTGAACGCTTATAATGTTTTCTTTGGATTTCTCTGTTTCAAATGATATAATTTTTCTAAAATCATAAGCAAGTGTAATAAAATTTAATACGAATTGTATAGGATAATTTTGTAATAAAAATATATTAAATTATGCACTTGCCACGTGTTACAAGTTGAGTGATTGATTTGGGTTCAACTAACACGTGGCAGTAACTCATTGGTTGAAGTGGGCTGCAATGGGACAATTGTCGAGATCTCATTTGGTGAGAATGGGACACTTGGCAGCATGTAAAATAAAGGCCAAAAGCATTTCAGCATGTGGTTGGATGGTGGAGATGAAGACCACTCACGAAGGGAGTTTGTGAGCCAAACAGTAGGTTGGTAGTAGGCGCGTGCGATACACGCGCGATTCGGGCGAGTAAGCTCTAAGGGACAGACATGTCCCAGGGGTTGGCATGCGCAGTACGCGACACGTGATTTAGAATAATATTTATTCAAATCTGTCAAAAATGTTAGGTTTGGTTGTAACACTTACAAAAAAAAATAATTTTCTATTTAATTAATTAAAAATTTAACAATTAAACATAAAATATATTTGATAACTCTATTATTATTTATTATTTTTTAAATTTTAATTAAAATAAAAAATAATTTCTTCACTATTAAATTTTTTTTAAATTATTTTCAATTTTTTTTATTCAAATCAATACTTCATATTATTAAATGAAAAATAAAAATAAAAATTATCAAACACGTTATTATTTTTTTTGTTTTAAAAAACAAAAAAAAAAATAGTTACCAAACAAATTTTTATTTTTAAAAATAAAAAAACAAAAATAAAATAATATTTTTATTTTCATGTTTAAAAAATTCAAAATTAAAAATTTTACTAAACACAACCTTTATTTTTTTCATCAAACAAAGATCAAATTAAATCCAAACAAAAATATTTTCAATATAAAAATATATCACAATAATTCTATGAAAATATTTATTAAAAGTTAATCTATTTTGATTTTTTACAATTTATCAAACTTTCATTGAAATGTGTGATTTAGGATATTTTGGGTTCAAACTTAATTCAAACGTGGTTTAAATGTAGTTCAGACGTGGTTCAATTCAAACATACTAATTCATACCTAGTAAGATAAAAGTGGAAGACCAAAGAAAAAACCACTCAGAAATATAGACAACAACAAAACTCACAATGGAGAAAATATAGTAAATATTTACAAAACGTGCAATTAAAAGGTTTAGAACCCCGACCTCGGGTTACAAAACTCAAGGCCGCCGCCACCACCTATAGATGGGGTGGTGGGTAAATTATATAGTTTTCAACTTTTGATAGTATTTTTTTAAAATTATTCTTAGTTTTTATACTATTTATAAATGATAAGTGCTATTTTAATTCTCCATTTTATCTTTCATGATTCAAGGCTCAATTTTCATCATAATATAAATTAAATTATAATTTTCTAAAAATTTAAATCAGTTGAATCAGGTATGCAAACTTATCACCTAAATAATACCTTTACACTCCTCATACTCCAATTTCATTTTAAATATGTCCTACTTGTTATAATATATATATTTTTGTTTAAACGGTATGTATAAAAAAAATTAGTTAGAATGAATTGTTTTACTATATATCAAAGTCACGAATTATTCATTATTAAATGGTGAACATTTATTTGTTACTAAATTTTAATTTCCTAATTAAATTGAGGGAATATCTCAATTAAGTTGAGAGAATATATCAACCTCTATAAATGTGGCAGAGACTTTGATAAAATGTCTCACCCTATAAATATAAGCTACCGGTCCCTAAGCTCATTGCTCATTTTGACTTTTAGTAACTCCATCTAAATAGTTAATGAGAGTTTGGAAGCCCGTGTACTCATTCTAATTTTTGTTCTTTTTCTTTTGTAGATTTAGAGTTGTAGATCGAGATTATCAAGATCAATGGCTGGAGGTCTAAATTTTCGATCCTCTAAATTCTATGTAACAATCTGTCTATTTCACATTAGGATTGTTATGCATCTATATTATTTTTAATCTAACAGTTGGTATCAATCGTCTTTTCTACGCCTCTGCCTTGTTAATATACATATATTGTGTGTGTATACACACACACATACATACATATAATTTTCGGTTTTTGTTTTGGCCGCATATATCAAAAAAAAAAATTATTTGTTATTTGATTATGTTTGCATTGCTTTTGTGTTTAAGTATATGTTATTTTGTTCCTACCTAACATTTTTTTTTGGCAATATAAACATAATAATCTAGTCACATATACATACATATATATATATATTTCTTTGAGTTATGGCTTAGAGATTTTTTAAAGCCTCAAAGTTTTGGTTTTTGATTCAAAAGCATTTTTTAATCTAAATGCTATTAAAAATTCTTTAGCTTATATTTTCTAATGATTTTATGCATTAAAAATTAGTTTTCAAACTCACTAATGTCATTGAAATATTAAGAACCCAACAATGGCAAAATTTTATTTTTGATATTAATGTTCGAATTTTAGTTGTTTCTTATGCAAACAAACACCATGAATCTCTTTAGAAATGATTTTCCGTGTAATCTAGGCTTTGAAACAGATTTTTTGGTCGTCGGAATGCGTTTTTCCGACCGGGTTGTGAAGCGGGTCGCATGACCCGTGTGCAATTGAACTGGGTCCATTCGACCCAGGTGGAGGTTGTCGTTTTCCCCCTGTAGGAAAACGACGTGGCAGAATTAAAAAAATTTGAAGAAAAATTCATTAAAATTCTAAAAATTACCTTTTTTTGCTTTATTTTTGGAATTTTGTTATTTTCTTGACTCTAATAGACAATAAATTTTATGTTTAAGTTTTTTGCCAATTTAATTAAAACATATAATTTTGGTAATTTATATGTTATTTGGAAATTAATTAAAATGTATAAATATTTGATTTTGGTGTATATATTGTATGATATATTTCTTTTATTCATCCACTATTAAATAATTGTGCTATTTTAAGAATATAATTACATTTTTGTTTTACAATTAAATTTGTGCACTTATTTTATTAGTTCATCAAACCAATAAATGATTCTATTGTCTTATTTAGCATGAATTTTTCTTGCCCTTAAGTGTATACATATGGAATTATTGTATATATTTTCCTACATACAAATAATTATTCTAATTTGAATTATTATTTTGTTATTATTCAAGCAAAATTTATTCTTAGTATTATTATATTTAATTTTATATGTATGGCTTTATAATTTTAAATACGTTTTATATTCCATTATTGTGCTAGATACAATAACATTATATTCAAACATTAAGATAGGTTGAATAATACTTAGCACTTTAATATTCATAAATATTTAGGGTGAATAAAATTATGAATAATACATAAATAATTTTGTGGTTGACATAAGAACACATGAAACTGAGACAAATGCTCAATCTAGAACAATTTTCATGATCTTCGGGCGACCACACTAGGAGCACTACTTTCTGTAATTGCCTATTATGTTATAACGAAATTGTTCTTAGGTATTCATAGAGCCGAAAACATAATGTCTAGTGAACTATATAATTTTAAATAATTAGGGAGTTGCCACATCATCTTTAATTATATAAACTTATATATTAAGCTAAATAGGTTCACATAATGAACAAAAATTGTGATTGATTATATAAGTATAATAATTTTACCACACAGAGATTTTATTATATTTATATAATTAATCAGGATAATATATTAAATTAATTTTCTTAATTTACCCACATGAGTTATGATAATTAATTTAATTGTTTCATCATAAAGTTTAATTTAGATAGAAATATCAAACATTAATTATCCCAAATAATTTGTTTAAATAATCTATCATAATGTACATCCAATTTTATTAAATTCAAAATTTAGCCCACATGCAATTTTTGTTTAATAAAATTCATCTTTCAGCATGTTATATATTGGTAAACACATGACTTCATTAAGCCTCAATCTTTAGAAATCTAAATTTGTAATCCTATTCATGCAGCTTCTTCAACCTCCTCTAGTTTTGTTGAAATCCTTACCGAAATTCCTGAGCTTAGGGGTGACAATTTCAAAATCTGGAAGGACGAACTTGCTGCAATCACTACGACTAGCACTGTTGCTGAGATCACGCTATATGAAAAATGGGAGCGATCCAATCGTCTCAACATCATGTTCATTATGTCCAAGATCCCTATGGGAATGCGTGGATTGGTGGAACAACCTGGGAAAGTCAAAGACTTGATCAAAATGATCGATGAGCAGTTCGACACTTCGGACAAACCACTTTACAACAACCTCATCCACCAATTTTCATCAACAAAGCTTACAGGTATAAAAGGAGTTAGAGAACATATCTCAAAGATGGGGGACATTTCTGCTCAACTAAAGAAGCTCGATGTAGTCATTCCTAAAACTTTCTTGGTTCATTACATCCTTAACAATCTTCCACCTCAATACAGGCCTTTCAAAATTTCCTACAACACACATAAGGACAAAATGGAGTATCAATGAACTGATAACCATGTGTGCTCAAGAAGAAGCAAGGCTCCTACAGGAACGGTGAATGTGCTCACATGACCACCCAAGGAAAGAAACGCAAACCATCCAAGAAGGACAAGGGGAAAAATAAAGTGCCTCCCCAAGGCGAAATAAAGAAGGATTTTGTGAAGTATTTTTTCTGCAAAAAGAAGGGACATGCGAAAAAAGAATGTGTCAAGTTCAAGAAATGGATGGACGACAAAGGTATTCCAATTTCCTTCGTATGTTGTGAATCTAATATGGCCAATGTTAATATTAACACATAGTGGATTGATTCTGGATCAACAATTCACATTTCCAATTCTTTGCAGGGTTTACAAAACCTAAGGAAGCTAGTGGGAAGTGAGCAAAACATCTTATCCGGAAATAAGAAGGGCTCACATGTGGAGGATATTGGAACATGCCATTTAATTTTAAATAGTGATTTTATTTTAAAGTTAGAAAGACTTTTTATGTACCAAATTTCTCTAGAAACTTGATTTCAGTTTTAAGACTTGTACCTTTTGGATTTTCCTTTACATTTTTAGTCTTTTAATTTATATAATAAATCTGAATGTGTTGGAAATGATATTTGATTTCAGTTTTAAGACTTGTACCTTTTGGACTTTCCTTTAAATTTTTAGTCTTTTAATTTATATAATAAATCTGAATGTGTTGGAAATGATATTTTGTCTGGTGGTCTTTACTGCCTTAATTTACATAACAATATCGTGCATGTTCACGCTGGCAATAAAAGATTTGTTATGAATGAGAATTCCTCTACATTATGGCACTAGAGATTGAGACATATCTCCATCAATAGAATTAAAAGATTAGTGAATGATGGGGTACTCAATACCTTAGATTTTATTGACTTTGATACTTGTCTGGATTGCATTAAGGGAAAACATACCTCAAAGTCTAAGAAAAGTGTAATGCCCCACGTCACTATGGTTGCTTCTTGGAATGATGACTGACCCTACAAACCAACACGAGTCTTTCTAGCATGCTTTGTACTCACTCGCACGCTTCCCGGGAAAACTTCCTAGGAGGTCACCCATCATGAGACTACTCTAGGTCAAGCACGCTTAACTTTGGAGTTCCCAAGTGATGGGCTATCGAAAAGAAGATGCATCTTGTTGGCATAGGTAGTACCCATCAATCCATTTAATCCACCTTCAACTATGTAGTCCCATACCTACACAGTCTTAGAATCATCACACTTGACCTTCCCCAGGCGATGTGGGGTTGCACAACTTTTTTACCCGGTCTTTCCCCCTTCGGATCATGAAATTCTGACTGTCACAATCACCCCCCCCTAGGGGTCCAACATCCCCGTCGGCCACACTTCCGGCTGGGTCAAGGCTCTAAGACCATTTGTAACGTCTCGTAAAATTAGGATTTATTCGACCAAGTCATTCTCCTTGGGGAGCCTCGGTACTATTCTTGAAAAAGACAGACGACACCATGAGAATGTGTATAGACTACAGCGAACTCAAAAAGGTGACGATCAAGAACCAATACTCGTTGCCCCAAACTAATGATCTATTCGAATAACTACAAGGAGCATCAAATATTCTCAAAGTTCGACTTGAGATCCGGATACCACCAGTTGAAGGTCAAGGAATCGAATATTCCGAAGACTGCATTCTGAACTCGGTATGGCCACTATGAGTTCGTGGTGATGTCTTTTGGACTCATCAATGCGCCTGCGACATTCATGAATCTTATGCATAGGGTACTGGGTGAGTATCTAGACAAATTTGTGACCGTGTTTATAGACGATATACTCATATACTCACGAAACCAGGAAGAACACGCTCAACACATGGAACTAATCTTACAACGATTACGTGAGAAAAATTTGTACACGAAGTACTCTAAGTGCGAATTCTGGTTGACTCAAGTGAGTTTTCTAGGGCACGTGGTGTTAGGAGACGGGATTTCAGTCGATCTGGCCAAAATCGAGGCAGTGAAACAATGGAAAGCCCCAAAGAATGCACAAGAGGTCCACAGTTTCTTGGGTCTGGCAGGGTATTACAGGCGCTTTATGGAGGGATTCTCCAATATAGCTACGCCTATGGCTGCACTGACCCGGAAGAAGATCAACTTTGAGTGGACAAACAAGTGCGAACAGAGTTTTCAAGAGTTAAAAACTAGATTAACAACTGCTCTAGTGCTCACTATCCCAAAAGGCACAAAGGGTTATGCCATTTATAGTGATGCATCAGAACAAGGACTCGAAGTTGTATTGATGCAACATGGGAAGGTGATCGAATATGCTTCCCGACAACTGAAAAATTACGAGCAAAACTATCTAACTCATGACTTGGAGTTAGCAGTGGTAGTGTTCGCATTGAAGATCTGGAGACACTATCTCTATGGGATCCACTGCGACATAAACACGGATCACAAGAGTCCAAATATTCTTCACCCAGGGAGAGTTAAACATGAGACAACAAAGGTGGCTAGAATTGTTCAATGATTACGATTGCGATATATTGTACCACCCAGGCAAGGCTAATAAAGTAGCTGACGCGTTGAGCCAGCAGCCAATGGCTTATGAAATTTTGGTGAAAGAAATACCCTAAGAACTACAAACCGATTTATCCAAATTGGATTTGGAGATAGTAGTGGGAAGATTCGCAAAGTTATCCGTGCAACCCACGATCATGGAAGCGATCCAAGGGGGACAACTCGCAGATCTGTGGATCTAACGACTGGTGCATGGGACTATGAAAGACATGTGACAAGGGTTTCACATCTCGATTTGGGTTTCAAGGGCAGAGTATGCGTGCCCGATGATGAGGAGAGCAAGAGGCAAATATTTTATGAGGCTCACAATACTCCTTACGCTATGCATTTGGGAACCACTAAGATGTATCAGGATCTCAAAAGATACTTTTGGCGGGTAGGAATGAAGAGAGATGTAGTCGAATACGTGGCACATTATTTGACGTGTCAACAAACCAAGGCGGAACATCAGTGACCCGCAGGGTTATTGTAGCTGCTAGAGATCCCTGAGTGGAAATGGGAAATGGTCACCATGGACTTTGTTATGGGGTTACCACACACTCCGAAGGGGCACGACGCTATCTGGATTATCGTGGATAGATTGGAAAAACCCAGTCATTTCTTACCCATTAAGGCACATACGGCGTGGATGAGTTGACTGACTTGTACATTGCTAAGATAGTGGGATTACATGGGGTTCCCATCTCTATAGTGTCTGATCGTGATGGAAGATTTACCTCTAGGTTTTGGAGAAGAATGCAAATGGGATTGGGAACTAAACTCAAGTTTAGTACTGTCTTCCATCCACAGATGAATGGCCAGAGCGAACGAACAATTTAGACCTTGGAAGATTTGTTGAGAGCTTGCGTGATAGATGTTCAAGGTTCGTGGAGTGTAAAACTTCCATTTATTGAGTTCACCTACAATAATAACTATCATGACTCGATAAAATTGGCTTCGTATGAGGCACTATACGGAAGAAAGTGTCGATCTCCAATCCACTGGCATTAGACTGGTGAAAGGAAATTCTTAGGACTAGAAGAGGTAGACCAAGCTACGGAAGACATTAAGTCAATCCATTAGAGGATGTAGACCTCTATAGATCGACAACGCAAATATGTTGATCGTCATTGGAGACCATTAGAATTTGAAGTTGGGGACGATGGATGTATCTGCTACTTGGCGAACGTAATAGACAATGATAGGGAGTGTAAGCTACAACCATCCAAGGTAGCAGTGGCGTGCAAATTTCTGGAAGTGTTTCCTGAGGATCTTCCAGGAATACCTCGAACCAAGAAGTCGAGTTCGAGATCGAGTTGATTCCAGGCACCGCACCTATTTCAAGGGCACCATACCAGATGGCACCGACAGAGCTTAAAGAACTACAATTGCAACCGCAATTACAAGAATTTTGCTATAATCTCCACCTTGAAGGCTAGGAAATTACGGGACATTACAATTGCTCTGATACCAACTGTAACGTCCCGTAAAACCTCTTAACATAATTTGCAGAAAACATAACCATTTTCTAAATAAGGTAACCGAAAATCCATGTATAAAAAAAACTTTTCAAAAAAGTGAATTATAGTGTCATAATTTTAAAACATTCAACGAGCCCAAAATAAACTATTAGTTATCATGTGGGTTCAAAACCCCAAAACGTAAATTCCCAAAAGGTCAGTCCACATGTACATCCTCGCAGATAAACTCCAGCGCTCACTGATCCACTTTACCTTTGAGCTTACCTACAACACGAAACAACTAGCTAAGCGAAACGCTTAGTAAGAACAACTTAACAAACATAACCACAAAAACAGAGCAAGAACTTAACTAACTGTAACTAGGCAGATAATCAACCAAGAATAGGATTATGATGAAACCGAACCCTAACATGCAATTTAAGAACGTGTGAACGTCCTGGAAAACTTATGGTCATGCCTCATAACCAAAATTTATAACCTGAAGATACACCTGCACGCAGAAAATCCCAGAGCATACATACAATCTTAACTGGTAACATACATACTTACTTACTCAGTCGTATTATAACATACATACTCACTTAGTCATTCATATCATATCATACATACTTCCTTATGGTTCCGGAAGAACCTTCAACATAGCTTAACATATCTTAGCATATCTCACCATTAAGTCAACGGGTGTAAACTAGTTACACCGGTTACCCAGACTCCTAGAGGAATTCGGCAAACTTTCTTAGCCATAGAGATTTGAATCCGGAATTAATTTACTTACGTGTCAGGGAGTTTAATCGGATTCTTATGTCATGGGTGTTAAGTCAGACTTATTACATATTGTGATGGCTAACCGACTATAGCCACACATGCATCAGTGGCAAACCAGACTTCTTACATATCGTGATGGCCAACCGACACTACACCAAATACCACTTTCTATAATACATAATTATAAGCTAATTGGAAAAGTATTATAATAGGTAACTAAGAAAGCAGTAAACTTAAAAGGGAGGGAAACAAAAAAAAATTGCTGGGTAATGTTAAAATGGAGGGAAACCCACGGTTTCTGCCTAGCCCTATTCTCTCAAAACCCAATCCCTAATGACGCCTCTGCCTCTTTCTCTCACACTTGTTTCTCAACGTTCTTTCTCTCGCTCTCTCTCTCTCTCCCAGAGTCTTTCTACCCTCTCTCCATCGCATGAGCTGTTGGAGCACACAATGCTAGAGGAGCACTCTCTCCACTGGAATTGCAGGCTCTTTCTTCCCCAATTTGTGATCAAAGAGAGTGAGGAAAATGGCGATTGGTCAGTTCAAGGCATAGACTTTTTTTCGATTTGATGAAGCATCACTTCGAAACCGAAGAGGGTAAACAGCTTTGCAAGAAAGTTAATCTCGTTTACCAGATCAATCTCGAACCCAAGGTCTTATCTTTATTTTTATTTTTATTTTATTTTATTTTTTTATAAACTAAAAAAGGGGAATTTTGATTTGGGTTTGTGACTAAAAAAAGGGAATTTTGATTTGGGTTTGTGACAGATCTCGGCTTCTCCTCATCAGTCCCCGAACACTTTAAGGTTCAAGAACTATGGTTTTGGTGTTTTAATTTCAGGGGAACTGGGTTTATGGTTTTATTATTGCTTTAAACTTTGGATTTTTGTTGTCGGTGACTCATTTGTTTTAGAGATGTTATTGTTTTAATAAGGTTTTGAGTGTCTATTTTATGCATATTGATGAATATTCTAGAGAAATTTGCAGCTAAGTAAATTCATTGCTAATTTTTTTGATGAATATTCTCTTCCCTATTTATGGTTGAAGCTCCTCTTCATGTTTCAAATGTTCAAGTTATTGATCTAGTCACAGGGTATATGACTGCCTTCAATTCTGTTTGAAGAACCCTTTAGTTTTCACTCTTCCATGTTTGTAAGTGGAGATTAGTATTTTCTTTGCAGGAAGCCTTGTAAAATTGGGATTAAGTATCTTGAAGATGGAACCAAAGTAAGAGTATCTAGAGGCCTGGGTGCATCATGATCCATTATTCCTCGTCCTGAGATATTGAAGATAAGGACTATGCCAAGGACTATAGTTGGTACTTACTCTAATATTTTACGCTCTTTTTTTTCTTTTTCCCTCTAGTAAAATATGACTCTCCTCTTGATATTTTCCGTGTCACGAGGTATTTGAGCATGGATTCACTGCCTCAATTTTGCAATTCCTAAGATGTTGCATACTAAGAATATGATAGACTCAAGGCTGATATGGTTATCACTTTGCACATAACCTTAGATTCCGCATATAGACGCAAGTTAGCCAAAGTATTTGCTGTCTATATATACGCATATATAATAAGTATCGAACTATCGTATCCTGTAATCAAAAGCTGAATTAAAGATGTCTAGATTGCTCCACGTGACCTTGTAGTAATTTATCATTCCAATTGACTTTGCCAGATTGTGACTCCAAGTTTGTTTCTGAGACCCCCAATTCATATCTCGCTGTTGACCATTTCTTTAACTTGTTTTTCAGCTGGTCCAAAGGATACTCCAATGGATGTTGTGATGGAGAAGACTTATGATGCAAAAACAGGGTGAGGCATGCCTGAACATTGAAAGACTTGTATTCTTATATAGTTTTGTCATGGAATGGAACCAGGGTAAAGATATTGCAGAAAAGTGGCCATCTCAAATCTCAGTTGTCGCCAAGTGACAAAGAAAATATCCAAATTTGTACTCTGCTTCCTTTATACCTATTATTTAGTTGATGTTCTAGACAAGTGAATAATCAGATTGCTAATTTGGTGTCTGACCTTTTTTGGTTCAATGTGCTACTTTCATTTGCATATATGCTTTTACTGTGCTCTTCAATAAATTGTATTTCCCATAAAAGTAATCAACAAAGATAATCATATTTTTATCCAACCGTATTATGCCCACCAAAATGATGACAGGAGTGATTTTTGCCTAAAAAATTTTTACTTGCTGATTTAAATGCAATAATTTTACATTACTTTGGTGATTTTTGGTATCTTTTTAGTTGAATCTATTCATGATGTTTCATTTCTCTGTTCCTTGTTTTTCATGTATATGAGGATTTAATGCTTTGTTATATATAGACCTTGTTTAGAGTTTGTCTGATTTATTTTATTTTATTTTGGTTTGATAGAACTACCCGGTGTAACATCAGTAGATGCTTAAGGTGAGGCCCAATATTTAACCAAGGAGATGTTCAAGAAACCATTTCTGAGATTTTCAACAACTTTCTTTTGATTGGAAAATCGGAGATCAGTTTATTGAACTATGATTATCTTTCTATGATGGTTTAAGATTCTCTTAATGTATATAAGGTCAACATATGCATGTTCTCATCTGCATCTGTACAAGCCCATAGAGATGGTTTATGTTTGTTAGTGCTTTTCATGGAATTTCCTTTGATAATGCAATCATGTGAACAAAATTCTGCTCTGGTTCCAAACTTGATTCCAAATACAGTAATCCTGTCTTGCATTATCTGAAGCTCCAGAACCAAGCTCAAGATAAGGATGAGAAACTTAATTGGTAGATACTCCAAATTTTCATTTTGACTGCAGATAGCAGTACCATGATTTTGAATAAACTGCATATAAAATGCCAAATAATTATCAATGCACATAACAAATGAAAACAGGGGAAAAAATTGTTAGATTAGCTTATACAGGATCTTTATTTATTTTCATGTATATCTAATATTAAACAAATTAATACGAGATAGCCTAAAACATGTTTCTAAAATTGAATTCAAGAGAAACAAAGAATAGAATACTTACAGTATACGCAGCGGAATTAAAGAGTCCTTCCTTCAGTTTCTCTAACTCTTGTATCCTCTCTGTCGCAGAGTATTATCAAGAAACTTAACCGATCTTCTATTTTCTTCACAATCTTCCAATGTATCCTTAGAACCACCTAGACTAGTGTGGGCAATTCTCAACACATGAGATAGATATAAAGAGAAGAAGAGAAAATAACAAAGTGGCTTAGAAAAGGACTTGTGTTTAGAGAGAATCTAAAACTATCAAAAAATCTGACTTGTGACTTATCAAACTTCTGTTTTGACTTCTCTCTAAGCACTCCTTTTATAGACTCAATTAGGCCATTTAATTTAATTAAAAAATCAATAAAATAAAAACCATTTTGAAGCCCTAGGTCGAAATTATCATGGGCTATAGGCCCGTGAAATTTCTCATTTGATTATAAGCCCGATGGACTTAAAATCAAGGCCTCTATTATTTTCTATTGATTTAATTATTTAAATCCTTTATCAAATTAATTATTTATAATTTGAACCTTGATTTAAATTTATTTATTAATTTAGATACCAATTTATCTTAATTAATAAATCTGCCATAATTTCTCTTTTCTTCTCAAAATTACACAACTCTGTGAAACTATCCAAAATTGACCTGGTCAACTTTGATAATTCTAATTGATAATTAAATAAATTAATTGAGACTATCTAGATGATTTTATCCAAGGTACAATGGGGACCATGGGCCTATGAAATCAAGCTCCAATAAGTTATCATAATTCTAACAAATAAATTTAATAACTTATTAATTCCTCGTGACTCCACTATAGACTTGGAATTGTACTCTTGAATTCATAGAACGCTCTATAACAAATATAGATACGCTATTAATTATCCATTGTTACAACCATAATTGTCACTCAATCCTCTATAGACGGTCTACAATGAGATAGGACTAAAATACCGTTTTACCCCTCATTGTATTTTATCCTTAAACACTTAGTTCCTTGTAAATGATATTTCAGTAAACTAATTTAATTACTAAAATGAGATCTCTATCATTTATCACCTTGAACCAAACTAAAAGGAAACCATCGTTTCACTTCTTCATCAGAAGCTATAGATGTTCATATCTATGATTAACACTCCCACTCAATTATACTACCGAGTTCCCAAGATGTAAGTATGGGCTAGTACGTAGGGTAAGCTGGTAACGAACAAGTCAAAGAACTCAAATAATACAATCAGTTAGAATACTAACCACTCAGAATTGAGATTGAATTGACCTATGGTCAACTATATGATATGACTAGAATAGATAATAACGATATGTTTACTTATCTTATCAACTGTCAATATCGGTCCTGTCCGATGTAACAAATACATCCGATCTTATCTACTTTGCTAATGTTCTGGAAAGAACATAACACTGTAATGTGTAAGTAGATCATATCGTAGATTGGCAAGTCAGTGTAAATCCAGTGCACTGACTAGTCTTAGGACTAACTTATTTTGAACATATAATCATATTTATATTCCACTGTGATTACGTCACTATAAATAAGATTAGCTATATGCTTGGGATTTAATAGAAGTTTATATTAAAAAAATAATCATGAAAATAAAACATGTGAGCAAAGTGATTGACCAAGTCAAAAAATGATTTCTATTCTTTTATTGATAATAAAATGAGATTACAAAGAATTTGGGTTTTAATTAGGGCATAAAAACCCAACAAAAATGAAGGCTCACCATCCATATGGGCTTCAAATGATGATCCATTTCTATGGACTCATCACTGGACCCAAATAAATCACTATGCACTGCATCAACTTATGTTACTTTTATATGTATTTGCTTACTTATATTTTAGCATTGTATAATCCTCAATTCACTAGTACTCGTAGTTGCTGTGTTGGGAGTATCTATCATATAATGTCATGTGTCTTTTGTATTTTGCTTTTTATATTCTTCAATTAATGCAATTCTAGTAAAATTGCTCCATGATTAATATTAGAGGGATGCAAAAGAATTGGTGGAGAGAAAGAAAATGGAAAAAGAAAAGAAAGATCTTCTTCATTGTTTATATATTTCCTAATTTACTCAAATTATTAATTTTATTTTGTTTTAAATTATGTTGCTATAGCAAATTTTGGTAAGGGGAAAAAATTGCTCCACTGATTATTAGATTGAGGATATTAATGACATTTTCATAATTTAAGTTTATACTATTTTTATTAGTTCATTATATGAAGTCAATTTGAAAAAAAAAATAACAAAAAATAGAAATTGTTCATTAGTGGTTCTCAACTATCTTACTTATGTTTCTATTTTTTTTGTTTTACCGTAAGTATGTATTGTTTACGAGAGCTATTGATTTTGTAAGAGAAGGTGTGAGAAGAGAAAGACCTTGTAATATTTGATTGTTGATAGTAGATTGAAAAAGATTGCCCTCTTATGGTGTTGTTCTTGATTTTTTTGTTTGTTTGTGTTCTCTGATTTGATCTTATTTTGAGGTTTTGAGGCAAAATGGTCTTACCTTTACTTAGCATGGCTGATGAAATTAGCTTGACTTAGCATGACTTGAAATTTATATATTTGATCTTTGATTATAAGCCCTGTTTATTTTATAAAACATTCTGCATCTTCTTGTTGATTAAGATTCTAGGTTTTGTATATGGAGGTTTTACTTAGCTCTCTTCCTAGATAAAAGAGCCTAAGTTGTGGAGTATTACTAACATATTATATTTATTGCATTGAAATTTAATTAAATATTTTTATGATCATGATTTTTTGTAGCTTTTGTGTTGAAAAGACCCGACACTTCTGACCTGTAAGCAACTAAAAAGAAAGAAAGAAAGAAAGAAAGAGCAAACTTTTGTTGAGATCTGATGCAATTTCCTTCACAAATCGAAACATAGTTTTTGAATCATATTGAGGGGTAAGTTTCAAATACCATTAAAAATCATAAAATTAAAAATGTATGATGCATAAGATTTGAAACATAACCTTACTTTACAAAAGTAACATAATCAGAAAGCAAAAGCGTAAAATTTAGTAGCCTAGGATAAAACTAGACATAATATCAAAGTTTACAATTCTGTGTTTTGTTTTTATTTTAATGTCTTACTAGTTGTTTTTGGTTGTCTTAATTTTTACTATTTCGAGCTTAGCGTGGCCCACACAAATATATAAAAACATAACCATTTTTTAAAGCCCAAGGTAAGTGATAAAATAGCAAAAAAGGTTCCTCCATTTAAAACTAAGCATTAGTGGGTTTCGAAACCCAACAAGTTTTATAACCTTTCTTCACTCCTCAAAACAAAATAGGTTTCAAAACATAGGTTATGAAAGTTTTTTAAACCAACTATGGTAGAAGGCTACAATTTTTTGAGATTTGAAGAAATAATGAGATTTATATTTAGATTACTGAAGTGATAGTTCATTATCCTATTCCAGATTGACTTTCATTTCAAATGGTGCCACTGGTTGTCGCAGCCAGGGGTCTGAAACATGTATAATTACCTGCTAATACCATTTTTTTTTTGGTTATCTTAGTTATGGTGTTTGACAGTTAGTTTCCTGTGGAAATTTTCATAGGATGTTGACCTCTTTACCTTGTGGGCTGAGGAGACACTGATTGAAGACTATTTGGTTTTGACATTCTTTTCCTTGCGTATTACAAGTCATTTTGTATTTGCAATGGTGAGAGGTGGAAAACATTGTGCTTGCTTTTCAAGGTACTTTGTTATCCTTCTTTTGGAAGTGCTTCCTAAATTTTTTCTATTCTTAATCCTTGCTCCAAACTTTCTTATTCCAGGGAATTTTGTGAGGGTCATATAACTTGAGAAAGCTGGAAGTTTCAACTGAAGCAACACGGTCTTCTTATCAAGCAAAAATCCATCTGTTACTTTCCTAATAGTTGTTTCATTTGTCAATAAGTAAATCACTCTTAGGTAATTTTCCGTTGTTTCATTTTGGGATTTCTCATTAACTGTTTATATTGAACTTTGTGTTCTATACAGCCTGCTTTTTTTATTGCTGTATTTTCCGCCAAAGAGTTTATGGACGTCCAACCAGGTAATGTTGGTGATGGGAAGCTGCCAGCAATTGAGGTTTCCTCTGGGCCAGTAGAGTCTAAAAGTTCAAGCCTTGTAGATGCAGTACTTTGTTATGTTGTAAATTCTGACAGTCATATCAATAAGTAAGTTCTCCTAGAGACATCCTTAGCCTGATTTATCCCTCAATTTTTTTTTTCCGGTTGCTCTTTAAACTAATTTGTTACATATTTTGATATGTTAATTTCTTTATTCCAGCAAACCCTTTGTGCTGCTTAATGTACTCAACTTTTTAAAGGCATTGTGGCAAAGGGCGGCTCAATATATCAATATATTGGTTAGGTTGAAAATCTCTGAGAAGTTCAAGAAGCAATTGTCAAAATGCATTTCACTAACTTCTCTGGATTCTTTGCCTGATAGCCTGACTGAGATGGAAGCTCTAAATCTGGCATACAAATATCAGTGTCAATCTTCCATAATGGAAATAATGGCATATGACACACACACACACTATCCAATCCAAGACTTAATTGAATTTACCAATGAAAATGATACCCTGTGTAAGGTATCTCAGTTGGAATGTGTCCTTATTTCATTTTTGTCATTCTGGTAATTAAAATGTGTTTACAGGAAAGTTTATGCAAAGGATGTTAGAGAATAAATATTTATACTCAATGGAAATATGGAAAAACCAAAATACAACTCTATGCAAAAATACAATGGGCAAGATAATTGATTAAATAAACATTACAACTCAATTGCTCAAAATACAAGTAAATATAAAGAGGTAGAAGAAGAAGATTAAAAGCTCAAAACATTAATAATACAAGTAAATAAGAACAACAAGATCAAAAGAATGAAAATAAAACAAACTCTCACACAACCAAAGTGTAGAGTAGTGGGGATCACCAACTTGAACAAGGTTCAAGACCCTTGTCCAAAAGCTTATTCCCCCATATTCTCTAAGCACTAAGGGATCTCTCTAGGAAATAGCTCTCTGGAATTATCAAGCCTTTTGGTGTATTTTCCAGCCAAGTGCTTTGTGGATGGAAAATGGTGTGACTTACAAGTGAGCATTAGGCTCCTATTTATAGAGTTTGAGATACCCTTTGGATTTCAAATTCCACCAATCCCCATGGCTGTTACCAATGTTTAATTAGATTAATATGGAATTAAAATTGAGATTTGGGAGTTATTTGGGTTTTTAGAACCGTTCAACACATTTGGAAAAAACAGAAAATTTGGCCTAAAATGCACCTGTGGCCGCGGCCAGGAACATCAGTGGCCGCGGCCACTGCTTTCTGTCCCCCAGGCCGCGACCAGCATCATTCAGTGGCCGCGGCCAAAACCCATTTTTCAGCACTTGAAAATGTGATGTTTTTCCAAACGGTTCCAAACCCTCCCAAATGACTTTGTAACTCCCAAAGCACATTATTGGAGTTAAAATCATATCTCCAATAGCCATATTTTATAATGGCTTTATGAAATCCAATCTCAAATGTGTAACATATAATATACACATTATTGGGTAATATTTTGGAGTTACAAATTTGTAACTGATTTTGTAACTCCAAAATAGGTCACATTTAGGCACACACATGTGTCCGATTTTGTGACTCTCAATAATATGTTACAAGGTGTGACAAATCACATTTTGTCACATTATTTAATCTAATATTATATTATATGAAATAATATAACAAAGGATGTTGTTGTTCCAATTCTAGACGAGCTATGGACTCTAACCTTCCTCTCCACATTGTATGACTTTATTGGACCTTTATCATTCTCGTCATAACATCTTTACTTGCAAAGTGGTAATGAATTAACTTAGTGCATATATACACTTGGTTTACTCCATGATCTATTGTAGGAATTTGGCCCAGAATTTCTCGACATGCTCTCTTTCTCCATCAATTGGAAACCTCACTAAGAGGCAATACTTGTAAGCCAACCTAAAATTTGAGCATTGAAAGAACAAGATTTAATATGTTATGTTACTTCTTTATTTAACTTTTGTTGTTGTTTTTTAATTTGGCAAATACTAGAGCTTAGGAATAAATGCACTGTCAGGGGAGCTACCAAAGGAATTGGGACAACTTACTGAGCTATTAAGTTTGTAAGTTGAAGGCATTCTTAAATTTCATATCCTGAGATTTCCTATGTCCAATTTCATTATATTATTGTCTTCTCCTTCATTGTTTAAGATATTGTTGACATTAATCTGTTGAATTTTTATCCCAAAATATTATTAATCAGGAGATATTTAATGTGCCCAATGGGCTCTTCCATATCAAATATGTTTGTTCTTCACATACCAACATCAACAATAATACTATAAATTGATAGTACTAAAAATACATACACGATACCAAGAAAGGAATCAGTGATATATAATTGGAGTTCTTTGTAAGATAGTGAAGTTGTTTGCTACAAATTTTAGATTTATTTGTTCTTTTCATATTAATAAGATCATCTATTTTAACAGCTTACTATCTTGCTTAAAAAATTTCCATAGCATTTTTCTTGAAGTAATTTGTGATGCTAGATAATAACAATACAATATTTCTTTGTTTATTTTGCAGATGTGACAAGCGAAATAGAAAATGATACTTAATTTTGAAGGCTTTGTGTTGGGCAGCTGTAGAATATTTTGTGTTGAAAGTAGTAACTTTTCAATATGTTGAATATTTAAGACTACTTGAATACTTAAAGAATATTTTGTTGTTGATGACAGTGTTGAATGTTTTAAACTAATTTGTGGATTGTTAATACAATGTTGAATGTTTTTACTTTTTGTTATTTGAAAATCAAGTTCATTTGATGATGCTAGTATATATTAGAAAGCTAATTTTAATTATATAAATAAAAAATAAAAATATAATAGAATAAATTAGTGTTATATAAATGAATATATAATGAGAATTTAAACTTATCTAAATATTAAAATAATACGAAAAATGTGTTATAATATCTATTACAATAACACTTTTTATAAGTAAAGAATTTTGTTATGCAAACTTCATGATATAACACAAAAAATGTGTTATGCTAAAGTGTAGTATAACACAAATTTATAAGTATTGAAATGTGTTATATAATCGACTATAAATAATATAATTAAACACTTATCTATTTATTAAAATAACACAGAAAGTGTGTTATCGTTGACAGTATAATAACACATCTATATAACAATGATAAAGTGTTATGTAAAGTACCCTGACCTACGATAACATAGTCAGTCTTAACACGTCAAAAAGTGTTGTGGGATGTTTTGATAACACATTTTTGGTCTTATTAAAAGTATTTTTTCTTGTAGTGCGACTTAGTCGCACAGGTATCAGTGGCGAACCAGACTTCTTACATATCACGATGGCCAACTGACTTAGCCACACAGGCATCGGTGGTGAACCAGACTTCTTACATATTGCGATGACCAACCAACTTAGCCACACAAGCATTAGTGGCAAACCAGACTTCTTACATATTGCGATGGCCAACCGACTTAGCCACATAGGCATCGGTGGTGAATCGGTTTGTCACATAGTTCCCCGGTGGCTAGTCGGAGTTCATAGTTGTCACGGTAGCTAGCCGGACAACTTACCTTAGTCATGAGTATGCGAATTCTCTAGGACCACGGTCTTGCGTAAACCTTCTAGAACAAGTTCAAATTATTAGCTAATAAGTCAGTTATCTAAACTATTCATTAACGTGTTGTAGCCAAACATATCATAAGTTGTCTTACCTGGATTCCTTAGCGCTTGCTTGTGGAAACCTTCTATCCAGAAGCTAGTCTTCACGCTTAGATAACACTGTAGTGAAACCACACAGTGACTCAGAATAAACTATCGCATATTCTTATAGTTAATAATCCAAAATATCTACATGAAATAAATTCTTAGGGACTCTATACTATAGTATCTTATACACTTCACAGTGTATAAGGCCAAATTTCATTTCAGTCTTAACGGTATCATAGGAAAATCGGTCTCGCCGCAACACGCTCACCGCCATGCATTTTAATATTCTTTAAATGAAGAACTCACTTATTAGATAACTTGTATTTTGGTTTTAGGAAAAAGGAGTTATACTCAACTCATATCTTTAGAAAATACCAACTTGTCGTCTTCTTATGAAAATTTACCGTTTTTATCATTTATAAAAATACCGCTTATTGATTTGTTTCAACTAATATTTAACAATGTCATATCACTCTCTTAAAGGTTCTTCAAAACCCAAACTCCCATTCTTACCGATGCTTACCCATAACTTAGGATATCTCTTTATGCTGTTTTTTTTAAAGAAGGGAAATTGGACCCTTAACTTATAAAATGGTAAAAATTAACTTTTCGTAAGGTTTGAAATTGCTACCTTTAGTTTTTAGGGAAACCTTAGAAAAATTATTTCTTTTAAACCGTAACACATTTTTCTCTAATATTTTACAGGAGTCCTTGTACACATCTTAACTAATTCTCTTCAAAATTTTATAATTTTTTGGGATGGAAAAACTCATTCAAATTTTTAAAGAAATCTAGGCAGTGCCTGCTGCCCAGAAGTTTTTCCCAGTTTTTATGGTAAATTAGAAAATTTATTTCTCTTACACCCTAGTCCAGTTCTTTCTGAAATTTTACAGGGATATTTTGAAATTTCTAATTTAGCTTCCTAAAAAATTTCATAATTTTTGGAATAATTAAACTCAACCAAATATTTAAAGCCATCTGGGGAGTGCTTGCTGCCCAGAAGTTTTGTTTCTAGATTCTAGGGCAAACTTTGAAAAATCATATCTCTTATAACTTAAAATATTTTTCTTTAAAATTTCATAGTGACCCTTAAAAATGTTTAAACTAACATCTTACAAAATTTCATAGCTTTGTGATTACTTAAACTTGTTCAAAATTCAAAACAATCTCGGCAGTGTATGTTGCCCATAAATTTTCCAGATTTACATCAAGATGCCAAAAAGTTCATAACTTCGGTTTGAAAGCACCTTTTTCGATTTTCAAAAGCCTAAATTCAAGTAATCATCTAGAACTATGAAAACATATAAATTATTTCTACAAATAGGGGTAGTAGGGTACGATCTGACCCATTGGAAGTCAGACCATGAAAACTTGGCAGCATGCATTTTTACACATCCTAGCAAAACCCTAGCCACATGCATGCATGCAAATCAACCAATCTAACCCTCAAGCAGAAAATAAACTTCAAAATCCAACAAAATAACCTATACAACCAGATCTAACACCAATAACCAAAACCAACCAAAGATCTACCTTTGATGGTTCTAGCTTGGATATGATAGTCCTTAGCTTGTCCAAACTTCCTTCTTGGATTCTATACCCTCAAACCGAGCCCCATATGTTTCCCATGAAGATTTTTAAGAGAGTGTTAGAGTAGAAGATTTTAGATGAATGGAAAAACACAAAAACTCTAGAACCCTTACCTTTGTTTTCACTAGATCACCAAAAAGCTTCAACTTTGAGATCCTTCTAGAACAACCTCCCTTGAACCTTAGAACACAAGATCCGTGCCATGCATGGCTATTAGATCACAGGCATGCATATTCCACCTCTTACTGTTTCAGATTTGAAGAAGAAAAGAAGTGAAATGGACAAGGTTTCGTACTTACTTCTTCACTAGTCTTCCCTTGAGCTCCTCCTTCCTTCAATGGAGAATGAGAGAACCAAGCTTGTGAAGAGAAGATAAATGGAAGCCAAGGGTCTTAGGGCTTTCGGTTTTGGGAGTGTAGAGTGGAAGAGAGAAAGTTTGTTTGAGTGGACAAAATGATTTTTGAGGGAAGTGTGTGCTTTTGATGAAAAAGGTTAAGGACAAAAATGTGGAAAAACACTAATCATCAGGGTAGTCTCTTAACCTTCCCTAGGATATGTGTCATAAGACACTTGAGTGCATATGCATAGCCTAGCCAACCACCCTTCTCTCTCCTCCCTTGTGAAAAGACTTTTATGCCCTTGCTAAATTTGACCACACTTTAAGGCATTCAAAGACCCTTTGGTAATTTCAATTCTAATTTCTAACCAAAATTTTACCCTATAGTTTTTAAATATCCCAAGCTAAAATTAATTAAATAAATGTGACCAAAAATAAATTTTGTCACATAACACATAATTTTGGTCAATTTATTCTTGCCCGAGCCCTAAGGGAATTTTTGTCAATTTGAGTAAATTACCAATTAAGACTGTATCTATGCTCTGAGATTTTCTGTGTGTAGGTGTACCTTCAAGTGATAAATTTTGGTTATGAGGCATGACCATAAGTTTGCTAGGACGTTCGTACGTTCTTAAGGGTTCGGTTTCATCAGAATCCTATTCTTGGTTGATTATCTGCCTAGTTATAGTTAGTTAAGTTCTTGCTCTGTTATGTGGCTATGTTTGTTAAGTTGTTCTTACTAAGTGTCTCACTTACCTAGTTGTTTCGTGTTGTATGTAAGCTCAAAGGAAAAGTGGATCAGTGAGCACTGGAGTTTATCTGCGAGGATGCACATGTGGACCGACCTTTTGGGAATTTACGTTTTGGGTATTAGAACCCACACGATAACTAATAGTTTATTTTGGGCTTGTTGAATGTTTTAAAATTATGACACTGTAATTAACTTTTAAGTATGTGCATACTTCCGAACTATTGTATGTTTTGAAACGTTTTTTTTATATGGATTTTGTAATGCCCCAAATTTCCTAAAAAGGTTTAGGATCTTGATTAGGAGGCCGGGAGGGCCATAATTGATTTACTATGATATTTAATGAGTATATGCATGTTTATGTGAATTATATTATCAGATGATGGTGAATCCATGCATATGGGCTTATATTTTAAATGCAAGGGCATTTTGGTAATTTGGCCACAGTGGGCGTAAATGTATATTTTGGGTGCATGGTTGAGATTAATTAATATAGCCACATTATAAGGTGGATTGGTTCGAGCTTTTCGATATGAGACGATCATGAGAAGCAAGTTTTCGGTCTAGTCATAACGGGATTAAGTTCGGGGCTCGGGGTGAGACTCGGGATGATATATGTGATTAGAGCATTACCGGGAATTAAAGGGTAATGGGATGTGATTTATTGGTATTTGAGAATATTGAGATTAGCAGGAATTGGGAAGCGTTAATTATGATTAACGGGATTAGTGGAATGTGCCAAAATTACCCTTGAGGTGGCTTTAGAAGCTTTAGAAGACCTAGGGGTATTTTAGTCTTTTGGCTGGGATATATGTTAAGCTTGGAAGGTTGTAGATTGAACAGAGTAAAACAGAGGCAATCCCCTTCTTCTTCCCGTACCTTCTCTTTCCCTCATCTTCCTTGTGTGATTTTGTGAGCTTGTTGAGGATTTGAGCTTGGGAGCTAAGCCTTGATACTTTGGGAGAGTGTTCCACTGTTGAAGAGCACCATAACCTGAACTTAAGGTAAGCTTTTAGCCATTGGTTTTTATATGCTCTGTTTTGGTTGTTAGTTTCAGCCTTAGAACTTTGATGTGGAAAGTGTGAATCAAAGGAGGTTCTTGTGTTGTTTTGATTGGGGTTTGATGAGGGTAAGCTAAGGGTGTTATTTGGGGGTTTAATTATATGTTTGGAGGAGGTTTAGAGAAGGTTTGAAGGACTGGTTTGAGAGGAAATCGCACAGGGGAAAAACTGGTTCGTTAAGGGCGTTTTGGCTGGTCTGGGCTGGGCGTCGCGGCGCAGCAGGGGTGCGCCGCGGCCCTTGGCGCCTGGCAGGGGGGAGCCTTTCTGTCTGAAGGTGCGCCGCGGTGCAGCAGGGGAGGGCCGCGGCCCTTAAGGCCGATTTTGCTAAAATGTGGTTTTTAGCTTGGGGATTCAAACCATAGGCCTCGGGGTTGGACCTAGTACCCGGTTGAGTAGTATTTGATGTCTCGGGGGGCTGGGATTTGGTTTGGGAACCCTCAGTGATAATTTTTATTGATGATACCTTATATTTGGTTATGACTAGGTGACCGCTAAAGGACTAAAAGCTGATCGTTCTCAAAGGTCGTTTCTTTTATTAATTTGCGCTCGAACCCAAGGTAAGAAAACTGCACCCCGTGTATATGTGACATGCATGGCTATTATGGATGCATGTTGGTTGATTATTGAGCATGACATGCATGGTTATTATGACACATGTTGGTTGGCTATTGAGTGTGACATTCATGGCTATGATTGGTGCATGTTGGATGTTTAAATGTAAACATTGATAGCATAATGAATGCTTGGCGGGTTTTCCCATTTGCATATGATTATTATTGAGGCATGCTGAATGATTAAGTGTGATGCATGTGGTGCACGAGAAACATGTGATTAGGGCATGCCATGAGTGATGAATATGAGATTGGCCAGAGCTTGAGTCTCTGAGTTTATGCATGATCATGATTATGCTGGCAACTGTTAGTAAGCATGCTGAATGCCCTATTCTTGGATAACCGGCATATGATACATATTGATAGCATTGCTTACTTGTGCATGGTACTGACTAATTTGTCAGATTTGGCAAAGGGGCTAGTATCAACTGTGAAGCTGTGACTTATGAGTCAGGTTCGGCAGTGATACTGGGCACTGGTCACGATGCACTGACTCTTCAGTCAGAATTGGCAAAGGTGTTGGTATTAGTTGTGAAGCTGTGACTTATGAGTCAGGTTCGGCGGTGATACTGGGCACTGGTCACGTTGCACTGACTTATCAGTCAGAATTGGCAAAGGTGTTAGTATCAGCTGTGAAGATGTGACTTACTAGTCAAGTTCGGCAGTGATACTGGACACTGGTCACATAGCGCTGATTTATTAGTCAGAACGGTCTTAGCGTGGTTCACGCAAGCCAACGGAGATTAGATCTAATCAACCATCAGCATTGAATGGCTCAAAGAGCATTAATGCAAGACCGACCTCGAGGGTCGATGAATGAAATAAGCACTTGGAGGCTAGTGGCTTACCTAGCAGCCACTCTCCCTCTTGAATCATATGATGTTCACTCATTGGTTTGGAAGCTTTATGCTCCGTGTGATTATAATGATAATCATTTGATAATGCTTATGTATAGTGTTATGTTTTCTTGCTGGGCTTCAGCTCACGGGTGCTATGTGGTGCAGGTAAAGGCAAGAGGAAGCTAGACCATCCTTGAGTTGGAGGGCTTAGGTGATGATGTGTACATATGCAGCTGCTCAACCGCCACGACCGGGTTTTAAAGTGGAACTAGGGTTGAACCCTGTTTTGCCGCTTAGAACGACCTATTGTAAATGTTTTCTGTAATAGACTCTGAAACTTTATTTTCGGGATCCCAATGTATAAATTAAACGTTCTAGAGAAACGTTACATCTTAACCAAGGTTTTAATCCCTAAACCGCTAATCATACTTAGTTCACGATTTTGGCCAAATGACTCGGTTTGCGAGTTTAGCACTGTTTACAAGGCACACTGTAATGGTCCCTGGAGTTTGGGACGTTACACCCAGGGTTGGGGACCGCAGCCCTGGCTCGATGAGGAAGAAGAGGGAGTTCTGTTTTGGTTGGGCGTCGCGGCCCTTGGTTTTGGGCGCCGCGACGCTTGCTTTAGGTATTTCTGGGGGCCGCGGCCCATGGTGCCAGGGCCGCAGCCCTTGCCCTGTTTTCACCCCGTTTGCTCGTTTTGACCCCGGGAACTTAGCTATAGGCCTCGGGAGTGTCCCTACTACTTGGATTAGTTGGGATTGATTTTCCGGAGGCTAGATTTTGGTGTGGAAACCTATGTTGACCATTATTATTGATGATGTCCTGTGTTTGGTTATGATTAAGTGACCGCTAAAGGACTAAAGGTTGATCGTTCTCACGGGTCGTTCTTTTAATCTTTCTAGCTCGAATCTGAGGTAAGAAAACTACACCCTGTGTATATATGACATGCGTGAATATTATTGGGGCATGTTGATTGATAAATGTGGACATGGATTGCCTATTAAATGCTAGAAAATGTTGAATACCTGTATATGTACTGACTAGTCAGGGACACTGACCTAAAGAGTCAGAAATGGCATAGCGTCAAGAACGCCAAGCCAAATGAAGATTAGATTTAATCGATATTAGTGTTGAATGACTCATATGGAGTATTAACGCTGGACCGACCCTAAGGTTGATGAACTTATAAGCGCTTGTCTGGTCTAAGACCAGTTATTCAGAGCCAGGGCATATGGCCCCGGTGACTGTTTGTCACATGGCTAGGGAACGCTGTTCCAGGGTTATGACTGTAAGTCATGGGGAAGGTTATGTTGGTGACTAATCACCATACACCTATCCTGTTCAAACTTATGAAAAGTTCTCTTATCAGTTAAGCCCGAGTGACCCTAACATCACATGGCTAGAGGGGGTTGTACCCACTTTTGTGACTGTTGCGACTGTCACCTATTTGTTTGGACTAGTGGTCCTGAATGATTATTACGATCGTTGCTGATATTATATCATGCTTTATTGTGTTTTCTTGTTGGGCCTTGGCTCATGGGTGCTATGTGGTGCAGGTAAAGGGAAAGAGAAGCTCACCCAGCCTTGAGTGGAGAGCTTAGGTGGTGATGTGTACATATGCGGCCGCTTGACCACCACGGCCAAGGCGTTCTCAGAGGAACTAGGGGTTTACCCTATTTTTGCCGCTTAGGTCGGTGGGATTGTAAATTTGAAACAGTAATGACCATTTTGTACTGAGAACAACTTGTAAACGTTTCGATTAGCTCTGTAGAGCATTTTGTAATGAAAAATATCCATTCCTTTTTATTATTTTTTTTTACCTTAACCTGTTAATTATACTTAGAGCACGTTTTTGACCAAAGGACTCGGGTAGTGGGTCAAATTTCCGGTCTACCGTTCACCATAACTGTTCTGGGGTAACCAGGGCGTTACAAACTATATTAATCAAACCTGATGTTAAAATTAATATTTCTAAATCATAAGTTAAACTTATAAAATCCATAACTATTTCTACGAGTTTCCAACTAAATCCCGGCTTGAACCAATATCCACAGAAAGTAAAATTCTACAGCTACTACTACTACTACTACTACTATCTAGCTAAGTAAAATTCCAGGACGCTACAAGCTTTAAATATCTTAAAGACATCTAATACTTCACTTTTGTTATGAAGTAAGTAGATATACATGTAGCGTGAGTAATCATCTATGAAGGAGATGAAGTATTTCTGACCATATGAGTCCATGTTTGGACTACATATATCAGTATGTATGATTTCTAATAGTTCGGAACTCCTATGGACACCACTTTTTGTAACATCCCGTAAAATATCTTAACATTATTTGTGGAAAACATAACCATTTTCTAAAACAAGGTAACTAAAAATCTGTGACGCCCCACATCACTATGGCTGCGTTCTGGAATGACGACTAGCCCTACAAACCAAGACAAGTCTTTTCAGCGTGCTTTGTCCTCACTCGCACACTTCCTGGGAAAACTTCCTAGGAGGTCACCCATCCCTAGATTACTCCAGGCCAAGCACGCTTAACCATGGAGTTCTCAAGTGATGGGCTACCGAAAAGAAGATGCACCTTCCTGATATAGGTAGTACCCATCAATCCATTTAAACCCTCTTCAACTGTGTAGTCCTATACCTACACAGTCTTAGAATCATTACACTCGACCTTCCCCAGGCGGTGTGGGATTGCACAGCTTACTCGGTCTTTCCCCTTACAGATCACGGGATTTTGACTGTCACACTGGGCCATTCCCAAATGTGTTTCCAACTTCTTCAAGCTTCCAAAATCAAACCTAACCATCCACAATCATAAAAAAAAAGTTCCCAAAACTCCAAAACTCTAAAACCCAAGGTTCAAACCAACCAAAAACTCAACAATTCACAAAGTCCAATTCAAAGCTTAGAAACTCGGAAAACTCAAAACTTTAAACTTAGATTACCTTTGATTGGGTTGTTTTTTGTCAAATCCTTCGGTTAAGAAGCTTCTAATCTTTCCTAGGATCACTATGCCTCGATCCCCGCTTGATTCCGACTCCTAGAACTCGAGATATCTTCGAAAATGCTCAAACGATAAAATGAACTATCGAAAGGGAGAACGAGAGGTTTTCTAATCGTACGTTCTATCTGACAGCTACTTCAAGCTTAAGTAACCTCAAATAAAACCTAGTGCTCGGGGTCCCAAAAATACCCCCGGGGACCTTATAGTCAAAACCTCCGAAATTTGACCCTGATCTCAAATATTCCCAATTTATCATCAAATAAACATTCCTATTACCCAAAAATTGACCCCGTTATGAAAAAACTGCTAATCCATTATATATGACCGTCTCATGCCGAATAGCTCGAATATATCTCCATAATAATGGGATCTCATTCACAAATCACATTATGCACCCAAATCCACATATTCACCCTCAATGGGCCAAGTAATCAAAATAGCATAATTATTCAAATGCGGACCCACATGCACACATATAACATCATATCATCATATAATTCACATACACATGCATAATATCATTTAATGGCATAATTAAACAAGTATGGCCCTCCCGGCCGACTAATCCCGCCATTAAACCATACCGGAGAATTCGGGGCATTACATAGTCGGTCCTAATAATATTATTTATTATAACCTAAGGTTTAGATAGAATAATTAAGAACGTGACACTTGTCACAAGCATGTTTATTAAGGATTTAAGTATTTTTGATGAATAGTTTAATTAAAAGAAAGATCTAGAATCTCTAGAACCTTCCATCATCTGTTAGGATCACGTTTTACTCAGTCAAAGTAGTTTTAATCAATTTCAAATTATCTTGAATTGTGCAAAAACTAGTTTAAAATATCAGCGTATGCCGATATATCGCCTATATTGATACGAAAAATACGTCGACTTTGCATGAACGAAACCACGAACCCTCGGTATAATGGTAGGGACGATATGTCGCCGACCTTAGGCGATATATCAGCTCCAATGACCAATTTTTGAATTTTTGTAAGATTCTGAACTAGAAGCCACCCTCAACAACCTTGACTCATTCCTGAGCGTTTTTGACCGAGTTCTGGGAATCTGTTGAACAGATAATTCAAATTTATTCATTTTTAATCATTTATTTATTCATTGAAATGGGAGTTATTTTCACTCCTTGAACTCTATAAATAGGACCCTTCACTCAGCCATTTTATTCATCATTCAAGCATAGTTCAATGCCTCCAAGTTGGTAAGATTATTCTAGAGAGAAGCACTAGGGTTTTGGGGTTAAAGCTTTCAAATCTAAAGCTTTTATAAACACTTGGGAAGTAAGTTTTTTGTGTGATTTCGGTGTTCGAGGTATAGATCAAGGTTTTAAGCTATCCAAGGTATTCTTTATCTTCAGGTTTAGTTCACTATAGTTTCTATTATTCTTTCATTTTTCGTCAAATCCTAACTTGTGATAGTGACTTTTGGTTAGGTGTTCAATTCCTTTGAAACATAAGGTTTTTGGTAAGTTCTTATATCGATGGTTTAGATCTTCTCTTATCTTATTTTCTTTAGAAACTTATGGTTTCTTTATGTTTGGTTTTAGGAGTTTCAATCCTGCTCTTGTCTCCAATATTCCAGTTTTTGGTAAGGAAAATTAGGTAGTTTAGTATTATGACTTAGTTTATGTAGTTTATGATATAGTTTATGTTTTTATGACCTAACATTTTAGGTACAATAAATGGGTAAGTGTGTCTGGACCTAAGGTGTCCAATGATGTATGACGGACTATGTCCAGTAGGCTCAGTTGCCAAAACTTTATGACGAACCTAAGTGATGTCTGGTGTATGACTGTAACGACCCAAAATCGCTAATAAGGCTTAAGGGCCTTGATTAGTGTGCCGGGAGGGCATTAATGGATTAATTGTGATTTAAATTTGTAATTATATGTCTAGTAATTTTTTTATGATAATATGAAATAAACATGTGATATATGTAAGAACCACATTATTATGTGGGCAGGTCCGCAGAGCACGACTCAAGACGATCCTAGGGTCAGATAGCGGGAAAAGTCACAACGGGACTTAAAATATGACTTTGGACAAGTCAGGGGTATTTTAGGTATCGGGTAGCTATTTAGACTATTGGGTTATGAAAATAAATATATGGAGATATATTTGAGGTTAGGATGTCTAGGCGGGAATATTGGGGGATTTTACCATTTTTCCCTCGGGGACGGTTCCGGCACCCTGAGCTTTGGGAATTAACTTAGTGGATAAGACAAACATAAGGAAACCCTTGGAAGAAATATAAACCGACCTTATTTTCTTTCCTCAGTTTAGACTTTTCTCTCAAGAAACACTCAAGGGGAAAACAGAGGAAAATTCTTGAGAAATTGAAGTTGTAGAATTCTGGGAACTCAGAGGAATTCAGGGGTAATTTTGAGGCTTAGCTCAGTGAACAATCCAGGACTAAATCAAGACTAAGGTAAGGGTTAATCCATGTGTTTTTCTGAAGTTTAACTTTGTGTATCAATTGGTTATTGATGTGCTGTCCAATTGTTGTTTAAGGTGGAATTGAGCTGGGAAAATCATTGGGAATCAGCTGGACTTTGGATAGAGGGAAGGTTCTGTTATTAAGGTAAGCTTTACTCCATGAATTAGAGGTTTGAATTTGGGTTCTTGACTGGTTAGCTTTGGGTGTTTATGTTCTTGGGTTTCAGAGATTAAAATGAGGATTCTAGTGTGTGTTGGGCTGGATTTTCTGTTGAATTGTGTGGCTTAAGTTGGTTTGTAAGCTTTGGTGATATTGGGTGTTGAAGTAGGGAGCTTAGGTGTGGTTTTGGCTGAGGTTTTGAGCTTTAAAATGGTGGGTTTTCTGGGCACGAAGGGAAGGTCCGCGGCTCTGTTCTAGAGTGCTTCGGCCCTAGGATGAAGAAAGGCCAAGGAGGCTCGGCCAAGGGTGGGCGCCGCAGCGCCCAAAGCAAGGGGCGCGGTGCATGTCTTTGTTCAGGTTGGCCTTGGTTTTGTTTTGAGGCTAGGGCCGTAGCTAAGCTTTAAGGGCCGCAGCCCTTGGTTGTGCACATGAACTTTTGAGGATTTTAGGCATGGGAATGTGGTTTAGTTTGCTCGGGATTGGTTTCACCACCGAGCTTGGTGGAATTTGGATTCCCGGGAGTTAGTTTTGTAATTAGAAACCTATATTTGAATTTTAATGGAACCCTATACTTTGGTTGTGACTAGATGATAAAGGCTTAGGCTCAGGAATAGATCGTGCTTGAGGGGCGTTGCTCGTAATTCAACAACTATAAAGATTGAAGGTAAGAAAACTGCACCTGGTTGAATTATGTGACGAGACTAAGGGTTCCTTATTGTAAAGGCTTGAAATGATGGTATTATGCCATGCAAGCTATTTAGTGAACTAACGGCCTAAGGGTGCCAAGGGTTTCACTAGCGCACAGGGCGCGACTCGGCCACTGGTAGCCGAGGACAGCTTATTATGCACTGAGCTCGGTTTAAGCGGGCTGGAGTCAGTGGGTGAAACAGAGGGTACGGCCTATGTCGTCGGCTCTGAATATTATGTGATATGAGTGAAATATGTGATTGATTATATCTTGAAATTAAATATATGTGTTGAATGTTTATTGTGGATTATTTGATGGGAGTACATGCGTGATGAATTAAGTATCTGTTATCATTGATTGTGTTGTATATGATGTTTTCTTGCTAGGCCTTGGCTCATGGGTGCTATGTGGTGCATGTAAAGGCAAGGGCAAGTTGGACCAGCCCTGATTGGAGAGCTCAGCGAGTGGAATGTACATAGCCAGTTGAGTCGCCACGGTTGAGGTTTAGGCAGGGACGTATGACCGAAGGACTGTCTGTTTTGCCTTAGAGTGGCTAGTGGTTTCTCATGTATCTTTGGGAGTCTATAAATTTACTTTAAACACTGTTTCTTTTGGGATCCCATGAACATAACAGTTTAATTATATAAAATGAGTCTTTTGAGACCAAAGACTTTTTGTCCCTAGCACTTACATGTTTAATGACACGTTTTTAAAATAATGACTTGATTAGCAAGTCTTTCACCTTTATAAGTACACAGTGTAGCGGTCTTGGCTATCCAGGGCGTTACAACTTGGTATCAGAGCGTCCTAGGTTTAAGGGTTCTTGAAGACAGGTTGGACATGTACATTCGCTGCTTGAGACAAGCTCAAATCAGGGATCGGTAATTTGTATGTATGTGCTTATGTGCATGAGATGAGCTATGAATGTTGTTATTTACTGGATTATTAGGAAGCATGAGATACTGATAGGGCCTGACCCTTGACTGTTGTGTGAAAATATTGAGGCATGTTTATTAGCATCGCCGTGCATGTATGTGAATATGTGGATGATTAATTGTATATCGTGCATGGGTGAATGCCTGCTTTATAGCTATTGTGTGATGAGTATGAATTTGGAGGCGTGCTTATTAGCAGCCAGCGCATGTGGATGGATGCTTATATGTTGAATGTTTGTGATTGGTTATGTTCCATTGGTGGATCTTGGAGAAGCTTTTACCCTGTCATCATGGTCTGACTGCCGAGTCGTTATTTGCAGATTGACTTGGATAGCTATGCGTCCAAGAAAATCTACACGACTAGCTGGCACTAGGTCCGGGACTGGTAGTGATGACTAGGGCCAGACCCCTCCGCAAGTCCCTGAGAACTGGCAGCAGTTAATGGCTGATATGCAGGCTTGATTACAAAGTTAGGATGAGCAGATTCGTATCCTGCGACAGCAGGCTCCATCAGGGAGTGCTGCCCCTATTGTACCACCTGCAGTGGTACCAGTTATGCAGACTGGGGAGGTTAGTAATAGATGGGAATTGTTATATGAGCGGTTCAGGAAGCAGCAACCCCCAATTTTTAAGGGTGGACCGGATCCGTTGAAAGCCGAGTAGTGGCTAACTATGATCACTACAATTCTGAATTTTATGAGAATTGAGGGGAATGATAGAGTGGCCTGCGCCACTTATATGTTGAGGGAGGATGCTCGCATTTGGTGGGAAGTGGCACCGTAGACCAGGGATGTTACCACTTTGACTTGGGAAGGTTTCAGAGATTTGTTTAGCCAGAAGTATTACAATGTTGCTCTCATAGCAGCAAAGGTTAATGAGTTCGTGAGTCTTGTGTAGGGCAATATGACTATTACTGAATATGCTCTGAAATTTGATAGGCTTGCAAAGTTTGCAACAGATCTTGTACCTACTGATGCTGCTAGGCAAGATCATTTTATCAGGGGGCTTAATGCTATGATAGCCCGGGATGTCAGGATCACAACGGTACTTGGAGGAACAACTTATGCCCAGGCCGTTGAGAAGGCTCTTACCGCTAAGGAAGCGGAGAAAAAGATATGGAGGGAGAGCGCAGTGAGGCATGAGGGCCACAGAGCGGTGCCTCCTTATTCAGGGACAGGTAGGGGCAGAGTCCCCAGTGACTTCAAGAGAAAGACTCCTAACACTTCGACCGCTGCTGGTGCTGATAGGAGGGGTCGGGGTGGTCAGGGTGGCCGTCAGGGTGGTGGCGAGGCATGGAGGACCTATCCAGAGCGCCTGAGGTGTAGAAGACATCATTTGGGCGAGTGTCGGGCCAAGGCATGCTTTGAGTGCGGGGGAGTAGGGCATCTCAGGAAAGACTGCCCAACAGTGAAGAAAGGTGAAGCGGGAAAGGTGGATAGCTTGACTCCAGCTCATGTATTCACCTTGACTCAGGCGGAGGCTGAGGCTAGTCCCTCAGTAGTGACAGGTCAGCTTTCTAGCGTTGGCTTTCCTTTTACGGTGTTGATTGATTCTGGTGCAACACATTCTTTTGTTTCTAGTAGAGTGATTGATAGATTGTGTAGACCTAGTGAGTATTGGACTGCAGGGTTTGGGACTTTATTGCCTACAGGGGAACTGGTAGTTTCTAGGAGATGGATTAGGGCACTGACAGTGTTGGTTGATAGTAGGAAACTCTCGGTGGATCTGATTGAGTTAGATTTGGAGGATTTCGATATGATCTTAGGGATGGATTGGTTGGCTAGGTATGGAGCTACGATTGATTGCAGGAGAAAGATGGTTACTTTTGAGCCTGAGGGTAAGGACCTTTTTGTCTTTGTAGGTACGGTGTCTGGACCCCGCGTACCTATCATTTCGGCATTGAGAGCCAGAGACTTGTTGCAGGGGGGATGCATAGGTTTTCTGGCCAGTTTAGTGGATACCGCAAGAGTTATGTTGGCAGGGCTGGGAGAGACCAGATTGGTGTGTGAGTTTTTGGATGTATTCCCTAAGGATCTGCCAGGGTTGCCACCTCGCAGGGAGATTCAGTTTGAGATCGAGTTAGCACCGGGGACAGAACCAGTATCAAGAACACCGTATAGGATGGCACCGACAGAACTGAAAGAGTTGAAGATACAGTTGCAAGAACTTCTGGATTTGGGGTTTATCAGGCCTAGTTATTCTCCTTGGGGCGCTCCAGTGTTGTTCGTTAAGAAGAAGGATGGGACCTTGAGGATGTGTATTGATTATAGAGAATTGAACAAGTTAACTATTAAGAATAAGTACCCTCTACCAAAGATTGATGACTTGTTCGATCAGCTGCAAGGTAAGACGGTGTTCTCAAAGATTGATCTTCGATCTGGTTATCACCAGTTGAGGATCAAGGATGAGGATATACCAAAGATGACCTTTAGGACACGGTATGGGCATTATGAATTCTTGGTCATGTCTTTTGGTTTGACCAACGCCCCTGCAGATTTCATGGACTTAATGAACAGGGTATTCAAGGACTTCTTGGATCAGTTCGTCATTGTCTTCATCGATGACATCTTGGTATATTCCAATTCAGAGGCAGAGCATGAGCAGCATATCCGACAGGTTTTACAGAGGTTAAGGGAGCATCGGTTGTATGCCACGTTTAAGAAGTGTGAGTTCTGGCTACCAGAGGTGACCTTTCTTGGACATATTGTTGGGGTACAAGGGATTAAGGTGGATCCGTCCAAGGTTGAAGCAGTAAGGGATTGGCCAAGGCCAAGGAACGCCTCGGAGGTGCGGAGATTCCTTGGGTTGGCATGTTACTACAGACGATTCGTTGAAGGGTTCTCGAAGATTTCTTCACCGATGACAAAGTTGACAAGGAAGAATCAGAAGTTTGTCTGGTCAGAGAAGTGTGAGAACAGTTTTCAAGAATTAAAGCGACGGCTTATTTCTACACCTCTGTTGAGTGTTCCTTCGGAGGAAGGAAAGTTTGTGGTATATTGTGACGCATCGAGGATGGGTTTAGGCTGCGTGCTAATGCAGAATGAGAAAGTTATAGCCTATGCATCTTAGCAGCTGAAGGATTATGAGCAGCGATATCCGACTCATGATTTGGAGTTAGCAGCGGTGGTATTCGCATTGAAGGTGTGGCGTCATTATCTGTATGGAGAGAAGTGCGAGATATACATTGATCATAAGAGTCTGAAGTACTTCTTCACCCAGAAGGATCTGAATATGAGACAAAGACGTTGGTTGGAGTTGGTTAAGGATTATGACTGTGATATCCTTTACCACCCTGGGAAAGCCAACATGGTGGCAGATGCGTTGAGCAGGAGGGTCCCAAGACAGTTGTATGGTTCCACCTAGATCTCGAGGGAATTGGCTGATGAGATGGTCAGGGCAAAGATAGAACTGGTGGTAGGTCAGTTAGCCAATATCACTTTGCAGTCGACCCTGTTAGAGCAGATCAAGGAGGGTCAGTTAGTGGATGCGCAGTTGCAGGAAGTTAGGCAGCATGCCTTAGTGGGGACAGCTAAGGATTATTCAGTTTCTGAGACAGGTTTGCTCCGATATCAGGGATGAATATGTGTTCCAGCAGATGAGGGGATTAGACGAGAGATATTGGATGAGTCTCACACTACGCCATACTCACTCCATCTGGGTACCACGAAGATGTATCAAGATCTACGGACATTATATTGGTGGCCCTGGATGAAGAAGGATGTAGTTGAGTATGTGTCTAGATGTTTAACATGTCAGCAGGTTAAGGCTGAGCATCAGCGACCAGGGGGATTGCTTTAGCCTTTGGGTATCCCAGAGTGGAAATGGGAGGATATTACGATGGATTTCATGGGAGGATTACCCAGAACAGCTGGACTTCATGACTCGGTGTGGGTGATAGTGGACAGATACACCAAGTCAGCTCATTTTCTACCAGTGAGGTCGACTTATACAGTGGAACAGTATGCAGAGCTGTATGTGAGGGAGATAGTTCGTCTCCATGGGGTTCCAAAGTCTATATTATCTAATCGAGACCCTATCTTTACCTCCAAGTTTTGGGGAGCTCTGCAGAGAGCCATGGGGACTCAGCTGAAGTTTAGCACAACTTTTCATCCTCAAACTGATGGACAGCCTGAAAGGACAATTCAGGTACTGGAGTACATGCTTAGGGCATGTGTGATTGACTTCGAGGGTTCATGGAGTAAGTATCTCCCGTTGATCGAGTTTTCATATAACAACAGTTAACAGTCCACGATTGGAGTGGCTCCTTATGAGATGTTATATGGAAGAAAGTGCAGATTGCCCATTCACTGGGATGAGATGGGTGAGAGAAGGTATTTGGGGCTGGATATGGTTCAGAAAACTAATGAAGCTATTGAAAAGATTCGAGCTAGAATGCTTGCTTCGCAGAGTAGACATAAAAGCTACGCTGATCCTAAGCGTAGAAACATGGAGTTCCAGGTTGGGGACCACGTGTTTCTGCGAGTTTCACCACTGAGAGGGGTGAAGAGGTTTGGAGTGAAGGGCAAGTTGAGCCCTCGGTTTGTTGGACCTTTTGAGATCCTAGAGAGGATTGAACAGGTGGCTTATAGGCTGGCCTTGCCACCGTCGCTATCAAGAGTTCATAATGTATTCCATGTCTCTATGTTGCGGAAGTATGTTTCTGATACAACACATGTGTTGAGGTATGAGGACTTGGAGTTGCAGATAGACTTTTCCTACAAGGAGAGACCAGTCCAGATTTTGGATCGAAAGGACAAAGTTTTGCGGAATAAGACGATACCATTAGTGAAAGTGTTATGGAGGAATAGCAAGGTCGAGGAAGCGACCTGGGAGTTGGAGACAGCGATGCAAGATCAATATCCCGAGCTTTTCAGGTAAATTTCGAGGATGAAATTCTCATTAGGAGGGGATAGTTGTAACGACCCAAAATCGCTAATAAGGCTTAAGGGCCTTGATTAGTATGCCAGGAGGGCATTAATGGATTAATTGTGATTTAAATGTGTAATTATATGTCTAGTAATGTTTTTATGATAATATGAAATAAACATGTGATATATGTAAGAACCACATTATTATGTGGGGAGGTCCGCAGAGCACGACTCAAGACGATCCTAGGGTCAGATAGCGGGAAAAGTCACAACGGGACTTAAAATATGACTTTGGACAAGTCAGGGGTATTTTAGGTATCGGGTAGCTATTTAGACTATTGGGTTATGAAAATAAATATATGGAGATATATTTGAGGTTAGGATGTCTAGGCGGGAATATTGGGGGATTTTACCATTTTTCCCTCGGGGACGGTTCCGGCACCCCGAGCTTTGGGAATTAACTTAGTGGATAAGCCAAACATAAGGAAACCCTTGGAAGAAATATAAACCGACCTTATTTTCTTTCCTCAGTTTAGACTTTTCTCTCAAGAAACACTCAAGGGGAAAACAGAGGAAAATCTCTTGAGAAATTGAAGTTGTAGAATTCTGGGAACTCAGAGGAATTCAGGGGTAATTTTGAGGCTTAGCTCAGTGAACAATCCAAGACTAAATCAAGACTAAGGTAAGGGTTAATCCATGTGTTTTTCTGAAGTTTAACTTTGTGTATCAATTGGTTATTGATGTGCTGTCCAATTGTTGTTTAAGGTGGAATTGAGCTGGGAAAATCACTGGGAATCAGCTGGACTTTGGATAGAGGGAAGGTTCTGTTATTAAGGTAAGCTTTACTCCATGAATTAGAGGTTTGAATTTGGGTTCTTGACTGGTTAGCTTTGGGTGTTTATGTTCTTGGGTTTCAGAGATTAAAAAGAGGATTCTAGTGTGTGTTGGGCTGGATTTTCTGTTGAATTGTGTGGCTTAAGTTGGTTTGTAAGCTTTGGTGATATTGGGTGTTGAAGTAGGGAGCTTAGGTGTGGTTTTGGCTGAGGTTTTGAGCTTTAAAATGGTGGGTTTTCTGGGCACGAAGGGAAGGTCCGCGGCTCTGTTCTAGAGTGCTTTGGCCCTAGGATGAAGAAAGGCCAAGGAGGCTCGCCCAAGGGTGGGCGCCGCGGCGCCCAAAGCAAGGGGCGCGGCGTGTGTCTTTGTTCAGGTTGGCCTTGGTTCTGTTTTGAGGCTAGGGTCGCGGCTAAGCTTTAAGGGCTGCAGCCCTTGGTTGTGCACATGAACTTTTGAGGATTTTAGGCATGGGAATGTGGTTTAGTTTGCTCGGGATTGGTTTCACCACCAAGCTTGGTGGAATTCGGATTCCCAGGAGTTAGTTTTGTAATCAGAAACCTATATTTGAATATTAATGGAACCCTATACTTTGGTTGTGACTAGATGATAAAGGCTTAGGCTCAGGAATGGATTGTGCTTGAGGGGCGTTGCTCGTAATTCAACAACTATAAAGATTAAAGGTAAGAAAACTGCATCTGGTTGAATTATGTGATGAGACTAAGGGTTCCCTATTGTAAAGGCTTGAAATGATGGTATTATGCCATGCAAGCTATTTAGTGAACTAACGGCCTAAGGGTGCCAAGGGTTTCACTAGCGCACAGGGCGCGGCTCGGCCACTGGTAGCCGAGGACAGCTTATTATGCACTGAGCTCGGTTTACGCGGGCCGGAGTCAGTGGGTTAAACAGAGGGTGCAGCCTAAGTCGTTGGCTCTGAATATTATGTGATATGAGTGAAATATGTGATTGATTATATCTTGAAACTAAATATATGTGCTGAATGTTTATTGTGGATTATTTGATGGGAGTACATGCGTAATGAATTAACTGTTTGTTATCATTGATTGTGTTGTATATGATGTTTTCTTGCTGGGCCTTGGCTCACGGGTGCTACGTGGTGCAGGTAAAGGCTATGGAAAGTTGGATCAGCCCTGATTGGAGAGCTCAGCGAGTGGAATGTACATAGCCAGTTTCTCAGCTGCCACGGTTGAGGTTTAGGCAGGGACGTGTGACCCAAAGACTGTCTATTTTTCCTTAGAATGGCTAGTGGTTTCTCATGTTTCTTTGGGAATATGTAAATTTACTTTAAACACTGTTTCTTTTGAGATCCCATGAACATAACAGTTTAATTATATAAAATGAGTCTTTTGAGACCAAAGCCTTTTTATCCCTAGCACTTACATGTTTAATGATACGTTTTTAAAATAATGACTTGATTAGCAAGTCTTGCACCTTTATAAGTACACAGTGTTGCGGTCTTGGCTATCCAGGGCGTTACAATGACAGACTTATGTCCGGGGCTTAATTTCCACTCCTGTATAAACACTTATATTTTTATTATATCTGACTTGTTATTATGACCCATAGTTACGATTGCGATTATGACTTATGACCCATAGTTGTGATTTTGAGTATGACTTATGACTTATGATTTATGATCTAGCCTTATGACTTATGACCTATGACTTATGACTTATGACGTAGAGTATGATTTATGATTTATGACTTAGATTATGATGTAGAATTATGACTTAAGCTATGATATGACCTAGAGGTTTGTTTTTGTATGACTCTTGTGAATTTATGTTATGTTTGATTATATGACTAACTTTTGTGTGTATTTTCCTTACTGGGCTTAGAAGCTCACTCCTTATGATGTTGTTATTTCAGGCAATTAAGGATAGAAATGTCGGTGGCGAGTGGGACCTAAGAGCTTCATGATGTACTCGTGGGGACCATATAGTTGAGGAAGATCAAGCGAGAATATTTATTTATTTTTATCAAAGAATGTTTTATTTTAAAGTTTCATTTAAATGTTGCTCATTTTTATGTTAAAGACAATTATTTTATTTTTGTAAAACCATGGATCCATGTGTGTATTTATTTTCAAGTTTTTATTCAATAAAAGATCAATATTTACAATTATGACACAATGCTGTGTTCTCGGTAATCTATGAGATATTATGGCGTTACAAAGCTAAAGTAGAAAGACAATTCATCAAGCAAATTAAGATAGTGAGATCAGATAGAGGTGGAGAATATTATGGTAGATACACTAAAGATGGACAAGCACCTGGCCCTTTTGCAAAGTTTCTTCAAGAAAATGGGATTGTTGCCCAATATACCATGTCCGATACAGCCCGAGCAAAATGGTGTTACAGAAAGGAGAAATAGAACATTGATGGACATGGTGCGGAGCATGCTTAGCAGCAACCCTAATCTTCCTTAATCCTTGTGGACTAAAGCTCTAAAGACATTTGTGTACATATTAAACCGAGTTCCCACCAAGGCAGTCTCAAAAATTCCTTTTGAATTATGGAAAGGTTGGAAACTGAGTTTGCAACATGTACGCATTTGGGGATGCCCATATGAAAATAGGATATACAATCCACAAGAGAGGAAACTGGACCCAAGGACCATACGTGGATACTTTATTTGATACGCTGAAAGGTCTAAAGGTTACAAGTTTTATTGTCCATCTCATAGTACTAGGATTGTGGAATCAAGGAATGCAAATTTTCTTGAAAATGCCTTGATTAGTGGGAGTGATCAATCAAATGACTTAGGTTCTGAGGAAGATCCTTCAGAACCCTCCACCTTAAGAGCAAGATTGATTGTGGTTCATAACACCCCTAAAGTCCAAATGGATGTTGAACCACCACAACAAATTGTTGACGATCCACAAGTCGATGATGAAGTCCAAATGGATCAAGTTGTTCAGGAGTTGCCTATAATTTTTGAACAACAAGCTGAACCACCCACTCCCCAAGAGCCTGCTGGTGTAGCCTTAAGAAGATCCACTAGGACAACAAAATCGGCGATACCTAGTGACTATGTTGTGTATTTGCAAGAATCTAACTACAATATTGGAGTTGGAAATGATCCAGAAACATTTTCACAAGCTATGAATAGCAAATAATTGGAACTATGGTATAATGCTATGAATGAAGAAATGAATTCTATGAAGAGCAACGAAGTCTGGGATCTTGTTGAGTTGCTTAATGGGGCGAGGGCTATTGGGTGTAAATGGGTCTTCAAAACAAATAAAGACTCGTTAGGCAACATTGAGAGACACAAATCGAGACTCGTTGTTAAAGGATTCACTCAAAAAGAAGGAATTGACTACACGGAGACCCTTTCTCCAGTATCTAAGACAGATTCCCTTAGAGTTATCCTGGCATTAGTTGCTCATTTTAATTTAGAGATGCAGTAGATGGATGTGAAAACTGCCTTCCTGAATGGTGACCTAGAGGAGGAGGTATACATGAAACAACCAGACGAATTCTCCTTTAGTGATGGTGAGCATTTGGTGTGCAAGCTTAAGAAGTTCATTTATGGTTTAAAATAAGCGTCCCGCCAATGGTATTTTAAATTCCATGATGTTATCTCTTCTTTTGGATTTGAAGAGAATGTCATGGATCAATGTATATACCAGAAGGTTAGTGGGAGTAAGATTTGTGTTCTTGTTTTATATGTGGACGACATTCTCCTTGCAACCAATGATAGGGGCATGCTACATGAGGTGAAGCAATTTCTCTCAAAGAACTTTGAGATGAAGGATATGGGTTGTAACGACCCAAAATCGCTAATAAGGCATAAGGGCCTTGATTAGTGTGCCAGGAGGGCAGGTTGGGATTTATGTGTGATTTTATGAGTTAAATGCGTGGTTATGATTTAAAGCATGTTATTTGGCTATTTGTTTATCTGAGATTCATGACTACGTATATTAGTATGCATGTAGGCCCGGATCGTGTTAGAAGGGCGTAATTGTAATTTTGGCCATGTTGGGCATAACTGTATCGATAAGTGATAATTGTATTCTGTGAATTGTACCACGTGAGTGTGGTTTTATTATTGTGATGCACGTGCCGAGACGGTGCTAGAGAGCTAGTTAACTCAAGAGTCACAACGGGATTTCTATACTCGGCTCGGGAGGAGCCTAGGGGTACCTCGGGAATTTTATGGTTAAGTTGAGATTTAGCGGGTAATGGTTATTGGAGATTTAGTAACCTGGGCAACCATTAGTTACTGCTGAGAGTAACAAGTTTTAGAAAGAAAATGGTAGAAATGAAATAGAAATGAAAGGACTTAAGTGCCCTTGAGGTTTAGGTAGGAAAGGATAGGCAAGGAGGGGCAAAATGGTCATTTGGTTGGGAATTAGATAAATGGCAGCTGGGTTATATGGGGTACACGGTTTGGGGCTTAGTTATTTTGGTCATTGATTGGTTTTGTTAAAAATAAAGAGAAGAAAAGTTAGGGCAATGAGAAGAAGAAGAAGAAGAAGAAGAAGAGAAGTGAAGGAGCTAAAATTTGGAGACTTAGGAGATGAATCAAGGGAGCTTAGGATGGGATTCTCTACTTAAGGTAAGGATTTATGCATATTTAAGTTTGATTATGTTTAGATTTGTGAAACTTAAAGCTTGAGTTAAGTTTTTTTAAAGTTTGAGTTTGAAGTTGCTGATTTTTGCAATCTAAGGGTGGATTGTTGGATATGTTTGTGTTTTGAGCTTGAATCTAGTGTTTATGGGTTGTTAGATGGTCCATTTGAAGTCTTAAATTGATTTTGGGGTTTGGGTATTGGTTTGGTATGATTTGGGAAGGTTTTAGCTCGGAGAAAACGCAAGAGAAAACCCAGAAATCTGGGTTCGCGTATGAGCGCCGCGACCCTGTTCTTGGGCGCCGCGGCGTGAGGTTGCATCAGGAAGTAGGGCGTTACAACTTGGTATCAGAGCGAGCCAAGGTTTATTGGTTCTGGAGATCGACCGAACATGTACGCTCGCTGTCAGTGACAAGCTCGACTCAGGGTTGGTTGGTATGAATGATTGACATGTTTGAATATATGTTTGAATGCCCTGTTTGCCTGCTTATTTATATGGAGCATGAGAACTGAGTTGACATATGCATGAGATACTGATAGGGCCTGGCCCTTAATTATTGCATGATGAGATTGATGCATGCTGATTAATACTATTATGCATATGGATGAATATTGGCATAATGGTTTACATATTGAGTTTATGTGGTCAATTGTTTAATTTGAACTCGTATGTAATATCCGTATATTTGCTTGTATGAAGCATGTTGAGACCTGTATATACTTAGTGATGTTAAATCTGGTAGCTAAATGTATGACATTGTGGATTTGACCTAGTATATGCTTGTGTGTGCATTATACCTGTGGATGTTTGGACCTAGTGGTGGTTTGGTTCAGAGTAGGGACCACAGAGTTCAGGAGTTGGGTCAGTTTTGACAGGTGAACTCGTGTTGTTGGTTCCTAGAAGGGTTTATGGACCTGATATTGTGTTGAGAGGGGGATTCTAGGTATAAGTTGGAGTTGGGATCTCCAGTTATCCCAAAAAGCAGCAGCAAAGGGTCACTAGGGTGTGAGTAAGCTGTGGAGTTTGTCAGTTGTGACGGGATAGAAGGATAGCGGATTTCTCTGGGAAAATAGCTGATTTCGAGGTTTTAACAGTAAGGTTACCGGTGTTGGTTTACTGTGAGGTATGGACAGATAAGGGTGTTATCCTTTAGTTTTGAGGAAAGTTCGGGTTGACAAGGAATTATCAATGGATGGGCAGAGTTAGTTCCACCCTTGGTTAAGAGGATGGGAGATCCTGATTAGAAGATTGTGTTAATGTTGAGGCAGAGAGATGCCTGGAAATGGTACTCGAGTTGAGGTACTGGCTTAATGGGCTGAAAGGAACTCAGTTGAGGACTGGTTAGAAGAGGTTATAAAGACATGGTATGAACCGTGGAGACTGGTGGGCTTATAAGTTTGGTTTGGACTGTTGGGGGTAACAACAGTGTAAATCAATGGGTTTGGTGAGTTGGGTGATTCATTTAGGAAATGTATACTGAGGGATATATCTGGAATTGATGGCGACCCATTTAAGGACATGAGATCTGGAATAGTCTAAGGCATTTGGGCTGCTCTGAGGAAAGAGTTTATCATCTGCACGTGGATGGCGGAGAGGGTCGTGTTGTTCGAGGAACTAATTGTTGATGTTCAGAGCATGAGTGCTGGAGCCGCTTATGGCGGAGCTTCCTTTGATGGAAATTAGTAAAGATAGATTTGTGATAAACGAGTTAAAGGAACCCCGGATAGTTCTATGGCTTCTGGTTTGCCAGAAAGGGGGAAAAAGTCTGATTGATAAGATGGTACTTTTATTGATAGATCGCAGCAAGGTTGGATTCTCAATTGTTGAGGTAGAAGGACCCCAGACAGTGCTTGGGCACCTAATTTGAGATTTGAAAGCAGCTTGATTGCTAAGGTGGTTGTCGAGTTGGCGACAGGAACCAGGAGGTTATTTGGTATGCACATGAGGAAGAGGATGCCACCTGAGAGGAGGTCAGGTGAGGGCATGACTTCTACGTAGAATGACTCGAGATGTTAAGATGGATTTCCCATGGTGCGGAAAATGGAGAACTGGAATGCATCGATACATTCAAAGTTCGAGGCTGAGTCCTCAAGGATGAGTATTTAACTGACGAACTTATGCTTTGGGCATGTAACGAACTGGAAGGACTCGGTGTTGAGAATGTCCAGTGAGAGAGATGGACATAGAGAGGTTGCCTCAAAGGTGCTATTTGAGAGGCTGAGGATAGTAACACTTATTGAGAAGAAATTTGAAACTCTGGCAGATGGATCGGGATGCAAGTGATCAAGAAGTGCATAGTATATGACAGAGTTTGTCTTAAGGGAGCCTTAGCATGAGTCACAATGAGTGAGCTAAGCAGTTAAGAAATAACCATGGATTGTAGAGGATATCATCTGGAGTATGCGAATGAGACTGAGTGGAAACTGAGCGGATCAGTGGGAAAATTATGTAGGTATGCAAAGAAAGATTTAGGGAATACTTCAAGGTCAGACTACAAATAGGATTGGTTTAAGGAATGTTGTAAAAGACAGTTTTGGCCGACAGAAAGTCTATCGAAGCAATTGAAGGAATCTGAGCCTGGTGTAGCTAGTGTGTTATACTGCGGGGATTGTTGGCATCGTCGGGTTTGAACGAAAAGTACAATGTTGGGTACTAGTGGGGACGATGTCTCCAAGAGTTGATCTACGACCTGGTTATTGCCAGCTGGAAACCAAGGATAGAAACATTTCGGGAAATTTTCTAGTTTACACCGGGTAGGGTGTGAGGAGCTGGTAACAAAGACTCTAGAATGGTTCAAGCTGCAACAACACAGGTAAGTTCTTTAGGCAGAGAATGCGTGAACGGTTTGGGCAAGTCCCCTTCAAGCTCATGAGCAGTGCATGTGGATTACTCCCAGACGGAAATGGTGAGCAGCTGATTATGCGAAAGACGTTTGTACCCAGAAGGCAGAGTCTCAGGTAAGGTTCTACGGATTGTTAGTTTGAGCGTCGTCAGGAGTACTCAGATTGGAGCTACGAGAAGAAAGGGCAGGTATGAGGAGATTGATCTGAAGCCACGAAGAAGATAATGATGAATATCTGAAGAACTGAAGGCATAACAAGACTGGTAAGCGCGTCATCTATTGCTCAAGCATCTCCGGAGACAACTGCATCAGAGATGAGGAGAACAGTAAAACTCGAGGTTAGACGGACTGCATGGTGTCACATCAAAAAGATATTCAGAAGACAGGTAAGAATTAATTGGTATCTGGCGATGCTGGAATGAGTGTGTGTTATGGTTAAGTAAAGAGTGATTGCATAAAGGACCTGATCTATGGTAAGGTTATGGAAATGTGGGAGTGTACCACGATTGGGCATGCCCAGGAATAAATTGACGCGAGAATGGATCGAACCTAGCGGGAGAAGAAAGAATGAACATGGTTGATATACTTGGAGCATTAAGTTGACAGTTATGGATATCATAAGATGCTTGAGTATTGGGTATTAGTAAGAAAGGTTAACGTTGAGACACAGATGTGGTGAAAAGTAATAGACGAATGATCAGTGTTTGAATCCTCGATTGAGCGAGGGGAGATATAATTGGAGGCGTAACTCCTAGCTGTGAGGCGTGTGTCAGTCAGGGGATAGCGCCATAGACTGTAATAGAGTGGACAAGGCGACGAACGAGATTGGCGTAACGTTGGCAGGTATGATTAGCTGGTGAGTGTCACTGAGCTACGGAATCCGAAGTGTCGGCTTTGGTTGAAGCAGGGAAGGACCCTGCTAAGGTGGTACAAGTTGGGATACCAGGAATGGATGAATGATCCAATTAGATTCGGTTTGTGAATGAGAATTCTGAATGGACATCATTCCACCTCCTAGGGTACGTCGTACCGGGAGGGTCGAGCGGGTGACAGAATATAGTGTTTTCCTTTGGACCCTGAGGGGTTAGGTGATGTGGTAGTGTATCATGGGAATAGACCACTTTAGACCTTGAGTAAATTGTTTGGACATGAAAAGTTTTAACTCAGTTGAGGGAGTTAATGTTGTTGGATCAAGTGAACTGGTTTCAGGGTAAAACGTCGATGATACGGAATTGAGACCCTATAGTATTTTAAATTGTTGGAATGGATTTAGAGGATGAAAAGAACAGAGTGGGAATCTGGGATTATCAGTTGATTGCAAGTGAAAGGGCAGTCTAAAAGTTTATTAGATATCTTGACGAGTTAAGCGCTGAGTAGGCGAATACTTGAGGTATTAAGGGAAGTGTAATCCCTAACGAGTTAGTCGTGGTGGCAGTTGCTGGTGCCTTGTTAAGGTAACACGACAGAGGACATGATAAGAGATGAAGGATAGTGAATACGACGGTTTGGCTTTAGTTCAGAGAGAAAGCCAGAGAGGTTGTTGGAATTCTTAAGGCAGGAGTGTTTGCCTATCTGAAAGAATAAAGAGCTCGTAAATTGTTAAATTATGAGGAAATAAAGCTCCGGAAGGAAAGAGTTGCGTCTCTGCGTGATAACAGACGAGGATCTGTAAGGTGTTCAGAGAAAGAAGGGAGAGTTCTGACTCTTGATTCAATAGTAAATTCTGAAGTTGTACTAAGGGTTAGGCCAGCGGGGCCTACACACTGATCCCACCTAGTAGAGGTGATGACTTTTGAGTATCTTTGGAATCAAGAATAAGACAATGAATTGGTCATTGTAATCTAGGCAGACCCTGAGGCTTCAGCAGGGTTGCGGTGTAAACGAGAATCTATTAAGGTATGGCTATTAGACGAGATCTTGCGGGGCAAGATTGTTACTCCTGAAAGAGTGATGTTGGGAACTAAAGTAAGGCAGTGGACCTTGGAGATTATGGTCAGATTGCGGGTTTCTGATTGGTGTGTTTGGGTAAATTTCGAGGACAAAATTTTTATGAGGAGAGGATAGTTGTAACGACCCAAAATCGCTAATAAGGCTTAAGGGCCTTGATTAGTGTGCCAGGAGGGCAGGTTGGGATTTATGTGTGATTTTATGAGTTAAATGCGTGGTTATGATTTAAAGCATGTTATTGGGCTATTTGTTTATCTGAGATGCATGACTACGTATATTAGTATGCATGTAGGCCCGGATCGTGTTAGAAGGGCGTAATTGTAATTTTGGCCATGTTGGGCATAACTATATCGATAAGTGATAATTGTATTCTGTGAATTGTACCACGTGAGTGTGGTTTTATTATTGTGATGCACGTGCCGAGACGGTCCTAGAGAGCTAGTTAACTCAAGAGTCACAACGGGATTTCTATACCCGGCTCGGGAGGAGCCTAGGGGTACCTCGGGAATTTTATGGTTAAGTTGAGATTTAGCGGGTAATGGTTATTGGAGATTTATTAACCTGGGTAATCATTAGTTACTGCTGAGAGTAACAAGTTTTAGAAAGAAAATGGTAGAAATGAAATAGAAATGAAAGGACTTAAGTGCCCTTGAGGTTTAGGTAGGAAAGGATAGGCAAGGAGGGGCAAAATGGTCATTTGGTTGGGAATTAGATAAATGGCAGCTGGGTTATATGGGGTACACGGTTTGGGGCTTAGTTATTTTGGTCATTGATTGGTTTTGTTAAAAATAAAGAGAAGAAAAGTTAGGGCAATGAGAAGAAGAAGAAGAAGAAGAAGAAGAGAAGTGAAGGAGCTGAAATTTGGAGACTTAGGAGATGAATCAAGGGAGCTTAGGATGGGATTCTCTACTTAAGGTAAGGATTTATGCATATTTAAGTTTGATTATGTTTAGATTTGTGAAACTTAAAACTTGAGTTAAGTTTTTTTAAAGTTTGAGTTTGAAGTTGCTGATTTTTGCAATCTAAGGGTGGATTGTTGGATATGTTTGTGTTTTGAGCTTGAATCTAGTGTTTATGGGTTGTTAGATGGTCCATTTGAAGTCTTAAATTGATTTTGGGGTTTGGGTATTGGTTTGGTATGATTTGGGAAGGTTTTAGCTTGGAGAAAACGCAAGAGAAAACCCAGAAATCTGGGTTCGCGTATGAGCGCCGCGGCCCTGTTCTTGGGCGCCGCGGCGCGAGGTTGCATCAGGAGGAGGGCAACTCGCTGGGTGCCGCGGCCCTAGCCCATTTTGGCAGGCAAAAATTCTGGGTTTTAGGGCTTTTGCCGGGGGACTCGGGGGATGGTTCCGATGTATCGTTTTAGGGAAATAGAGGTTCCGAGAGTGCGGGATTGGTCCCGGGAAGTGGTTTTGGGTTGGTTAGTATTAAAAGTGTTATATGTGTGTTGTGACTAGGATTTCGAGGAGGCTCGTGCTTGAGGACCGTGCTTGTGGCCTTGGTGCATCGGAAAGCTCGGGAAGCAGGTAAGAAAACTATAACACCCGTAGGATGGGGCATGGGCCCATAGTGTGATTGCAGGGCACGACCCTATATTGCATGTTGCATGATGAAATGATTGCAGGGCACGACCCTATAGTGCATTACATGTTAGGGTGCAGATTTAAATGAATTTATATTTGTTTGAATGCTGTTTGATTTATGCTATATATGATTATAGTGAAATGAACGGCTATGGCCGAGGGCGGCAAGGCCGAGAACGGCAGCGGGGCCGGAAGTAACACCTAGCACATGGGATGCTATGGTCAGGGTAGGACCCAGGGGATACGGGTGGTATCCCTACGGTGAAGACCGAGACCCCAGGCTTCGGTAAGGCTTCGGGGGCGGCATGGCCGTGTTTGCTTAGTCTAATGATTGACTTGTTTATATGTGGATTATCTGTTATGATAAACTGTATAGATTGCATATGTTATGTACTGCATGAGTTTTCTTGCTGGGCTTCGGCTCACGGGTGCTCTGTTTTGCAGGTAAGGGCAATGTCTGAGTCAACCAACCATGAGTACGGAGAGCGTGAAGCGACGCGTACATGTTTGGCCTGCCCGACTGCTTTGGTTGGGGGTTTATTTGAAAATGGCTGTAATAATCTATGATTTTATGATTTCTCAACTGTAACCTTATTTCAAGATGTAATTAGTTTTCAAACCTTAATTTGGGATCCCAAATGTTTAATAATAGAAGTTTTAATGAAACGACGCATTTTCAAAGATTACAGCCTTAACTTTTAATTAGTCACACTTTTGTTTCAAAACCTCGGTTAGCGAGTTCATTGCACACTGTTTTGTCTTAAAAACTCACTTAGTAACGGCTCTAAGGAAGTAGGGCGTTACATGGGTGGTGCGTCTTATGTCATTGACATTAAGATCCATCGAGATAGATTCAAAGGTATCTTAGGCCTATCTCAAGAAACCTACATTAACAAAGTTTTAGAGAGATTTCAGATGAAAGATTGTTCATCAAGTTTTGCTTCTATTGTTAAGGGTGATAAATTAAATTTGAGTCAGCGTCCAAAGAATGATTTTGAAAAGGAAGAAATGAAGAACATCCCATATGCTTCTGGTGTTGGAAGCTTAATGTATGCTCAGGTGTGCACAAGACCCAACATTGCATTTGCTGTCAGAATGTTAGGAAGATTTCAGAGTAACCTGGGATTAGACCACTGGAAAGCTGCAAAGAAAGTTATGAGGTACCTTTAGGGTATTAAGGATTACAAACTCATGTTCAGACGAATCGACAACCTGGAAGTAGTTGGCTACTCAGATTCAGACTTTGCTGGTTGTACTGATTCACGTAAATCAACCTCTGGTTACATGTTTATGTTTGCTGGTGGAGCTGTGTCATGGAGAAGTAACAAACAGACCTTGACTGCTACTTCTACTATGGAAGGGAGTTCATTTCATGTTTTGAGGCTACATCGCATGGTGTATGACTAAAGAGTTTCATATCAGGTCTTAGAGTTGTAGATTCCATATCTAGGCCATTGAGAATGTTTTGTGACTATTCAGCTGTTGTATTCATGGCTAAGAACAACAAAAGTGGTAGTCGAAGAAAGCACATCGATATAAAGTATTTAGCCGTGGGAGAACATGTTAAAGAAAATAAAGTGGTCATTCAACACATTAGCACTAAATTGATGATTGTTGATACTTTGCGAAAGGCTTGCCACCTCATAAATTCAAGGATAATGTAGTAAGCATGAGACTTGGTTCCCTTATGTAAATTGTACAAACTGAAGTTATTATCAATGAAACTCTTATTTTGATATTTTCTCATATTTATGTGCATTTTAATTTTATTTGATAAAAATTTATCTTCGTAAGACCTGAATAAACATAGGGTTTATTCGTTAAGAACATAGCCACATAAAGTACATTGTTATATAATAAATATATTACAATACATGAAAGATAATACTCGTCATAAAAAGAGGATCTATCGCCATGATTCATGTGTTTGTTATTTAATAAGGATAATCGTTGGGATTAAGTGATACATTAAATGCTGACTAAGTGGGAGAATGTTAGAATATTTTTTTATTTACACGATATATATAAAACAAATCAGTTAGAATTAATTGATTTAATATATATCAAGGTCACAAAAATATTCAATATTAAATGTTCAACATTTAATTGTTACCCAATTTTAATTTTCTAATTAAATTGAGGGAATATCTCAATTAAATTGAGACAATATCTCAACCTCTGTAACCGTTATAATATCATTCTTAGCTCAAGTTTATGAAGTTTTGGCTATTATTTTTTTTTTTTTTTGCTATTATTGGTTGTTAAGTACTTGATGTATTCCTGTCCTCGGAGTCATATATAATATATACATATATATATATATATATAAAAGAATCAATAAATCAAGAGAAAATTAGACTCTAACCACTGTATGTTATTCTTAAAATAGTTTACTTATTCCACAAGGAAGAGAGTAATGTATGGACAGTGACTAAACGACAGCCCTGCTAAGTAGACATACTACTACTAAAGCTACTCGTACTCATGCAGAATTATTTTGCAAAAAAGGCTTCTAGACTTCTACACGAGCAAACCATGCATCACTTTTTTTTTTTTTTGAGAACAACCATGCATTACTTTAATTATATTCTTTTTTAACTCATAGTAAGAAATCGCACACTTCATTAATAGTCCATCAAACTTTAACAATCGATTCTAAGTACAACTTAATTTCAAGTCAAGAACTATTACAATTTGAGAGGAGAAATACTACTAGGATTACGACTAGGATTGAGATTCCATCTTAAAATCAATTAGTGTTAAGTGCAGTAATTTTTTCCTTTATAAATATATTGTTGTTCTTATATATTTTCCATGTGAGCCATTTTTCACATTTAATATGTCCCCTGAAAGTGTGGACCTTATGAATGATATTAGATACAACAGGACCGAACGTAAATATTTGATAGAATGTCACAAGGCCGACTTAAGAAATTTGTGGGAGTATAGGACATCACAAGGCGGGTCGAGAAATTTGTGGGTATAAACGCCATCCGAAACATGCCATAGAATCCAACAAAAATCGACATACATTGGAAATGTCCCAAACCGAGGTCAAGAGTGGAGCGTAGCGGAAGTCGAAACTGCTCTTGATACCATATTACAATTTGAGGGAAGAAAAACCACTAGGACTAGGATTGTGGTTCCATCTTAAAACCAATTGATGTTAAGTGGAGTGACACTTTCCTTTATAAGGATATTGTTGTTCCAATATATTTTCATGTCTGATTTTTTTCACATTAAATAAGAATTTTGTCAAAAAAAAAAAAAAAAAATTCAAACCAACCATAAATTTTGGCATAAATATATATATTTTTAATTCATTACATGTTACAACAATGAAATGATGTATACTTTAACCCTCAATTTGGGCTTAAGAGCACAAGCCCCAACTACCCACCTAATATGTAAGTGATTGGCTAGGCATATACATTGATACAACTAGACATAGACATATTTTGTCTAGTTTGCGGTTGAGTCAATCATAAATTGGCCATTAATATGGCTTAAAGTTGTATACAAGTTGTGATAATTAATCATAATAGAATGTGTTTCTTCTCATTTCATTATTGTTTTCTCTTAATGCCACTAAAATAAACACTAGACTTTATGATTTTAGATCACATATGTAGTTTTTATTTTATTATAGGCAAAGCCTAACAGAGATACATGGATTTAAAATTTAAAACCAAGTACTACAAACATCGATAAAACATTAAGAGAACCACTAGAGTAGTGTAGCATCTCCAAACGTAATATTAATGTATGGACTCCTTTTCTCCTACTTAATTCTTGGCTGCAGACTTGTTTCCCGTGCTTGATGCCTAACAAACCAAACAAAAAGGAACATTAAATTCTAGCCGTAAGAGTTAAAAAAAAACTTATTTTAAAGTCTCCTAATTCATATAGAAATACTTAAGCTGTGTTTGGTAGCTAAATAATATATTGTACTGATCTTATCACCTTCTTCTTAGTCTCTCGAGGTTTGACAACCTCGACCTTCTTAGGACCTGATTTGGAGGCAGGAGCTTTCATTGAGGTATTAGGGGCTTTTATTGAGGAATTAGGGGCTTTGGTGGTATTTTTCTCAATCTTGGATGAGGCCATTTTTACTTACTGCTCTTTTTACTCAAAAGATATAGTATGGTTTTGTTTTAACGTTGTTCGCCTTATAGTATTAGGCGCAGCACTTGAAAACCATTTTATAGCTGAATTTAGAAGTGTAATTTAGAATTAGAATAATCATTTACATCAAATGGTTTATAGAGGATGTGATGGAGAATGGAATAAGCTTGAAATAGTGGACTTCTATTCACAGATGCTTTTGTATCGGATGCTTAATTATAATAATGTGGTATAAATTGGTGTCATTTTTATTTGATGCCTATTCTAGTTGCAACTGTAGATATTTTTCCAAGATAAATATCTAATGACAAGTACATCTATCTATCTTTATACCTAAATTTTCTAGAACTACCCCCATAAGATCTTTCCTCTGCTGCTACTTTAAGAGCCTCATAATTTCATATTTCATACAATCTAAACCATAACCAAATAGTCCTACACTTGTCATATAATACTTGTTTGGAATTTGTGGATAAATGTGAAGGATCACATTTTACTAATTTAAAATTAATCTCTGAAAGACCTTTTTTTTTCTAGTCTTTGTCCCTTTTTCTGTATTTAGGTCCTGTTGACGTCGTTTTTCGTCAACTTAATTATGAAAAACACTTTACAATAATGTAGAAAAAATAGAAGAATTCAGAGGTATTTTACGTAGTTCAGCAATTCAAATCTGCCTAGTCCACGAGTCACTGTTATTATCACTACTCTCTCAAAGCTTTGAATGGAAGCAATTTGACAGAGTATTCTCTAGTACAATTTGTGCATGAATAAAAATGAATCAGACCAGACTATTTATAGACCTGGTTGTAAGAATATCTTCCCTCAATTCAGAAAAGTTACAATCAAACATTCAATTACAAAATATTTGCATTAATAATATTAATTAAATGCGCTAATTAAGTAATATCCCATGATAATAGGGATTTAATATGTAGCTTTAACAAATCCCTAAGAAATAGGGATTTCCTAACAGTTATTCTGTGTGGTAAGCGCGTCATTGAGCTCGAACGTCGTGTTGACGCGCTTTCGAGACTATCTAAGCTTCGAGCTCAGCCTTCTAGTTGTTGCCCCCTCCCTATTTATGAATTTGGTCGAGCTCATTCTTTGGAGATGGTTGGTATCTTCGAGTCTGTAACCCATGCTCGAACTCTGATAACTGATTTGGAATCGTGTGTCAAATTATGCAAGTGTACTGTTAACACTTATTATTTTCGAGCTCACTCTTTTTGAGCCTATATTTCGAGGCTATTTATTTAATCTCAAAATTTGGGTGTAACATTTTGCCCTCTCAAAAGTGTTGGTTCGAATCCTTTCAGAATGAAAATTTTGAACTTCATTTTCGAAAAACGTGCCCACCTACCACACTTAAGTGTGGATACGTGTCACTAGGGGATTGCTTACTGAGAGTACTCGAGTACCCTTTTACATGCGCATGTCCTTTCCCATTCTCTTTTTGCCGCCAACATTTTGAAATCAAATGTGATCCCTTAGATCACTTTTCATCCCTGATCAAGGGATCAGATCTATTCGACCTTTACTATTCCTCTTGCCTATATATACTCCCTTCTTCCCATTTCCTTCACTTTTTCGTTTTAGTTTTCAAAAAACAAAATACGCACTAGAGGAAAACACGAACCAGAGCTTTTCTTTGCATGTTCTCCAAACCGAAGAAGCAACGCAATCCCCCCACCTTCGGATCAGTGGGATCGTTTTTGCCTCCTCTTCTTCAGCCGACGATCTCCTCGTTCCCACAATCCACAATGTGTAAGTTCTCTGATCTTTACCATCAATCATTTTTTTATATATACATTTCTTCTTTGTACATAAGAAAACTCTTCTGGTTCCTACCATATTCTTGAAATCTCATTTGCAATAGATAGTTTTTGATTGTGTAGACTTGCATTGATCAGAAACATTCTTTAGGCAAGAAATTTCAGTAAAAATATATAAAAATGGAACCTTTTTAGGTTATGGGGTGCTAAGTTATAGGTTTTGTGTAGCTAAAGAAAAAGGGTTCTGGATTTGGGTTTTAACGCATGTATCACGATAATATCTCCTTTTTGGGTAACTGCCCACTTTTTTTCTAGAAATTCAGGATACTCTTAAACTGACAGTAACCGCCCCACTCTCGCGTGGGTACACTCTTGATGCCCTGAACTTTATAATAGTTCGGTGTTGGCATTTGAGTTAATCTCGTCCTTTCGAGCCTTCAGGCTCGATTAAGGCAATCTCGTTATCTCGAGGTTGCAAACTCGAGTTATTGAGATCTTAATCTTTTCCACCTTCTTTTTTATAATGGGCCCTCACCTTTTTCTTTCTTTTTAGATGTCGCAGTCTTCAGAGAATCGGTGGGGGTCCGAGCTTTCTATCCCTTACTACCCACCATCTCCTCGACTTGAATCATCGTTTACACGAAACCAACGGCTAATCCGCGAGCACAAGGAACAGCTCGAACAAGAGGACATCCGAGCCCATTTTCGACGTCAGATCGATGAGGTCGAAGAGGGAAAAAGAAGGAAGCTTCGAGTTGCTGTGCATCCCGATCCGGACCCCGAGATCCGGCCAATTCCACTAGAGCCTAAGCTTAAAGTCATCGTAGCCTACTCCCCCATCACACTATCATTCAGCCTCATGGAAGGTTCATCAAATCAACCGTCCACATACACAGCCCCCAAATCTCTTTCCATCGCAGCCTCGTATCACTCCTTCTTCGAGGTCGAACATTACCAAAGTTTCATCACCTCGACCAGGCAGATTTCAAAGTTATTATCCTGCCATGGGTTAAAGCTATTTGGCAAGTTGATGTGTCGACCCTCCAGCTCCAACAAGAGGAGCTGCTTCACTCCTGGCGAAGACAGTCCTGAGAGGAAGGTTAAGCTCACGGCTTGGAGTCGTGAGCACATGCGAGCTGGGGCCTTATTGCCCCAAAGGGACTATTTTCGAAGCTTCATGGACTATGCTGGCATCGCCCCGTTCTAGCTCCAGAACAATTCGTATAGAGTCTTGACCTCTCTGAGATCGTTGTACCACAAGATGAAGTGGGACTGGCCTTTGGCACAGGAGATTCTATACCTATTTTGCCTCAAGATCAACCCCTCTCGAGCTCATGGTAAAGACGGGTTTTACTATTTGTCGAGCTACCCAAAAGGAGAGACGGTTGTTTGAGGATATCCCCAACCATCCTCTAAACTTCAAGACCATCTTCTTCTGGACAGACAGTCTCGCTCCCTCCCATTTCTACTCGTTCCAACGAATTCGTAAGTATTCTGTCATGGTTCTTTGATCCCTTCTTTTATTTCGAGCTCGAAATGCTCATCCAATATTTTCTTGTAGCCAATTATCATCGTCCACAGCCTACAGAGGCAATGAAGGAACATAGGGAAGCAATCCTTAAGATCCCTTACCGTCGGTGATCCTTCAACTACCTTCTTCATGAGGACAAGCTTGGGCTTTGTGGCCTTCTTGGTGAGGGCGAGTCTATAAACGACCCGGGAATCCGCAAGTATGTGAGGTGGGAAAAATTTCCAGTGCCAATGACCAAGCTTCCCACCAGAGGTAAACATGTGGGTTTGAGCTCACACGACCTTGTACTTCGGCCCATCGAACCTTCATGCTCGGGTAACGAAACATAAGATGAGGCTTCAATGAGCTTGTTTGAAGGAGGTAAACTTGTGCTCGACCTATCCAAATGGTCTCCTACTTTGCTTAGACAGGAACCCAATACCATAGTCTTATTTGGCAATCCCAAGAACAATTTCATGGTCTGGTCAGGGGTAGACCTTAAGGTACATAGGTTTGATAGCTAGTTGGGGAAATACCAAACGATGTACAATCTAAACAAAGTTTGGGAGTAGCCATCCAATATGGGACCAAAGAAAATAGGGACCTTTCGAGGATGTCCCCTACTTTTAGGGAGGGGACTCCAATAGCCTCGTTAGAAGATAGGGGAATTTCATGGTCCCCTAGCTCAAGCTCAAATGAGTCCTCAAGTTAGGTTCCTAATACTTATTTGTTTTCAATATTATACTTGTGTAGTTTTTCTTTACTCAACATAATCAATCTTCTTTTTTCTTTTTTAGGCGAGATGGATTCCGACCTGGACAACATCCTGGGGATGTCGCCTTCGAAGGCCATGAGGGTTGATAAGGACCCTCTCTTGGAGACCTCGAAAGTTGCCTCCAACGAGCCCACGCCCCAGACTCCTGACGTTACGAAGGTGGCTGAGGACGTCACTCTCGTGACCTTGAAGGCAATCACAAACGAGCTCCAACTACCATGCCATCTCCTCAAGGAAAGAAGACTCCTCCTCCACCTCCTCCCCGCCTAGTCCCCACTGGGGACAAAGGCAAAAAGGTCATAGACCCTTCAGCCCCGAAAGCCATGGGCGCCCCAACTTTGACTATGGTCTGAAAGTACTGTGATGCATCACATATGTGCGAGTACTATTATATTATTTCATATAATATAATATTAGATTAAATAATGTGACAAAATGTGATTTGTCACACCTTGTAACATATTATTGAGAGTCACAAAATTGGACACATGTGTGTGCCTAAATGTGACATATTTTGGAGTTACAAAATCAGTTACAAATTTGTAACTCCCAAATATTACCCAATAATGTGTATATTATATGTTACACATTTGAGATTGGATTTCATAAATCCATATGAGAAATGACTGATAGAGATGTGATTTTAACTCCCATATTGTGTATGGAAGTTACAAAATCAAGTGGGAATAAATTGAAACGTTTTGGAAAAAAACTAAAAAATTGGTTGCTGAAAATGACCAAGGGCTGCGGCGCTTGAACAAGAGCCGTGGCCCTAGTGGCTGACAGCTTCATACAAATTCGGTTTTTATCTAATTTTGAACGTTTCCAACAGCCAAGTAACTCCCAAATCTCTATTTTAATTCCATAAAACATCCAATTAATCATTGGTAACAGCCATGGGGTTGGTGGAATTTGAAATTCAAAGGGTGTCTCAAAACTCTATAAATAGGATCCTAATGCTCACTTGTAAGACACACTATTTTTCATCCACAAAGCACTTGGCTGAAAAATACACCTTGAGGCTTGATTATTTCACAGAGCTATTTCCTTGAGAGATCCCTTAGTGCTTAGAGAATAGGGGAAAATAAGCTTTTGGACAAAGGTTTTAAACCTTGTTCAAGTTGGTGATCCCCACTACTCTACACTTTGGTAGTGTGAGAGTTTGTTTGTGTTTTTCATTCTTTTGTTCCTCTTGTTCTTCTTATTTACTTGTATTATTATAGTATTGAGTTTGTAATCTTCTTCTCCTACATCTTTCTAGTTACTTGTATTTTGAGCAATTGAGTTGTAATATTTATTTAATCAATTACCTTGTCTATTGTATTTTTGCATAGAGTTGTATATTGGTTTTCCATATTTCCATTGAGCAATAAAATATATTCTCTAACAATCAAAAGCTTATTTTCCTTTTCAATGGAAGGAGAAACCATGGAGATCATATGAGGATCCAACTTTGAAAAGATGGTAAGATAAGGTAATGCCCTTCTTTGGTTTTCTTAGAAGATCTAATGGTTTTCATATAGTGATAGAAATAAGAAGAAGAAAAGTTTATAAATGAGATTCATTGTTTTCTAATCTCCTTTGTTTTTTAGTGGTTATATTAGAAGATAATATAATATCTTGAGTTTTTGTTATATGTGATGAACATGTAAATAATCTAGTAGATTATTGGGTAGTATGCTAGCATGTCATAGAACTTATTTTGTGTTAATGGGAAATTATTAGAATGACAACTATGAGTTTTATATGACATGTATAAATATATTGATTTTGTGAATCAATTGAAATGTGAAATCATATGTGTATGATATTATTAATTCATGTTTTCATATTAATAAAGAGCCATATTAGTATGATATAAGTCATATATATTGACAACAATGTGAAATTATATTGAAATATAATCATGCAAACATTTGTGAGATGTTAATATGTTTATCCTATATTATTGCAATGTGATGAGTTACCATTTATTTGGTAAATAAAAGGAATTATTGAGAAATGAAATTTCCCATTTAAGTGTTTACCATCTCACTTTATGAGATAAGAAAAGATGAACCTAAGGGGGTTACATCTTTTGATAAGTGTCTTGCCATTGCAAGAAAAATGAATCAAAGTGGATTCAAAAATTGTGGGATGACATATTGACTCAATAGACTTATAGTCTAGAGTGTGGTCAAATAAAATATATTTGAGAATTATTTAGTGACAATAATTCTTAAATATTCAATGAGGAGACATTTTTCAAAATTGGAGAAGCAATTTTTAATCTTTACATCAATGGTGAATAAAAGATAACTTTATTCATTTTGGTTAAAGATGGAGATATGTTTAAATTAATCTCAATGAGGAGATAATTTTAAACAAAAAACATAAGAAATTAAAGTGTTTAAATAAATCAATGAGGGTTTATTTTCTTTGATTTAAAGTGTTTAAAAAATTGACATTTTCATTTTGATTTTGATGAGGAAATCAATGGATGTCAAATTGTTGTTTTTAAAAGAGACTCTTAAGAAATCCACAAAAGTTTTTTAAGTGATTTTGAGATTATTTAGACAACTAAAAGTAAAAGTTGCTTTGAAAGAAATGCGCCTTGCTTTAGCAAGTAAATAAATCAAGATAAACATTGAGGTTTTATCTTGAGAGTTTATCATGTGGCATAGAGGACTCATGATGAACTTTGAGAATCATAGGTCTAGATTTATCTTGGAGGATAAAGGACTTAATAGAACTGAAGAGATTTCTATTTTAAAGTGATATTTTATTATCATTATGTGAGATATGTGGGGGTGATGCTCCAAAGTTAATCAATTTATTTTGTTGTTAATCAATTGATTAATTTGGTCATCCTATCAAATAGATGATTGGAATTCCACATTCTAAATCACATTGGCTATATGTGTATAGAATGAACAAATCTAGACATGCTTGGTGTCTAAAGTTGTTGTTTTGTAATATGTTGATTCACGAAGGAATCAATTTAAAACATAAATGAGAATTCTAGAAACAAAATAGGTTTCTAGAATTAATATTCAAGGAAAATGTTTATCTTGGATATAAAACAAAAAAAAAATAGTGGGAGTGTTGACTATGGTCAAAATCACTAGTTTAAAGGGGTAACTATTTTAATCAAACTATGGCTAGCAACAAAGTTTGAATAAAATAAAGAGAGTGTTTAAAGTATGCATACATGAGAAAAGAAATAATTCAAATGGAATCATTTCTACATCTCAAGGGGTGGGACTTAGACTCCCTAAAGAGATTCACGGTTGATGGTAACCTATCTTAATACTAGTCACCAAACTAGTATTAGGTTCAATAGGTAATAACAAGTCAATTAAGTGAATAGTAGTAGTTGTAACGACCCAAATTCGCTAATAAGGCTTAAGGGCCTTGATTAGTGTGCCGAGAGGGCATAACTGGGATTAGAATGAATGCTATTGATTTAAATGCATAAATATATGATTAATTGTGTGTTTATGATAATTGATGATATTATATGATGATGTGATATAAATGTTTGAGATATATGCGAGAACCACATTATGATGTGGATAATTCTGCAGCCGGCGACTCGAGGCGATCCTAGGGCTAGATAGCGGGAAAAGTCACAACGGGGTATTATAATTGACTTTGGACAAGTCAGGGGTATTTTAGGTATCAGGTAATGATTTAGACTATCGGGTGATGAAAATAAATAATTGGAGATATATTTGAGGTTAGGATGTCTAGGCGGGATTATTGGGGGATTTTACCGTTTTGGCCTCGGGGACGTTTCCGGCACCCCGAGCTTTGGGATTAGTCTAATAATCTAAGGATATACTTGGAAGACTTAGAAAATACTAGACAGAAAAGTATAAACCGACCCTATCTCTCCTTCTCTCTCTTTTCTCTCTTAGCAAAAGAAAAACTACTGAAATTTGAGAGGGAACTGTTGGAATTGAGCTGTGTCTTTGGGAATTGAAGGGAATAATCTGGAGGATTAGCTCAGGAACTGATCAAGGTCTAAGCTAGTGCTAAGGTAAGTTTTGAATTTTTGTTTTTGGGGTTAGGAACTTAAAGAAATGGCTGAGTTTTAAATGGTTATGGTTTTGACATTCAAGGTGGAAATTGAGGCTTGGGACTTTGAAGATAGGTCAGGGGACTCTTGGAGAAACGATTCTACAGCTGAGGTAAAATTTAATTTAAAGTTTGATGGTGGAATTTGAGAGTTTTCATGGCTGGTTTTGAGTTCTGTGGGTTTGAAATTTCAGAAATTAGAATTGGGATTTTAGTGAGTCTTAGGCTGGATTTCTGGTTGGGTTGCGTTGTTTTAATCATTCTAATGTTGTTATTATTAATTGGTTTTGAGTTGGGGGCTTTGGGATAGCTTAAGGTGAGGTTTAGAGATTGAAAATGGTGGTTTTTTCTGGGTTCGAAGGGTCGGGTCGTGGCATGGTTCTTGGTGAGCCGCGACCCTTCGAGGTTGTTGCATGCTGAGGAAGGAGGGCGGGCCGCAGCATGGTCCAAGCAATGCCGCGGCCCTTACCTATTTTTATGCCTTGGATGGCTCTGTTTGGGGGCCATGCCGCGGCATGGGTGGCCTATGCCGCGGCGCTTAAGGGATTTTGGGATTTTAAGATTTTAGGCTTGGGAATTTAACCTAGGGTGCTCGGGGTTGAGTCTTTTACCATATTTGGTGAAGTTCAATGTTCCGAGTACTAGAAATTGGTTTGGAAACTCATTTAAGGTTGTTAATGGTGTCTTTCCTCATGGTTGTGACTAGGTGTTTAGCTAGGGCTCGAGGATCGGATCGCGCTCAAGGAGTATCGCCCGTAACTAATTCATCTGAAAACTAAAGGTAAGAAAACTGCACCTAGTTGAACATATGTGGTGGGACTAAGGGCTCCCTATTGTAAAAGCTTGAAAAGATGGTATTATGCCATGCGAGCCATTTAGTGAACCAACGGCCTAAGGGTGCCAAGGGTCTCACTAGCGCACAGGGCGCGACTCGGCCACTGGTAGCTGAGGACAGCTTATTATGCACTGAGCTTGGTTTAAGCGGGCCAGAGTCAGTGGGTTAAACAGAGGGTGCGGCCTAAGTCGTCGGCCCTGAATATTATGTGATATGAACAGTATGTGTGATTGAATATGTCTTGCATTGGATTGTACATGCTGATTATCTGTTGTGGATTGTCTTATAGGTATACATGCTTACTGAGCTATTCGTCTGCTATTATTGTTTGAATTATCTGTGATGTTTTCTTGCTGGGCCTTGGCTCACGGGTGCTACGTGATGTAGGTAAAGGCAAGGGCAAGTTAGATCAGCCCTGACTGGAGAGCTCGGCGAGCAGAATGTACATAGCCAGGTGCTCGGCCGCCACGGTTGAGGTCTAGGCAAGGACATGGAACCTAAAGACTGTCTGTTTTGCCTTAGTATGGCTAGTGGATATTCATGTACTTTTGGGAGTCTGTAAACTTATTTTAACTTTGTTTTGTATGGGATCCCTTGTTTACTACAGTTTAAATATATGAAATGAGTCTTTTGAGACCAAAACCTTTTTAACCATAGATCTTACATGTTTAGTGACACGTTTTCAAATTAATGACTTGTTTAGCGAGTCCTGCACCTTTATAAGTACACAGTGTAACGGTCTTGGCTATCCAGGGCATTACAGTAGTACTCAAATTTTTTCCCATCTGAGATATGAGTACTAGTATGTTACCAAAATGAGGGTTAAAACCGAAAGGTTTTTTAATAGAACTCAGTCTTGAAAAGACAAGTATTTAGGGTAACAAAATACTGTAAGAGTTCTACCTATATAGACCTAGGGGTGGTGCCGCCCCTCATGAGAATTGGGAGTCATTCTCAAGAAAAGTCTATGAATGGAATGTGCACATGGCCATTAACGGTGCAAACGCGAGACATTGAGGTCTCAAGTGAACATAGCAAATGTGTGTGTGTTATCACCGGTTTGTTAAAAGTGATTATTTAGTCTAGTGTGGGAATGTTATATTATTTCATATAATATAATATTAGATTAAATAATGTGAAAAAATGTGATTTGTCACACCTTGTAACATATTATTGAGAGTCATAAAATTGGACACATGTGTGTGCCTAAATGTGACATATTTTGGAGTTAAAAATCAATTACAAATTTGTAACTCCCAAATATTACCCAATAATGTGTATATTATATGTTACACATTTGAGATTGGATTTCATAAATCCATATGAGAAATGACTGATAGAGAAGTGATTTTAACTCCCATATTGTGTATGGAAGTTACAAAATCAAGTGGGAATAAATTGAAACGTTTTGGAAAAAAACTAAAAAACTGGTTGCTGAAAATGACCAAGGGCTGCGGCGCTTGAACAAGAGCCGTGGCCCTAGTGGCTGACAGCTTCATACAAATTCGGTTTTTATCTAATTTTGAACGTTTCCAACAGCCAAGTAACTCCCAAATCTCTATTTTAATTCCATAAAACATCCAATTAATCATTGGTAACAGCCATGGGGTTGGTGGAATTTGAAATTCAAAGGGTGTCTCAAAACTCTATAAATAGGAGCCTAATGCTCACTTGTAAGACACACCATTTTTCATCCACAAAGCACTTGGCTAAAAAATACACCTTGAGGCTTGATTATTCCAGAGAGCTATTTCCTTGAGAGATCCCTTAGTGCTTAGAGAATAGGGGGAAATAAGCTTTTGGACAAAGGCTTTAAACCTTGTTCAAGTTGGTGATCCCCACTACTTTACACTTTGGAAGTGTGAGAGTTTGTTTGTGTTTTTCATTCTTTTGTTCCTCTTGTTCTTCTTATTTACTTGTATTATTATAGTATTGAGTTTGTAATCTTCTTCTCCTACATCTTTCTAGTTACTTGTATTTTGAGCAATTGAGTTGTAATATTTATTTAATCAATTACCTTGTCTATTGTATTTTTGCACAGAGCTGTATATTGGTTTTCCATATTTCCATTGAGCAATAAAATATATTCTCCAACAAGTATCCCCTAGCAAACGTGGCTGGGATGCTAATGTGTGGTGATTTCAGAGGGGAGATAACACCACGGTTCTCTTCGACCAGATTATGGAGCTCGGGGTTTCCGTAAGTCTGCTTTACTTGACTTTTATTTTCATGGTTATTTGTTATTCCTCTAAATGTTACATTTTTGTCTTCCAGACTGTAATGCCCTAGTTAGCCAAGACCGTTACACCATGTATTCTAAATAGTGCTTAACTCTCTAAATGAGTCATTAGGCCTTAAACATGCATCTAAATGTGATTAATGGTCCAGGGTTAAAAATTTCGGTTAAAAGGTGTTGACCCTCAAATTGGACAACAACACAAAGTCAGATAAACAATAGAAAATGAGATGAAAACAAGAAGAGAAATTAAATGGAAAGCAAACGACATAAATGATTTATAGTGGTTCGGCCCCAATTGGATGGTAATGACCTACATCCACTTGGTGTTCTTATTGATATTAAATCCCAACGCTATGATCAATGAACTAGGGTTCACGAGTTTCACAAGCCTTCAGAAGATTACAACTTCGGTGACAGTCAAAATATATTCTTCTCTCAGGATACCGAGATCAAAAGTTCCAAAAAAGGGTCCCCTCCCTTGAGCCATTTGAGTCTCATTTATAGGCTCAAGAAGGTTATATGGGCCGATGGGCCTTAATTACAATTAATATTTGTGTATCATGGTAATAAAAGAAAATATAATTAATGCAAATATTACAAGATTGCATATCCGAAAGGAAGTAAATGAAAGTATGCGACCAGACTAGTCGCACCTAAGCGTGAGGCTTGATAAATCAATAACTCTCTGGTCAATGGTCGAACAAGATTCATTCTCTTAAAGTTGCTACGTGCCTGCCACGTGTAGGTAGATCCTTCCACGTCATCAGGAGCCATTTTTTGGGTAAACATTTGCCCCCAAGTTTATTTTACTGCGACCAGCATAAAGTAAACTTAGACAACCAACCTTTCGTATGCCTTGTCAAATCTATCAGAGCCGTCCATGCCTTCTCGAAAAAGGCAACCAATCATATCATTGCAGTTCCCCAAAAATGGTCTGACAGCTATTACACTTACCCAAGCCTTGGAAAGTTACCCCTTATGATTACCTAGGTAACTGCTCCTCGGTCAATATAAATAACCCTCCAAAATAACTTTTTACTCTTTACATTTCACTTTCTCCTTAAAAAAACCGAAGAACAAGGCGTAGAAAACCCAGAAACTCAGACGATCTTGATGATCCGTGAAGCTTCTGCCCAGCCACTTGACTTAGCGTCTCAGATATTTGCTCAAATCTTTATCCAAGTAAATTTCTCAATTTTTTTAGTCGTCGAGATGCCATGCAATATCTATTCTATATCTGTTTCATATTTTGAGTTCTTGAATGTTCTTCAAATAAAATATTTTGGGGTAAATGGGTACGTAAGTCTAAGCATAATAGTATAAGGGAATAACACTACATGAGGCTTAGGAATCGGTTTGGGGGTTAGGATTATTAATTTAGGGCGTAAAATTGAAGTAAAAATTCAATTTTCGAAAAAACTTGGGTTTTCCCTCCCCAACTCAGAGTCGAAAAGTTTTTTCAGAAAAACCTTTCACTTCTGCTTTTTAATCCATTTTCCAAACGGTTTGCATAGAATTTAGTGTTTTTGTTAGAATGTTGTTGGTCGTATAAAAGCTTAACTTTTATAAACAAGCAACGTTATTCCAACTTTTACACTTTCTTGGTCTTTTGGCTGTAGATTCTCATCTCCCCTTCTCTGCTTGCAGATTTTCATGCACGATTCATGAGGAGGTGAGAGGCCGATCGACGACGACTTGTTCGCCTAATTGCTCGAAGATCTGGAACAACCGTCGTTGCTTATCCCGGAGATACCTTTTTCTCATACCCCTTCTAATAGACCTTCAACCAGTCCATTGAACATGGGTTGCGTAAAATCCACTACTTAAAAGAAAAGGAAAACAACCTCTCCTCCTGCCAAACAGCTTGATCCTCAGGCTGGAAATCCTTCGACCAACCCTTCACCCGAAGACAGATCCCAGCCAGGAATCCAAACAAAAGTCCTCCTTCGAGACGTCCTTCGACTAGAGATCGAATGGTACGTGGTGCCTCTTGGCAACATCACAGCTAGGATGTTAAAGAATTATCTCAAGAATACGGACTTCCTGGGATAACCCTAATTAAGCCCACCATCGACCAGCGGGCAAACCTGCCTGGGGGCGCCTACAATTCCTGGTCGAGATATCATATCGAGGCAGGGGCAACCTTGCCTCTTCATCCGTTTTTCTAAGGGGTGGCCAACTACTTTGAGGTCGCTCCCTTTCAAATAACCCCAAATGGGTATAGAGTGCTTTCTGCTCTCTATATCCTGTATAATCATAAGAAGTGGCCGGTCCCGACACCACATGAGATCAACTATCTGTTTGATCTCTAGTCCAACCCCAATCACAACAACACAGTGTTCTTCCATTTTTACCACCAGGAGTCTGCTCGCACCTTCCTAAGTAAGATCACCCACAAGTCCAACGTGGGAAAGTACTTCTAGGAGTACTTTTTAACTCTAGATCTGGTCGCCAACAATATGGCCTTTGCTGAAGGAGGTAAATTCTTCATTTACAAGTCGTTTAATTTCCTTTATCTTTTCTGCACATTCCTTAGAATTTTAGTGCCATTCAGGTCCATGGCACTGACCAGCTCCTACTCCAGAGATGGAGATACGAGCATCATCTTTGGCCAGCATGACCGATATAGAAAAAAGCATCAAAGAGATGGTCACAGAGGCCAATCTGAGGCTGGTCGGACTTTTGGCTCCTCACTAGGATGTGAGGGAAACAACTGCGGGTTGTGCTACTAGTGGAGAAGCTCCCGAGAAGCACCACGATGTGTCACAACCTCTGAGGAGGAGGGCAATGGGGGTGACCATCAGGGAACCCTCTAGCGCCCCGCGAGCAGCTGCTGCTCCGGCTCCACCAAGAAAGGGCAAGCAGAAAGCTTCTGAGCATCCCGAGCCCATTCTAGAGTCTTCGGATGAGAACGGTACTGACTTCTCACTCTTAGACAGTTTGTCCATTCCCTGTCATTTATTTGATGGGGACGGCAATTTTACATACACGCCTAATTTAAATTCAGACTTCTTCAAGCCAGAGAGTGAGTGTAGCAGTAGTACTGTAAATAATGTAGCGACCAGTAGTTGTAACTCGGGTACTTTGCTTATAATTTCTTTGATCTCATTTCCTTGACTTAGTAAGAACCTCTAAGTATATCGCCTGACTGTTCGTATGTTTCTTTGCTTGCAGACATGCCTACCGAGAGAGCCTTTGACTTGTATACCAATCCAACGAGCACGAAGAAATCTAGCAGACGCCAACCTGGGGAGGGCTGCAGTGACCCTTCTGCAAAGAGGGCTCGAATGGGAGATCCTCTTGCACCAACTCCCACCAAAGAGATGACCCCTCCCCCAACTCCTATCAATCAAAATCCACCAGCTCCAGTCAAACAGACTCCTCCTGCAGCCCCTGTTGACATCACTCCTCCGGTTTCCACTGACCAAACTCCTTCTGGTCATCAAGAAAAAGCTCCAAGAGAAGCTCTAACAAACGTGGTCCTTAACTCAGCCAAAGATAGGTTGACTAAGCTAACAAGGCACCGACGTAGCCTAGAGGCCATCCACGAGACTGACTCTATGGAGGTCGATCAGATCTTCAACCGCGCGCTGAACAAAGTTCTTTGTGTGAGTCTCCGTTCTTATTATGCTTTACCAATTTACCTTGTCAATTTATTCTCACTAACAGCTTCATCTTTTTCTAGTCGCAGGGAGTTCTCACCATGAGCTCCGGTTGGCGGTGCTCGAGGACACTGACTGCTTAGTTCGAACAGAGACTCAGTGATCAGCTGAGCATGGCTGAGGCCAACACATGTCAAGTAACTCAAGGAGGTTGAGGCAAATCATACTGAAGCGTTGCAAATAGCTGAGGCCAAACTCGCCTCTCTCGAAGAGGAGCTGAAGAAAAAGGAAGCATCAATTACCAAGATTACCGCTTTCAAGGAGAAGTATAAGGAGGTCTCGCTGATCAACTATTGGGAAGCCAAAAACTCCAAACGGAGCTGGAGATAAGCCGCAAGGAGACTGCTGATCTGGAGGAGGCGAACGCTCACAACCTCGAGAAATATGAGGGGGCGGCATTTCAATGTTTCTACATGTTCTGGAAATGTAACCCCAATGCTGACTTTTCCTATCTACCAGATCATATAAATGAGGCCGAGCTGGCGAGGTGCGCTGCTCTCTTAGAGGAAGAGAAGGCTCAAGGGTCTCCCGAGATATCTCTAGCAACAGGCATTGGGGGTGCCAATGAAGATGTCGGGGTCACAGTCAATCAACAACCACAAGAGCCACAGCATGATCCTCCAGCCGCTTCATAACTTTACTTGTTTTTCTTTAATTTTAACTTGTAGTTTAAGACACATGAACTATAGTTTGTGATGTTGAAACAATTTATATTTTTATTGCTGCACGGGCAACTTTCTTTTTAATAGACAATTACATCCGAGCAGTAACTGCTCGCGGTGTAAAGGGTTTCCTTTCTGATATTATAATATTTCCATTTTATTATAACATCTGTTCGTATGACCGAACTTAGCATAGTATTTTGGTTTGATTTAATAAAACTAATTTTTTTTTTAAAAATACTCTAAGTATTGTAGCATGCTTTCACTTATTTTGCTCATGTGTTTACATATACTTATTGATATGCTTTGCCTGCAAGATGCCTTGTATGCCCCCTAAGGGATTGAGGAGCTTTAGGTCCTCGGTCACTTGCCTTGACCTAGACTTGTTCGAACATTTTTGCTCGTAATAGAGATATATAAAAAATGATTATATAACAAAACAACACACGTGATGAGAAAATATTTGTTATAAATACAATAATTGGCAAGATTGACTGGCTGCGCACAGTCCCTTTTATTTCTCGTAATAAATGGACAATTGTGTCTGTACGAGTGATCAAAAATATGATCTTAAACTTATAAGTGATCAGTCACAAGATTGGCTAACCCTTGTTCATAAACTTGTAAAAAGTAAAATTAATACAAGTTAATTCTTTAAGAAGAATTGTTTACTGATAGTACTTGCGCAGGTGTTCTCCATTCCATTTAAGCGAGCAAGTTTATAAATGCCTGGATAGAGGACTTCTTCAATTTGGTATGGTCCTTCCCAGTTAGGTCCAAGTACTCTGGTACCTTGATCGCGGGTATTAAGGAAAACTCTTCTAAGTACCAGATCTCCCACATTAAATTTTCATTCACGTACTTTAGAGTTGAAATACCGGGTGAATTTTTGCTGGTAAGCTGCTACTCGGAGTTGGGCTTGCTCGCGCCTTTCATCGACCAAATCCAAAGATTCCATCAATAATTGGCTATTAATGTCTTGATCATATGCCATCTGTCGATGTGATGGTGGATCTAATTCAACAGGCAACATAGCCTCATATCCATAAGCCAAGGAAAATGGAGTATGACCTGTTGCTGTTCGATGCGACGTTCCATACGACTAGAGGACTTCAGAAAACTGTTTTGGCCATGCCCCTTTTGCTTCTTAGTGTTTTATTGACAGCCTCGACTTGTCCATTTGCCTGCGGATGAGCTACTGAAGAAAAGCTTTTGATAATTCCATGTCGTTCGCAAAAATCCGTGAACAGATCACTATCAAACTGAGTGCCATTGTCTGAGAAATTTTTTATTGGTAATCCATAGCGACACACTATGTTCTTGATTACAAAATCCAGCACTTTCTTGGTCGTTATGGTTGCAAGTGGCTAAGCTTCGGCCCATTTCGTGAAGTAATCAACAGCCACCACAATGTATTTGACGCCGCCCTTTCCTGTGGGCAAAGACCCAATTAAGTCTATTCCCCATACTGCGAATGGCCACGGACTTTGTATCTGCTTTAGTTCGTTAGGGGATGTTCATGGTATCTTGGAGAATCTCTGACACTTGTCGCATTTTCGAACAAAATCCATAGAATCTTCATTCATTGTTTGCCAGAAGTATCCTTGCCTTAAGATCTTTTTGATAAACTCTGCCCCCCATCGTGTTCCCCACAGAAACCTTCATGGACTTCTCGCATTAATTATCTGGCCTTTTCTTTTGAAACGCATCTTAGGAGTGGCATTGAGTACCCCCTTTGGTATAGAATTCCATCGACCAGAATAAACCAAGAAGCCTGCCTCTGGAGGGTCCTTGCTTTGTTTCTGTCTGTCGGCAATACTCCACGCGCCAAGTACTCAGTGAGAGGTACCATCCATGTATCCGCTACCTAAATTACCAGAGAGGTTTCTTCTGTTCTAATGCTTGGTGCGGACAGCCATTCAACAGACACTATATTCAGTGTGTCTGCATCCTTTGCACTCGCTAACTTGGCCAAGGCATCAACGTTTGAGTTCTCGTCGTGAGGTACTTGTTGTAGAGTATATCTTTCAAACTGTTCCAACAAATCCTTTGCTTTGTTCAAGTAAGCAACCATCTTTAGTCCCCGGGCTTGATACTCTCCAGTAATCTGATTAACCACCAACTGGGAGTCACTATAGATTTCAAGTGACTTTATGTTCATGTCCCTGGCTAATCGTAAACCTGTGAGCAACGCTTCATACTCAACCTCGTTGTTGGACCCTGTTAAGTCGAATCTGATCGCGCAGTGGAATCGATGTACTTCAGGTGTTACCAAGTTCACTCCGCCACCAGCATGATGTTTATTATAAGAACCATCTGTAAAAAACTTCCAAGAGGGAGTTTGGCTTTGAGGTTTAGCCTCTTCTGTCTATTCATAGTCTGGAAGTCCAGTGAGCTCTACGACGAAGTTGGCCAGGGCTTGCCCTTTTACTGCTGGTCGTGGTAGGTAAGAAATTTCAAACTGCCCAAGTTCAACCGCCCATTTCAATAATCAACCAGCGACTTCTGGCTTCTATAGAACTTACCGTAGGGGCTGGTCGGTCAGTACTGTGATGGGATGAGCTTGAAAGTATGGCCGCAGCTTTCTGGAGGCTAAGATCAAGCACTAGGCTAATTTTTCAATGGGTGGATACCGCAGTTCTGCTCCTATTAGCCTTTTGCTTACATAATATACGACGTTTTGCACATTTTCCTCCTCTCTTACCAAGACAGCACTAGCAGCATATTCTGTGACCGCCAAATAGATGAACAAAGTTTCTTTTTCAATCGGTTTAGATCAAATCGGTGGTTGCGACATATGAGACTTCAGTGCCTGGAAAGCCTGCTCGCACTCTTCCATCCACTCGAATTTCTTATTGCCCCTAAGTAGATTAAAAAATGGGACACATTTGTCTATGGATTTGGAGAAAAATCTACATAGAGCGGCGATTCTCCCGGTCAAACTTTGGACATATTTTATCTTTGTTGGAGATTTCATATCGACCAGGGCCTTTATTTTTTTGGGATTAGCTTCAATTCCTCATGAGTTCACTATAAATCCCAAAAATTTCCCTGATCCAACTCTGAAGGAACACTTGAGGGGATTCAGCTTCATCTGATATTTGTTCAAGACGTTGAAGCACTCTTGCAGGTCCCCTACATGTTCTTCTGCCTTTTTCGACTTAACCAGCATGTCATCAACATATACTTCCATGTTTGTATCAATCAACTCTTTAAACATGTGATTGACTAGTCACTAGTAAGTCGCACCAGCGTTTTTCAAACCAAAGGGCATTACTTTGTAACAGTAAAGCCCTGTATTGGTCTGAAAGCTAGTGTGATCCTCGTCAGGTGGGTGCATAATGATATGATTGTACCTAGAGTATGCATCCATAAATGATAGGATCTCGTGCCCTGAAGTGGCATCGATCAGCTGGTCGATCCTTGGGAGAGGGAAACAATCTTTCAAGCAGGCTTTATTAAGATTTGTGAAATCCGCGCAGGTTCTCCACTTGCCATTCGGCTTGGGTACTAGTACGGGATTAGAGACCCATGATGGATAAAATGATACCCTGATGAATCTGTTCTCCTTTAGCTTCTCGACTTCTTCCTTTAGAGCCTTCGATCTTTCTTTGTCGAGCAGCCTTATTTTCTGTTACACTGGTGGAAAGCTTTTTTCTATGTTCAGGACATGGTTGATAACCGCTGGGTCAATTCCAACCTTGTCTTTATGCGACCAGGCAAAGACTTTTTGGTTTTTCTTTAAAAATTCCACCAGCTTTTGCTTTGTTGTTGTCTCTAAGTTTTTTACCGACTTTCACAACCGTGGTCGGAGCTTTCTCATCGAGTTAGACCTCTTCGAGGTCCTTGATCGGTCCTACTTCTTCCTCAAAATCCCCAAAGAGAGGATCCAAATCCCTATCCTCACTTTGGGAAACACCCTATTTGGTGACGTGCTCACTTGATTGGGCTTGCATTTCATTGGCCAACTGCAACTCTTTCCTGGCGTCCTCCCTCGATCCACCTCTCCTTGCCTTAGATATCGAGGAATTATAGCATTCCCTCGCTTCTCGCTGGTTTCCCAATACGCATCCTACCCATGCGTCAGTTGGGAATTTCATGGCAAGGTGCCAAACTGAGATTATAGCTCACAGATTGACCAGAATAGGCCTTCCAATTACAACATTGTACGCGAAAGGACAATCAACTACTATAAAAGTAGTGAGTAATGTCTTGTTCGCGAGCATAGTTCCTGCTGTAACTGGAAGCCTTATAGATCCTATTGGCGCGAGCCCTTCGCCAGAAAAACTATAAATGGTTTGGTTGCATGGCTCTAGGTCCTTCGTGGATAATTTCATTCTCTCTAGTGAAGACTTGTATAAGATATTTACTAAGCTCCCTGTGTCAACTAACACCCTCTTGACCATCATGTTGGCTATCTAGACGTCCACAACCAGGGGGTTTGAGTGAGGAAATCGGACATGCTGAGCATCAATCTCGGAGAAAGTTATTAGTTCTTCCACAGTTCGAGCCTTCTTGGGAGTTTGCTCCTCCACATTTAGCATCTCAATGTTCTGGTCGTGGCGTAAGGTCCAAGCGTATCATTCCCTCACCTTCCCACTATCTTCTGCAAGGTGTGGGCCGCCACAGATGGTTAGCAACATACCTGCCACAGGAGCTGGCTGTAAAGGTGGTGAGCGTTGGCATACAGATGCTTGCTCATTGCCTCCTTGAGCCTCTCGTTGAGAACCTCCAGTGGCTCGTACATATCTCCTCAGGTGTCCCTGTCTAATATGGAACTCAATCTCGTCTTTCAGCTGGTTACACTCATTAGTATCATGACCGTAGTCGTTGTAGAAATGACAAAACTTTGTTGTATCTCTCTTGCAGATATCTTTCCTTATTGGCGCTGGTCGCTTGTAAGGGACATTGGTTCTGGTCGCCTGGTACAACTCTGCTCTGCTCTCGACAAGGGCCGTGTAATTGGTGAACCTTGGCTCATACCTGTTGCCCTTAGGGCGCTTATTTTCGGACGTCGATGGTTCAGCATTTGCCCTTTTTCCACTATTTTTACTGTTCCCGTTTCCATTGAGTTTATCTGACCCATTGGAAGCTTTAGTGGGATATTCTTTTGGTCCCTTGTCTTTTGCCGGTGACTTCCCCTCGTTGGCAATTGCATCTTCGAGCTTAATGTATCGATCTACTCGATCAAGAAACTCTTGGGCACTCTTCACCCCATTCTTTCTTAAGCTGTTCCAAAGGGGAGAATGGCGCCTTACTCCAGTAGTAAGGGCCATCATTTTCCCTTCACCGCCAACCGTTTTAGCCCCAACAGCTGCTCGCATGAAATGCTTGACATATTCCTTTAAGGATTCTCCCTCTTTCTGACGTATCTCGATCAGCTGGTTGGCTCCAGTTGGGTGCACACGATCAGCGTAGAATTGCCCATAAAATTCCCTCACGAACATTTCCCATGATACGATGCTAGCAGGAGGGAATTTAAAAATCCACTCCTGAGCAGTATCAGATAGGGTGGCTGGAAAGATTCTACAGCGAGCATCATTTTACACCTTCTGGATGTCCATTTGTATCTTGAACTTATTCACGTGAGATATTGGGTCCCTGTACCCATCAAAGTTTGGCAATACTGGCATCTTGAATTTGCTAGGGGTTTTTGCCACAACTATTCTTTGTATGAATGGAGTGCCTCTTCTCCGATCATACTCGATGTGGGATGTCCGACTCCCTACCAACTGCTAGACAGCCTGGTTTAATGCATCGATCTGGGCCTGTACGACATCTGGGATCGCTGGGGCGACTGGTGCTAGAGGGGCATACTCATCGTGCCTTTCATGCCTGTCGTTGAGCACATCCCTTAAGTCATCATCTCTACGCCTTTGCTCACTAACGCCCAACCGATCAAAGACGTTAGGCTAGCTAGGTTGCCCCCCAGTGTTCTGGCTTGTGGGCCTATTCTCTTTTGGTGGGGGATTTCTTTCTCCACCTCTTTCTTTTTTCCCTCAACCAGCATTCCTTCTATTGGAGTCAGCTTCATTATAGTCATGGCCGTCCGTGAACTGCGACCGACTATGGCGCGACCGGCTGGTCGCGTTGTTCCCCCTCTAGTTGGCACCTCCCAAGCATTAGGATGAGGCCTGCATTGGTTGGTGTGTCCCCAGGAATTATCATGTCATGGGGGCCCCTGACCACAGAACCTAACTGGCGTACCTTTTGTTAGCAGAAGGATGTTGCCCCCTGCTCGGTGGATTTTGCTCATCAGCCATTGAACGTGTAGGGTTTTGGGGAGGCTGCCCCGCCCTATTCTGCCTTTGATGCTGGGGATTATCTTGACCAGCGCGAGAAGGTGGCTGCTGCTCGGGATCCTAAATTGGGATGTCCTATTGAGCAACAGGTGGTTCCTCTGGCCTTTGAGGGCTCCCCGACTGAAGTGGAGGACTCAGGTTTGGGGTCGTTGTGGTGGTGCGTTTGGTGGCTGATCTGGTTGAGAAGTCGATGTAGCTTGCCCCCGGGCCAACTGAATGACTGCTTCTAGAGCGGCAGTGGCATCTCTCCACTGGCGGTCCATGTCTGCTTGCCGCTCATTCAGTTCTTGGCGTTGGCGCTCGATTTCCCTCTGTTATAATGCCAACGTCTTAGCCGCATTCTCTTGATTGGCCCTCAGATTGGCCAACTCCTCTTGCAACACACTCAATGTTGTCCTTAGGGTTTCATAATCCATTTCTTCCTCTTCAAAGTCCAATTGTGGCTCATCTTCAGCCACATTTGGTGGAGGAGGCTGGGTGGGTGCAGCGCCAGCAGTCTGCCCCGTCTTCTTGGTGTCTTAGTCATTTTACCTTCTTGAAGTCTTGAGTTCGTCTCTCAATGAGAGCACCAAAATCTTGATCCTCAAATTGGTCGATGACACGGAGTCAGATAAACAATAGAAAATGAGATGAAAAGAAGAAGAGAAATTAAATGGAAAGCAAATGACACAAACGATTTATAGTGGTTCGGCCCCAATTGGATGGTAATGACCTACGTCCACTTGGTGTTCTTATTGATATTGAATCCCAATGCTGTGATCAATGAACAAGGGTTCATGAGTTTCACAAGCCTTCGGAAGATTACAACTTCGGTGACAGCCACGATATATTCTTCTCTCAGGATACCAAGATCGAAAGTTCCAAAAAAGGGTCCCCTCCCTTGAGCCATTTGAGTCTATTTATAGGCTCAAGAAGGTTACATGGGCCGATGGGCCTTAATTACAATTAAGACTTGTGTATTATGGTAATAAAATAAAATATAATTAATGCAAATATTACAAGATTGCATATCTGAAAGGAAGTAAATGAAAGTATGTGACCACACTAGTCACACCTAAGCGTGTGGCTTGATAAATCAATAACTCTCTGGTCGATGGTCGAACAAGATTCATTCTCTTAAAGTTGCCACGTGCCTGCCACATTATCAGGAGCCATTTTTTGGGTAAACAAAAAGAATGGATATTTCATTAAAACATTAAACTGTACATGAGATCCCATAATAACGCTTACAAAGTTGTTTACAGTTCCAAAATGGTCATTACAGCTCAAAAGTTACAATCCTCCGACCTAAGCTGCAAAAATAGGGTTTAACCCTAGTTCCTTTGAGAAACCTTGGTCGTGGTGATCAAGCGGCCATATGTACACATCGCCACCTAAGCTCTCCAACTCATGGCTGGTCCAGCTTTTCTTTCCCTTAACCTACACCATGTAGCACCCGTGAGCCAAGGCTCAGCAAGAAAACTTAAACATGCTCATAAGCAGTGAATAATATATTTCAATAACATAATAGACATGCCAGCAGTAATATCCCTACCCATGCATGCATACCATTCATATAAATGACTACAACGTCATATAGGACCAAATGTCCAAATAATTGATTAACAGAATTGTATCGGGGCCCGTTTCCCAAGTACATGACTAATAAATTATACTGGGGCTCAGCACCCTAGGATCTGGGACTAATAAGTCACCCTGGGGTCCATTGCCATATCCTATGTATAACCAGCCTTGGAGTTGGCCTAGCGTACTTGGCGCTTTAGTTTTCTACGACCATTAGGTTGAACAAGAGTATGATGCGCTCCTGATTATGTCTAATCATATCGAACGACACTCATTGCGCTATTGCCGCCCTTGACTTATAAGTCAATGATTTACGACCAATGCTTAGCGCTATTGTCATCCTTGACTAATAAGTCAATGCTTTTCTCAAGTATATAATGCTAGCAGGCATTCATAATATAACAAATATCCATGTACAAAGCATTCAACATGCCTTAATCAATCATTCACAGGCATAATCATAATCATGCACATTTACAGGGGCCAATGCCCAATCAAGACTATATTCAACACTTGGGTTACATCACATAATGGGTGCAGTTTTCTTACCTCAAGTTTGAGTTTAACGTAAAATAAGAACGACCCTCAAGCACGATCCTGTTCTTGAGCCCCTAGTGGTAACCTAGTCATAACCAAATATAGAATCCCATCAATAACGAGCAAATAAAGGCTTCTGGACCAAGTCCTAGCTTCCGGGACCTCGAATTCTACCAAACCGGGTAGTAGATTCGATCATGAGCCTTTAGGTTTGAAATCCCGTCATTAAAACCTAAGGTGGCCACATGTAACAGGGTTGCGGCGCGACCCTACGAACCTAGAACCCATGTTTTTTCTTCAGCCCAAACTCAACCAAAATCATTTCCAAATAATCCCAAAATCAAAACTAAATCCCAGTACAACATTATCACCAAACCAGCAGTGAAACCCAAGCTTTAACACACTTAAAACACCAGAAAAAACTCAAATCCATAACCAAGCTCTCAATCTCAAGAACACCATAAAAATAGAGAAAAAACTTCAAAATTCAAGCTTAGAATTATTACCTCAATCATAGAATTATCCCTTAGATTTTCCCAAACAAGATCCTAGCTAAACCTAGAAAATCACCATTTACCAAGTTTCTACTCATTTCGGGAACATAAAGTACATTCGCTAATGTAACTTTCTTGCCGGAGGTGAAAAAGACTTCAATGGTACCTTTGCCAAGTACCTTGGATTTTCCCTCATTGCCCATTTGAATCTCATGGTTGCCCTTTGACTCTTCAAAGGTCTTGAACAATGATTTGTCATAGGTGACATGGACGGTGGCACATGTATCATACCACCACCTTTTCACCTTGCCTTGGACCGCATTCAACTCACTAAGGGTAGGAACTATGTTTTCCTCTTGAGTTGCGTTCACCTTAGGTCCTTGTTGGTCTTTTCTATGTCTACACTCTCTAGCATAGTGACCGTTTTTCCCACACACAAAGCAAGGACCTTTCTTACCCTTAAACTTGTTTGGGTTGGTTTTTGGACCCAAAGGTTTATCGTTACCTTTTTTCCCTTTGTTTTTGGGATGTTTTGGTTATGACACCGCATTTGCTTTGGAAGTCTCTCCATTAGACCCCTCCATAAGTTTATCTCTACATATCGATTCATCTTCGATTCGAATATGCTTTTGGATTTCCTCCAAAGAATAATCCTCATTTTTATGAAGGATTCTTTTCCTATAGCTCTTCCAAGTTTGTGGTAATTTAGCCACTATAGCACCAACTTGAAAGGCCTCGGGAAGCTCAATCTTTAACACTTTCAATTTGTTAACAATTATTTTCAATTCATGAATTTGAGAAACAATAGGTTTATCACCAAAAAAATGTGAAATCAAAGTATTGAGATATCAAAAAAAATTTGGTACCTTCCTCTTCCACCTTGAACTTTGTCTCAAGTGCATCCCATATCTCCTTGGCCGATTTGGTCTCGGTGTAGAGGTCATAGAGCCTATCAGAAATGGCGTTGAGGATATGACCCCTACAAAGGAGATTGTCCTCCTCCCTCTTCCTTCTTTTCTCCACCTCCTCTAGAGTGTCATTGTCAGATGGCATTGGGAGAGGTTCTAGAGTGGATTCTAGAATGTAGGCAATTTTGAGAGTGGTCAAAAGGAATCTCACCTTGTCTTTCCACCTAGTGAAATTGGAACCATCAAACCTATCCAACCTCACTAGGTCTTGATTCATTATCTTGATGGTCTCACCTTCCATTGAAACAAACAAAGGGGTAAGCTTTTGAATGTTAGGAAAATATGTATTGCCTCAATGGAAATTGGTAAGAATTTTAAAACTCTAGGCAATATATTACAAATAAATATAGATTGATTAAATAAGGTTACAACTCTATAACTGAAAGTACAAATAAACAAAAAGAAGAAGAAGAAGAGAAGAAGAATAGAATAGTAAAAAATACAACTCTAAGCAAAAGATTACAAGTAAAGTAAAGGTGTTTGAAACAAAAAAAGAAGATTACAACTCTAAACAAAAGTTACAAGTAAATAGAACAAGAGAATAAGAAGAAAAGCAATAGAATAAAATGTCAAAACAGAAACACAAGTAAACTCTCACTTACACAACCTAAGTGAAGAGGGTTGGGGATCACTAACTTGAACAAGGTTTAAAACCTTTGTCCAAAAGCTTATTTCCCCCTAAATCAAGCACTAAGGGATCTCTCTCAGATTAAAGGAAATGCTTTATGGAATTATTAAGCCTCAAGGCATTTCTAGCCAAGTGCTCTAATGGATAGAAATGTTGTGTCTTTCAAGTGAGCTATAGGCTCCTATTTATAGAGTTTAGAGACACCCTTTGAATTTCAAATTCCACCAACCCCCATGGCTGTTACCAATGATTAATTTGATTATTATGGAATTAAAAATGAGATTTGGGAGTTATTTGGGTTTTTGGAACCGTTCAACACTTTTGGAAAAAACTGAAAAATTGGCCTGAAATGCACCTGTGGCCACGGCCAGAGACATCAGTGGCCGCGGCCACTGCTTTTTGTTCCCCATGAATGATGGTGGCCGCGGCCACAACCCAGTTTTAGCACTTGAAAATGTGTTTTTTTTCTAAATGGTTCCAAACCCTCCCAAATAATTTTGTGACCCCCAAAACACATTATTGGGGTTAAAATCATATCTCTAACAACCATTTCACATGTGGCTTTTATGAAATTCATCTCAATATTGTGTAACACCAAATTTACACAATAAAGGGTAATATTAGGAAGTTACAAATTTGTAACACCAAATATGTTACATATTTGGATATATCTCATATATCTAAATATTGTAACTCTCTATTATATGTTACAATATGTGACACTCTTTGTCACATTTGTTTAATCTTAAACATTATAATATAATATAATATAAAATTACATTATATTATAAAATAATATAACAATATATTCACATAATAACACAATAAACTAATTATTGCCCTCCTGACCCCCTAATCAAGGCACTAATCCACATTAGGGAATTTCAGACGTTACACAGACTCTCCTTTGTGTCATACGCCTGTGCTCCCTTCTCTCCTCGAAAGTATCTTTTGTCGAGACCTTGGTTAACGACGCCCATTAGGCTTGAATCCGAGCCGAGGATGACCTAAAGGGGGCCAAGAGAGCCTAGACTAAAGCCAAGGGTTTGCTCAAGGAGGCCCAAGCCTGAGCTAAAACTTCGCTCTGAGAGGCCCGGGAGGCCTAAGCCAAAACCGAGGATGCTCTTAAAGCTTCCCAGGCTAAGCTCACTTCTTCCGAGGCCGACGCTAATAACCTGAAGGCCGAGCTCGACACCAGGACAGATAATTTTGACATTGCTAAGGCTGAGATCGATCACCTGAAGGAGGAGAAGAGTGCCACTTACGAGATCCTCGAGGATGAGAAGAAACAAATGCTCAAGGAATTCAAGGCCAAGAAGGATTGGGCCACCGACCGGGCTATGTACACAATGTGGTCGCTGAACCTTGAGATGGACACCTCGTTCCTGTTGGATAAGGAAGAGGAGTTCCTCTCCAAGTGGAAGGCTTGGTTGGCTGAGGAGGAGGTAACTGTTACCACCTTGGATGGTGGAGGAGAAGAGGAGAAAGGCAAAGAAGTTGAATCTGCTCCTGCTGGCCAGAGATGAACCGTGTTTCTACAAGGGATGCGTCCCTTTTTTTTTTCTTGTATTTAACTTTCTTTTATGCCCTTTAGGCAAAGACAATTATAACTCGAGGTTTGAGTTTTTTTTTTTATATTTTAATGGTAGTTTATATTTTATGCTTAAATCTCTTTCTCAAAATCTTTATGCATACTGTCTACCTTTAACACTTTTTCCTTTATCGCATACTTCACATTTCTAGCCTCAAAATATTTCAAGCATGCCCATAAAGTTCTTACTTCTATATTTGTTTATCTACACAAATACTTGTCATGCTTGAGTTTGAACTTCCATGTATTCATACATAGTTCATTCGATTGCACATTTTTCGACTTCGTTATCCTCAAAATCGAATATTACTTTTACCACGTATCTTCATTTAAAATATTTTTCAGCGTGTAACTTCATCCTCGAGTATGGTCTCGCGGTTGTGAGGTCGAAGCTTTTTTGCAAAAATTTCCAGCTCTGTCTCGACTTACAAATTTTGTAAGTTTATCTAGAATTCCAACTTTTAATTATGTCGACTAGAGATTTTTGGTTCATTCTAGACTTGTTTAGTTTGTGTTTGGTTAATAATTCATACACTTTGACTAATTTTATTTCATTTTTATTGATGCTATATTTTCGAGAACATGGTATAATTTTGTACCACTTATGCCCCTTTAATATCCTATGATTGCAATCTTAGGTTATTGAATTTTGAGAGCTTGCAAAAATTACAACAATAAAAACACACAAATTTTGAATAAAAATCAGTGCTTTATTGATAAAAAAGCAAAAATTAAGGACAAGCTTGGTTACAAATGAACAAACATCATTCCTACATTACTGATAATAAGGTCGTAGATGTTCACCATTCCAAGCTCGTGGTACCAATTCTCCATTCAATCTCGCTAGTTTATAAACACCAGGTTGAATAATGGATTCGATTTGGTATGGTCCTTCCCAATTAGGCCCGAGCACGCCTGCCGAGGGGTCTCGTGTAGCCAAAAATACGCGTCTGAGCACCAAATCTCTCAATCCAAAATTTCTATCTCGAACCCTCTTGTTGAAGTATCTTGTAGCCCTTTGATGGTATGCAACGATCTTAAGTTGGGCTTCATCTCGTTTTTCTTCAATTAGGTCTAGAGTTTCTTCGAGCTGGGATTGGTTTGAGGTCTGGTCGTATGCCTCGCATCTGATTGTTGGGATTTCGACCTCAATAGGTAGCATAGCTTCACAATCATATGCCACGGAGAAGGGGGTATGTCCTGTCGAGATCCGAGTTATTGTTCTATAGGCCCATAGGACTTGTGGTAATTCCTGTGGCCATTTTCCTTTAGCCTCTTTGAGCCTTTTCTTAAAAGAGATTCTTCAGAGTTTTTTTCACTGCTTCAACCTGGCCATTTTCTTGTGGATGGACTACTGAGGAAAAACTTTTGATTATCTCATTCATTTCGCAGAACTGTGTGAACAATTCCCTATCAAACTGGGTTCCGTTGTCTGATACTATTTTCCTTGGTACCCCGTATCTGCAAATTATATTCTTCACCACGAAATCCAAAAATTTCTTCGAGGTGATGGTAGCTAGAGGTTCGGCCTTGGTCCAGTTCGTGAAGTAATCAACAGCAACTACAACATATTTTACTCCCCCTTTTCCTGTCGGTAAGGATCCTATGAGGTCGATTCCCCATACTGTGAATGGCCACAAGGAGCCATCAAGGTGAGCTCGGTTGGTGGAGCTCGCGGGATTGAAGCGAAAGACTAACACTTGTCACAACGCTTGATGTATTCGAATGATTCCGCTTTAAAAGTAGGCCAAAGGTATCCTTGCCTAATCACCTTGTTTGATAGACTATGCCCCCAATGTGGTCTCCTGAAAATCCTTCATGGATTTCTTCTTAAATTCTTTTAGCTTCGGGTAGAGTTACACACCTTAGTAATGGTATAGAATACCCTCTTCTGTAAAACTTCCATTCCAAGATAGTGTACCTTAGTATCTTGTACATAAGTTTTCTAGCCTCATTCCAGTATGTTGGGAGGCTCCCAATTTCAAGGTAGTCAATTATGGGGGTCATCTAGGTAGGCTGTGAGTCGTTCATGTTGACATCTTCTTCCTCAGGCTTGGCTATGCTTGGGATCGGTAGAAACTCGACCTGCACCACATTGAGTGCATTAGTTTCCTGGGTTGTGACGAGCCTAGCTACAACATCTGCATTCGAGTTTTGTTCATGCAAAAAAATTTCAATGCCATAGAACTCGAATTGTCTGAATGTTGCTTTGACCTTCTCCAAGTAAGTTGCCATTTTAATGTTGATATTCTCCTAAGAACCGGTTAACGGCTAATTGGGAATCACTATAGTAGTGAATGGCTTTTTCTTTGAGCTCGTAAGCTATTTAAAGTCCCGCTAATAGTGCTTTGTATTCAACCTCGTTATTTGATGTCTCGAAGCCAAAATGTAAGGTTGAATGAAAACAATTTCCAGTCGTAGTGATCAAAATAATTCATGCCCCCGATCCATTCTCATTTGAAGACCCATCGACGTAAAGTCTCAATAGCTCGCAGGCTGGGGTTATGACTTCCTCGTTGGTCATTCCTGTGCATTCAACTATGAAATATGCTAAGGCTTGTCCTTTGATCGTTGTTCTCGGGTGATATGTGATCTCGAATTGTCCAAGTTCGACTGCCCATTTAACAGTCTTCTGGATGGATGCCTCAAGTTTAGATAACACATGCCTTAATGGTTGATTAGTCAATACGTGTACAAAATGTGTCTGGAAGTAAGGGCATAGCTTTCAAGATGCATGTATCAAGCATAAGGCCAGACTTTCCATTAATGGATATCTCAAATCTGCCCCCAGTAACCTTTTACTAACATAGTAAACATGTTTTTGTACTTTCTTATCCTCCCGAACAAGTACTGCGCTGATTGCATGCTCGGTTTTTACAAGGTGGGTTTTCTTCTTGCCCCCTCGCCTAAGTTGCTTGTGACCTCGACATATGACTTCCTGTTGGCTGAGGTACCCTATGTCCTCGGTGAGTCTCTCGCGTGGCCTCACGTTCACCCCGTTGTCCAGGCCGAGTCCTGTGGTTTCTGTCTCGGCTCCCACTTCGAGATGGTCTCTGGGTGCCTGATCCCCTACCTGTTGGAAAACCAATCAGAGCACGCAGTGAAAAATGGCGCATGGTGGGCCCATTGTTGTTTTATTCTTATTATGAAACAGCAGAACAACAACATACAAAAGTTTTCAATAATCAAATAAACAAATTATATGACCAAGAAAACAATCAAGAAACATTATCATACAATACTATTAATCATGCAATATATATATATAAATATACAATATATTTATATATAATATATAAACAAAAAAATCAAGAACGTAAACTTTAACCTCTTGAAGTCTATCAAGTGTCCTTGAGTCTTTTCGTATTTTTATCGATCTTCCTATCCAAAGCTTTGAGCACTCAAACCACAATCTTCTGGAGTGTTCTCTACACCTTAAGATGTGTGTGGGCACATAGAGAACATGATTTTGTATTTTAGGAATCACAAGTATTTCTCAACACAGGAGAACTTGGATTATGGTATGAGAATGGCTAGAATAAAGAAGAAGAAAAAGAGAGAGATTTTGTCTCTGAATTGTGTATTGTGTTGTTTTGTTATTTTTGTATTTTCTTCTTCTTCTTTTATATCATATATAGAGAGATTTATGTTACCTTATTATTCACAATGATAATAGTAATATAAAATAATATAATAATGATGATAGGATTTAATTTTAGGTAAATATCTAACTTACCAAATTTGAAGAACAATTTTCAAATTGTTTAATAATTAAATAAATAAAATAAAAAGTACACAGATACAATATCTGTATAGTGGTACAGACATGGCACAATCCTTGGACTGTGTCAGGCGTGTACTGCTATTTCCTTTTCAAGGATTTTGAAATTTTCTTTTATTTAATTATTTAACTAAATCAATCTCCTACAAAATAAGGTATTTATCTTTTTAAGGAAAAGATGATAACCATATTTCAAATTATAAATTATAAATTCAAAATTCAAAATTCAAATTGATGATCATCATTATCATCTTTTAAAATTCAATAAATGAAAAAACTATTTTTTGACTTAGCAATTTAATTTTCTCCCACTCAAATAAAATAATTAATTTTAAAAAATTATTTATTTATTTATATGAAATTCGAAATTTAATATATTTAAATTAATAAATTTATTTTCGAAATTTAATAATTGTTATCCCTAAAAAATACGAGGATGACGTGGCGAATGAGAATGTGACACGTGACATCACAAATCAGGGAAAAATGACAAAGTATTGTGAAAAGACTCACAGGCAAAAAAGATAGGTCTAGGACCTATAGGGAACTCAACCAAGCCTAAACCCCCTAGTGGTGGTCGGCCTGACCTCTACCCCTAGATGTGGTTGGCCTAAGCAGGCCCAAGAACCCTAGGGGTGGTCAACCTGACCCCTACCCCAGGGGTGGTCGGTCCCAGTGTGTCCAAGAGCCCCTACGAGTGGTCAGCCTGACCCTTACCCCAGGGGTGGTCGACCCCGGTATGTCCAAGGACCCATAGGGGTGGTCGGCCTGACCCCAACCCCTAGGGTGGTCGGACTAACATGCTCAAGAACCACCTGGGTGGTCTGTCCACCCTATTCTTTATAGGGTGGTCGGCCTAAACTCCCAAGTACACTTCACTTAGAAATACTCACTCTCGTTCAAACTGAGATCAACATGGCTAGCACCCAGAAGGTCACAGGCCTAGCACCCAGAGGATCAACCGGTCCAGCACCTAGAAGGTCAAAGGCCTAGCACCTAAGCTTGGGTCATCAGACCTAGCACCTAAGTCTCATATACCAACAGAGACTTAACATCTTCCCAGAGGTTTCTATCGTGCATTATCCACCACGATCTAGAGAAACAACGAGAAGACCCACGATATCATAATCATGGGGAGGTGGACACGTATCTCCACTACTTGATAATCGTGTACCAAACCATGATCCCAGTATTACTGGTCATGTAATAGCCCTTGGGTACTATAAATAAAGAACCCAAGGCTTCATTTCAAGGGGGCTTTTTCTGGATTTTTGAGATCTAAAGAACATTTGGGGAGAAATTCTGGGCAAATCAGAAATGAGTGAATACTTTTGTTCATCAGTGTAGTTGTCGAGTGATTCAATAGTAAAAGCTGAGTGGATTAGGTTATTACTGTTCATTAGAACAAGGCTGAAACATTATAAAATTTTTGTGTGTTTACTTAATATAATCGTACTTTGTTTTTTATTCTATTTATTTCTTTCAAAAGGTGTCATATACTATACATACGAACATTGGCAAATTTCAAAGGTCAATAATAATTAATTCTAAATTCGTTATTTAACATCAATTATCATATAATTGTATACTTGATCGGAAAAATAAAATTCTTCTCAAATTCCCAAATCATAGTTATACCCTTGTATTAACTTTTACCTTGATATGGTGTTGATAGATCCACCCAGGGGACCTATGGACCTATAATATCAAGCTCCAATAAATATTACATTATTAATCAAAGTTCTTTGATTAAATAATCTCATGATTACTCCACTAAAAATATGAGATTGAACTCTTGATAATTATAAACATATATTTACTGAGTACTTTATTAAGAATAAAGTGTCCATTGATATAATCATTACATACATTGTTAATCCTCTATTAATGGTTCATAATTAAAAAAGGAAATAAAATTATTGTTTTACCCTTTTAGCTATATCTTGTTCCTAGAGTACCATTGACTTTACTAGTGAAGGTTGTGTCACAACAAGTTTGCGACGTGAGCGTTCATAACCTTTTCAGTTCCAAAATTTAACCCAATAGGGAACCTTTATTCAATCTATAAGAAGGAATAGATTCCACATCTGTCAAACTACGTCCCCAGCCATATACATCATTGAGTTCCCAAAACAATTGTTCTTAGCCTGATCATTCTAACAAACCTTAACGCATGAATCAAAGGATCAGATGACACATATAGGAGTTCATAGTAACCTCAGGATTAATATCATCGTGTATATAATCATCATTTGATGTGTTTGATTAATACTATGAAGCGGTGTTTAAACAAGTATTAACAAATCACATCTGGTCCAGTTCTACATACTCTCAGCATGCAAAGTACCTCCACTAAAGTGTCCTCCTACACTAGTAACCCGGATCTAGATCGCATGTATTCATAATACTAGTGGATCGTACTAGCAGTAATTAATCTAAAGATTCTATAACTTTATTTTACTGCGAACTATTTAAGTTTATTATCTAATCTCATTCCTCCCATACCAATATGAGATTAAGACCACATAGATAAACTTTAGAATTTTATGATATTCACTTAATATTATCGTATAATATCGAACATAGTCTATATATATAATAATTCAATTCAATTATTTATTTCATTTAAAACATTTGTCAACTACAATTGCTTTAAGGGCACTATTCCCAACAATCTCCCACTTTCCCTAAAAAAAATTGAGGCATCTCTTTTAATATGTCAATCATATTCTCCTAACTAATTTTGTCTAACAAAGTCTTTGTAACAGTTTTATAGGAAGCTGTTTTGAAGTTATCTTCAAGATTATTACATCAATTATGTAAAATTTTCTTGTATTCAATGATACTTCATTTCATGTGCTTTACATTCTCATGATTTCTAGTTCATCTAGAATAATTATATCTCCATTTCTTTCGCAATGAGATGCTAGCTGTTTATTCTAGTCTGAAAATCTTTCCAGAATATCAAAGAACTTAACTAAATCAAATAGCCTTTTTAACTGCTCGTAGCTGTTATATATCGACTTTTGTGGTGAAACATATAAATTTTAAATGTCTAACACATTTCCAAATTAACGTGTTTCCTCCACAGTTATGGAGTTTGATTCTGATATCAATCTTTGAAGATTTAATATCAGATCATCCATTGGGATTTTAGGTCTCTGCCTAAATGCACATACATATAATCTCTGTTATATTTAAGATACTCAAACCTAAGTCCTTATAATTATTCAATGACTCAATCCATAATGGATTGATAACTGCTGACTATTCCAACCATTTAGCAAATGTCAATTTGAAAATATAACATTCGATATATTAAATAGTCTATCACTGAGTTGTAGGAATAACTGTCTCATATCCTCTTTTCTAATAAAAGAATAAATGGACATTTATTATTTAGATAATACATCCTCCTTACCGGGAAGGCAAATGGTCTTTCTTGGATTTTGTTGACTAAAGTATTTAAGCTTCTTATCTATATAAGTTTCTTGAGACAAAGCCTAAGGATTGTTCTTTCAACATCTATAGAATTGAATGTACAAAACATTCTTGGCTTTTCTAAATCCAATATTTAGAAATGTTCAGCTAACCATTTCTTTTCTATCAACGATTTCTCTACATCATTCCTAATGATTAGAACGTTGTGAATATCAAGAATAAGAATCACAACATAATCTTTTTGGTCAAGATCTTCAAATTATTTTGTCATGTCAGTCATTTCAGTAAAGACTACTTAGACATTCATTTAAATCAATCTTATAATCCATGCATAAAGCAGTGGATAAGAGCCTGTAAACAGATTCAAGTTTGGTTGCAGTAAAATACATTTATTCAAGCAATAAATTCTTCTTTCTGTTCATAGCCTTTGGCTATTAACTGTTAGGATATTTTTAGCCTACTTTCTAAGTGTCTTGATTCATGTTTTATTGTTGTGTTTGCGTGTTTTTGGGAGCGGATTTACGCTTGTTTTTCTTGATTTTAGGTTTAAGCACAAGAATGGTTCAAATGGAATGGAATGTGGAGAACAAGTGCTAAACCTGGCTTAAAAGTGTTCGATGCAGGATATCCAATTAGGGCCGCAGCGCTAGAATTTGCGTCGTGGCGCTGGTGTCCATTACAGTCGTGGTGAGGTCAAAAATCATATTGGAAGTGGAGATCTCAAATCGCATTAGAGTCGTGGCGCAGCTATTTGGGCCACAACGCCTGGGTGTAAATGAGCCGCGGCGAGCCCATTTTCCAGAAAGTCAAGTAGTCGCAATTTCTGAGTGGCGCCGCGGCGCTGTTGTCCGTACGATTCACAAATTTTCCACTTATCGAAGGGCATTTTTGGAATTAGGGAAAAAAAATTAAGAGGTAATCATTTTTTATTAGAGAAATCGCAATTTTCAGAGGGGAGACTTTTGGAGAAGAGAGAAAACAACAAAGAGAGAATTGGAGATCAAGCTTTGGAGCAATTGTGACAACCCCGAATCTAGTTTCGTCTCTACTCTTTTATTTTCTAATTTTATTATGTCTCTTATGGATCTGATTATGAACATATTAATGGAGATTATGAACTAAACTCCAATTTAGGGTTTTTAATGGAGATTGTCTGAAGCTTTCTATGGATCAATGCAAGTTCGATATTTTTCTTCTATTGATATGTGATTTATTCATATTTGTGCTTATTACATGTATTTGATTGGCCATCCTATGCATGATTTATGATTTCAATACAAAATCTGAAAAGTGAGTGTTGAGAATGCTCTAATTGAATAAACATACGTTTCGACATAAAACGAGAGTATTTGTGTGGCTTGTGTAGCTTTAGGATTATTGCTTAATGTTGATTATGTGTGTGTTATGCCTCAGAAATGTAGGATAGTGCCATATAATTTAGAATCTATATGTCTTAATCAGAATATAGGTTATTTTATAATCCGCTATCGCATTAGGTAGAAGAAGAAGAAGAAGAAGAATTGGTTTGCATTATTGAAATAGGAAGTGGAAGCAATTGAAATTAATTTCCCTACATTTCATTTCTTGATCAAATCTTGTTTATTGTTTCGTTATTTATTTATTGCTTAGATTATTTAGTTTAAACAATCCATTTTTCGATAGCCAAATAGAAACAAAAATTCAATTAATTTGTACTTAGCTACAGTCCTTGTGGGAACGATCTCACTTACATGAGTTATTACTTGTAAAGACGATACGTATACTTGCGTGTTGGGTTTTTTACAACATTAACCAAACTTAGAAAAGTCTATACTTTCCTCTGTTCTCTTCTTCATCTTGAATATCCTATTTTAAACTGAAGTTGAATGAACTTTAGTTGGATGTTCAAGAATCCATATGTCATAGAATTCTAAATTCCATTTCTTGATTCATGGTGTTTCAACCATTGCTTTTGTAAAAGCTCGTCATTTCATATACTAGTATGTGAATGAAGTATGGTAAGATTGTGCTACACATAATTTAATTATCTTTACATTTGTAATAGAGTAGTTACTAACTAACGCTCCCACTACAAAATTGTTTTACAGAATTTGTGATATTCATTGGCTTTATCATTGTTAATTATCAGTAACTCGCTTACTTGACTTGCAATCATTATTTCTATTACAACTTAACTATAAAATATAGTGATTATAATAATCATGCTTCATTAAAGTAGCATTTAAAGAGATACAAACTCTTTTGTAGTCTTTTATGAGTATTAAATTGTTTCACTAAATGACTTCATGGAAAAATTTCAATTTTTCATTCACACAAGCACTTGTGAATCCCAATTTCTAATTCTTCGATGTTATACAATCAAACTTGTACAAAGTATAACAAGTGTTAAAATTATAGAAATAATAAAGACGATAATGACTACTCGTTATCTATTTAATCTTATATAATATGATTATATTCCATTTCCAAAATACTAATTATGCTTAGCATTTTAGTTGTATGTGAGTTGGGTTTGAATTCCAAGTTCACAACTACTTGAATTCCAAATTCAAGTTTAGACTTCCTTTTGATCAGATAAAACAAGTATCTAAGTGACTTTACTTTGAATGTTGCATGAAAATTTTCTAGAATTTTTCTTTGCATTTGATCAAAGTCAAACATATCTAAAATAAATGTCAATCAATATTGACTTACTATTTATTATCTCATTTAGCTTTGAACATTAAAAGGTTCAACATACATCTCTATGTATTAGCTAAACGATTATGTGATTATTGAGCCTTTACTAGAGAAAATGTCTTTTGGTTTAGCTTTAATTAACAGACTATATAAACAGGGAGAGAACCATTGAATGGTTGAAATAAAAGACTGTCTTTTATTTGTTTTATGTGTCTAATTAATTACAAACCAATCAAAAATAATTCACATATATGTTTCACTTAATTGGGGCTGGAATAAAATGTCTTATTAAATCTATGATTTGCACAATAATGAATAATTCATAATTATCATTTATACTCATTGATGAAATAGGTGGAACAAGTATATTTCAAAAAAATAACAACTGAATTTATTATTCAAAAGAAATACTAAACTTGTTCATTCATCAAATAAATGAATCTAAAAACATAGTTTCTAGAAAGAAAAAAAAATTCTTGAACTACTTTAAATAAAAAAAATCAATACAAAGTTAAAAATAAAAAAAACTAATTTCCATGTCAGTTTTCTCTTGGTCTACCAATCTGCAATCATTTTCTTGTTTTTCCTTCGCATTCTTTTCTTTTCTTGAATAATGCGTTCCTGAAAATAAGACAAAAATATGGTAGCGTAAAAATTTGAATCAACTATTCAAATATATTAAAAAGAGATGAGCAAATCATATTTACCATTTCTTCTTGCAAACATATTAAGTAATCAAAAGAATCTATTTTGATCCTCTCCCATATCTCGTATGTAGATCTGAGGTTCACATATTGTAGAGTCCAAGAACTTTACTTAGCTAGTTAGATAGTAGTATTATAGTAATTATACTATTATCTTTATGACTGTGGATTTTTTGTTCAGACCGGGATTTATTTGGACACTCGTAGTAGTACTTGTAGATTATCTAAGTTTAACCTATAGTTTAAGAATATTAATTTTAACCTAAGGTTTGATTAATATGACTGATATTTAGGATAATATTTATTATACTATAAGGTTTAGATAAGAACCAATAGGATTTTAAGCACATGTTATGTATGGGTGATTAATGATTAAGTATTTTGAGGATTAAATTTATTAAAGGTAAAGTTTGAATGCTCTAAGGTCAGTCAGCAGCTTTGAAAATGTTTGAGGGCTTAGTGAAGGCTGTTTACTCAATTCAAATTAAGCTAAAAATGTGTAATTTCGTGTTTAAATAATCAGCGTATGCCGATATATCGCAGCTGTAGGGGGCGATATATCGCAGTACGAGGATACGAAAAACTCGAAACGATGCACGTTTGCCTCGGGCATACTGGCCCAGGCGATATATCGCCTACAGGGGGTGATATATCGCCTCCTTCAGCATATTTTGAAACTTTTTGAAATCGTTTCCCATTCAAACCTTCAACCTCTTGATAAGTCCAGCATCTTTTTGAACGAGTCTTCAGCCTCTGCTGAACGATAATTCAAATTATTTTCACTTAAAAAGCCATTATTTTTATTCAAGTTAAATGAAGATCTCTTCATTCCTAAACTCTATAAATAGGGCCTAGTACCCAGCCATTATTCATCTTTTACTCTAAGTTCAGAGGCTGCAAGTTGCTAGGTGAGTGTGAGAGTGTAAACACTTGGGTTGGGAATCATAAGCTTATCAAAACACTTGGGAAGTAAGATTTTATAGCATTTCGGTTCAAGGTTTAGATTGGTCTTACAAGTCTTCAAGGTATTTCCACACTCTAGTTCATTGGTATTATTTTCTTTAAGTTCTCATAATCCTCTACCCAGCCTTCTAACCTTATTCTTTATTTTGGTTAGCAAATTTAAGTTCTTGAGCAAGGTTTTGGTAAGTATATTTTAATGGTATAGTCCTTCCATTCTCTTTCATCTCTTTTTCTTCAATAGACTCACCCTTTCGTAAATGGTTTTTAGGAGTGTTCCAAAGTCCCAACTCTGTCCTCATATCCCGGTAATTTTGGTAAGGAAAATATGATAGAATTTATATGTTATATGCTTTTATATGTTATCTTATGTTTTTATGTTATGAAATATGTTATGTTATGTTATGTTATGTTATGTATGTTTGTAGGCTTGGGCATATGACCCATATGACTAAGAAGCCCCAAATAGATTATGGGCATATGACCTGCTTAGCTAGTAGGACCCCACTAATCTAATGGGCATATGACTTGTTTAGTCTATGGGACCCCAAGTAATAATGGCCATTATAGTATGTGTATGATATAAGTGTTATGTTATGTTTTTATGTTTCTTATGGAATTTATGTATATGGACTATGTGTTAGATTTTCCTTGTTGGGCATTAGGCTCATTCCTTTTTGTTTATATGTGCAGGAAAATAGCTATAGTGGCGGGAAAGATTCGTGGATGCTTGGGGAATGTGTATCGGTGATGAATGGATTCAAGGAGTCGAGAGTTTCGATTTCGAGGATGTAGTCTTTATTTATGGTTTATGTGTATTTTTCCGCACCTATTTATGTAATCTCTTTTCATTTCAATTAAGATATGTTTTCATTTTAAAACAATGGGATCCCATATCCTACTTGATATTTTATGTAAGTTTAACTCTTATTTTTACAAGTTTCTTAATAAAGTTATGGTATTTTCACTTGTAAGTTTTATTAAGGATTAGTATGTATAGTTTTCGTTAATGGTCCAAAAGTCTAGAGTAGTTGGGTCATTACAGTTTGTATCAAAGCAACGGTTCCTTCGCATGAAGTTCTCCTCGATACACACACTCAAAAGCTCCGAATCTGATCGCCAAGTAAGTGTTTAAGTTATGGTTATTTTGCTTATATGTATAGCTAACGATTTTTAGTATTTATGTTTACAGTTAAGTATGAACGGAGCTTTAACCTATCAGGATATTCGAGCCATTAAGGCTTTAAAAAGAATAAGGGAGCCAAGAAACACCGTAGGAGCACTAGAAAGAATCACACGAAGACTGCTTTTGTTCCACAAAGAGATAGGTCACCTTCAAGAGTCTAAGCAAATAATGATGAGATCGACGGAACAATTTGTATTAATAATTAGGCTATTTAAAGATTTTCATCATGTAATAGCAGCCTTAGAAGAAATATGGGAAACCATGAATGATGAGGATGAACTGCCATTAGCAATGCGATATTACTTCCTCTTAATTAGGTTCACTGCAAAATCAGAATTTCAGTTTACAAATGAGCAAAAACATAGGATTTTCACAAACCTTCCTAGAGGACATTTTGATGCACATGACAATGATGATTATGAGGAGATAGATGACGATATGCTAGATGAAGGATCGGATGTAGAAGATCCCAATTTTTAGAATAGTTAGTTTTTCATTGTTTGTTTTATTTATTTCTTTATGTTATGATTGTAATAAGTGAAAACTATTTTTCCAAATTAATTTCATGTTATTTTATTATCATGTATGAGTTTGATTTTATTTTTGCAATCATAATAAATACTAAATAAAATGAATAATGACTAAGTTCGGTGAGGGTGGATACAAATCAATGAACCAAGTTTCCTTATTGAGAGTTAGGGGGCCTTAGTAGTGGGAACAATTTTACTGATCCTAGCCCTCCCTCAATATGGTTAACTTTGGAACAAAGATAAGTTTCAAGCCTGAGATTTAAGTCATATAGAATGATTAGAAACACACTTAGAAAATAAAGATGACTTGTTTTTCTAAGTATAGAAACCCACTCTAAATAATAAATAAAGACTTATATAATTTTTTTCATAAGAAGTCATAATAAATAGGTCCGAGATATGTTTGTTTTAGAATAAGTTTTTGCCTTAGAGCCTATTAGGTAAAGTTCTAACATGTTTCTTTCAACTATTAGAACTCTGCTACGATGTTGCTCCGAAGATCCGCATGCACCAACGGAAACGCCTCCAACGCCGTCCCAGCAACCAATGAAGCCCCTCCAGTTCGCAGAAGGGGAGTGCGTGCTACTGCCCGCCGCAACGCGCCGGCACCGCCACCTGACAACACTGCGGAGATCGCTAGACTGCGACAGCAAGTCGAGGAACTTTTGCAGTAACAACGCCAACATGCTCAAACTCAGCCTCAGCCTCCGCCACAACTGCAGGCGCAGCCACAGCAAATGGCCCCAGCACCCCAACAAGTTGGTCCATATGGGGGATGGCCAGTGACGAACTACCCGCCATATCCAGTACCGAACATGGAGCCAGTGTATGAGAGGTTCCGCAAGCAGCACGCTCCAAACTTCGAAGGGACTACAGACCCCTTTGAGGCAGAAGAATGGCTAAGGAATGTGGAGCCAATTCTGACGCACATGAATCTCAGTAATGCAGGCCGCATATCCTATGTCTCGTCTTTGCTCAAGAAGGATGTCAGGATATGGTGGGACTTGGTCCATCAATCGCATGATGTTGCCACCATGACATGGACCCGATTTGTGGAGCTGTTCCATAAAAAGTACTACAACTCAGCTGTACTCGCTTCAAGAGTTGAGGAGTTTGCCAACTTGAAGCAAGGAAATTTATCAGTGGCGGAGTATGCTCAACAGTTTGACCGCTTAGCAAAGTTCGCATCTGAGATGGTTCCAACCGATTTTTCTGAGGGTGAACAAATTTGTTAGAGGACATCGCCCGAAGATCGAGATGGTGGTTAAGTTAGCAAACCCGGGAAACACTACATATGCCGATGTTCTTGAGACGGCAATAGAAGTAGAAAGGTTGCAGGCTAATGTAAGTAAGGAGGAAGCCAGTAAGCCTGAACCTAGACAGCAGAGCCAACCTCAGACCAGTCGAAGCAACAACCATAACGGCAACAATCAGTCCAGCAACAACGATAACGGCCAGAAAAGACGGCATCCGGATAACAAGAAATTCGACAGCGATAAGAGGGCACGTACGAATAATGGGGGAAATAGGTCGGGCTACGTGGAATACCCGCCATGTGCTAAGTGTCAGAAAAAGCATCCTGGAGAATGTCGTGCAAACACCAAGGAATGCTTTAACTGTGGTCAGGAAAGGCATCGTAAAAGAGATTGTCCTCAGCAGAAGCCAGAAGGGAAGAAGGACGAAAAGATGGTTCCTGCTAGGGTTTTTACTTTAACCCAAGGAGAGGCTGATTCTAGCAACAAGGTAGTTACAGGTCAGGTTTCTATCCTCAATAACTTATGTTCTGTATTATTTGATTCGGGAGCCACTCATTCGTATATCTCGTTAGGAATGATCGAAAAACTAGACAAACCTTGTGAAAGATTTAGAACTAGGTTTGTAACCGAGTTGCCTTCGGGCAAAGCAGTTCTATCATCACAGATAGTACGAGGCGTACCGATCAAGATTGAGGACATAGAACTAGAAGGAGACCTGATAGAACTGGTGATCAAGGACTTCGACGTAATATTAGGCATGGATTGGCTAGCACGGCATGGCGCAACCATCGACTGCAAACACAAGAAGGTGATGTTCGAGACCCCCGACGGCTAGAGATTATGCTTCATGGGACAAGCTTCAGGATTGTGCACCCCATTAATATCATCTCTCAAAGCTCAGAGAATGATGAAGAAAGGATGTCAAGCATTCTTAGCCAGCATCACGAATGTGGAAAGGGAGACACCACTTAAGGTTGGAGATGTCCGTGTTATACGAGAATTTCCAGAGGTATTTCCTGATGACTTGCCAGGATTGTCGCCAACTCGAGAAATAGACTTCACGATAGAATTAGTACCGGGCACCGAGCCCATCTCTAAGGCACCATACCGGATGGCACCTACGAAACTCAAGGAGTTAAAGACGTAGCTACAAGAACTCCTAGACTTGGGTTTTATTAGGCCAAGCCATTCACCATGGGTAGCTCCAGTACTATTCGTGAAGAAGAAGGACGGAAGTATGCGGATGTGCATAGACTATCGTGAGCTGAACAAAGTAACGATTAAGAACAAGTACCCGCTACCTCAGATCGACGATTTGTTTGATCAACTCCGAGGCGTGACTGTGTTTTCAAAGATCGATTTACGGTCCGGGTATCATCAGCTCAAGGTAAATGGTGAAGATATTCCTAAGACAGCCTTTAGGACTCGTTATGGACATTACGAGTTCTTGGTTATGTATTTTGGTTACTAACCCACCAGCCGCGTTTATGGACTTAATGAATAGGGTCTTCAAGGACTACTTGGATAAATTCGTCATTGTGTTCATCGACGACATTTTGATATACTCCAAGGATGAAGTAGAGCACGAGGAACATTTGAGGTTGATTTTGACGCGATTGAAGGAGCATCAACTCTACGCCAAGTTCAAGAAATGCGAATTTTGGCTTTCGCAAGTAGCGTTCCTCGGGCATATTATATCGAAAGACGGAGTTGCAGTAGACCCATCAAAGGTAGAGGCCGTGAAGGATTGGCCTAGACCAAAGAACGCATCTGAAGTAAGAAGCTTTCTAGGGTTAGCAGGTTATTATAGGAAGTTTGTAGAGGGCTTTTCAAAGATAGCCACTCCGCTCACCAACCTGACCCGGAAACAACAAAGATTTAACTGGAATGATAAGTGTGAAGAAAGCTTCCAGTTGCTTAAGGATAAGCTTTGCTCAGCACCAGTACTCAGTGTACCGAAACCCAACGATAAGTTCGTGGTCTACTGCGATGCATCGAAGCAAGGATTGGGTTGCGTACTAATGCAAAATGACAAGGTGATAGCCTACGCCTCACGACAATTGAAGGAGTACGAGCAGCGTTATCCAACTCACGATATGGAGTTGGCAGCGGTGGTCTTTGCGTTAAAAATCTGGCGCCATTATCTTTACGGAGAACGGTGCGAGATTTATACGGACCACAAGAGTTTAAAGTACTTCTTTACTCAGAAGGAGCTCAACATGAGGCAGCGCAGGTGGTTGGAGTTAGTAAAGGATTACGACTGTGAAATTCTATACCACCCAGGCAAGGCGAACGTAGTTGCCGATGCACTTAGTAGGAAAAGTTATGGGAATTTAGCAGCTTTATCCGGAATAGAAAAGCCGCTACAGCAGGAGCTTATCAGTGTCGGAATAGAAGTAGTTGTAGGCAAGCTGGCTAACTTGTCTATCCTGTCGAATCTGCTAGAAGATATACGGATTGGTTAGAGACATGATGACACACTAGCAGCACATATGGGTGCAGTCAGAGAAGGCAAAGCTACAGATTTCTCTATCTCTAGCCAAGGTTTATTGAGATATAAGGATCGGGTATGCGTGCCAAATGATCAAAGTATTAAGAAGACGATTTTGGAAGAAGCGCACAGCACCCCGTACTCAGTTCACCCAGGGTCAACCAAGATGACTCATGATGTTAAGGTAGTGTATTGGTGGCCATGGATGAAGAAGGACATAGCAGAGTTTGTATCTAAGTGTCTTATATGCCAGCAAGTGAAAGCAGAGCATCAGCGGCCTGCAGGTTTATTGCAACCGCTTAGCGTACCAGAATGGAAGTGGGATGATATAGCTATGGACTTCGTGACGGGTTTTCCAAGGACGAATAAGCAGCATGATTCCGCTTGGATAGTAATAGATAGACTAACCAAGTCGGCTCATTTCCTGCCTGTTAAGACTTCATACACGGTAGACCAATATGCAGACATCTACATCCAAGAGATAGTACGGTTGCATGGAATCCCCAAGACAATAGTGTCAGATAGAGGATCGGTGTTTACATCAATATTTTGGGGGAGTTTACAGCAAGCTATGGGTACTAAGTTAAGCCTTAGTACAGCTTTTCATCCTCAGACAGATGGGCAGTCCGAGCGTAAGATTCAGATTTTAGAAGATATGCTACGCGCATGTGTACTTGATTTCGGAGGATCATGGAATAAGTACTTGCCGTTGATCGAGTTCTCGTACAACAACAACTACCAGTCAACCATCGAGATGGCACCTTATGAGTTGTTATATGGATGAAGGTGCCGATCACCGTTGCACTGGGACGAGGTAGGAGAAAGGCAGCTTCTAGGCCCCGAAGCTGTTAGACAAGCTCAAGAAGCAGTAGCGCTTATTAGACAGCGTATGCTTGCTGCTCAAAGCCGTCAGAAAAGCTATGCGGATGCCAAGCGACGCGATGTGGAATTCCAAGTTGGAGATCAAGTCTTCCTGAAGATATCTCCTATGAAAGGTGTCAAGCGGTTTGGGAAGAAAGGCAAGCTAAGTCCCCGATTGATAGGTCCTTTTGAGATATTGGACAAAATGGGACCAGTTGCGTATATACTAGCCCTACAGCCAGCACTAGCCGATAGTCACAACGTGTTCCCCATCTTGATGTTATGCAAATATGTGTCAGACCCATCTCACGTCCTCAAGTACGATACATTAGCACTCCAGAAAGACTTAAGTTACGAGGAACGACCGGTTAGCATCCTAGATAGGGGGATGAAGCAGTTACGGTCCAAGAGCTTTCCTATAGTCAAAGTCCTATGGAGTAATAGTTCTGAACGAGAGGCAACGTGGGAGTTGGAGGAGGACATGCAAGGCCGGTATCCGGAATTATTTGGTAAGTATATTTCGAGGACGAAATTCTTTTTAGTAGGGGAGAATTGTAGAGTCCAAGAACTTTACTTAGCTAGTTAGATAGTAGTATTATAGTAATTATAGTATTATCTTTATGACTGTGAATTTTTGGTTCAAAAGTCTAGAGTAGTTGGGTCATTACACATATCTAAATTTAAGATCGTCTGGCATAGTCTTTAGTATGCAATGACGTGCTAAATAATCAGATCTCATCCAATTCGCATATTTTTTATGACTATCATAATCAGATAAAGTTGATGGCTTATCTGGAGGCGCATCAATGATTGCATCATACACCTTTAGTTCATCTAGAAATCTAGATTGTTGAAGTCTAAATGAAAAGTACTTAGGAAGCCATCACGAGGATTAACTGGTTCTTTCTCATTTTGAGGTTCTTGATCAGGAATAAGAGGATTATCATTGTTGATGGAAATAAATAAATAAAATATAATGAATTAATACATATAATAAATATCGGATGTTATTTGGAAAAGTAAATATGATGCATGAATGCAACATATAAAAACACATAAAAAAATATACTAATCCATGATAAACTAATTTGAAAAGTTAATGGACCGCCTTAGGGTTGGTCAGACTAACCCCAAATTAATTGTGACAAATGTCAATTTCATAAGTGAAAACTTAAAAACACTTTTTTTCTCTTTTGACTTATGAACTACCGCTAGTTTGGCCAAGATGTACTAGTCGTGCTCGAAAGCCTAGATACACCTTTGGAGTGTAACATATTATTTTCAATCAATGACTTAACTCAAGCGTGTGTCTTAGGGTCAGTCAAACTTAAAATACATCACTAATTATATTCTCATATGAGAAGTCAACCATGAGATAAAATAAACATACTCGGAAGCCTTTCCTTAGGGAGGCCGCAAATGGAGGAGACACGAGGCCCTTCCTATGCCTCTCGGTGTTCAACCAATAATGAAGACCATGGGATTATTGTCATAACTCCCTCTCCCACTCACTATTTTGAAAAAGTGTGTTTAAACAAATTTAATTTTGATTTACTATCTTAACTAATTAAGACTAAATTTATTATTATATGAATTATCACATATAAACATATAACAAAAATATAGGACGTTCCTAGTAGCATGTTTCTAGACGAATGTAATGCATGCTAGTTGCATACTGTGTGGGTATATGAATGACATGTTATAATGCATGACAAAATATTAAACATTTTAATCACATTCAAACATTTATAATAAATAAATAAAATAAAAGCGGGTATGGTAACTTTTGGGTATTTCTAGAAAAAATTACAACACTTGCAAAAATATACATGAAAAAATATAACCTAGACTAACTAAGGCTTGATGAAGAGCACTTTGATCTTCAACCTAGAGATGTAGTATTTTGAGCCAGTGCGAGCCAATTTTCTATATTCATTTTGAATTATACAACTTTTTAATTATTATAAACATACTTTTAAAATAATTAAACTTTGGGTTTTAACACCCAAAAGTTTCAAAGGCCCAATTTGAATTTGGGTGATTTAATTCGAAAGATAAAATTAAACGATTTAATTTTAATAAATTAAAATTCAAGTTAATTTTAATATTGGATATTTTAATTAAAACAATTCTAATTATGGAAGAAAACAATGAAAATATTTTTAATTAGGGTAAATAATCACCATTATTTCAATTAAAGAAATTACCAAATTAAAACCATTTTAATTCAATTTCTGATTTTTAATTAAATGAATAATTAAAAATATGTTTATGGTAACAACACATTAGGTGTTGTACCAAGGAGCGGTGGTCAGGGGTGGTCCGACATGGGAGTGGGGCGGCTCACGGCTGAGGTGCGCAGCAGGCGCGGTGCCTAGGTAGCAGGGAGGCAAGCGCAAGGGCCGCGGCAGGGGCACAGAGAGGCGACGGGGCGCAGCTGGAGCACAAGCATCAGCTTGGGCTCGGGCTCGAGATAGAATTTTATAACCCATAATTTTTACACACAAAATTACAAAAATCCTATCCCCCAAAATGGCTTACACATTTCATCTAGAGATTTTAAGAACAATTCCTAAACCTAAAAACTCCATAATAAACAACCCTTAAGAATCTATCATCATGAAAATAAACATCCATCCATTCAAACATATATCACATATAATATAAAAATACATATGATCCCACACAACAATTAATAATATTTATAGATTAATGACCTGCTTTGGTACCAATTGTTGCAAAATCAATCAGAGCACGCAGTGAAAAACTAGAGCATGGTGGGTCTGTTGTTGTTTTATTCTTATCATGAAACAATAGAACAACATGCAAAAAATTTCAATAATCATATAAACAATTTACATGACCAAGAAAACAATCCAGAAACATTATCATACAATACTATTAATCATGCAACAAATATATATATAAATATATAATATATTTATATATATAATATATAAAAAAATCAAGAACATAAACTCTTACCTCTTGAAGCCTATCAAGTGTCCTTGAGACTTTTCGTATTTTTATCAATCTTCCTATCTAAAGATTTGATCACTCAAACCACGATCTTTCGGAGTGTTATCTACACCTCAAGATGTGTGTGGGCACATAGAGAACATGGGTTTGTATTTTAGGAATCACAAGTGTAACGACCCGGATTTTCAAGACTCGATAATGCGGAAATATAAATGTTTTCATTTAACAAAATGTCTCAAAAACCCATAGAAAAAAAAACTTTTTAAAAAGTCGTATGGCCATACTTAACATTTAGTTACAAACATGTTTTATAAAGATTAGAGTGAGCCTAGTTTAGGAAAATTACACAACATTTCCAAAAATAAAAAGGCTTCCCAAAAGGTCGGTCCACATGTACATTTGCAAGGAAGACCCCAGCGCTCACTGCTCTGCCCTGCCCTTGCCCTTACCTACAACATGAAACAACTAGGTAAGCGAAAACGCTTAGTAAGATCAACTTTCAAACAAAGCAGGTAGAGAAATAGGGATCCGGACCCTACACAATCAATTTCAAGAACGCTAAAGCGTCCTGGCAAACTTATGGTCATGCTTGATAACCAAGGATAAATTAATTCATATCTAGATAAAAATCCTGCACTCAGAAAATCCGAGAACAAGCAGATATATTATATCGCAACTAATTCTTATCAACAATTATATCCCTGAACTCAGAAAATCCCAGAGCAAGCAGATATATTATATCACAACTATATCTTATCAACAATTATATCCCTGCACTAAGAAAATCCCAGAGCAAGCAGATATATTATATCACAATATAATTCGAGACCAACGCTCGACAATTTCCAACAATTCACGCATAACGCGCCCTCCAACATAATTGCTAATCTGTAAAAGAGAACCGAGTCTCCACACTAAGATCTAGCAAATAAATATTCTCATCAAGGGTAACTATCGTGTTACCTAGGGCATCGCTACTTATTAGAGAGTGTAATCCAATTTACACAGTTTTACGGAGACTTCTATGTTAATCAGTGGTGCTGGTGAGCAGTTGCCCCTAGGGTGTTCAGCCTCACTCAATCTTGGCAACGCCTAGTATCTCTAGGCACTCTCACTGAATGGCCAATATTCACGGCTGCTATCCGGGAATAACTTATCAGAGCACTTGCTCGGATTCTCACCGTCCAATGATTAAGTAAGCATGAGGGCCCCTAGGTCCCAATTATCTTGGCGCCCTTAGGTTTAACCAGCTTATCCTCATCTCATGGCCACTCGTCGCGGTAATGAACCGGACATACATAAAATCAAGCAGTGTGATGGGGATCAACCGTCTAGGATATGACGGACTTCTACCGTTCATATTTTCTAAATCAGCACTCACTAGACTGACGTCTCTAAGCAACTTTCTATGACAGCCTATATATGTGCATGTATCCCTATACTAACATACAAGACAATAATCATTTCATGTTGCAGCCATACAATATAAGTTTACTTACTTGGAGTCCTTAGCATTCAGCAGGTCACCCTCCAATGTTCAGTCCAGTTATGCTTAGCCAATACTGTAGTTATCCATACAGTATACTCGGATTAATTATGGCACTCATAAATCATTATTATTATTTTGGGCAGTTTGGTCATTTTAATAAAAGTCATTTGTAAGGATTTAAAATCCTTATTTGGTTTTAAACCTATTAAGGAAAGTCAGACAAAATATTTGAGACTAAACCCTAAGTCTCGGGGAGACCTATCCTAAGGTCTCGATACCTAGGCTCGGGTATCACAATGGTATTTCCCCACAACCCGCTAAAAATCTTATTCTTTCAAGGTATCGCTATTAACCCGCACTTTCGACTAGTCGGTTAAAATATGTAAGATTTTAGCCGGTATTATATCCAGAAAATACAAATAAATTCCTTAATTATTTTTAAAGAAAATAAACTCTTTAAATTTTCCTTTTAGTTTTCTTAAGGTTTTAATATCTAAAAACCGATTTAAGAAAATTGCCTAATTTGTCTTAATTAGGAAAACCGTTTATAAATTTCTCATCTTGACTAATTAATTTTCCAAAAGCAATTAATCAATTTTTACTTACTAGAAAAATAATTCATTTAAATATTTTTCTCAAAATATAGGGTTTTAAACCCTCTTTTAATTTATTAACTATTAATAAATTAAATCTCTTATTTTTAGAAAAAATAAAAACTCTTTAATAAAAATAATTCATTTAAACTCAAAGGGGTAATTTTAGTGAAAATATGATTTCAAGACTTACCAATTTATATCTTGAAATAAGCAAAATTTTACTTTTTACCTTATGTTCCAAAATCTCATTTTTACACTAAGTGTGAAAAGCCTATTTTTCACATTTTTAACTACATACTTCGTTAATTCATAACTTGAAATTTACTTACCCAATTGTTACCAAAATTTCCCAATTCCATTTTTGTTATGCCATTTAGGTCTTTGTAAAATCTTAGGTCAAAATGAGCATTTTTGATTGGTGAAATCATTTTCCAACAATGAGGTAAAAATGACCTTATTTTCAAGTCCTTATTTTTTCCAAACTTTGACAGTGAATAACTTTCAAACCGTTCAATATTTTCTTACCAAATTTTACAGTGGAATAATAAGTTATGCCAGAAATATGTCCACAAAATTTTAGAAAAAACTGGGTTCATTTGCCCTATACAGTGGCTGTCCAAACTTGGTTCCGAAAATAAGAATACGAAAAAACAGTTTTTTACCTAAACTTTGAAATAGCATAACTTACTCATTTCTAAACATTTTTTAGTGTTTCAAAAGCTAAATTTTATTTACTCAATCTCAACAACATCACAGTACAATTTAATTTTACAAAAACAATATACAGTGGCTGCTTGACCCCTTGGAAGTCACAGCTTAAAACATGTTTTGTTTTAGGGTATCCTACAAAACCCTTGGGGGTTTTGGTTCCCATTTTCAAACATCAATACACATGCATCATAAAAATTATTAAACAACTACCATAACCTTATTACATCACCAATAAGAAACTTTAAGCATTAAATATAAAAAATAATGCTTAAAACTAAAAACCCTACAACAAAATCATCAAAAGTAAACTTTTTACCTCTTTGGTGTTCTTGCTTAAGGTTTGGACCTTCCTATTAGCTTTGGCTCCTCCAAAACCTTTTCAAAAACCCTAACCAACTTCCCCCAACAACATAGTTAATTAGCTATTTGAAACTCTATGCTTAAAACTTTACAAAAGCCTAGATTAGTGAAGCTTTACCTTAGGGAAAATACTTCCTAGACCAAGACTTAGCCTCCAAGTTTTCCTTGGTGTTCTTGAGGTTGAATATTGAGAGACAACTTGAGAGAGTAAAAAAAAAAAGATGATAGTGAGAGAGTGAAGTGAGTGGTCGGTTTCTTAGGGGGGTTAGAAGAGTTTATGGTATCTAATTTATCTCAAAAACACTCAAGTGTTTTACTCCCACTTGCCCACTTGACTTCACTTACTTAAAATGAGATTTTATCTTTATTAAGTTGGGTTCACACCATTCTAAAATAGCACATGGCCGGCCATCCTTTTCCATATATGTGATCATTAATTTTTTTTTTATTATTATTTTTTTATAAAGGTTAATAAAGGTTTCATAAGAAGAAAAGTCCAAATTGGCTTTTGACACATTTTTTCACTCCTATTAAGTTTTAATCACCAAACTTAACATTAATTAATTAAATTTAATGTCTCTCACATTTTATTTAATTAATCACATAATAAAATTTAACCCAAGGTCCATTCATGAAATAAAATTCTCCATTTCGGCAAAATTAGGCATTTACCACAAAATGCCTTAAAATTTTCATTTTCTTTTAGGTTTATTATTTTTGACCAAACTTTAACTTTTATGAATGTATTTTATGCCCAAAATATAATTGCCATGATTTTTCGTTTTATTTTCCGAGATTTTTTACCCGATCAGGGTTTTTGTGTCGGTCCAGGACCGAAAGTCTTATCTTGACTTTTAAAATCACAAAATTCATATTTTGGCTAGCAATAACTCATGGAATACTTACAAAAAAAATATAATATTATTTAAAATAATATTCTTAATCCGGGGGAAAAATCCCGACCCGAATCGTTTAAAGGTACCTAAAAACGTAGGACGTTACAACAAGTGTTTCTCAACACATGAGAACTTGGATTATTGTAATGTCCCAAATTCCCTAATGTGGTTTAGTGCTGGATTAGGGGGCCATGAGGGCCATAATTGATTTAATATGCAATTATGTGATTATATGCATGATTATGTGAGTTATATTATTATATGATGATAATTGCATGCATGTGGGCTCACTTCTTATAAGAAGGGCATTTTCGTAATTTTGGCCCATAGAGGGCATAATTGTATATTTATGTGCATGTATGTGATCTATGGGTGAGACCACATTGTTATGTGGATATGTTTGAGCTATTCGGCATGAAAAGATCCAAGGAAGCAAGTTAGCGGTTTGGTCATAACGGGGTTAATTATCGAGCTTGGGGTGAGCTTAGGGGTAATTTTATGTTTAGTACATTACCGGAAATGAGCGGGTAATGGGATATGATTTAATAATTATTGAGGATATTGGGAGTAATGGGAATTGGAGGACGTTAATTATGATTAACAGGATAGGTGGGAAATGATTGTTATGCCCTTGGGTGACTTTAAGAGATTAGAATGGCCCTAGGGGAAATTTGGTCATTTTGACCATGGGATATGTTTAACCAAAGGAAGGTTGTGGAATACACTAAGGCAAACAGAGTTGTGCTCTCTCTCTCTCTCTCTCTCTCGGTTTGGTGTTTGAGGCAAGGTTAAAGAATTGAAGCTTAAGGATTTGAGGATTGAGGGCTTAGAAGTGTGTTCAACAATTGAAAGGGGTTCAGTCCATATTTGAGGTAAAGATTCTAAGTTTAAATCTCTGGTTTTACTCTGTTTTAAGGTTATTCTTTTAGCTTTAGAGTTTGATTGTGATTTAGATGTTTGGTAATGTTTTGGGTGTTTCCAAGTTTGGGTTTTGTTGTTAGAATGGTGATAATGTTATATTAATGATTGGTTGTGATATTGGGATTGTTTGATTGAAGTTTTGGTTGAGTTAGAATTGACGAAAATGCAAGGGAGCTAGGTTCACGAGGTCAAGTCGCGACCGAGTTCATGCAAGTCACCACTTGAATGAACCCCAAAGCCTCCCCTGGGCTGTTTGGCAGGCGCGCCGCTGCCCTTGGGGGGCAGGTCGTGACCCTCTTGTCCTCTTTGTGCCAGGTTGGATTTTTTTTTTAGTTTTAGGTGCGGGTTTTGAATTTCAAGGCTTGGGATCGAATTTACTAACCGTTTTAGTAGGATTCGAGGTCCCGAGAGTTGGGTTTTAGTCCATGAACCTTTTATTACTCTTTTTATTGATGGGATTTCATATTTGGTTATGATTAGGTGACCTCTAAGGGCCTAAGGACGGGATCATTCTCAAGGGTCGTTCTTTATTTATTTTATGCTCGAACATGAGGTAAGAAAAATGCACCCAGTATGTGACATACATGATTATTGATGAGGCATGTTGAGTGCTCTATATATGGACAGTGGTTGCATTGTAAATGTCTGGCAACATTGCTTACTTGTGAATGGCACTGACTTATTAGTCAGAAACGACAATGATGTTTGGTACTGGTCGAGAAGCTCAGACTTATCAGTCATGATCGGCAATAGTATTGAGCGTTGGTCGTATGAAATTGACTTATGAGTCAAGAGCGACATTAGTGTTCTGACCGCATGCCGAAATTATTAGATCTAATCAACGTGAGCATTAAATGCTTGACCAACCTATTGGTCGAAGAAAACTAAAGCGCTTGGCTAGTCTATGAGTAGTTACTCAGAGCCAGGGTTAAAAGGCTAAGGTGACTTGATAGTCACATGGCTTAGGGCGCAGGACCCCATAATGACTCATTAATCATCTATTCAAGGCGCAGGACCCCAGAATGACTCATTAGTCATCTATTCAGGGCACAGGATCCCAGAATGACTCACTAGTCATCTATTTAGGGCGCAGGTCCCCAGAACGACTTAATAGTTAACAATCCAAAGCGTAGGACCCCAGAATAATTACATGATCATTTATTATTATTCGTATACATGCAGTAATAAGTTTTCTTGTTGATCCTTGGCTGGCGGGTGCTATGTGCTGCAGGTAAAGGGAAAGAAAATCTCACCCAGCCTTGAGTGGAGAGCTTGGGTGGCGATGTGTACATGTGCGGCCGCTTGACCACCACGACTAAGGTGTTTCTTAGGGGAACTAGGGATTAACCCTATTTTTGCTGCTTAGGTCGGCGGATTGTAACTTTTGAAGTGTAATGACCATTTTGGATTGTAAATAACTTTGTAAACAATTATATGGGATCCCATGTACAGATTAATGTTTTAAATAAAATATATCCATTCCTTTTGACCGAGATTTTCACCCTACCACATTAATAACACTTAGATGCACGTTTATGACATAATGACTCGTTTAGCGAGTTAAGCACTATTAAAAATACACAGTGTGACAGTCTTGGCTAACTAGGGCGTTACAATTATGGTCTAAGAATGGCTAGAAAAGAGAAGAAGAAAGAGAGAACTAGTTTTTGTGTGACAAAAACTCTAAGAACTATTTTGAATTGTGTATTGTGTTGTTTTGTTATTGTTTGTACTTTTCTCTTCTTCTTCAATATCATATATATAGAGATTTATGTTACCTTATTATTCCCAATAATAATAATAGTAATATAAAAAATATAATAATGATGATAGGATTTGATTTTAGATAAATATCTAACTTACTAAATTTGAAAAAACATTTTCAAATTATTGAATAATTAAATAAATAAAATAAAAACTACAGGGGGATCAACCACAGAATAGGTTGCGGACCTATCGAGATGCTTCCTTGCAGAACCCAACAAGGGCTGTAACTCAATAAAGTGAATGGGAAACCTGGTAAACGCGAGCATGAGAATATAGATGGGTCTATCTTGTCTTAGACTAGCCTTACTCCATCCATCTTGGCTACCTTGAGCTTATTCATATGCTTGGGGCTACTTTTCATTTTCTGCTTAGATACAATATCTGTATAGAACATGCATGGCACAGTCCTTGGATTGTGCCAGGCGTATACTGCTATTCTCTTTTCAAGGATTTTGCATTTTTCTTTTATTTAATTATTTAATCAATCTCCCACAAAATAAGGTATTTATCTTTTTAAGGAAAAGATGACAACTGTATTTCAAAATTTAAATTCAAAATTCAAAATTCAAATTAATTATCATCATTATCATCATCTTTTAAAATTCAATAAATCAAAAGCTATTTTTTGACTTACCAATTTTATTTTCTCCCACTCAAATAAATAAATTAATTAATTTATTTATATATATATATGAAATTTGAAATTTAATATATTTAAATTAATAAATATATTTTTAAAATTTAATAAATAATTCTAACTTAATTATTCAACTTCAATTATCATATAATTGTATACTTGACCCGAAGAATAAAATTCTTCTCAAATTCCCAAATTATAGTTATACACTTGTATCAACTCTTACATTGATATGGTGTTGATGGAGCCACCCACGGGACCTATGGACCTATAATATCAAGCTCCAATAAATATTACATTATTAATCAAAGCTCTTTACATTATTAAATAATTATATTTATTAATCTCATGATTACTCCACTATAAATATGAAATTGAACTCTTGATAATTACAGACATATATTTATCGAGTACTTTATTAAAGAATAAAATGTCCATTGATATAATCATTACATACAACATTAATCCTTTATTAATGGTTCATAATTAAAAGGGAATAAAATTACCGTTTTACCCTTTTAGATATATCTTGTTCCTAGAGTTCCATTGACTTTACTAGTGAAGGTTGTGTCACAAAAAGTTTGCGGCGTGAGCGCTCATAACATTTTCAGTTCCAAAAACCAACTCAATATGGAACCATTATTCAATCTATAAGAAGGTATATATTCCATATCTGTTAAACTATGTCCCCAACCATATACATCATTGAGTCCCTAAAACAATTGTTCTTAGCTTGATCATTCTGACAAACCTTAACACATGAATCAAAGGATCAGATGACATATATAAGAGTTCAAATCAAGCTCAAGATTAAGATCATCGTGTATATAATCATTGTTTGATGTGTTTGATTAATACTATGAAACAGTGTTTAAACACGTATCAACAAATCATATTTGGTCCAGTTCTACACACTCTCAGCATGCAAAGTACCTCCACTAAAGTATCCTACTACACTAGTAACCCAGATCTAGGTCACATGTATTCATAATACTAGTGGATCACACTAGTAGTAATTAATCTAAAGATTCCATAACTTTATTTTACTGCGAACTATTTAAGTTTATTATCGTAATCTCAATCTTCCTATACCAATATGACATTAAGACCATATAGATCAACTTTGGAATTTTCTGATATTTACTTAATATTATCATATAATATCGGACATAGCCTATATATATAATAATTCAATTCAATTATTTATTTCATTTAAAACATTTGTCAACTAAAATTGCTTTAAGGGCATTATTCCCAACACTACCTGGTCCCAATTGGGAGCCAGCTGGGGTGCCTCTCGAGTTGAAGAGGGATGCCTTACCGGAGAGGGCGGATGCCTTATTGGTGATGGCAGTGGCCTTCTGTTATTGGGTATGGAATGTCCGGAATTGGCTCAGACAAGCTTCGGGTTGTTCTTGACAAGTTCAAGGTTATCATTCCAAGCTACTGAAGGAGATTGGTTATTCTCAATTCTAGCAGGCGCATTTCCCGTAGGGTTATTCCTAGCAGTGTTTTGAGTGTTTCCCCAGGACGACCATTGTCGGTATTTGTCCTGGGCCTCAGTTGGGCTTGCTGGGCCCTTTGCTCAGCCATTCTGGTTGTCGTACTCCCTTGGTGTCGTCCTCTGGTCCTTCGGGGCGGTGCCTGTACTTCAGCAGCTTGCCTAGCCAATTCCTCATTTTGCTTTGTAGCCTCGGCTAGCTGCTCATACAATCTGCAATTCCCAGTTCCACGATTGGTATGTACCTTTCAAGATTATAATACAAATCCTCGTTGGGTCTGGGGTTTGAGCAGGTTGCCCCCTGGAGGTCGATGATGCACTCCCCTCATTGGGGCTCTGATCTACCATGGGATACTTCCCAGGCCTCCATGGATAGTTCTCAATCTGAGAAGTACACTCCTCGGGAATTTGTGGTAATGGTGGATGTAACGCCCTGGATAGCCAGGACCGCTACACTATGTATTAATAAGGTGCAAGACTTGCTAGTCAAGTCATTAATTTAAAAACGCGTTACTAAACATGTATGAACTAGGTTTAAAAAGGTTTTGGTCTCAAAAGTTTCACTTTATATAATTAAACTGTTATATACACGGAATCCCAAAAGAAACAGAGTTAAAAGTAGGTTTATAGACTTCCAAAAGTACATAAACATTTATTAGCCATACTAAGGCAAAATAGACAATCTTTGGGTCTCGCGCCCCTGCCTAAACCTCAACCGTGGCGGCTGAGCAGCTGGCCATGTACATTCCACTCACAGAGCACTCCTAATCAAGGCTAACCAAGTTTTCCCTTGCCTTTACCTGCACCACGTAGCACCCGTGAGCCAAGGCCCAGCAAGAAAACAGTGCAACACAAGCAGTATTAACAGACAGCAAATTCACTAAGCATGAACTCTCATCAAGTAATCCACATAATATCATTCAGCATATATTCAGAAGCATGGATGCAGTCATACACTTATAACATTCATATCACATAATAATCAAGGCCGACAACTTAGGTCGCACCCTCTGTCTACCCCACTGACTCCGGCCGACTTAAACCGAGCTCAATGCATATTAAGCTGAACTTGGCTACCAGTGGCCAAGTCGCGCCCTGTGCGCTAGTGTAACCCTTGGCACCCTTAGGCCGTTGGTTCACTAATTATCTTGCATGGCATAATACCATCTTTTCAAGCATACATAATAGGGAACCCTTAGTCCCATCACAGATATTCAACCAGGTGCAGTTTTCTTACCTTTGATCTTTGCAGTTATTATTTACGAGCAACACTCCTCAAGCACGATTCGTTCCCGAGCCTAAGCGTTTATCACCTAGTCACAACCAAAATATTAGGTTTCATTAATATCCAAATGTAGGTTTTCAGGTACAAAACTAACTTCCGGGAATCCGAATTCCACCAAGCATGGTGGTGAAATCAATCCCGAGCATTCTAGACCACATTCCCATGCCTAAGATCCCCAAAAGTTCAAGTGTGCACCCAAGGGCCGCGGCCCTTGAAGCTTAGCCACGGCCCTGCCCTCAAAACAGAGCCAAGGGCATGCCTGGAAGGAGACATGCGCCGCGGCCCTTGCCTTGGGCGCCGCGGCGCTCACCTTTGGCCGAGCCCTCCTGGCTCTTCTTCATCCTAGGGCCGCAGCGCTCTAGAACAGAGTCCCGACCCTTCTTTGTCCCTAGAAAACCCACCATTTCCAACATCTAAACCTCACCTTAAGCCATCCCAAAGCCCCCCAATACAAAACCAATTAATCCCAACACCTTTAGAATGGATTAAACAACATAATTCAATTGAAATACAACCCAAAAACCTACTAAAATGCCATTTCCAATTTCTGAAAACTCAAGAACCTCAAACACTCAAACCGACCATTCAAACTCATATTAAAACCTCTAAATCACGAATTGAGACTTACCTCTTCTGCTGAACCACTTCACCAAGCCAAATCCAAGCTAATTCCCAAGCTTTCCTCCTTAATTCTGCCCTTAAACATCAAAACCATATTTACCTCAAAACCCAACCAAAACCTAGAATTTCTAACCACAGAGAAGGAAATTCAGTGCTTACCTTAGTCCTAATTAGGTTCCTGATTAATTCCTGAGTTAAGCCTCTAAATCATTCCTTCAATCCACCAAGCTTCAGCTGAATTCCAGCAAATTCCCTTAAGATTTCAGTGTTTCTTTTCCTTGTGTTCCTTGGGAGAGAATAGAGAGGAAAGGCTGATAATAAAAGTCGGTTTAATTTTCTGTCTACTGTTTTCTAAAGCCTCAGTCTAATCTTTTCTCATTAAATCAATCCTGAGGCTCGGGTTGTCGGAAACGTTCCCGAGGGCAAAACGGTAAAATCCCCCAATATTCCCGCCTAGACTTCCTAACCTCAAATATATCTCCATATATTTATTTTCATAACCCGATAATCTAAATAGCTACTCGATACCTAAAATACCCCTGACTTATCCAAAGTCAACTGTTAAGCCCTGTTGTGACTTTTCCCCACTATCTAGCCCTAGGATCGCCTCGAGTCATGCTCTGCAAGCCTACCCACATAATAATGTGGTTCTCACAATACCATATATACATATCACATTAATGAAACCATAATCACACAAGCATTACAAAATTTGAACTGGTCACTCCTCAAAGGACAAGTCTGTCTGCAACTCTAAGTCCTCATACTTTAACACGTGTTGTATCAGAAACATACTTTCGCAACTTGGAGACATGGAACACATTATGAACTCCTGATAGCGACGGTTGCAAGGCCAGTCTGTAAGCCACCTGTCCAATCCTCTCTAGGATCTCAAAAGGTCCAACAAACCGAGGGCTCAACTTGCCCTTCACTCCAAACCTCCTCACTCCTCTCAATGGTGAAACTCGCAGAAACACGTGGTCCCCAACCCGGAATTCCACGTTCCTACGCTTAGGATCAGCATTGCTTTTCTGTCTACTCTGCGAAGCTAGCATTCTTGCTCGAATATTTTCAATTGCCTCATTGGTCTTCTGAACCATTTCTGGTCCTAAGTACCTCCTCTCACCCATCTCATCCCAGTGAATAGGTGATCTGCACTTCCTTCCATATAACATCTCATAAGGGGCCACTCTAATCGTGGATTGGTAACTGTTGTTATATGAAAATTTGATCAATGGAAGATACTTACTCCAAGATCCCTCAAAGTCAATCACACATGCCCTAAGCATGTCCTCCAACACCTGAATCGTCCTCTCAGACTGTCCATCAGTCTGAGGATGAAAAGCTGTGCTAAACTTCAACTGAGTCCCCATGGCTCTCTGCAGAGCTCCCCAAAACTTGGAGGTAAATATAGGATCTCGATCAGATACAATAGACTTTGGAACCCCATGGAGACGAACTATCTCCCTCACATACAGCTCTGCATACTGTTCCACTCTATAGGTCGACCTCACTGGTAGAAAATGAGATGACTTGGTGTATATGTCCACTATCACCCACACCGAGTCATGAAGTCCAACTATCCTGGGTAATCCTCCCACAAAATCCATCGTAATATCCTCCCACTTCCACTCTGGAATACCCAAAGGCTAAAGCAATCCCGCTGGTCGCTGATGCTCAGCCTGAACCCGCTGATATGTCAAACATCTAGACACATACTCTACCACATCCTTCTTCATCTCAGGCCACCAATATAATGACCGTAGATCCTGATACATCTTCGTGGTACCCGGATGAAGTGAGTATGGCATAGTGTGAGACTCATCCAGTATCTCTCGTCTGATCACCTCATCTACCGGAACACAAATCCGTCCCTGATACCAAAGCAAACCTGTCTCAGAAACAGAATAATCCTTAGCTACCCCCACTAAGACATGCTACCTAACTTCCTGCAGCTGCGCATCCACCAACTGACCCTCCTTGACCCGCTCTAACAGGGTCGACTGCAAGGTAATATTAGCTAACTGGCCTACCACTAGTTCTTTCCTTGCCCTGGCCATCTCATAAGCTAATTCCCTCGAGATCTGGGTGGAACTATACAACTGTCCTGGGCCCCTCCGGCTCAATGCAGCTGCCACCACATTAGCTTTCCTAGGGTGGTAAAGGATATCACAGTCATAATCCTTAACCAACTCCAACCAACGTCTCTGCCTCATATTTAGATCCTTCTGAGTGAAGAAATACTTCAAACTCTTATGATCAGTGTATATCTCGCACTTCTCTCCATACAGATAATTACGCCACATCTTCAGTGTGAATACCACTGCTGCTAACTCCAAATCATGAGTCGGATACCGCTGCTCATACTCCTTTAGCTGCCGAGATGCATAAGCTATAGCTTTCTCATTCTGCATCAGCACACAACCTAAACCCATCCTCGATGCATCACAATAGACCACAAACTTTCCTTCCTCTGAAGGAAGACTCAACACAGGTGCAGAAATAAGCCGTCGCTTCAACTCTTGGAAACTGTTCTCACACTTCTCTAACAAAACGAACTTCTGATTCTTCCTTGTCAATTCTGTCATCGGTGAAGAAATCTTTGAGAACCCCTCTACGAACCGTTTGTAATAACCGGCCAATCCAAGGAAACTTCGCACCTCTGAGGCGTTCCTTGGCCTCGGCCAATCCCTTACTGCTTCTACCTTGGACGGATCCACCCTAATCCCTTCTGCCCCAACTATGTGTCCAAGGAAAGTCACCTCTGGCAACCAAAACTCACACTTCTTAAACTTAGCGTACAATTGATGCTCCCTTAACCTCTGTAAACCCATCGAAGATGCTGCTCATGCTCTGCCTCTGAACTGGAGTAAACCAAGATGTCGTCGATGAAGACAATAACGAACTAATCCAAAAAGTCCTTGAACACCCTGTTCATTAAGTCCATGAAGGCTGTTGGAGCGTTGGTCAGACCAAAAGACATGACCAAGAACTCATAATTCCCATACCGTGTCCGGAAGGCCGTCTTCGGTATGTCCTCATCTTTGATCCTCAGCTGGTGATAACCAGATCGAAGATCAATCTTTGAGAACACCGTCTTTCCCTGCAACTGATCGAATAGGTCATCAATCCTTGGTAGAGGGTACTTATTCTTGATAGTCAACTTGTTCAATTCTCTATAATCTATACACATTCTCAAAGACCCATCCTTGTTCTTAACAAACAACACTGGAGCACCCCATGGAGAATAACTAGACCTGATGAATCCCAAATCCAGAAGCTCTTGCAACTGTATCTTCAACTCTTTCAATTTTTTTGGTGCCATTCTGTAAGCTGTCCTAGATACTAGTTCTGTCCCCGGTGCTAACTCAATCTCAAATTGGATCTCCCTGCATGGCGACAACCCTGGTAGATCCTCAGGGAATACGTCTAAGAACTCACACACCAATCTGGTCTCTTCCGGCCCTGCCGGCATAACTCTAGCTGTATCCACTACACTGCCCAGAAAACCTATGCATCCACCTCGCAACAAGTCTCTGGCTCTCAACGCTGAAATCATGGGTACGTGGGGTCCACATACCGCACCCACAAAAACAAAAGGGTCCTCGCCCTCAGGCTCAAAAGTAACCATCTTCTTCCTGAAGTCAATCGTAGCCCCATATCTGGCTAACCAATCCATCCCCAAAATCATATCAAAATCCTCCATATCTAACTCAATCAGATCCACCGAAAGTTCCCTACTATCAATCATCACTGGCAGTGCCCTAATCCATCTCCTAGAAACTACCAGTTCCCCTGTAGGCAATAAAGTCCCAAACCCTGCAGTCCGATACTCACTAGGTCTACACAATCTACCAATCACTCTATTAGAAACAAAGGAATGTGTAGCACCAGAATCAATCAATACTGTAAAAGGAAAGCCAGCACTAGAAAGCTGACCTGTCACTACCGAGGGACTAGCCTCGGCCTCTGCCTGAGTCAGGGTGAATACTCGAGTTGGAGTCAAGCTATCCACCTTCCCACTTCATCTCTCTTCATTGTTGGGTAGTCTTTCCTGAGATGTCCTACTGCCCCACACACAAAGCATGCCTTGGCCCGACACTCGCTCAGATGGCGTCTTTTACACCTCGGGCACTCTGGATAAGTCCGCCATGCCTCGCCGCCACCCTGACGGCCACCCTGACCACCCCGAAACCTCCTATCAGGACCAACAGCGGTCGAAGTGCTAGGAGCCTTTCTCTTGAAATCACTAGGGCCTCCGCCCCTACCTATCCCTGAGTAAGGAGGCACCGCTCTGCGGCCCTCACGCCTCACCGCATTCTCCCTCCATATCTTGTTCTCTGCTTTCTCAGTGGTAAGAGCCTTCTCAACGGCCTGGGCATAAGTTGTTCCTCCAAGTACCGTTGTGATCCTGACATCCCGGGCTATCATAGCATTAAGCCCCCTGATAAATCGATCTTTCCTAGCAGCATCAGTAGGCACAAGATCTGGTGCAAACTTCGCAAGCCTATCAAATTTTAGGGTATATTCAGTAACAGTCATATTGCCCTGCACAGGACCCATGAACTCATTGACCTTTGCTACTCTAACAGCAACATTGTAGTACTTCTGACTAAACAAGTCTCTGAAACCTTCCCAACTCAAAGTAGTAACATCCCTGGTCTGCGATGCCACTTCCCACCAGATGCGGGCATCCTCTCTCAACATATAAGTGGCACAGGCCACTCTATCATGCCCCTCTATCCTCATGAAATCCAAAATTGTAGTAATCATAGTTAGCCATTGCTCGACTTTCAATGGATCCAGTCCACCCTCAAAGATTGGGGCTTGCTGTTTCCTGAACCGCTCATATAACGACTCCCATCTGTTACCAACCTCCCCTGACTGCACAACTGGTACCACTGCAGGTGGTACAATAGGGGCAGCACTCTCTGATGGAGGCTGCTGTCGCAGGATACGGATCTACTCATCCTGATTTTGTAATCGAGCCTGCATATCTTCCATTAACTGCTGCCAGTTCTCAGGGACTGGCGAAGGATTCTGGCCCTGGTCATTACCCCCGGTCCCGGACCTAGTGCCGGCTAGTCGTGTAGATTTTCTTGGATGCATAGCTATCCAAGTCAATCTGCAAATATCGACTCGGTAGTCAGACCATGATGACAGGGTAAAAAATTCTCCAAGATCCACCAATAGAACATAACCAATCACAAACAACCAACATATAAGCATCCATTCTCATGCACTGGCTGCTAATAAGCACGCCTCCAATCTCATTACACATTAGCTATAAAATAGGCATTCATCCATGCACAATATACAATTAATCATCCATATATTCATTTACATGCATGGCAATGCTAATAAACATGTCCCAATATTCTCACACAACAGTCAAGGGCCAGGCCTTATCAGTATCTCATGCTTCCTAATAATCCAGTAAATAACAACATTCATAGCTCATTTCAGGCACATAAGCACATAAACACATATACACATTACCGAACCCTGATTTGAGCTTGTCTCTAGCAGCGAATGTACATGTCCAACCTGTCTTCAGGAACCCTTAAACCTAGGATGCTCTGATACCAAGTTGTAACGCCCTGTATTGTCAGGACCGCTACACTATGTATTAATAAGGTGCAAGACTTGCTAGTCAAGTCATTAATTTAAAATCGTGTTACTAAACATGTATGAGCTAGGGTTAAAAAGGTTTTGGTCTCAAAAGTTTCACTTTATATAATTAAACTGTTATATACATGGGATCCCAAAAGAAACAGAGTTAAAAGTAGGTTTACAGACTTCCAAAAGTACATAAACAATTATTAGCCATACTAAGGACAAATAGACAATCTTTGGGTCTCGCGTCCCTGCCTAAACCTCAACTGTGGCAGGTGAGCAGCTGGGCATGTGCATTCCGCTCGCAGAGCTCTCCTAATCAAGGCTGACCAAGTTTGCCCTTCCCTTTACCTGCACCACGTAGCACCCGTGAACCAAGGCCCAGCAAGAAAACATGTGCAACACAAGCAGTACTAACAGACAGCAAATTCAGTAAGCATGAACTCTCATCAAGTAATCCACATAATATCATTCAGCATATATTCAGAATCATGGATGCAGTCAAACACTTATAACATTCATATCACATAATAATCAGGGCCAAAAACTTAGGTCGCACCCTCTGTCTACCCCACTGACTCCGGCCCGCTTAAACCGATCTCAGTGCGTATTAAGTTGTCCTTGGCAACCAGTGGCCGAGCCGGGCGCTAGTGTAACCCTTGGCACCCTTAGGCCGTTGGTTCACTAATTATCTTGCATGGCATAATACCATCTTTTCAAGCATACATAATAGGGAACCCTTAGTCCCATCACAGATATTCAACCAGGTGCAGTTTTCTTACCTTTGATCTTTGCAGTTATTATTTACGAGCAACACTCCTCAAGCACGATCCGTTCCCAAGCCTAAGCGTTTATCACCTAGTCACAACCAAAATATTAGGTTTCATTAATATCCAAATGTAGGTTTTCGGGTACAAAACTAACTTCCGGGAATCCGAATTCCACCAAGCATGGTGGTGAAATCGATCCCGAGCATTCTAGACCACATTCCCATGCCTAAGATCCCCAAAAGTTCAAGTGTGCACCCAAGGGCTGCGGCCCTTGAAGCTTAGCCGTGGCCCTGCCCTCAAAACAGAGCCAAGGGTATGCCTGGAAGAAGACACGCGCCGCGGCGCCTTGCCTTGGGCGCTGCGGCGCTCACCTTTGGCCGAGCCCTCCTCGCTCTTCTTCATCCTAGGGCCGCAGCGCTCTAGAACAGAGTCGCGGCCCTTCCCTTCGTCCCCAGAAAACCCACCATTTATAACATCTAAACCTCACCTTAAGCCATCCCAAAGCCCCCCAATACAAAACCAATTAATCCCAACACCTTTAGAATGGATTAAACAACATAATTCAACATAAATACAACCCAAAAACCTACTAAAATCCCATTTCCAATTTCTGAATCTCAAGAACCTTAAACACTGAAACCAACCATTCAAACTTAGATTAAAACCTCTAAATCACGAATTGAGACTTACCTCTTCTGCTGAACCACTTCACCAAGCCAAATCCAAGCTAATTCCCAAGCTTTCCTCCTTAATTCTGCACTTAAACATCAACACCATATTTACCTCAAAACCCAACCAAAACCCAGAATTTCTAACCACAGAAAAGGAAATGTAGTGCTTACCTTAGTCCTGATTAGGTTCCTGATTAATTCCTGAGTTAAGCCTCTAAATCATTCCTTCAATCCACCAAGCTTCAGCTGAATTCCAGCAAATTCCCTTAAGATTTCAGTGTTTATTTTCCTTGTATTCCTTGGGAGAGAATAGAGAGGAAAAGCTGATAATAAAAGTCGGTTTAATTTTTTGTCTACTGTTTTCAAAAGCCTTAGTCTAATCTTTTCTCATTAAATCAATCATGAGGCTCGAGGTGCCGAAAACGTCCCCGAGGGAAAAACGGTAAAATCCCCCAATATTCCCGCCTAGACTTCCTAACCTCAAATATATCTCCATATATTTATTTTCATAACCCGATAATCTAAATAGCTACTCGATACCTAAAATACCCCTGACTTATCCAAAGTCAACTGTTAAGCCTTGTTGTGACCTTTCCCCGCTATCTAGCCCTAGGATCGCCTCGAGTCGTACTCTGCAGGCCTACCCACATAATAATGTGGTTCTCACAATACCATATATACATATCACATTAATGCCAATATAATCACACAAGCATTATTAACCATATAGTTATGCATTTAAATCAATAAAGTCATGCAAACCACATTTAACCCAATAATGCCCTCTCGGCACACTAATCAAGGCCCTTAAGCCTCATTAGCGAATTTGGGGTCGTTACAGTGGCCCACCCATTCCGGGGATATTCGCAACGGCCATCAATGATGTGCAAAAGGTTTTGATTAAATAATACAGCAACTTGCTTAATGCTCTCAACGAAAGCATCAAACTATTGGTGCCATTTTTTGTAATGTAGAAAAAATAGAAGAATTCAGAGGTTTTTTACGTGGTTCAGCAGTTAAAATCTTCCTAGTCTACGAGATACTTTTATTATCTCTACTCTCTCAAAGCTTTGAATGAAAGCAATTTGAATGAGTATTCTCCAATACAATTTGTGCGTGAATACAAATGAATTAGACCAGACTATTTATAAACCTGGTTGTAAGAATATCTTCCCCTAATTCAAGAAAGTTACAATCAAGCATTCAATTACAAAATATTCGCATTAATAATATTAATTAAATGCGCTAATTAAGTAATATCCCACGATAATAGGGATTTAATATGCAGCTTTAAAGAATCCCTAAGAAATAGGAATTTCCTAACAGTTATTTTGTGTGGTAAGCACGTCATTGAGCTTGAGCGTCGCGTTGACGCGCTTTCGAGACTATCTAAGCTTTAAGCTCATCCTTCCAGTTGTTTCCTCCTCCCCATTAATGAATTCAGTCGAGCTCATTCTTCGGAGATGGTTGGTATCTTCGAGCCTGCAACTCATGCTCGAACTTTGATAACGGATCTGGAATCATGTGTCAAATTATACAAGTGTACTTCTAACACTTATTATTTTCGAGCTCACTCTTTTCGACCCTATATTTCGAGGTTATTTATTTAATCTCGAAATTTGGGTGTGACAGATCCCATTTTAAAGAATTTTGCAACCTTGTAGATAGTGTTAATATTATGGAGGTAAGAGTAATTGTTCACATACTAAATTCATCTAAGTTTAATTAGGCAATATTCAATTTAGATAAGATCAGTATGATTACTTGTAGTTTGTTTGAACAACTTTGAATTGAAAACTTACCTTACCAGCCACTTGACTGTAGTAAAAATTTATGTCATTTAAATCTTTGGTTCTGATTTTCATTTTATTCTCCTACTTATTAGAATACTAAATATAATTTATAAATGTATGTATATATATATATATATAGAGAGAGAGAGAGAGAGAGAGAGAGATACATATACTCATTTAAAGCTTTTCTTGTTTTGGGTGAGAATGAATGTTTTTATCAGCTGACAAACTTGGAGTAAAACTAGAGCAAGAAAAGAAAAGTCCTTGCATAAAAATCAATTACATAATTTCAATTTCATTTATAAATTGCTCATAAAATACTTCCATACAAATTGAATACATTGTTGTAGGCCTAACAACAGAGTCGGCCTGAAAATTTAGTCAGCCAACGTGATTATTCGTGATCAAGTTGGAGAATATATGAACCTTCATTCAATTTCTTTACAGCTTCAACTCAATGCATATTCACTGTCTCAAACTTTTTATGTGTCAATCAAATGTTAGTGAGGCTGCCCCATCTTCAAAGCCACATAAGCCAAAAGCCTATACCCCACAAACATAACAGTCAAAGCAGCTACATCCCACCACACATTATCTAGTCCTAAACATTTAATAGCAGGAAAATTCATAACCCTGCAATGTAGTCCAACTTCACATTGATAAACATCATGTTCTGAGTACTGAACTCCCACAAGAAGCTTGTAACAGTAGTGACTGAATGAAATGTACTTCAACCAAGCTATGAAGGCTGGGATTTTCTGAATGTAGTATCCCCCAGCAAGTAAGAACACCAGCATTGTCACTGAAGCTAGTGTTGTGGCCTGTTTTACATCCATGAGAATGGCCCCCAAGGCTAGTCCCAGCCCTTGGGAGACCAACACATTGAAAAGGACTATCAAAAGAGTTAGCACAAATGTGAGGAGAGACGTGTTGAGGCCGCCCATCCAATATGTGACAGTTACAAAGACTGTTGGGAGAACAAGCTCCATTGGCAAATCGCCAGCCATTCGAGCAAAGTAGTAGGAGGAGAGGCGGTACATGCCCGAGGAACGTTCTTTTATCAGCATAGGCCTTTCTTGAGGGAATGCAAAGATGGCATTGAATAGAGGAAAAAAGCCCCAGAAGATAGAGAAAAAGAACAACAGTCCAATCTGTTTCAACATTGTCAAAATCGTTAGTAATGATCAAAATGCTCCAATTTGAAAGCTAATTAATGAATTGGTGCAGTAGCTAAATTAGTCTTAGGATTTGAGAAACTAAAATTTGGAATCGATGTATTGTTCAAACATTGTGGTGTGATCTTGAACAAGTCATAACTTTTGGGTCAATTTGTGAGACAATGATTGACATTATCCATTTGTTTTTTTATTTTTCGAATAAATCATATACGACTTGTAAAAAGTTGACTTCTATGCATCATATAATGGCCACTAATTAGTTTAATAGTGATTTTCCATGACATTGAAAGTAGAAAAAAAAATATCAACCTGATCCTGTATATTTGAAGTGCTGCAGTGCCACCATAGAAGACCTGAGAGAATTGACACAGACATGACTTGGATAATCCTTAATCCCGAGTAAGATTCATGTTTCCTTTCTTTCAAACCCCTTCTCAGCAGCACCATAAATTGCTCCCACCAAGTAGTAATCCACTGATTGTCACTACCTACAGAGCATCATTTGGTCATTTTCAGCATATATCCCACTAGTTATTGTCATATACAAGTAAAGATGCAAGTATCAGAATCTATGGTTATCCAAACAGATAGACATTTTCACTTCATTACCTCTGGATAGTGAAGTTCTAACTGGGTTCTTATAATTTTCTTCAATTTCAGCTCTCAAAGCAGGGTATACACTCTTTTTGTAAGATGAGATTAGGTGCTGCTTAATTGAATTTTGATCATCATGATGGTCTAGTACATCTTCATGCTTTATGTCAGTTACTATACCTGCCATGTATAAATTGAATAGTGAAAGTTAACAAGATGGAATATAAGACAATGTAGCACAAATCTTCAAAAGAACAAAAGTGAAAAAAGCTAGGCTACACATCAACAAGTATAAATGAAATATATATATATATATATATTTTTGTTTCTTACTAAATGGGAGAAACACAAAACAAAACAGGCAAAGAAGTGGTGGGGTTGGAGAATCATCACCAACAATATTAAAGTCAAACATATCTTAAAGGATGGTTGTCCATATTACACATATTCACAAACAATCAACTATAAAAATATGAAAGAAGATATTGCAAATTTTAAAGAAAACAGATCTTAAAATGTAGAGAGGATCATATATATCATCTAAGTCCATCGAACCCCTTTATTTGAATGGACATCCTGCCCCTAACCCCTAAACCTCCATCTGTGAAACAAATTAAATCTTTTACATAAAATATTTTTCCTTTCTTATCTACAAGAGTCCAATATGTGTATATATATGGATATACATCCAAATAGTTTCAATTTTACTTAACTACCACCCGTCCAATCAAAATCTCCTACTAGTCATGACAAAGGACACTAAACCATATAGTAACAAGGATTACAAATAGTAATTAAGTATTAGCAAAAGATAAATAATTGAGGGTCAAATCAAATCAGTTATTATATGATTTATCAATGCATATAGTTTAGGGCACTATCAAAACATTAATGAACAAAAAAGCTAAGCTAGCTAGTTAATTATTTAATTGGCTGTTTTCCTTTATGTTTGGAGAAGAGATTCCATGTCAAAAAAATAATGCATATGCTTTGGTAATTGGCACCCAATTTCATGTGAATTCCCTAGGTTGTTGGTGCATTGAAAATATGTATGTAGGAAAAGAAAATTAAATGAACTATGCCACATAAAATGACTTATCGGTTGAAAGTTTATCTCTGTGTGTGTATGTGTCTTTACAAGGTTAAGGTAGTTAGTTGTAACAATTGTAACTTTGTATTATTGGTCAGTTGGTAAGTTTGACACGTTGACAAAAGACAAAGACTGAAAGACCCTTGTTGAAATGCCCACTAACTCTTTGGAGGTAAAATATAGAATTGTTGTGTCCACACATATATTAAGAAATATAAAAAAGTAATGCAAAGTTATTTGACACATTAATTATGTCTACCATAGTAGGAATATAGAAACTATTTGTGATTTAAAACTAATTTAATGTATGTCCTTCGGGTCAGCCTAAGATACTATTTTTAGTCCAAAGTTGTATTATTTGACAAAGTGAAATTAAAAATAAAGCTCAGAGACTTACCATTAGCAAGATCAAGCAAAAAATCAGCAGGGTTCATGTAATTGAACCCGGGAACATAACCAATTGACCCGAAATACTCCATGACCCGATTCGCATGCCCGCTATAAATGGGGCACCCCTCGCACAACACCACCACCTTATCGAACATCCTGTAAAGCCTACTAGACGGTTGGTGAATGGTGGTGATCACCGTGCGGCCGCCGCGTGCCAACCCTCGAAGTGTGGCGACAATGCGCTGCGCCGTGGTAGAATCGAGCCCGGAGGTTGGCTCATCAAGCAGCAACAAACTCGGGTTGACCAACATCTCCTGCCCAATACTAACCCGTTTTCGCTCCCCACCTGAGACACCTCGGAGCAGGGGCCCACCCACCACACTATTTCGGACCCGGGTCAACCCGAGCTCCATAATGATCGCCTCCACTTGCTCAATTTTCTCTTCCTTGGTGAGCTTTTTGGGGAGCCTCAACAAAGCAGCGTAGGTCAAGGTTTCCAAAACAGTCAAGTGAGGATACAAGACGTCGTCTTGGGTAACGAACCCGGTCTTCCTCTTCATGGCACATGAGAATGGTTGGCCATTGTATGATATCTTGCCGGTGATTTTTCCCGGTAACCGGTCAGCTAGAGCTGTCAAAAGGGTTGTCTTACCACTCCCGGAGGGGCCCAGCATTGCCATCAGCTCCCCGGGTCGGACTATTCCACTCACCCCGTTTAGCACCACTCGAGACGACGACGTCGTTTTCGGCTCATGTAGCTGTGTTGAAATTAAGTAGCTGCAGCTTCCTCTACTGTTTCTCAACTTGATTGCATAACCAACATCTTCAAACTATACCATAATAATAATTACATTAATTATCAGTTAATTAAGTTTATAATTATATATATATATATATTAAGAATTAAAAAGGATGTATACCTTAAGTGTTACAGGGCGTAGAGATTCACGGAAAATGAAATTATTAGATGAATATTTAGCCGAAGGTGTAGACTGAGGTTGGTGTTGATCTGTAAGAACTTGATCATTATCAACCGAAAAGCAGACCGAGGTCACCATGGTATCGGAGGTTGGTTCGGCGTGAACTGAACCGGATCCGGAACCGGTTTCGGACGATCGGCTCAAGTTAGGTGATGAAGTAGTGGTAGTAATAGTAGTTGTAGTGGTAGTAGCGGTTGTTTCTTGCTCCGGAGGCATCATTTCTGGAAGAGCTAATAATGAAGAAAAAAACAAATCTGCAAAACTAGCTAGCTTAATAGTGAAGAGTATTAAAGGGTTGAAATTAATTAAGCTATAAAGGATTTATAGTGAGAAGATAAGAGATGAGAGAGAGAGTGAGTGAGAGAGATATCACATGCAAGAACAAGACATGTGACTTTTATAAAGTGATGAGGAGGACACGAGAAGAAGAACACTACAAGCTTAATTGGCTCTATAGAATAGAGGGAACATATATGATGAAATGAACCAGTGTTATATATATATACATATATATATAAGTATATACCATGTGTGTGTTTATAATGCCAAAGAGACCCATTAAAGGGTACATATCATGGATTTTTATGTAATTATTAGCAATAGTAGTAGTGGTGATGTATTAATTAATTTAAATGAATCATTTCTTTTCTGTTCTTCTTTACAAGCTAATAGTTCTATATGTCCACGCGTCCACATGGAATTTGATATTCTTTTTAATTATTTTTTTTCTTTTCTTTTACATTTATAAATAACATATAAATATACATATTTGATAAAGGGATTGTCGGAGTATACTTGCTTTATATGATTCCACTAAACTTATTAATTATGATTATATAGTTTAGTTTTTTTTTTTTTTTGTTATTTATTTATGATCATATTCAACATCTCAAAAGAGTTTGACTAAGATTTGATATAGAGTACTAAAATTTAGCTATAATATATATATGTTTCATAATTATGGATGATCAGCATCCCCTGGCAAGCTTTCTCTCCATTGTTAATTAAAGCTAGCGTATTTTATAAATACTATTAATAATTAAAATTATCATATATGTATTGTGAATTCAATTAAACCTGTATATGTCAATACGATAAATATGTATATCTATATTGCGAGATCGTATACGTATGTATTTTATAAAACACGTGATTTTCTTCAATATATATATATACATATACATATATTGGACACGTCGTATGGATCGATGGACTTATAAATATTTGTCAACATAATTAATATGTGCATGTCTTGTTGTAAAATACACACCCATCTTTTCAAAATATATATGTAGACCCTCTCAAGACCTCTTGTCAAAATATACCCTTACGTATATATATCGTATCTATAAATAATCAATTTTATTTTTTTTTGTGAATAAAACAAAGTACTAAATTAATGTTGATTGTGGTCATTACTGCACTGTCCGTGACCATGATCTTACATAAATATAAATAAATATATATATATATATATTCTGATATAAATATGCTTATTCTTTTACAGTGTTTTACCAAATGTAGAGAGCTTCGTGTAAGCAACAGAATTATACCGGGGCCATCCATATTTCGAACATATAGAATATGGATTTAATTAAAAAAATAATTTAGCATATTAATAGCAAACAGGGAATATATACATATATGTTATATATATATATATATAAAGTGTAGCTAGTAGAGCTCATAATGATCTTCATCTATTTAGTGTTGGACTAAAATAGAACTCTTCAACTAACCTCCAATTATAATATTTATTTATTTATTTTTAGCTTTGCAATTAATATATATATAAATATATATTGGGTATCTCCTTTAAATTTAAGAGGGGGTGTACCTCATATCATATATATATCTATATATATATTAATTAAATACATATAAAAAATGATATTAAAGGAAAGAAAGAAGGAAGAAAAGAATAAGAGAGAGAGAGAATGCTGGTTAGCTAATGGGCTTTTAGGTGTCAAATGCCCATTCAATGGAAGAGTTAGTGGCTGAGATTGTATCGTCTTTCCCAAAAAAGGGTTTGGCTTCAAGGTGGCAGCGTCACTATCTTTGAAAGGTTATTACTTTTTGTATTATTATTACTATTATTTTTCTTTAAGAAAGGAATAAAAATCAAAGCAAATTAACCTAGCTCGTTGTTCTTGCTCGGTAGTGCCGTATGTAGGCCAATCACTCTTACTAATATTTCAAAATACGTCTTATTTACTTAATTATTTAGCAATATCATCAATATTCATAGGTATATACGTACAATATTACTAGCTACAACTATATATATATATGGTTGTCTACAACTATTTGCGGACTAAAATTTGATAAAAGTTTGAGTTACTGGGGTCGAATTATTCCATTTAATACGTGGATCTTCATGAAATTGTGAATTTGGACTTATATTCGATTATTCTAATAAATGTATATATGTAAATACATATATATATATTATGCTTTATATTGATTGAACAATACAATAATAGCTCAGAAAATTAAAATTACTTGAATTGAATAATATAGCAATAACATCCACATTCTTTTGCTAGCTAGCTTTTTATAAATTAGAGAAAGATTCTTGGTTTCAAGTTCTTGATTCTCACAATTAATACATTAATATTATATTATTACTGCTATACATGTAACTAAGATAAGCTGATCATGATCATCATGATTATTAATTAATTGTATAATTGAAAGCAATCATGACCAGATAGCAAAACCAAGCATACCTTTCTTTTCTTTTTTTCTTTTTCTTTTTCTTTTTTGGTTTGTAATAAAAACGAATTATAAGGGTAACACATGTCATTACCTGTTGCTGTACAAACCCTCTCTTTGGACTCTCATATAAATATCGAAATATCCAAATGAAGTTTCTTTCAGCAATCTCCTACTTTTCTTACTTTATTTGTAAAATATTTACTATTATATACAGTAAATTTGATTCGCTTTTTTGCATCACTATTTGAAAAATATATCCACATAGAAGTTCCTTTTATTAATATAGTCCTTTTAATATTTTTTCACATTAATTTTGATTCGCTTATATCATATAAATAGTTAATATTTTTGCACCATGACCATATTTTCGCCAAGTGTCGAAAGCTACAACACCCTTCTCTTTCCACCTGCCCTATTTTAGAATGGATGATGGTCAAAACTTTACATCTCTATATGTAATTGCTTTTCTCACAATTCAATTTTGATGATGTGATTGTCTTTCTTTCTTACTTTTCTTTTTTAATTTTTTTTTTCATGCTAGATCTACTATTATTTTTACAAACCAATTCCAAATAATATCTTGATCTGTATTGGTCCAATGATAGATTCTTCGCATGGGAAATTAATTTGTATTCCTAATTTCCTTGACCCCATTCATTAAAAAAAGAGAAGAAAAAAGTATATGAGCTATAGATTGTCTTTAAACCAAAAGAAAGTTTGGGACGTATATTATAATTTTTAGGTTTTTGTGTAGATATATGGCATGGATCAACAAAAGAAAGCGATTTTGATTAAAAGCGTTCTAATGTTCACTTCTCTTTTTATAATAAAGAAGCTACAACAATAATATGTGATCAGATTGTGATGAGTTGCCTCAGCACAGCATTAATGCATTATTAATCATAATTAACTCTTATTTAGATTCGGTTTAACTTTCACTTTCTCCTTTTTTATTCTTTTTTATATGAACGCATGAGTATGGATAGAAAGTCAAACTCATGATAAAATAAATAACTCTTTTCCTTAAAATAAAAACTCTTAATGAATTCTCACACGTATATATGTCTAGAAAACTTTTATAATTAACTACATTTTATAAAGAAATAAAGAAAAAAAAAATACTATTTTTTTCAAATGAAAAAAAATACTAATTTAAAACTGTAATAAACAATACTTAAATCCACTTTCACATCCAAAGATAGTTTAATTGCATTCTCCACGATTTAAAAACGACGTCGTCGCTGGCGTACGCAATATATATATATATATATAATTAATAAATTTTTAAGCCAATCAATTTTTTCAACTAGCTATAATAAAATATATTAATTGCATATATAGTCTTCCAGTGATATCTACAAACTGTTAAAATAATAGGAGAAAAAAAATCTCAAATAGATTAAGCACACATGTAATGGCACGAGGGCTTCTTTTTCTTTCTTTTTTCATCTTTTTCACCAAAATGTGTGTTGCATAAGATGGTGAATTAAAGTAACATTTGACTTTTAAGTACCCCACAATGTAATATCTTATCCAAAATTTTGATGATATGATACACATTTAAAATCAACCATATATATATATATTATTAATTGACATGCATAAATCAATTTTATAAAGGTTGATTGTGAAATTCCATATTTTATACTTACAAGTTATTAGAATTAAATAACTTGTTTAAATGCGGAATATGAATTAAGTTGTTTAAACAAATTTATGTGTTGTTACAACAACTATGATAAATGTCAAAACAAAAATAGAATGTAAGTAAAAATTAACACAAGCGAATTTTTACGTGGTTCAGAAATTATTTCGGATAACCTACATCTACATGGACACGCCCAGAGAATAAACTAATTTGTACAAAATCGTCGACTTAAACAATGTAAGACTCTTTTATAAACAATTGCTGCAATCTTGTTATACTCTTCTTTACGAATCCGGTTTTGATGAAACGTTGAGTCTCTTGAAATCCTTTTAAAGAACAGCGAGTGTTATCTTCCTCCCTAAGTGAGACTTGATGAAATCTTCTCCCAAAGATCTTAGGAACAAGTTCAAAAGAGACACCAGCTGTTACAAAAGGAACAAGATAGATACATATAAAAATGTACTCGACACACCCACAAAGATTAAGGTGAACCACTTAATCTTTACAAAGAAAAACTCCTCAAGAAACTAATAAGTGTTTTCAAATTCAAAATGAAGGAGGTAATTTTTTTTTTTGGTGAATAAGATCTTTGTATTGCTCAAAACCAATTCATGTACAAATTCCATATATGATTCTAACTCTATAACTCCCCAATATACATATCTTCTATACATCAGCTAGATATTTTTACAAATAGCATGAAACCAATCTCTATCTAAATGATTTGTCTTGTTTGGTATTATAGTGTATATCCGCAAACTAATATCTCTTTGTATTGCTTGGACCGTATGAGTTGTAGACCAAACCTTTTGTGACCATAGTATGTCATTCCTCATTCTCCAAATGTGATAAATCAAGGAAGCAACAACAGCTGTCAAGATACTTTTTCGAAATCTGCTCCATCTTCTTGTTTTGAATATCCATTGCAGCAAGTTCTCATAATCCTCTGCTTTTACTTTCCAACCCAGCCATTTCTTCACCTGTAATAGACATTGCTTGCTATATTTACACTGAAAAAAGAGATGATGAACATCTTCATTATGTTCTCCACAGAATAGACAAGATGGATCCAAAGTTGAGTTGTAATTGCGGATGAAGACTCTGGTACGCAATCTCTGAAGCATAACTAACCAAAGTATAAACCTGTGCTTTGGTATAGAAAATCTCTCCCAAACAAACTTTGCCCAATGCACTTTGAGAGGTGAAGCAAACAACAAGTCATGACCTGTTTTAATACCGAATTTCATCGCTGAAAAGGATGCCAAATCTATTTTTGCTTTAAAAAGATCCTTAACAGCCACCATTTTCCTCCAATACCAGCTGCAAGCCGAAGGAGCTTTATATTCCCACCAATCCAATTGCTTCAAATATATATTGTGAATCCATTTAACCCACAAATTATCTTTTTTGGAAGCAATTGCCCATATATATTTCCCTATAGTTATAATATTCCAGTCCACAACCCTCTTAAAACCCAATCCTCCACTTGTCTTAGAATTACAAATGGTATGCCAAGCAACAAGACTAGGCCCTGCGTGATCATTCATTCCTCTCCAAAGAAAGGCTCTACAAATGACATCAATTTCCTTCAGTATCCTCTTCGGCAATATCATGATTTGGGCCCAATAGGAGTGTATAGAAAGAAGAACTGCATTAATTAATGTAACTCTGCCCATATAAGATAAATTCAGAGAGCTCCATTGCCTGATTCTATGCACCATTTTCTCTAAAATAATGTCACATTCCACCAAAGAAATTTTCTTGGAACAGATTGGAATACCAAGATATCGAAAAGGTAAATAGCTTCTAGAAAATCCTGAAGCTTCTAGCACTCTATTTACCTCAGCCTCCACCATACCACTACAGAATAGAGCAGATTTGTTCTAATTTGGTACCAAACCTGATGCCCCGAAAACAGTTTTAGTCCTCTAAGCATCCATAGAATATAGATAAAATCTCCATGACAAAATAATAATAAGTCATCCGCAAAGCATAAGTGATTTAATCTCAGGGAGTTGCATTTAGCATGATACTTACAATCAGATATAGATCCCACTTTAATCATGATTCTAGACAGATACTCCATACCTAACACAAACAATAATGGAGACATTGGATCCCCTTGTGTACGCCCTGATTTTCCCACGAGCTTATTAGCAGGCCGAGCTTCGGACTAATCATGGTTAGTCCATAAACATCCCCCAGACCGGAGCTCCTGTCTTGAGGTCGTACCCCCCTTAACTCAAGGAATCCTCAAGGACTCGCCAAGACTGGAGCAAGGAATCGGAAGGCCGAAGGTCGGGTCAAATGCGCAGCTCGTGGTACGAGCTAGATATGGAGGCTATGACCCCTTGTAAAGTCAACACACGCAAGATAAACGTGCATATATCTGGCATCACGTGTCCGATATCTCCCTGACTTCTCGCACACACAGCAGGTGCCTTACCTATCGATTTGACCACACTTATGTGCCAGGTTTAGGAATTAATCATGAATGTCACAGAGTTGATATGACAAATAAGAAGGTCACGGGATGACCTCCTTACCAACTTCCAGGTGCCTTCTCCTATAAATATGGAGACCCTGGGAGTTGATAAGGGTTGGAAAAAATAGTCCCTGGAAAGATATATACTTTGTAACCCAATATCCAGAATATATCAATAATATTGACTAGTGGAGTAGAAGGATTTTAACCTTTGAACCACTTAAAAACGTGTCTTGAGTCACCTATTTCATTCTCTAAGATCTTATATCTGTTACGGTTCTACGTTTGGCACTAATCCCTTTCTCTCCTTCTCTTAATTACCTGTTGCCGAAGAACCGCGTCAACAGTTTGGTGCTTTCATTAAGAGCAAGTTCGATTAGTGCTGCTGCAAACATCCAACTATGGTGACTACTCGATCCAGGCATGGCAACGAGACAGAACAACATGATGGGCAGGAGGCTCATCATACCGCCATCCCTGATGAACAAATTCCTGAAGTCCAGCAGTGGCCAGGAAAGCAGCCGGCGGGCCAAGATGATACCGGTAGTTCGGCGCCCCGGCCACCTAATCTGAACCCGTGTTATTATACTGCGGTGGAGATGGAGAACGCTCAGCTGAGGAGCCAGTTAGCAACAGCTAGTCAGCAAATCCAGGATATCCTGGCCCGACTACCCCCTCTCACAACCAACATTAACGTTGGAGAGAGGCAAGGTGAGGCTCCTAAGTCTCGCCGAGGTAATCGGTCTAGGCATAGCCGTTCGGGTAGACTTCCAGCAGCCAACTCCACCCCTTCATCGCACCATCGAGAGGCAAACTTCGGGGAAATGCCTGGGACCGGACAACAGCAATACAGCCGTTCGGTTAGGACGTCAACTCCTAGCTCTCAACCATCCTCGAGGACGCCCAGGAGAGCTCGAGGAAATTCCCGAAGGAGATCCGGGGAGGGCCCACGACGTCAACCCGTCCCCGAAGACCGTCATGTGCCTCGTCCAGATCGCCCGGCGCGGGACCAGCAAGTTGGCAGGGCCGAAAGGCCCCCACCAAATTTGATCCGTCTAGACGGAACTAGGATCGCCTCCCCCGTCAGGCATACTCCTTCTCTGATCAGATATCCGTCTCCTCCTCGGCCCTTCCGAGACATCCCAGCCTATGGGGGTAGTAGGAGAGACCTGCCATCAACTGGACCTTCCCAGCGTAGCAGGGCGCCAGGGGAAAGCTCAGGTCGTCAACGCCAAAGGCGGACTCCTAGCCTATCCAGCAGGAGCCATTGGACCAGCAGTCACCGGAGTGATCTCTCTGGAGGAGACCTGCTTCAGCGATTAAGTTCGGCACAAAGTCACCAGACGACCCAGGGAGACGACCTTCGGGATCACCTCAACTCTCACAGAGAGGATTGAGCTAGAGATGGTAGTCAGGGGGGGGGGGGGGTCCGAAGTACGTAACGGAGGGAATGTCCCAAATAACCTATCTCAAGATAGCAGGGACAATAACCCACCTAATATGTACAATGGATCCAGTGCTGTCGAGCAGCCCTGGAATAACCAAGGATCTCAGGACCAAACCCTCGAGTGCCTGACTCAGATGGAAGAACTAATGAGGAAGCTCCTATCAGAAAAGGAAAAAGACGAATATGATTCGGGAGACGAGATGGAACTCTTCGCCCCCAACATAGCAGCGACGGCATACCCATCTGGTTTCCGTATGCCTCACTTGTCAAAGTTCAACGGGGACGGAGACCCCTCGGACCATTTAGGGATGTTCAACACCCTAATGATGGCCCATAACATTGGCCCGGAGCTGAGATGCCTGATCTTCCCCTCCACGCTGACTGGACCTGCCAGGCAGTGGTTCAAGCAGAGTAAAAGACAGTCAATCAGCTCCTGGAAGACTTTCTCAGCTGACTTCAAAAGGGCGTTCCGCGCCTCCCAGGCCGCCCGAGTCCAGGCCGACTCCCTAGCTAACGTGAGACAGCAGCCCGGTGAGACGCTGAAAGCCTACTTGAGCAGATTCGCGAATGTCGCTGCTCGAGCCAGGGACGCAGATGATAGCTCCAAGCTCATGGCCATGAGAACCGGAATCCTTGTCGGAGGAGACCTATGGAAGGATATACAGAGGAAGGGAGTCAGCTCGGTTAACGAATTCCTTAACAGAGCCCAAGAATGGATAAACTTAGAAGAAGCATAAGCCTCAACCGCAGGAACCAGCCAGGTTCCCGAGCAGCCCGCTGGAGTAGGGACGGAGGTCGTGGCAGCGACCCCAGACGTCATACAGAACAACCAGCCCGGTGGAGGCAAAAGAAAGGGAAATGGCGAAAACCATCAGCACGGCCAAAAGAAGAATAAGTCTGTAGACAAGTTTAAGCCCGTGTTCGCGACATATACCGAACTCACCCAGTCCAGGGAAAGTATCTTCCTGGCCAACTCTACTCGGGTCTCATGGAAGAGGCCGGAGCCATTGAAACACCACAAGGGAAAGAGAGACACTTCCAAATTCTGCCGTTTTCATAACGACGTCGGCCACAATACCGACGATTGCAGGCATCTCAAAGATGAGATAGAGACTCTCATCCGAGCAGGCCCCTTGGCTCAATACTCACGGAACAGGGTCCCAGCGAGTCGGCCTGCTCCAGAAGCCCCAGCCAGTCAGCCCAGGTCTCGGGTAGATCAGGACGTCCCTCCTCCCGTGGTCGGAGGAGAGATATCCACCATATCGGGAGGTCCACACATGGCTGGCACAAGCAGAGGTGCCCAGAAGAGATACGTGAATGAACTAAAGGCTCATAACGGAGTGGAGTTCGTCCCGGAGCAGCGTCAGTCAAAACAACAACGATTAGAGAAGCAACCGATCACTTTTACGGAGGAAGACGCAGGCCATGCCCAATTCCCCCATAATGATCCCTTGGTTGTAGCAGTCCAGCTCGCCAACCGGAAAGTAAGGAGGGTGTTGGTAGACAACGGAAGCTCGGTGAACCTCCTATTCCGATCCACCTTAGAAAAGATGGGTTTGACCGTTGCTGAGCTAAAGGCGACCTCCATGATACTGTATGGTTTTTCGGGAGAAGGATTGGCAGCGATAGGGACGATCGAGCTGGTGATCACCCTAGGAGAAGAGTCTCGGACAGTCTCCAAACTACTCGAGTTTGTGGTCATTGATTGCTCCGCTGCCTACAACGCCATTTTGGGCCGACCTACACTCATAGCTTTCGAGGCTATCACTTCCATTCGACACCTCGCCATGAAGTTCCCCACCTCGACGGGAATCTGCACGATCAAGGGCGATCAGCTCGCTGCCAGGGAATGCTACAGCATTTCCCTGAAGGGAAAGTCCAAACCCGGGCAGCTGGCTATGGCCATTCAGAGTGAAGAGGAATCTCAGGGACCCTTGGCGGACCCTGAGATTGAAAAACCTCAGAGCGCCGAGGAGGAAAAAGTCATCTTAAGTGATAATATCGACCCCCGAATAGGCGAAGACAGATCCGAGCTCCAGGCCATTGAGGAGCTCGAAGAAGTAAACATTGATAAACAAAATCCATCACGGATGGTCAAGCTCGGGAAAAACCTCTGTAGCAAGAGGAAGACGGAGCTGATTACGTTTCTGCGGGCTAACTTAGATGTATTTGCCTGGTCCTACGAGGACATGGTGGGAATTAGCCCGAGTGTCACCATGCACACGCTCCATCTGGACAAAAGCGTTCCTGCCAAGTCTCAGAAGCAAAGACGTTTAGGAACAACCCGAGCTGAAGCCCTAGAAGAAGAAGTGACCCGACTCAAAAAATGTGGCTTTATCCGTGAAGCCAAGTTTCCAATTTGGGTCGCCAACCCCGTGCTAGTTCCAAAGCCCAACGGAAAGTGGCGAACCTGCATTGACTTCTCTGACCTGAATAAAGCCTGCCCCAAGGATTGTTTTCCATTACCAAGGATCGATCAGCTGGTGGATGCCACGGCGGGGCACGAGCTCATGTCCTTTATGGACGCGTACTCGGGCTACAATCAGATCGCGATGAATCCAGCGGACCAAGAACACACCAGCTTCATGACCCCGACTAATGTCTATTGTTACAAGGTCATGCCTTTCGGTCTGAAGAACGCCGGAGCTACCTACCAAAGATTAGTAAACAGAATGTTCGTGGACCAGATCGGGAAAAACATGGAAGTGTGCGTTGATGACATGCTAGTCAAGTCAAAGACTGCCGACAACCATGTTTCCGACCTGGAAGAATGTTTTAAAATACTACGAGAATATGGCATGAGGCTCAATCCCCAGAAATGCACTTTTGGTGTCGCATCCGGAAAATTCTTGGGGTTCATAGTCAATACCCGAGGAATCGAAGCAAACCCCGACAAGATCAGGTCACTGCTCGAACTTCCTTCCCCTAGGTCGCGAAAAGATGTCCAAGGCCTCACAGGAAGAGTGGCAGCACTCAACCGATTCATTTCCAAGTCAACCGATAAGTGTTTGCCCTTCTACAACCTGCTCCGAGGAAACAAGAAGTTTGAATGGACAGTAGAATGCGAAAGTGCATTCCTCGACCTGAAGGCACATCTGGCTGAACCGCCCGTGCTATCCAAGCCCAAGGTAGGAGAGCATCCTTTCCTCTACCTAGCCGTCACTGAGGACGCGGCTAGCGCCGTACTAGTACGAGAAGAGGACCAAGTTCAGAAGCCAGTCTATTACATCAGCAAAAGACTCCTCGGGGGCAGAATCACGATACCCACTGATGGAAAAACTGGCGTTCTGCCTAATCACGGCCTCGCGAAAGCTCAGGCCGTACTTCCAATCTCACTCGGTACACGTCATGACCGATCAACCTCTAAGGCAGGTTTTGCAAAAGCCTGAAGCATCGGGATGTTTGTTAAAGTGGGCGGTCGAACTCAGTCAGTTCGAGATTTTCTATACTCCACAAACTTCCATAAAAAGTCAGGCCTTGGCCGACTTTGTGGCAGAGTGCACGGGATTCCAGGTCAGAAGGCTCTCCCCAGATCGCCTCGCCCCACTCGTTGTGGAGGATCTTTGTGGATGGCTCATCCAACGAGAACGGCTCTGGGGCCGGAATCATTTTGATATCCCCCGAGGGACATAGATTCCCTACCTCTCCTCTGGTGCGTTCATCCGAATGAAGCAAAGGCCATCCTGCAGGAAGTTCACGAAGGATTCTGCGGAGACCACACTGGGGGGTAGAGCCTGGCCTTAAAAGTTCTCAGGCAAGGGTATTACTGGTCGACTCTGTCCAAAGACTCGATCTCATACGTGAAGAGCTGTGACAAGTGCCAGCGATTCGCTGCGGTTACCCGAGCTCCTCCAGTCGAGCTAAAAATGATCTCGGCCCCTTGGCCGTTTGCCGTTTGGGGAATAGACTTAGTAGGTGCCCTGCCCACTGGAAAGGGCGGGGTCCGTTACACCGTGGTAGCCATTGACTACTTTACCAAGTGGGCTGAGGCAGAGCCGTTGGCAACAATCACGTCGAAAAAGGTGCTTGACTTCATGGTTAAAAGCATCATCTTTCGCTTCGGCCTGCCCAAGAAGATCGTCTTCGATAACGGCACTCAGTTCGACAGCGACCTGTTCATCGAGTTCTGTCACAGACATGGGATTGTGAAAAGTTTCTCCTCCGTGGCCTATCCTCAGGCTAATGGCCAGGTCGAAGATGTCAACAAGAATTTAAAGGCGAGCCTCAAGAAAAGATTAGACGAAGCGAAGGGGGTCTGGCCAGAACAGCTCCCCCAGGTCCTATGGGCATACCGGACCTCGCATCGAACTCCTACGGGTCATACTCCCTTTTCTTTAACTTTTGGGAGTGAGGCAGTCCTCCCCGTGGAGATAAAGGTTCTTTCGCATAGAGTCCAATCTTACGACCAAGATCGAAACCACGAGCTCTTGTGCCATTCCCTCGATCTGGTTGAGGAAAGGCGAGAGGATTCACAACTTCAGCTCGCCCATTATCAGTAGAAAATCGCCCGCTACTTCAACACCAAGGTTAAAAAACGCACCTTTAGCATAGGCAACTTGGTCTTGAGAAGAGTTTTCCTCGCCGGAAAAGATCCCAAAGACGGAGTTTTGGGACCAAACTGGGAAGGACCATACCAGGTCATCGAAATCATCAAGGAGGGAGCTTATAAGTTAGCTCGACTTGATGGAGGGGCCGTCCCACAGACTTGGAACGCCATCCACTTAAAGAAATATTATCAATGATCCACTTGTAAGCCCTGGAAGGCCACTTTTTATGTATTAATAAAAATCAGCTTTTTACGCATATTTGCAAGTGTAATCTTAAAGTAACCACGAAAGACCCTTTCCCAGTTACTTGGGGGGCATATGGTACCTGGATATAACCAGGTCTCCTGAACAACTTAGATGTTGATCCTTATCTATGGATCGTTGCTCTTCTTAAAGAGCTCGAGATATGGATAAGGGTTAACGCTAACTAAGTCCTATCCTGGTTTTAACCGGGTCATAAAACTTAGAAGTTGATTTAAATCTATTTCTCGTTGTTCTTCTTAAAGAGCTTGAGATATGGATAAAAGTTGACACGAACTAAGTTTTTCTAAATAAGTTCCTGGTTTTAACCGGGTCATAAAACTTAGAAGTTTATTTAAATCTATTTCTCGTTGTTCTTCTTAAAGAGCTTGAGATATGGATAAAAGTAAACACGAACTAAGTTTTTCTAAATAAGTTCCTGGTTTTAACCGAGTCATAAAACTTAGAAGTTGAGTTAAATCTATTTCTCGTTGTTCTTCTTAAAGAGCTTGAGATATGGATAAAAGTTAACACGAACTAAGTTTTTATAAATAAGTTCCTGGTTTTAACCGGGTCATAAAACTTAGAAGTTGATTTAAATCTATTTCTCGTTGTTCTTCTTAAAGAGCTTGAGATATGGATAAAAGTTAACACGAACTAAGTTTTTATAAATAAGTTCCTGGTTTTAACCGGGTCATAAAACTTAGAAGTTGATTTAAATCTATTTCTCGTTGTTCTTCTTAAAGAGCTTGAGATATGGATAAAAGTTAACACGAACTAAGTTTTTATAAATAAGTTCCTGGTTTTAACCGGGTCATAAAACTTAGAAGTTGATTTAAATCTGTTTCTCGTTGTTCTTCTTAAAGAGCTTGAGATATGGATAAAAGTTAACACGAACTAAGTTTTTCTAAATAAGTTCCTGGTTTTAACCGGGTCATAAAACTTAGAAGTTGATTTAAATCTATTTCTCGTTGTTCTTCTTAAAGAGCTTGAGATATGGATAAAAGTTAACACGAACTAAGATTTTCTAAATAAGTTCCTGGTTTTAACCGAGTCATAAGACTTAGAAGTTGATTTAAATCTATTTCTCGTTGTTCTTTTCAAAGAGCTTGAGATATGGATAAAAGTTAACACGAACTAAGTTTTTCTAAATAAGTTCCTGGTTTTAACCGGGTCATAAAACTTAGAAGTTGATTTAAATCTATTTTTCGTTGTTCTTCTTAAAGAGCTTGAGATATGGATAAAAGTTAACACGAACTAAGTTTTTCTAAATAAGTTCCTGGTTTTAACCGGGTCATAAAACTTAGAAGTTGATTTAAATCTATTTCTCGTTGTTCTTCTTAAAGAGCTTCAGATATGGATAAAAGTTAACACGAACTAAGATTTTCTAAATAAGTTCCTGGTTTTAACCGGGTCATAAAACTTAGAAGTTGATTTAAATCTATTTCTCGTTGTTCTTCTTAAAGAGCTTGAGATATGGATAAAAGTTAACACGAACTAAGTTTTTCTAAATAAGTTCCTGGTTTTAACCGGGTCATAAAACTTAGAAGTTGATTTAAATCTATTTCTCGTTGTTCTTCTTAAAGAGCTTCAGATATGGATAAAAGTTAACACGAACTAAGTTTTTCTAAATAAGTTCCTGGTTTTAACCGGGTCATAAAACTTAGAAGTTGATTTAAATCTATTTCTCGTTGTTCTTCTTAAAGAGCTTGAGATATGGATTAAAGTTAACACGAACTAAGTTTTTCTAAATAAGTTCCTGGTTTTAACCGGGTCATAAAACTTAGAAGTTGATTTAAATCTATTTCTCGTTGTTCTTCTTAAAGAGCTTGAGATATGGATAAAAGTTAACACGAACTAAGTTTTTCTAAATAAGTTCCTGGTTTTAACCGGGTCATAAAACTTAGAAGTTGATGAAATCTATTTATCGTTGTTCTTTTTAAAGAGCTTGAAATATAGATAACGGTTAACACAGGACTAAGTTTATCAAAAAGATATATATATTGTAGCCAAAAGCATAAAAAAAAAAAAAAACGTAAGTTAAAGGCATCAAGGCAAATTGTCTCGAGGTGAAAACACCTCATGCAAAGGTTACATACAAAAAACTTAAAAATATTCAAAGGCAAAAAAGAAAAAGCGCCCTAGGCTCCGTCAGTTGGCCCTTTGGAGGTCGCTGTTTCACCCTGCTCCGCCGCGCCAAAGGCTTCCCCAGTTTCCAAAGGCGGCGCCTCTTTCTCAAGGCGTGCTTGAAACTTCACCAGCAAGCTCGCCCAAAGGCTCGGTGACATGAAGGAGAAGTCAACCTCTGGGTTGAAAGCCCAGCAGTGATAGAACAGATCCTGCATGGACTGCTCCGATGTGGTCCGTTCGGCCTCCAGGGCGACTTGGGCGGCTTGGATCTCAGTCTTCGCAGCCTCGAGGTCTTTCCGCGAGGTGGCAAGGGAGGTCTCGAGCTCTTGGACCTTCAAGCGGGTCTTCTCCAACTCGGCCTTCGAGGTCGCCAAGGCATCTTTAGTCACCTTGGCCTCCTGAAGGGTGGCCTGGTGCTCGGTCCTCATATCCTCGAGCTGAGTTTTGGCCCTGGTGATGCTCCGGTGAAGAGCGACGACGCCCTGCGGGAAATGAAAGATAAATTGCCTTAGAGGAAGAGTAGGGCAAAGTATAATGGTAAAAGCCTAAGACAAAGAAAAAAGGAGGGGGCAGCTTACCGTTAGAGTCATGCTCATTAAAGACTCCATTACGTCAACCGGGCTCATTGTCTCAATAGCCCTGAGCTCCTTCTCGGTGAACTTATAGATATGGTCAACGGCGTAGTTCTCCGATTCGTACACCGTTCCCCGGAAGGCCTCGAGGAACTTCTCCAAGTTCTGAGGGTTGACTGGGATGCGCACATCGGAGGCCACCGCAGCCAGAGCCCCGAGCTCCGTCCCTGCGTCCTGGGTGACGGTTGGAGTTCGCTGAGGTGGTGGAAGCATTTGGCCTGCTCCGGCAGCAGGAAGAATCACTCCCGCATCCTAGGCTGACGGGATTTTCTCCTTCTCCTTTGCCGGGGACTTGGTGGAGGTCCCAGCAATGCTCCTGGACCCCCGGAGCCTTTTCAGTCTTGGCCCGGCTGAGGGGTTTCCCCCGAAGACTGCGCCTCGCAAGCTCCCCTCGGGCTGAGACATCTCTTCTGTCAAACAAAAAACATGGTTATTACAAGTTAACAATCATACAGAGATAAAGACAAAAGGTTAAAGCTAAAAAATATACGAATACTAAGGGAGCCCTACCCCCCGAGCTGGAAGAACCTAAGACGATTATTTCCCGAACTGGTGCAGGTTCTGGCTCCGGGTCCGATTCGGGGCTAGATTCTCCTACGTACTGCCTAAGCCTCGGAGCATAGATACCCCTCTGGAGTGATGGCCATGTGCGTAGGTTTGTCCCATACTCCTCGAATAGGATCGACCTAAAGGCTAGGGTGTTATCTACTACTACGGTACCCCTAGGCCGGCTCTCTTGGTGATCCAGCACGAGCCGGTCGACACAATGGAGCAGGAGTGTGTTCAGGTCCGGATCGCTTCGGTGACAATGGACGAGCTGCCTAGGATTGAACCTAGCCAGCCGGGGGTCTACAGTGGCCCTATCTAGAATCCTAAACAAGTGAGGGTTACCTTGGCCAGAAGGACCCGCGGCTGCTCCGGATTGGATCCTCTCCTCGCCCATCCTCTGGGTGACCTCCAAGGTCCTCTTCCTGCTCCTCACGAGCGGAAATTCGTCGCCCTCGTCCTCTTCGTCTTCATCCCCCGCGACCTCCTCCACAATGATAGGTCTGGTGTCCCGAGCTGGAGGCGGCCCCAGGGGCCTCTTTAGATTCAGGGTCTGATTTGGAAAAATCAACTTGCAGAACACAATTGTCTCCTCCGTCACAAGCGCGCGATAATCCTTCTCACTGGGGGGCAAGCTCGCCAGTGTGTCATATTGGCCCCCGAGGGTCACAGACTTCTCTGTCCTCGCGAAGATGGCTGCAAGATTAGTTTGAGTCAGAATGGAGTACGAGAGGAGCTAAAATGACACTTAAGAGGCGAGCTAAGGATGGAAGAGACTTACGAGGACGATTGAAATAGTGGTGCTCGCAGTTCTGGAAACCAGTTGACATGAAGAACTGGTCCTTAAAGTCATTAGGGTGGCTGGGCAGCTCGATGACCGCCGCCGTATTGGGAAACCGGGTTAAATAGTAGAACCCGTCACCTCGCTCCCACTGGTCCGGGCTGGCTTTGAGGCAAAAAAAGTATAAAATGTCTGCAGGAGTGGGGACCTCCCACTCGTGCTTCTGGAACAAGTACCTCAACCCTGCCAGCAGACGGTAGGAATTTGGGGGGAGCTGAAATGGGGCCAACCCCACATAATTAAGGAAATCAGCAAAGTACTGATCCAATGGAAGGAAGGCCCCTGCCTTAAAGTGTTCACCGCTCCAGGCCGCGAACGACTCGTCGAGCGGCGAACAGCTCCGCTCGCCCTCCGCAGCAGGTCGGGCCACCACAGACGCTTTCCCCAGGGCGATATTGTGGGAAAGGAAGACTTTGTTAATCTTCGCCTGGTCGGTTATCTTCGAGACAATCCTTTCCGCCTCAAAGAAGGCATCAGGGGTCACCTCGACCTCCTTCTCCACTATCGGCCCGAAGCGGGGGATCGGGGAGCTGGGCATCGCCGCCTTCCCTTTGTCCTGCTGGGAGGCCGAGCTGCTGACATTCTTCTGTGGGAGATTTCTCTTTGAAGCCATCTGGTCGCCTAACGAACAAAAGAAAACATTTCAGAAAAGGCGACCCAAGCACGAGGAAAAAACAATTATTATTTGCACGAGTTGAGGTAAGCCCAGCCCGTGGAGAGTGGGACCACGCGGTTCGATGAACACACGCTTGTGCTCCCAACCGATCCCTGATTACTCGGGATTCGTGTGTCAGGAGGGTCAGGATAGAATTTTCCTTGGGGGGAAAGGTTCAGTAGGCAGGAAATTGCAAAATCGCTTATGAGGCGTGTTCCCTAAGCTACCCGGTTTTGCACCCAAAATTCCCAAAACTCCTACCTAGAAATTTTCCCCAGAAAAAGCATCCTGAAACCCTTGCTCTAAAGCGATTTTCTACAACAAATATGCTAAGACCTAAAAAAGGCTGTCACCCTCCATATCCACAAAACCCAGAAAACCCTTGCATGCGGCTACAGTAAAAAAATTTACCTAAGCTACAGTAGCATGTTTCAAAGCACACAGGGTCAGGAAACTTACAGTGTATGGCTGGGAGGTAGACGAGAGTGTTGCGTTGGTAGGAGCTTCGTCGGTGTAGTAGCTTCCAAAGCTTCGGAGAAATTCGTACGCCTAAGCTTCTTGAATGATGAAAATGGCAGCAACAGAGTCGAGGGTTTCGTTCTTCGGGAATATGGAGAGGAAAGAGGAAAAGAGGTTTGGAAAATTTTGAATGAAAGGGTGGCCCGTGCGTAGGGTGGCCACCCCCTTTTTATATGCGTGAAGGATCACGTGTAGAAGGCTCTTGGATGGCCCTGATGAGGGATCTGAGGCCCTCCACTCGAAATACGAAACGACGGCTGGGCATAGGTTAGGCTATTAAATGCGGTTCTCGTAAGACGTACCGTCACCACCCACGATGTTCCACGTATCAGGCGCCTGCATGAAGAGTGGAATGCGAAGAGTTTGTGGGGAAGTCTAAAAGCCCCTACTGTGGTCTTATATGCAACGTCATATACCACGAGCAGGAGCTTGGGGGGCAGATGTACGCCCTGATTTTCCCATGGGCTAATTAGCAGGCCGAGCTTCGGACTAATCATGG